>NC_045802.1:7213601-7815635 GCF_009873245.2 Balaenoptera musculus | reverse complement strand
GAACTCCCTTGTAACCCAAATTCCATACACTTACCTAGGGCTTGCCGTCCTAGGTCAAGAGTAAAGAATGGGGCTATAACCAGAGCATTATGGCCTGTGCAGGGATGTTCTGAATGTAGGTACACTGTAGATTGGTGCGGCTGAGAGTAACGGCTAGTTTTCCCTGTCCTAAAAATTATCAAATGTTCATCCCTCTTTAAGGAGAAGCTTCTAAGAGGAAAGCAGAGAATATAAATTGCTGAAAATGGCTCTTTCCCCTACATATTTAAAGGTAAGCATTTTCCAGCTTTTAAAAATTCCCTAGGATATGTCACTAGCTGGAAAGAAGAGCATCTCTGTTTAGATGAAGCAGTACAGGATGGCGATGCTGATTCTTTTCAATGTACCTGGAATCTTTTCTGAGACTATCAAATTTTTAAAGATTCACTGGATAAAACTGGTACATAAAAATCTTGTGATCTTTTTTTCAGATTTTGTATTCATCATTCAGTAAGGTATTTAAAGCTAATTTTTTAACCCAAACATATTATGAAATATTTACTTCAATATAGCCAGTCTTCATTTTATTTTATGATGTAAAATATTTAACAATACATGAAAGTATACACTAGCTTGTCAGACTAGTAATTTTCCATATATAACTATTTACTTACCATATATAACTTTCTCTTTCATTAAATACATAGTAAATGTTTGATTTGGTTTCTAAAGAAATCAATGAAATTGTTTCTGATTTTTATGCATGATATTATTTAATTATTTTCCAAAGTCAAGCACCAGAGTTCTGCACACATGAGAACATATTTAACTAAGGAACCTCATATTTTTTATCATACTCCTCACTTCACAGATAACTTACATATTTAGCTACACATTTCATTGCATTATTTTTGTTACTTGGGTGTAATTAATCATATTAGACCTGAATCTTTCTACACTTCTCCTGTCTACTTTTAATAATCTTCCCTACAATATATATTCCATAATTTATCAGTAGTTTTCATAATATTCCTCAAACCTATAGTAACATTTATTTAAACTAGAATTGTAGTCAGATTTTATTTTGCCAGGAAGTAAACCTAATTTCACTTGTTGGTTGGACCACAAGGACTGATTTTACCAGCTAGGTAACATGTGTAAATTGTATGAGTTAAATCTTCAGCTCAAAGATTTGGATACAAATATTTAGAGTATATAATGACAAAAGCATTTTTATAAAAAAAAGATTATATTGGAAAACCTTTATTGAAATTAATGTTCCTATTTTCTAAGTCCTTTTGAGTATATAGTATTAAATAGTTTCTTCCAATGAAGGAGTAACAGATGTAATTTAATAGTCATTTGTTAAGACATGCTTTTTCAGGCCATATATGACAAACCCACAGCAAACATCATTCTCAGTGGTGAAAAACTGAAAGCATTTCCTCTAAGATCAGGAACAAGACAAGGATGTCCACTCTTGCCACTCTCATTCAACATAGTTTTGGAAGTCCTAGCCATGGCAATCAGAGAAGAAAAAGAAATAAAAGGAATCCAAATCGGAAAAGAAGAAGTAAAATTGTCACTGTTTGCAGATGACATGATACTATACATAGAAAATCCTAAAGGTGCTACCAGAAAACTACTAGAGTTAATCAATGAATTTGGTAAAGTTGCAGTATACAAAATTAATGCACAAAAATCTCTTGCATTCCTATACACTAACAATGAAAGATCAGAAAGAGAAATTAAGGAAACAATCCCATTCACCATTGCAACAAAAAGAATAAAATACCTAGGAATAAACCTACCTAAGGAGGTAAAAGACCTGTATGCAGAAAACTATAAGACACTGATGAAGGAAATCAAAGTTGATACAAACAGATGGAGAGATATACCATGTTCTTGGATTGGAAGAATCAGTATTGTGAAAATGACTATACTACCCAAAGCAATCTACAGATTCAATGCAATCCCTATCAAATGACCAATGGCATTTTTTACAGAACTAGAACAAAAAATCTTAAAATTTATATGGAGACACAAAAGACCCCGAATAGCCAAAGCAATTTTGAGGGAAAAAAATGGAGCTGGAGGAATCAGACTCCCTGACTTCAGACTATACTACAAAGCTACAGTAATCAAGACAATATAGTACTGGCACAAAAACAGAAATATAGATCAGTGGAAGAGGATAGAAAGCCCAGAGATAAACCCACACACATCTATGACAAAGGAGGCAAGGATATACAATGGAGAAAAGACAGTCTCTTCAATAAGTGGTGCTGGGAAAACTGGACAGCTACATGTCAAAGAATGAAATTAGAACACTCCTTAACACTGTACACAAAAATAAACTCAAAATGTGTTAAAGACCTAAATGTAAGACCGGACACTATAAAACTCTTAGAGGAAAACATAGGAAGAACATTCTTTGACATAAATCACAGCAAAATCTTTTAGACCCACCTCTTAGAGTAATGGAAATAAAAACAAAAATAAACAAATGGGACCTAATGAAACTTAAAACTTTTGCACAGCAAAGGAAAATATAAATAAGACGAAAAGACAATCCTCAGAATGGGAGAAAATATTTGCAAACGAATCAACGGACAAAGGATTAATATCCGAAATATATAAACAGCTCATGCAGCTCAATATTAAAAAAACAAACAACCCAATCAAAAAAATGGGCAGAAGACCTAAACAGACATTTCTCCAAAGAAGACATGCAGATGCCCAAGAAGCACATGAAAAGCTGCTCAATATCACTAATTATTAGAGAAACACAAATCAGAACTACAATGAGGCATCACCTCACACCAGTTAGAATGGGCATCATCAGAAAATCTACAGACAACAAATGCTGGACAGGGTGTGCAGAAAAGGGAACCCTCTTGCACTGTTGGTGGGAATGTAAATTGATATAGCCACTATGGAGAACAGTATGGAGGTTCCTTAAAAAACTAAAAATAGAATTACCATATGACCCAGCAATCCCACTACTGGGCATATACCCAGAGAAAACCATAATTCAAAAATACACATGCACCCCAATGCTCATTGCAGCACTATTTACAATAGCTAGGTCATGGAAGCAACCTAAATGCCCATCGACAGACAAATGGATAAAGAAGATATGGTACATATATACAATGGAATATTACTCAGCCATAAAAAGGAACAAAATTGAGTCATTTGTAGAGAGGTGGATGGACCTAGAGACTGTCATATAGAATGAAGTAAGTCAGGAAGAGAAAAACAAATATCGTATATTAACGCATATATGTGGAATCTAGAAAAATGGTACAGATGAACCGGTTTGCAGGGCAGAAATAGAGACACAGATGTAGAGAACAAACGTATGGACACCAAGGGGGGAAAGCAGTGGGGGAGGGGGCTTGGTGGTGTGTGATGAACTGGAGATTGGGATTGACATATATACACCAATATGTATAAAACTGATAACTAATAAGAACCTGCTGTATAAAAAAATAAAATAAAATTCAAATATAAAAAAAAAAAGACAGGCCTTTTCAGTATACTTCTCAGAAAAACGAGATAGGGAATAACTCAATAACTGGATGACAAATCATCTAATTATTTGCTTTCAATGAAACTGAAGGAGTACACGACCAAGCTGTCAGCCAATCAATCATTAAAAATCACCTTGTGATTTTTGGCATATAACCATAAAGAGTTCAGAGTATTGAATGGCATTGCTACACTAAAACTCCTTTCATTCACATCTACTTAATTATGAGAACAAGGTTTCTCAACACTAGCGTTTATAAGCTGAAAAAAAAAAAAAAAAAAGCAGGAAAAATTGATGCTGAACGTGGTCTCATTCCAAACATAATAACACTCAAATCTGGAGACATAAAGTAATTGAAAACAAAACAGCCCCATTTATCTCATTAAGATGCAATTCCAAAAAATTTACTTTTTCTGTTTAGTAATTTTTAACATTTGTAATGTGTTTATTGCTTTGAGCAATTCTGTACTAAAAATAATTGTGATAACTCAATACTTAGGGTCATATAACATGTTTAAAAATTAATGTCAATTAATATACTGAAATAGTTGCAAAGAGGTATAATGGCGTGATCAATAAATTGCTTTCAAACACAAAATATATTCGAGCAGGGTAAAATTCTATGGAGGAAGTAGACTGGGAGTAAGAGTTCAAGAAGGAAAGAGAATGAAATAAATGATCTGTTAAAGAAGAGCTTGTTTGTATATATTTTTTAAAAAGGGTCAGAGTGAGCATCAATTTGCTAAGGTGGTTAGATTACCCACTGGTTATATGTAAAGAAATGATTTAATGGTCTTGTTTTAAAATGTCAATATTTAGGATGGGCTGGAAGTTTTATCTTTTACAGCTGTTTAATTTATAATAAGAACTTTTCTGTGAACTTTAAAAATATGTGAATTTGAAGACCACTGACCTAGACTCCATAAGTACCCATTTGGTTTTGGCTTTCATCCCAAATGTTTCTTCTTCAGACAACTGTTACTGTTTGGGAAGCTGGCATAATCCTTACTGTCAGAGGGTAAATCTCCCAGTAGGGGATATAATGTGACTCAGTGGGATAGCCGGTAACTCAGAAATTAGGAGTCTTGCAGACCTGCACTTTTTGGAAGTCTGTCGTATATTATGCCGGGGAAAAATGAATGAAAATTTAGGGGGTAACTTCTTCGTGCTAGTCACTGGACTACTGCTTTCAGTTTGTCCTCAGAACAACCACCTGATGCAGGAGTCATCATTCCCACTTTGCCAACCATAAAACTAAGCCGTAGCTGGCTGGTTACTTGCCTAAGGGAGCAGAGAAAATAAGGGGTAATTAGAGCAGGGAGCTGAGGCTGGAGCCCATTTCTGCCTGATTGCACCACACAGTCTGGACAATACTCCATTTGACTTCTCGACAATGTGAACTTTTAAGGCGAAAAGATCCTCTATATTGGAAGTAATTTACAGAGTGAACACAGACGAGGGAAGGTCCTCCATGCTAATTTCCCACCTACCACTGAAGCAATGAAAGATGGCAGGGCTTTCCCAGCCCCACCCTCTCTCACCCACCAATGAGCTTAGAGAGGCAGCTGATGGACAGAAATTCCCACCACCCTCGGTTCAGGTGGAATTGAGGGAGAAGTTGCAAGCAAACATTGCTTTAGGAAGCAATAGTTGGAGGAGTGAAGGTAAGGGTAAGGGGACTGTGGCCTTGTTCCAGCTTCCAAGACTAGTGTTGGGTGGAGGTGCTAACAATTACTCACTTATCCAGTCATTCAGTTGTCATTGCCTGCCTACTATATACCAGGTAATGAACTCAGTTCATGCTCCATGTTTAGGTAGCACAGTTCTATTAACTGGCTCTGTTGTAAAGCAGGATACACAGTGGCTTTATGAAGGACCCATGTGTTAATTTTCTCAATTTTCCTGTAGGAGCTTGGGATACTCTTTGAAGGGGAAACCCTCTCCGATGCCTGGAGGAGATCTGGGCGTGCAGTGGGTCTTATCTGAGTGCATTTTCTATAAGCCTTCTCTGATTACTCTCCATTGGTTTTGGACTCTGAATAATAGAAGAAAGGTGAACAAACTCAAGTGTGTATATCAATCTGACTCGAATAGGGATGTACCGAATTAAAGCAGGCACTGCTCCTGTCTTAGGTGTGAATGCAGTCTTCGTCGTGGTGGCATAGGAATCCCAATCGGTATCACCTGCTAAAAGCACAATAAAACAGTTTTAAATGTGGCAAGCCAGCATATTTTGATCAAATGTTGTTTTAATAATTAAAATAATTTTGCAAGAGACAAACATTTTGGGTGGTAATGCAGAGTGTAAAGGAATGAAGGCCAACTTGTGAGCTCCACTAGGGAAGAGGCGAAGCTCAATTTAATTATGAGTTTCCCCCCCTAGATAAAAATAGGTCTATTGTTTTTCTTGAGAATTCACATATACTATTTTAAAGAATTCGAGCAATACATAAAAATATAAAGAAGAGAGTTCATTTGAAATTCTATCATCTTAGGATGCTCACTATCGCTGTTTTATTGCCTGACTTTTCATGCATCAGATTAGATATACCTGTAAATGCATGAACTGATTTTACACCAAGAGGGTCATAGTTTCCATGTCAGGTTCTGTCCTGGACCCCTTGTCCTTGCTCCTTCCTGGCCCTGCTTGTAATCACCCTCCTCCCAGGTAGCCCATGTTAACAATTGTGCCTGTTTCTTTCCAGACTTTTATAACTGCTACTATAATCATATACACATTGATATATACGTATATCAATACATTATCACATTGGGTTTTAGTCCTATTTTGTTTTACAAAATCGGGCTCAGCTTACACAAAGTGTCCTTCTCTTCTACCTGTCACTTAACGGCGCCGTATGGGAAACCCGTCTGACTCGTCTGGTGCAGCTCTAATTAATTCTTTGCAACGACGGTGCAAGATTCCACGGCAGCGTAACTGTTCTTTAAAGCTGTGAGAGTGAGCGAGCTCAGCAAGGGAGGGAGTGGCATTAGAGGAGGTGACGTCCAAAGGCTGAAGCCCGGGGCTCCCCAGTGTCAAGAGGCCGGGGAGATGAGGAGCAGCCGGTGAAGGAGGCCGAGAAGAGCAGTGAGGGAGGTGCATGGAGACCCAGGAGGCTGTGGTGTCCTGATGGCCGAAGGAAGAAGGTGATTCCAGGAGGAGGGAGGGGCACCTACAGCGGCAAATGCTGCTGGCGGGCCGGGAGGCGGAGGATGGAGAATTCACCGGTGTGCAGACACGAGGACTGATCTGCCCCAACCTCCCCTTGTGAACGGAGGTACCACCAGATTACTTCGGAATATATTTTTAAAATTTAATTCGATCATTCTCTCTTTCTTCATATCTAGGCAGTTAGCCGTGGCTTTTTAGATTTCACTAGCACCTGGGTGAAAGGATCCCTTCCATGTTCGAAGCAAAGCCATCTGGGGTCCATCACCTCACCTCTCACACCGCAGCCACGCCACTGCCTGCGTTTCCTCCCGTTCACGCATCCTAAATACAATTGCCGTAAAGCATCTTTCTCAAAGGTGCTTTCAATTTCCAAATAGTCTGAAAACCTATATGCCACTGCCTACATATAAAACCCTAAAGAAACATTTAGGTTTTGCCATCTGTATACCTCTCCCCATCTCTCCCATCTCCCCGTCTCTCCCATCCAGGGCTTGTTTCTCACTGAACCGGTCCTTGAATCCAGCCAGGCAGCTGCATCCGCCCCTCTGTAACTATTCACCCGCTGCCTTCACACGGGGTGAGTTTCACCTCCACCTGAGGCTTCCCCAGGCTAACTAAAGCCTTAGCCCCTGCCTGTCACACTCTGTCCTTCTGTTCGCAGACTCTCGGCTGATGTCTACGCTCTGATCCCGTTATACTAGAAATGACACTATCCTTTGATTCTTCTGCTTTAGTGGGAACCGCTTTATACTTTAAAGCATTTTATTCCAACAGCAGAATTAATGTTCTTTGTTAAGAGAATTTCAAGCACGGACAAGTAGGTGGGGAGAAATTGTGAGACTGTGTTGCTCTTAAAATAAACTATCACTTCACCTGATTTGAAGCTCTGAGTTTGACTCTTAGAAGGATCGGGAAGGATCTTCTGCACAGAGACTGTCTTTTTCCGAAGCAAGCAACACCAGTCTAGGCCTGATCACTCTTTGCAGATGCAAGTAGGATTTGAGATGAAGAACATCCTAGATTATCCGGTGGGCCCTAAATGCAATTTCAGTGTCCTCAGGAGAAAGGCAGAGGGAGGTTGGCCACGGAGGAGGAGGAGGCGATGTGACCATGGAGGCCGAGACTGGAGTGATGGGCCACAGGTCAAGAACGCCGACAGCCGCCAGAAGCTGGAAGACACAAGGAAGGATTCTCCCCAAGAGCCACCAGAGGGAGTGCAGCCGTGCCAGTAGCTTGATTCCCGGCTTCGGGCCTCCAAAATGTGAAAAAAATAAATTTCTATTGTTTTCAGCCACCAGTTTGTGCAGATTTATGGCAGTCCTCGGAAGGAATACAGCACTTAAGAGCCCAGTCGATAGTAATAGTTCGATAGCAATTAGTCCATAGGCGTCATCAGTCTCATCCTATTTTGAGACCAGAGCTGGACAGTGACATATTAGGCCCAGCTTTTAGAGCGTGACCCTTCCATCAGTGGAGGAGGGAGTAGCACAGAGTGGCTGTTAGAGACTCGGGACTGGATGTGAAGGGGCAAACTCCCCCAGGGGAAGGGACACCTGGTGATGACATTGAGGTGTCAGTGAAGCCGCCCTCCCCTCTCCTTTAAGCAGCTGGGACCCTCCTTACTGAGCTTCCAGGTCTAGGAGGACAAGGAGTGTAATTTTGTACATGTTGCGTTTGAGGCCCTTCTGTGACATCCAAATGCCTCTGGTAGACAGATGGATATTTTGGTCTGAGATTTAGGAAGAGCATCTGAGTTAGAGATAAAGATGAGAGAGCCATTGATTGGCACCTTTATGTAGACTTGAAGCCCTGTGGCAGGATATGGCCGCTCACATAGGGGATGTAAACCAAGAAGGAGAAAACTTGGAGGACGCCAACATTCCCAGACAAGAGAGGCGAGAGCAGACAGTGAAAGAAACCAAGACAGGGTGGCTAGAAATGAAGGATGAGACTCAAGGGGGAGTGGGGTGGGGGTGGTCCTGGGGAAGAGGCTCCAGCTCCTCTGCCTCTCCTCTCTGCCTGGACACCACAGAGAAATATTTTTGTATTAATTATTTTCATTTGCTGTTCGTAATTTACAAAGGGATGAATGGGATGAAAGTATGCATTTCATTCATTCTCCTGGGAGTACAATTCTAGGGAATTTGCAGTTGAACAATCCCCACGGCTCTGTAGCCACCAGGGAACCACAATTACCCAGCTAGAGGGCTGCGATGGGTTATTATTGCCATGAGAAAGGCCAGGATGGAGCTGACTACACAGCAATCAGGCCAGTAGTATCACAGCTAGAGTGGCTCTCCCTCCACTGACACAAAAAGCTGAGTTAGTAAACCAGCTGCATTCGCATGCAAAATTAGTATTAAAAGCACTGCCTCTGTGAAATACAAAATCCCTTTGAAAGAAAAATCAGCGAAGTTTAGAAGCGACAGCTGAATGCCATAGTTCCCAGCCTCTGCTACAGCCACGGGCGGGGGGGTGGGGGGGACGCTGTAGTTCCACTTGGGGGTCGCTTCTCTGCATTTCTGCAGCCCCTCCCCACCCCCTTTCTGTGCTGTTTCCCAGATCCTGCCCGGGATCAGGGCCCCCGCTGGGTCTGCTCTCTTCAGAGCTCCCGACCTCTGTTGCTTCTTTGTCTTTGTCTTTGTTCTCCAGACACTAGGCCTTCCTTTTGCTTGTCCCCTCCTGGACATTTCATGGGGTGTTTAAAACTCCGAGCTGTTTAGGGAGGGCTTTGACAGAAGGTATGGCGAAGGGCTGGAAAGGGGCAAGGTCGTGAACACCCTTTCATTTTCCCTGACTCCCAGCCTCTACTTAAATTGAGTCCCACCCGTAAGGGGGAAGCACACACCCTTGAAGACCCGAGCAGCCTTCGCTCCAGGCACCGCGTCTCCAGGGGAGACCCCGTTCCCGCCCCCCCGCCGGCTGGCAGGGTCCGCAGTCTTACTTGGCCGGATCTTGTGGCCGCATTGAGAAGGACACGGAGCCTCGGGCCCAGGCTCTGCCATTCTTGCTGGAAGAGGCCGTCGCTGGGCCCCTTGCACCAGCCGGACTGGGCGCTGCGCGGCCGCTTTGTGACGCTTCGCCATGGAGACGCGGGGAGGTTCCCGGCTGCTCAGCCCCTGGCAGACGAGGTGCAGGGCGCTTCACCGGGCCGGCTGGGGGACCCGGTGCTGAAAGTGAAAAGATGTGCTTCTACTAATATGATGGGTACCTTACTTTCGTGTATTTGTCTAGTTCATGCAATGAGCTTTCCCGAGCAGTGTCATATATATTTGGGGAGAGGAGCAAAAGGGGATTAGACCGAAGGGAAAGTAATATTGTCAGATTTTCAACTGCAAATTTTCAGCTATGCATAGTTTTCAGCTTAAGCGAATGAAGGCGAAGTCGTCAGGGATCTTGCAGGATCCGAGCAAGAGGAATTAAGAATCGATCAAGAGGACAAAATCACAAGTCATCTTGCATTAAGTGGAACTAGAACCAGAGTTTCTGACTTAGTTTCATGCCATCAAACTGGTCATCTCTGCACAGGAATTAGGAGCCAGCAGGGAGGTGAAAGAAAAGTGTGCTTGGAAAGAGGAGTGAGTAGGGACGTGTGTGACACCTTTCTTCTCACCAGGCCATGTTCCTGGCACCAAACATTGTTTTTTGGGACGGTCAATTTCATTGTTCTTCTGTCCCCACAGGTTCAACTGTGTCTCTCACCCCCATATATGTTAGAGCTTTCCCAGTATGTGGAGGGTCTTTTATATTCATATTACCTGACAGCTACCTGGTCATTTGGCACATAGTAGGTGCTTAGTGATATTGACTGTCTCCTGGCTAGGACACAGCTATTACCCACTTGGATGCGAAGAGGAAACAGTAAGTATGCATTGGAGACTGCTGGCACCATGTTTAGAAAGCAACTTACAACCATCCCTTAACCTTTCAAGGGGTTATTCTAACATAGACCTTAAGTGAACAGTGAAGTAACAAAGGGGAATTTATCAAGGGAGACAGAGTAGGCATCAAAGTAAGGATCCCATGTATATATGCAAGGATTTCTTTAAACTGAAGAGCTCAACCAGAAGTTTCTGAGAGTAGAGTCCCATCCATGTAATGGAATGAATATAACAGATTTAGGCTCTCAAATTTATAGCAATGAATGGTGGGACACACAGACTTCTGTCGATGTTATTAGAAGGAATGAGTCTAAATTAGGATTTAGTAGTGGAGTCTAAATTAAGAAAGCAACACCCAATAACAGATTACTGTCTGGAAATAGTAGAGCTAATTAGCATAGCATAATTTAAGAGAAATACACTTTCAAAATAGAGCAGCGAGTATATAGAATTTTTGCAGTGAATTTTTATTAATATCTTACGTTTGTCTCATCTTAGGCAAGCTGTGAAATGGGGGGGGGGGTGTGGTACGCGCTGAATCGAGAGCCAGAAGATCTGTCACTTTCTACCTGAAGGCCTTGGATGTAAAGCAGGTACTGCTCCGAGCCTCAGCTTCCTTATCTGTAAAATGAATATACGAGTACCCACCTCACTGGGCTGTAAAGATGAATACTTCTAATGATAATTTATAAATCGTAAAGCCACACACACCTAAGGTATTGCTCTTTTGTCTTATTGCTCTTTTGATCTTCGTTCTTTTTTTTTTAATTTAACTTTATTTTTTAAATTTTTAAAATTATTTATTTATTTATTTTATTTTTGGTTTCGTTGGGTCTTCATTCCTGCGTGCAGGCTTTCTCTAGTTGCGGTGAGCTGGGGCTACTCTTCGTTGCGGTGTGCGGGCTTCTCATTGTGGTGGCTTCTCTTGTTGTGGAGCATGGGCTCTAGGTGCGTGGGCTTCAGTAGTTGTGGCACGTGGGCTCAATAGTTGTGGCTCACAGGCTCTAGAGCGCAGACCCAGTAGTTGTGGCTCACGGGCTTAGTTGTTCTGCGGCATGTGGGATCTCCCCAGACCAGGGCTCAAACCCGTGTCCCCTGCACTGGCAGGCGGATTCTCAACCACTGCGCCACCAGGGAAGTCCTTCATTCTTTTTTATAGTCTTTCATTTCTGCTTCTGCTTCTGCAAATGGATGGCTGATACAGGTCCATTTCATTATGAGCAGTACAGCACTCTTCCTGCCTTTGAATTTGGGTTCCTTGAGGCAACTCCGTTTAAGGATTAAGCAGAATTTTTTTCCTTTCTTCTTTCCCTCAACAAATACTGAACACCTGAAGTGAGCCGTATGATGACATTAAGGGCAGTGCCCAGAGTATTATGGGACCTTGGCGGAGGGGGAGAGGAATTGCCTGAGCTGAGTTTTCCAAGATGCCCGGGAGGCAACCAGGTGAAGAGGGAGAGGTGCCCCAAGGCCCAGGAAGGACCCAGGAGGGGGAAGAGCCTGTGTCCTCCAGAGGCCCTGAGAGCTTGGTCTTGCCGTACTGTGAAGGGGGAGGGCCAAGCAGCCCCACAGCCATGCTGAGAAGCTCCACCTACACATGAGGAGTGTGCACAGAGTGGGTGAGGCAACAGCGTGAGGGGTCAGGTCAGCGGTTTAAGTAAATCCTCTTTTCCAGGAGTAAGAGAAGCAAGGTTCCATTCACCTGCCAGAGTAGATCCATCACACAGAAACTAAGACCTCGAGGTTGCCAGCGCGCCTGTGACAGAGTTTTGAATTGACCAAAACCAATTGAGAGTAGTTGCATCGAATCGGTTAAATGGTAATTGGTGGTTTCCAATTCACGTTATCACAAGAAATTTCTTTCTGCCACACACACGTACAGAGGGAGCGTGATATGAAGAAGTCAAGATGGGGGTGGGTGGTGGAGGGAAGAGACCGCAACGAAAGAACACTCAAATTTTGCCTGTGAAGGAGAAGAGGGTCTAGCGGGGGAAGAGGGCGTGGGTCACATAGAGAGTTATTACTTGAAAGGAGAGAAGAATAACAAGTTCATAGCCCAAGGGCAAGGAGTAGGGAGACAGAACTTGATGCTCCAGGAGAGAGTAGACAGGGTCCCAGCCAGGAGAAAGCAGATGTGCCAGCAAGCTGTCCCCAAACTGAGCGGGTCCACACCACCTGGGCATTTGACGAGGACACGAGTTCTGAGTCAGTAAGTCGGGGGGTGAGCAAGATTCTGCTTTTCTAACAAGATTCTGCTTTTCTAACAAGATCCCCAGGTGATTCGTAACGCTTGAGAAGGACAGGTCTGGAGCCTTGTCCCAGGACCTGCGGCCTCGGCATCACCTGGGAACTGGTTAGAAACGCAGAAACGCAGCTCTCCCCAACTCCCCCACCGAGCTCCTGCGTCAGGATCTGCAGCTAAACCTCCAAGAGATTCCAGGGCGCATTCAAGTTTGAGGACCTCTGCTCCGGGTAACATGAGAGGCAAGGTTGTCTCCGGAAGGAGAGGAAGAATGTGAAAGAGTTGATGGGAGACTTGGCTGGTGACTGTTTCCGAAAGCCCAGGAGAGGTCACGGACATTCTTCAGCAATGCCAAGTGCTTTGGATATGAATATACTGAGTGAAGTTTTTCCAGCTTGCTTGCTATATTTTGGCAAGACTTCCTGTTATTATGTGGTATGCAATGCTTTTATTCAAGTGTGTTCATGTAAAAAAAAAAAAATACTGCCTTTTCTCTTTGTTTTAGCTGATGGATTAACTCGTAAAACATTTTCTCCATTTCTGTGATGGACTCTGTATTATTAAGTGTTCTCTAGAGAAACAGAACCAATAGTGTGTGTGTGTGTGTGTGTGTGTGTGTGTGTGTGTGTGTAGAGAGAAAGAAACTTAGTTTAAGGAACTGGCTCACACAATTGTGGGGACTGGCAAGTCCTAAATCTGCAAAGTAGGCCAGCAGGCCAGAGGCCCAGGGCAGCCCAGGGCAGCCCGGGGCAGATCCTATATTGCAGTTCAAGTCTGAAGGTCATCTGTGCAAAATTTCATCTTGCTCAGGGGAGGTCAGCCTTTTGTTCTATTCAGGCCTTCAGCTGCTGGGAGAGGCCCATTCACATTGTGGAGGGCAATCTGCTTTACTTAAAGTCCACTGATTTAAATGTTAGCCTCATCCAAAACACCCTCATAGAAATATCAAGAATAATGTTTGTCGACACATCTGGACACCGTAGCCCAGCCAAACTGACACTTAAAATTACCATCAGAGATCCAGGTCTTCCTGAGGTCACCTGGTTGATATCTGCCACTAAGAGGGGTTGTGTTTAAGCCGTCCAAGAATGATTGCTATGTTTTTATTGAAAAATCCAGAAAAGAAAATTTTATAATGGTCTCTATTTTATTAGGACAGTCCAGTTTAACAGGGTAAATTTTAAGCTCTGCTTCTAACCTGCCACTCACCAAACTCACATTTTATCCAAATGAAGCCATAACAGCAAGTTCAGACCTTTGATTCTATCAAAACCTCATCAATCGTATATAAATGTCTCCTCCTTCCTGGGCCATCTCTGCTGTCTCTGATTCTTGTGTTTTTCTCTTCTCTGAACCCTTAAGAACAATTACTAATGACTTGCAATATTGGTTCTCTCAAGTTTATTCAAGCCGTGAGTATCAAGTGTGAACACTCGTTTTAAATCTGTTAGACCAGCAGTTAACCATCCAAATGAAGGTTCTCTTCTTCAAAGTAATCATTTATTATAATGACACTGCCATTGCTTAAAGCATCTTTGAAATTCTTTAGAAACTCCCTTCAAACACTAATGCACATTCTTTTGAATTTCTTAAATCGGGGTATAACTTTGCTCTTTGAAGATAGACTGGGTATTTGGAACAGTAAGAAGACATTCACGCTGATAATTAAGGTAGGCAATCAAGTTGGACAATGTTTTCCTTTGGCCAAAAATCAAACTCTAACCATGAGGTAGTAAGAGAAAAACTCCCTTATTCTGTAGATAATGTCCGGATTGCATTCTTGTTGGAAAAAATTAATAGTTTCCAAGGTGACTCTTTCACTGAGAGCTTCAGTAAATCAGTTGCTTGGATAAATTGATCCTTACATGTTTCTTTTAAAACTAAATTTTACAGTTACATGTTATTAATTTTATCTCCAAAACTGGATCATAAGCGTTTTAGACGCTTTCCTTTTTGAATCTCTCCCGTAGCACTGATTTTATTGTTCTTACTAGCTGTATACCTGTCTTTTACAAGACTGGATGTTCCTTGAGAGCAAGGGCCATGTTTTAGGCAACTTTATATACCAGCTCCAGTGCACTGCATACAGTAGGCACTCAATCATATGTGATAAATGAATGAATGAATGGAATGAATGATTGCTTAGGCCATTCTTGTCCTATACATTTCTACTGATCTTAAACTGTTGAAGATGTCTGAATTAGGGCAAATATACATCCAGATTGAGGTCTCTTTTACCCAGGAAGATCTGTCCCAATAGACTTTTCACCCATTTTATAGATTTCCCAGTATCAATTCTTTGTGACATTTGCTAATGAAATATACATTAGCACAGTGTATATTTCCTTAGAGGCAGTCATAAAACTTTGGTAAGTGAGTATCAAATTGAGTAAATGCATTTGGCTCTGAGTTGACTGAAAACAATTTTTAACGATAAAAGAAACCTTCCAGGGGCTTCCCTGGTGGCGCAGTGGTTAAGAATCCGCCTGCCAATGCAGGGGACACGGGTTTCAGCCCTGGTCCAGGAAGATCTCACATGCTGCGGAGCAACTAAGCCCTTGCGCCACAACTACTGAGCCTGCGCTCTAGAGCCCATGAGCCACAACTACTGAAGCCCACATGCCTAGAGCCCGTGCTCCCCAACAAGAGAAGCCACTGCAATGAGAGGCCTGCGCATAGCAACGAACAGTAGACCCCGCTTGCCGCAACTAGAGAAAGCCCGAG
This sequence comes from Balaenoptera musculus, assembly GCF_009873245.2. Taxonomy (NCBI): domain Eukaryota; kingdom Metazoa; phylum Chordata; class Mammalia; order Artiodactyla; family Balaenopteridae; genus Balaenoptera; species Balaenoptera musculus. The sequence continues at coordinate 7,800,102 of NC_045802.1, read as the reverse complement.
GGCAGCAACAAAGACCCAACGCAGCCAAAAATAATAAATAAATAAAATAATAAATTTTTAAAAAAAGAAAACTTCCAGATCTTTAGTCCATTCCTGGAGCGATTACCAATGGTTTTCCTGAATTCAACTATTTTCAAAAAATGGACTTTGTCAATTTTTGTGAATAGAGTTTCTATTTCCTTTGGGAAGCATATACTATTTGATATTCACCTAAGGTTTGTTTGTTCTGGTGTATAACTTATTTTTTTGTTCTCTTCATTTTGCACCGAGTTTGAATAACAAATGTTTATCATCTTCTGTTATTAAGGAATATTCCCCTTTTCTGAAACATCAGTATCAATTTTTTTTTCTCCAAATACTGCATAGACCTATTCTTCAAAGAAGGCTCTTCTTGATAAAGTAGCTGTAAAACCACAATTCTTACTGCAAGTAAGTTACAAGGCCAACACACCACCTGCAGAGCGTGACGGAAAGATCACACATACTTGGTCACAAATTTACTCAATTCGATGCTGAATGTTAAAGAAAAATTTAATTGCACAAATATAGTACATACCATTTCAAATATAAATGAAAGGACAATCAGTAGTGCTATCATAATGTATAATACAAGAATATTTTTTAAAAGGACAGAAAAATTATACTCTGGACCCAGAAATCTTTCTCATTATAAGCCTGTGTAGCAACTCATTCATGCAGGGTTTTAGGATGTAAATAGGATGTTTTTTTTTTTCTTTTTGAAGAATTCCACTGTAGCTATAAGATGAAAAATGTATTGGTGTAACAACGTATTATGGTAATGGTATAGCTTTCTTCTATTTTGCTTTTAGTGTTAGGATTGCTAAAAGCTTATGAAATACCCAACTGACATAATGTGCTTTTAATAGAGAGGACAATGCCGCATACATTATCCTTCTCCTGTCATGTTTGGTATCACATCACCTGGCCTCTTTCTACACAGGCCACTTTGTTAAGAGGGAGGTCAAGGGAGTTCAAATTTCAGGCAGCGGGTGGCAGGGTTACCGCCTTATCAACCTGGCCAATCCTCCCGCGAGCCTCACCGTGAATGTTTCTCCTAAGGTTTCATCCTATGGGCAGGATGAAAAACATACTTGCCTTCCGATGAAAGATGTCCTGGGCTTTTTGCTCAGCAAGGTTTGCAAGAGAACGGCACTGCTAACCCCAAGCTTGCTGGGTTTGGGTTCAGACAAGCAGAGGGCTAAACCCAGATTTATGAAGCATCACAGGGCAAAACCCAGGTCAGATGTCTCCCACAAAGGCTGCCCAGGGAGCTCCCAGGACGCCATGGTATAAGCAAAACATTCAGGGTGGCAGGACTCTGCCACTCCGACTCTTTGGAGAAGTGTTAAAAGGAGAGGAACCGCCCAGGCCATGGGGCCAAAGCCCTCCCATCCTGAAGACAGCTGCATCAGCCCTGCCAAGGCATCACCCACAAAAGTGGAAAGGAGGGGTCTCTGTAGGAGCACAGGGCAGAGGTACCCGCCTCCCATCTCTCTTGGATCCCCTCAGCCTTCGGTTCTGGCACAGGCCTGGGGTATAGGAGGAGCCGCAAAATGTCCAATCCAATCAGATAAATGGGTTGGGTGTCTCTTCAGATTCCAGAACACATGGAAATGGTAATTCTGCCAAAAGAGGCTCCATCAGAGATGATCTGGGTGACAGATTGCAGTTAAAAACTTCATCTAGTGAACCTGAGAAAAGTAAACAGGGCTTGCATTATTACCGTCTCTGGAAAACCAAAACCAAAATCCAACAGTACCTAAAGCCCATGCAGCATCCAACGTAACCATTTCAATAATGAATAGAGAATCCTGGCTTCCTCAGAAAAAGCTGACAGAAACGTGTTGCTTTCTGTTCACCAGGAGGATGTGGATTGTCACTTGCCTCTCCATGGGCTGGAGTTACAGGTACCCTTTCTCACGTGATGACAAAAGGCCCACAGGTGGGGAAAAGATGCCTAGGACACAGGTCTGTTTTTGAGAAGGAGATGAAGCCGGGCTAAGCGATCACCAGGGCTGAGCCGGTGCAGCTGCCTGCCGAGCGGCTGGTGCGTGGTGGTTGGGTCATCTGCGGTGCATAATGACGACTCAGGTGGGCCCTGAAGAATCCTTCCCCACTGCTCTGAAGTAGAAGTGGCCCCAGGGCCGGCTCAGGGTAAACTTGCAAGGAAGCACCGCCCAACTTCACATGCCCCTCAGTCTCCCCAGGATGCCGGTGAACAGAGGGGCAGCCTAAAGGACAGCGGGTGAGCAACGGTGAAACAGAAAAACCCTGCTCAGGCTGCTGTGGCCAGTGGGTGGGCTGGAGGGTGTCCCAGGAAGGACCTGGCATCTGGGATGGCCACAACCAGGCAAGGTAATCCTCCCCCAAAAGGATGAGCATATAACTTCCCCTCCCCCAACCATGGCAGCAACGGAGCAGAGCACAAAGGCATCTTTGTAAGAAGCACCCAGACAGAGAAAGCAAAGCAACAAAGAGGGAGAGATAAGGAGGAGGAGGAGGGGGAAAGGCAGGAGGGAGGGAGGGAAGGAGGGAGAGACAGAGACAGAGGGAAGCTACTTTCCAGGATAAGAAATAGCTAGGAGTAAGCATTTTTGCTAGAAACATTGGAAGAAAGCAACTGTCATTAAATGCAACTAACGAAGCCTCTGTATTTTTTTTTTTAACTTTTTGAAAACGACAGGTTCGTAGAGACTGGTGTTTTGTTGTTGTCGTTTGCTTGTTTTTCTTTGTTTGTTTGTTTGCAATGAGCAGCAAAAGTCCTGGTCCAAGGAAGTTGCCTTCCAGCACAGACTAGCCTGGGAGAGAGAGCAGGTGCAGATGAGACTTGACTGATATCACTGCCTTAGCCACATCAGACTGAAAACTCTCCCCAAGTCCTGGGGAGGAGGCCCTGGATATAAAATCTAGAACGCACCAGATGTGACCTGCGGTCTGTGAAGTGAGGCAGTCTCAAGAGATACTATTTTGTGGTCTTAGAAACTCTGGAGAACCCTTCCAAATATTTATAAAGATGGATATCTCCACCATGTGTCTTCCCCCCTCAGCCAACACTTTTCCTTAACATTCTGTTGCCCTGAATATGCACATCAGGAAAGCATCATTCTTCTGTAGTTAAATTCTTGTTAATAATATTTCAATGAGTATTAACACGTATTTACGTTAATAATATATTTTAAAATTATTTTCTGGGTATGCTGCACTGTAAAACTGCTATGTCAGAAAACTTTAAGGAGCCTAAAAGGAAAAGTCACTACATTTCTTTTCTTTTTTTTTTTTTTTTTAATTTTTATTGAAGTGTAATTGATTTAAATGTTGTGTTAGTTTACTATATTTCTTTTTGGTAGTAAATGTTTCTCACTTCCTAGTTTCTGAAATATGTGATATTATATTTCCCCTTTACCAAGAAGCCTCACCTTTTCCATTAATTGATTCTCCTCCCCCATGATATTATTCTACCCTTTAATTTAACTGCGTTCCTCGGGTACTTGAGAATTTTTAACATACCTCTGGAAGTTACACTGAATTTTCGGTCAGAGAAACTGCTCCTTCGGATTAAAGGTTCACTCATTTTTTCCAGAAATAATTTAATGGTCTCCTTCTTTTCTGGACTTGTACTTGACAAATTCAGAACTTTTCCATTCACTTTTACAGTGGAATTGCTGAGCCCAAACCAATAGAAGAAATCAAATAACGCTTCAGCTTTGAATTCATACACAAAGCTCAAATCTTCTCCATTAACCAGCTTGTTTCCTGGAGGGAAAAAATTCTTTACTGCCTCTTGAAAATCAAACTGAAAGAGAGAGAAGCATTTAATTAATTTCATGGATATAACGATAATGTTGTATTACAGACTTATATCATAGAATTATATTATAGAATTAACAAATGTCCAAATGTCCAAAATATCACAACTCTTATTTCTCTTTCTTTCTGACATATTTTTTTTTCCAAACAAGAAGGTATAGATTTTTTTAAATTGGGGTATAGTTGCTTTACAATGTTGTGTTAGTTTCTGCTGCACAATGAACTGAGTCAGCTATATGTATACATTTTCTGACATATTTTTAAACAGTTGCCTTTATCTTTTATTTATTTATTTGACATCTTTATTGGAGTATAATTGCTTTACAATGGTGTGTTAGTTTCTGCTTTATAACAAAGTGAATCAGCTATACATATACATACATCCCCATATCTCCTCCGTCTTGCGTCTCCCTCCCATCCTCCCTATCCCACCCTTCTAAGGGGTCACAAAGCACCGAGCTGATCTCCCTGTGCTATGCGGCTGCTTCCCACTAGCTATCCATTTTACATTTGGTAGTGTATATATGTCCAAGCCACTCTCTCACTTCGTCCCAGCTTACCCTTCCCCCTCCCCGTGTCCTCAAGTCCATTCTCCACGTCTGCGTCTTTATTCCTGTCCTGCTCCTAGGTTCTTCAGAACCTTTTTTTTTTTTTTTTAGATTCCATATATATGTGTTAGCATACTGTATTTGTTTTTTCTTTCTGACTTTCAACTATTAACCTTATGGGGATTCCCTTGTATGTTATTTGTTGTTTTTCCCTTGCTGCTTTTAATATTTTTTCTTTGTATTTAATTTTTGATAGTTTGATTTATATGTGTCTTGGAGTGTTTCTCCTTGGATTTATCCTGTATGGGACTCTCTGCACTTCCTGGACTTGATTGACTATTTCCTTTCCCATATTAGGGAAGTTTTCAACTATAATCTCTTCAAATATTTTCTCAGTCCCTTTCTTTTTCTCTTCTTCTTCTGGGACCCCTATAATTCGAATGTTGGTGCATTTAATGTTGTCCCAGAGGTCTCTGAGACTGTCCTCAATTCTTTTCATTCTTTTTTCTTTATTCTGCTCTGCAGTAGTTATTTCCACTATTTATCTTCCAGGTCACTTATCCGTTCTTCTGCCTCAGTTATTCTGCTACTGATTCCTTCTAGAGAATTTTAAATTTCATTTATTGTGTTGTTCATCATTGTTTGTTTGCTGTTTAGTTCTTCTAGATCCTTGTTAAACGTTTCTTGTATTTCCTCCATTCTATTTCCAAGATTTTGGATCATCTTTACTATCATTACTCTGAATTCTTTTTCAGGTAGACTGCTTATTTCCTCTTCATTTGTTTGGTCTGGTGTGTTGCTCCTTCCTTGCTCCTTCATCTGCTGTGTGTTTCTCTGTCTTCTCATTTTGCTTAACTTACTACGTTTCGGGTCTCCTTTTCGCAGGCTGCAGGTTCGTAGTTCCTGTTGGTTTTGGTGTCTGCCCTCAGTCAGTTGCCTTTATTTTTTTAAAACAAATCTTTGCATTTGCATCAAATTCCGTGTAAAGACCTTGAACTGCTTGGTCAAATTTATATTTATTCTTGCCCTATTTCTAAGAAGTTGCTAGAAACTAAGTTCATTTTATTGGTAGTGATAATGAAGCAATAGAAAAGGTCTGTGTCTGGTTTCAGTTAAGTTAGAGTTAAGCTCTAGGGACTCAGTCCTGGCCTGAAACGCCCAGACCCTCTTCTGTGTGTTGGTAGCCCTGGATTCACACAAGCCAGCCTCACCTGAAGCCAGTAGCTTTCTCCAATCACTGAGGAAATGGCCATGTCCATCCCCTGCTCTATCTGTCTTCTTATCTTGGGGTGCCTGGTGTTCACAAGAAACGCATACGTTCTTTCTAGAAATTAGAAAGTAGAAGTCAAAAAACAAGGGTGCATGTGTACTTCTTAGTATCTGACAAAGCAGTGATTCCCACCATATTTGGAGATTTTATTAATTTATAACCTCCCTCGCTGCTCCCTCACTGCAAAGCCTAACCAGGTTTCTAGAAATGTTTCCGAGAAATTTGCAGGTGTGAGGAAGCTCCAGGATACTGTCAAAGCAGGTTAGAAAATCAGCTCCCCCCAGGCTGCGCTTTGTCACTCTTGCCTCAGAAATCGAAAGTTCCAGTGCATAATTATCACAGATAAGCACTGAGTCTCCTCTGTGTGCAGCCAGCACAGGAGCCAAAGTGAAAACTGGAGATGGCTGGTTTTCGTGTCACCGCCTTACTGGATAAACAGCAACTTGGCTCTCACCCACATTTCCTCACTTGCGAAGCAGAAAATCAGTCCAGGGGAGGACGCTGCCCCCCTTCCCTCATCGTTCCCTGTCCTCCCCCAGAGGCCTGGCTTTCAGTCTGCAAAGGGCTAGTCTAGAGTTCTAAGGACCAAGGCAATCTGAGATTGCTTCTCCTCCACGCCCCAGCCCAGCACAAGCCCAGCGGAAATGTCCCTCCCATTGTTTAAATAATGCCACGTCTATGTCCTGGCAGTTGTTTTTTGTTGTTTATTTGATCGGTTTGGTTTGGTTTAAATCCAATTCTGTCCAGTTCTATCTAATCTAAGCAAAGGGGTGGTTGTTTACTCCCTAGGAAATTTTAAATACTGCGAACCAACAACCTCCTAACTTTTCCAGCCCCCGGAATCAAGCTCCATGCCCTTCATTACTCAAGCCCTTTTTCTAGGGAGACCCATAACATAGAATGCCACCCTTTGTTTAAAGGCCATGGACCAGCCATGATGTGATTTGGGGAACTGAACATTCTACACTGGCTTTGAGCATCAAACCTGTGACCCACCAACAGCAAGTGTTACGTCCTTGGGGAATACATTTTGAACTAACCTTTGCACTAACCTTATCCATCTTATTTTTCCTTCCCCTGTTTTCCTTTCTCCCAAATTATTTTTTGGGGCACTTTAGATAGAAACTACCTTATCTCCTCTTTGAGAAAAGATATAAATAAGCAAGTAAAGCAAGCCAGCTATTTGATACCTTGAATTAACTTTCACATAAACTAAACCAAGACCTTTGGGCTCATTAGATACTTAAGGCCGCCACCCTCCATCCACCGTTGTGAAGGTTGGGCAGGTTGTGCACTGCACAGTCCTAGAGGATGCCAATTGCTTCCACATTGTCTACTTGTACATTTATTATGACAAACTTCTGGGAAGGATTAGTAAATTGTCTTGAGTTAATGGTGGCTTCTTCTAAAGTTGCACAAAAGTACAAGTTTAGGATAGCAGCAGGGCTGGACATGTTGCCCTAATCGCAATTTTCATAATTTAAACTTGACCATCTTAAGCTTTGTGTCACAGAATCTCTTCATTTCATGGCTTTCCTCACAGCCAGTGAGGACTGGGTTTCTCTACCTCCTTCCACAAGCGTTATATAACTGTGAATCTTTTCGAGGCCACCACAAATATTTCCTTATACCACTCCCTGTATGTTCATTAAAATGTTAAAATGGAGAGGTCTCTTATTCTTTCTTAAGAATCCTCCTGAGAGATCAATGCGGGAGGTATACTGGATACATCTGTGCATTACATTCTTAGAGAATTCTCGGCTTTCTGGTCACCAGCAAGCCAAATAACACCAGGGGCTCAGATGCTCTAATGAGCATTGCTTGTTACAGTGTGATCTGTTCCCGGCCCCTCCTGCCAAGAAGGACATTGTGACTTTGAATTATGAAGTGAGAAGGGAATCTGAATGACTCTGAATGAGACGAGCAGAGAATCAGGTCCACGAATCTGAATGAGGAAGGGCATGTTTGAGGAAGTCTATTTGGAATCTGTAGCTCAATTCGTACTCTCTTGGTCTCATTTTAAGAACATTATTTAGAAGTAAGTGTAAGAAATTCTACCGCTATTACAGAACTTATGCCCATGACTTTCCCCATGTATCACTCTGAGCGGGAGGAAGAAGGGAAAATTGAGATATTTTCATATTGGAACTTGAGTTAATATAGTTGTTATCAGTCTGATTTCCTGGAAGAAACAATAAAGAGATAGCTCTAAAATTGAAATTCAAAGGCCAGAGCATGAAACATAAAAGCATCCACATAAGCGTTTACTTTCTTTATCTTAGTTTTCTCATCTAGAAAATGGGGATGGGATAAGTACCGCATAGGCAGGATGGCCAGGCATCCTAGTTATGCCTGAGTCAGTTCTAGTTTATACCTTTATCCCAGCATACTTATTACAGCTCCTGCTTTCATGCTCAAAAATGTTCTCCTTTGGATGATATGCCCTACCGGGCTGTTGGCCAATTACTGACATTAGCACATGCCTCACAGAAGTGCTTGATACGTGGTAGGCAATATTATATATCATCATCTTCATCACTCTGGTCATTTTTGCAACCCCTGCAGGCTCAGAGATCACTTCCTGCTTAGACAGGAAGTATGAAAGAAGACTCAGAGACAGATGGCTTCTGCCGGAGGATCGATCACTTAGAGGTTTGCTCTGCAGGCTTGTGCTGTGCTGACGGCCTCACACACCAGGCTTCCAGCCTTGCACAAGCTGACATCCGCCCTGCTTTCTCCACGCCCAACTTCTACCTCATTAGCAGGCTACAGTCCACAGCCCAGCAAGGCAGAACCAAACCCAAACATTTACATACCTACCTTTCGAGGAGTCCTTTTTGGTCTGTACATTAATAAAGAATAGCATTGGTTTGCTCAATATAGTTTCCCGGTAGTCTTTATAATCGCAGTAGTTGGTCAGTTCCACGTATCTATGAAAAAAGAAGAGATGATTACAAGTGCGATGTACCTTCCCATCGAGATCAGGAAGGGGACGTACTGGACAGGTGCTTACTACATCCTCAGACCCTCTGAGGGAAGTCCCCTAAAGTGTCCTTCGGGAGGCAACCGTATCTTGTACCAAATAAATAAATCCCCTCCCCTGATCAGCTGACAGATCAACATGCAAACTAAAGGTGGCCCTGGTCCTGGGGGCGCCTGGCACCAACACCTGGCTCTCAAGGGCAGCCTGTACCAGATGATGACTCGTACCATCTATCTTTGGGCTGTAAGCGTTCATTTGAAGCTACCGGAGTCCTATGTCTCTCTGGGTTGAGAATGAATTATACTCAATAAGTGGAATTTTCTGGGTCTTCTCCAGTGTAGTCATCCTAACTGGTGGGTCTGAAATTTTCCTTTCCTTCTCTAATCCCAGGATAAACCCAGACCGCTCCATTGATTAGACAATCAACCAATATTCATATGAACCAATTCACATCTCCCTGATCGTGAGCTTGTGCAATTTAAAAAAAAAACAAAAAACAAAACTAATGTTGGATTTCTGCCCAGGGCCCTATTACATTTAGCCTCCTTGGTTATAGTTCATTATTCCAGCCCAGGAAGATTTTTTTGCTTCTTGACTCTGTCCTCCAATAGGTCAGCTTTCTCTCCCTACTCTGCACATTTTCCAAGCAGCCTTTCTGTGTCTCTACCTGCATTGTTGATGTTAAAAAAGACAGATGCAAGTGCAAATTGGCTTCCTTCAAGAAGAGGGCTAATTTTCTAACCAAACCCAAGCTCAGAAGCGGCGTGGACACGGGCAGGCTGAGTGGCACCCAGCATGCTGGGGGATGCGGATACCCCAGTCAGTCCCTCTTCAAGACACAGCGGCTTCCCCACGGGCAGGCACTACTGCAAGGTCTGCACGGACTGAATGCGCTGCTTTTGCTAAAGGGCCGCATGTCGGCTTCTGACATCTAGTCCCCGGCAGAGACGGCTCCCCCCCGTTTCTTTCTGGCTTCTTGTCCTTCCAGAGCCTGACATGAAAATCACAGCCCTGAGGAGCGCCCGAGGCGGAGAGCTCTGGCCGCAATGTCCCCTCAGCCTCCCTCCCCATGGTCCTCTTCCCACAGTCCACTTAGAGGGGCCGGAGCACGAGACGGGGACCCAGGCCTGGGTCAAGCGCAGTGGGAGAATATCCACCCCCAAGTCAGGAAAACACAGCTTCCACTGTCTGCCTCCAGCTTGGTTTCTTAGAAATCTGTGTCATTATCCTTTTTTCTTGGATTGTCAGATCTGATTTTGAGAGCTTTTAAAACCTGACCCCCGATGGAGCATCTAAAATGCTTCCTGCCTTCTATTTCACCAGGCTTTTAATGTAGCGTCCATCTCCCAACCCTGGGCACAGGGGTGGTCAGGGGGCTGGCCCTGCGGTGGGGAGGGGGACACAGGCTGGTGCACCCAGGGAAGGAGAGCGCGTGCAGGTGTCGCTGTTCAGGGGTGTGGGCACGAGGGGAGAGGAGGGTGGGAATGGAGAAGGGGGTTAGCAGAGGAATGGACTGGGTATGATAATGCAGCCGCAGACCAGGGATTTCCTATGGTTCTCCCTCCGTGCCTCCCCTACCCCCATCCTCCTCTGGGCAGAACAGTGCGCAGTGAGGATGGGGTAAAGGGGCACCTGGCGAGAGCGGCACTGTGTCCCACATCAGCAGAGGGAGAATTTTCCTGTTCTTCTTTGTCCCAACTGACCAACTGCCGAAAGGTACTGGAGAAAGGAAGCGAAGGAGAAGGAAGGAGAAAGGGAACCGCGATTTGCTGGGTTCATTCACTCTCATTCATTCATTCATTCATTCATTCAGCAGCATTCACTAAGCACCGGATGGTGTGCTGACACGTGCCTTGCACATCTGAGGAGCTCAGGGCCCAGGAAGTGGGGATGGCGTAGCAGGGCGGCAGTACAGGGGCCCCCTGTGCGCGCCCCCCCTCCGCCATCCATCTATTCGGCTGCCAAGGACCTGGCTTAAACACCTCAAAACTGCAGTGGAATAAATACATGTGAGCATCCCTTTGGAATTCACTGCTATGAAATTTGGATATGTAAGTCACTAAAATACAAAGATTGAGGACCTAGTTGCTAAATCTCACAGGTCTTTAAGTACCTGACATTCAACCACCAGTTTTGTTTTAAGATGAGCCTGACGAGCCGACCTTAGGGACTAGTTATCTCATCTTCAATCATGCATATTTATGAATTACTCATGCAAATATTGCTTCTGTGTCCTGGATATTTATTCTATTCGCTGAAGTTATCATTAGGGATGAGAAGCAAACAGTTTAAGATAGTTCCTTTAAACCCTCATTTCTTCATTGCTTTTATCCTGGCCCCAAAATGCTGCTAGGCTGGAACTTTCTACGCCTGGCTTTAATCCAAAGATTGAAAGGCAGAACAATGTGATGGAAAGCATAGTGATTCGAAATAAGAAGATTTAATTCACGTTCTAATTGACTGGCTGTGTGAACTCAGTCCCAGAGCCACAACTCATTATGACCTTCAGTGAGTTACTTAACCCATCTGAACCCATTCCCTCATCTGTAAAAGGGATATAACAGTATTGCCTTCCATTTGATGATGTGATGCAGTGCCAGTAACATAGACATACGTACTTGGGCCCATAGTAGATGCTCAACAAACATTATTAGTGTCTTTAATTCTGGCCAACTCCGCTGGCCTTAGGGTGAAGTTCTGTAAGCTTCTGACACGCAACCAGGGCTGTGTTCATTTGAGTTACCAGCAAAGGAGGACTATATGAATATCCGAAAAATAAGTGAGTAAGGGTTTCTCTTTCCTTGCTCCAATTTCTTTCCTCATCTTTTCAGTTTGGAAGGCTAGAGGGAGCAGCTTAACGAAGGCAACACCTGAAAGATGGGACCAAGATAGAACACTGAATTTTTGCTTCTAGCAAATCAGGAGTAGCTGAAAGATCACCCACCCTCTAAGATGCCAACCCTTCTCCAGAGTTTTCTTCAAATTTTACGTCATCTTTAGCATGATGTGAAAAGCTGCTCCAAATTTCCCTGGCCCCTGATAATTGAATGCTCCAAGACAAATAGGAATTCAAACACACGGCTCCTATCTCTGTGTGTGTGTGTGTGTGTGTGTGTGTGTGTGTGTGTGTGTGTGTGTTCATTTTTTAAAGTATGGAGGAAGGAGCAGATAAAAAGAGAAATATATTGGAATAGTCCTTGTGTAAAAGGGCCAGAAATTGCTAACAGCTTCCACAATCCTTTTCTGTGACTAAGCAAAAGCTTACAGGGACATTCTTTCCAGTGTTAACTTGTTAGTTTTAAGCAAAGCCTTCCCTACACACTTAAAAAATTCCTTCTGTTCACTCCCTCACCTCCTTCTTCTGCCCCAACTCTAGTTAAATAAGCAAAATTTTCAGATTTATCACTCTAATGTCTCTAACTCTAATCAACGATACACGTGTTCATTCATTCATTCATTCCTTCGTGCAAGAAACATTTACTGAGCGCCTACTACGTGCTGGGCACTGGGTACACAAAATGAAGAAGTGAACAGTCCCACTTTCCAGAAGCATGTAGTCTACTGGGGAGACAGCTAAGAAAATGTACCATTTCAATAGGAAATGATACACATCTAAGGCCTTGTTGCTTAAAGTCTGATCATTGGACCAACAGTACTGGCATCACAGGGGAGCTTGCAAACCTGCAGAATCCTGTGTCCCTCTCCGGATGTATTTGATCGAAAATCTGTATTTTCACAAGATCCTCAGGAGACCTGCAAGCTTATTTAAAGTTTGAGAAGCACTGGTCTAAGCCACGGTCCCCGTTTTTCAGAGGCTTACAAACGAGTTAATCATTCAAACACACACATGCCAGAGGAATGCACAGTTCTCTGCGCTAGACATCCACAGGGCTATGTCCTAGTAATGTAAATAAGAAGGAGCAAAGCCAAGGGGCTTGGAGCTAGAACCACTTACTGAGCTGGGACAGGAACAGAGGCGGGCTTGTTCCGTTGGGCCAAACAGACTGCCAATGGGAGGGCAGAGGCAGGAGGGAGATGGGGACCCCGGGGGGAGTCTTGGGTTAGCTAAGCCTTGCGGAGTGCGAGTGGCGGCATTCAGGCCCACAGGCAGGCATTTGCAAGGACCGGGGTGTAGCTGGAAGGGCAAAGCAAGTCTCCCGAGGAAGAAGGCAGCAAAGGCTAGTGTCCTTTTTTCCTGAATCACCCGATTTGGGTTTGATTCCTGTCTCTGTGACTTCAGCAAGTTTCTTAACCTTGCTGAGATGCATTTCCTCACCTGTAAAATCTGGCTGATAAGAGGTACCCCATGAGGTGGCTGAAAGACTAAATAGTGTGTGTGAAGCACTTGGCGTTGGGGTTGCTTGGTAGGTACATAAGCTGACATTTGTCCCATGATTAATAGGTACCAATGACTGTTTTGAGAACTTCGTACGTTTTAATGCTGAACAACAACCCTATAAGGTTGTTGGCATTATTATTCCCATTTTACAGCGGAGAAGACTGAGTCACAGAGATTAAGTCACCTTCCCAAGTCACTCAGCTAGTAAGCAGCAGAACTAGGATTCGAACCAAGGCAGCCTGGCCCCGGCGCTCATGCTTGTCCACACTTACTCCGAACTGAATCCCGTAAAAATCGTAGCTCGACACGTGAGAGATTATGACTTCATCAGTATCACTATGAGTCCTGTTTAGGGGCTGCTGTCCTGGGCAGGTCATCAAATCCAAGACTCAGACATGGGGACCAAAGCAGAGGACAGGTCGGGAGCTTGCTGAGGGCAACAGCAAGGGTGGCCGGGCTGCACACGGGGATGTCCCTGAGAGGTGGCCTGGGCCACAGACAGAGCCCAAGCACCTCCCCCCAGTGAAACTCTAAGTATGACCCAACCCTGACTCTCCTCCCCTGTGCCCCCTGCCCCAGGCAGCTGATCTCGAGGTAGGTGTGACTGTCACCCAGCTAACAGCTGGTCGGACCTGGGCAGAAGCAGGTCACAGCACTGCCTTTAGTGGCTTCCTTCAAACCACTGGACTTACTTTCTCTTTTAGGCTGATTATATAAGATGCGTACTGGCTGACGTCATTCCAGTTATTAATTTGAGGTTCCGGAAATCTATAAGAAAGCCGCTGCGGCCTATAGGAAGCCAGAATTATTCCAGGTTCGAGGCAGTTTGCTGACAGGGTGAGCTGTATTGTTAGATAACGCTGTGGAGAGGCCCTGGTCCCGCAGCCCACCAGCAGCTCACCCAGGGAAATTATTTAATCTCTCTGAGTCCTGATCTCCTCATCTGTAAAAAAGGGAAACAGACAATGGTGCCAACTTTGTCAGCTTTTGTGAGATAATAGCTGTGAAATACTTTGCACCCATTGCTGGTACTCAAGTAAGCATTAGTGGCCACCATTATTATTGTTGGTCTTATTTTTATTACCCAAGCAGCTTCTTTTTAAAAAAAATTTATTTTCTTTTTTCCACACAGCCTCTTTCATGCTGGAGGACCACTGAAAACAGGGAATCAGAGCTCCTCTTTGTCAAATGTTTGCCATTACATCCCACTACAAGGCTGCATTCTAGGAAAAAAGGTAAGGGTGTGTGTGTGTGTGTGTGTGTGTGTGTGTGTGTGGTAGTTAATGGTAATTTGCACCTGGAACCCTGAGCAAGTTTCGTTTGTAACATGGGTGGGAATCCTGAGCTTGAAAGAAAAAAATAGCAATAAAGATCTTGCCATAAATCCCCGACAGGAGGACAAAGAATTTTAAAGCAGGCTCTCAGGACTGGGTGCCATCACTAGACCTTCCCACCACCCTAGTTTTCCTGAGGCTTATTTTAGCAGGTACATATTTAGGAAAATGTTCCAGTATTACAAAACAAACCGGAGTAAGTAGAACCACTGAAATCTCCTCTTACTCTCTGAGCAAGTGAATCATATGAATGTCAGGGTCAGTAGCTCTTAGCCCCTTGGGGTTCTCTGGGAAAGGACCTTGTGAAAGTCACAGCACACACTTCTGAGGCCACGAAAAGAAATCCTGCTTATGCTGTGGGTTTATCCCACACCAAAATATTTGTTGAATGATTTTTAAAAAAACCCCAAAAAAACTAAGTAAAGAGAAAGGATTCTTAACCTGGATCCAAGCATCTCAGAAACTACCTACATGGTCAGCAACATTAGGTGTATCTCAACCTTTCTGGGGAGAAGGTCCACCTACGATCCTCAAAAGCGTGACGGTCCGAAATGATTAAGAATCATCACTCTGTGTTTCTTCCTCTCCAGCCATCTCGGCGGCTGCTCTTGGTTGGGGACCATCCTACACCTAAGGCAGGAATATGGGCCACAAAGAAGACAAAAAAGCCACTGGAGTCCATCAACTCTAGGCCCTAAGGTGTTATAAAAAGTGGAAAGTACATGGTGGGGTACCAGGTGACTCTGAAGATGATAGACTAGGAAGGCAAAGCAAAACTGGCCGTCCTCGCCAATAACTGCCTGACCTCGAGGAAGTATGCCACGTCGGCCAAAACTGGTGTCCAGGACCACATGGGCAATGACATTGAATTGGGCAGAGCCTGAAAGAAATACTACAGAGTATGGAAGGGGCTGTCACTGAGCCACGTGATTCTGGGATCTTTAGAAGTGTGCCAGAACTGACTGGTAAAAAGGAAACCATGTAAAATTCTTCTTCAGCTAAACTGGCTAGAGCTTACTGAAGGAAGGAAGGGAGGGAGAGAGAGAGAGGAAGGAAGGATGGAAGAGAGAAAGAAAGAAATGAAGTACTGCTTTTTGAGCGCTATTTTGAGAGAGGAAGCTGTATGCTATCTCCAGACCAAAGACAACTGGGTAAATCTGTGTCAATTTGAGGAGCAACCGCTTCAGACATCTGTATCTGACTATGCACCCCACTCTTGATCCATGAGAGCAAAACCTCTCACTGCTGTCCACAGCCATCTTCCCCCTCTTTCTAGAAGGCTCTCTCCATTCAGACCAGGTTCCCTCCCAGTCGTCCTTCAGGACTGTACACCCAGGTATAAGAGGCTGCTCCACTTGCATAGTATGTTCCCTGAGAGGAAGACAGGTTGTTCCTTCCATCTCCCCAATTATTCTCAGGGGCGCCTTGGTACTCCCAGGGTACAAAAGCCCTCACACGATTGCTTAGACAACGAGAACCTTGTATTTGCTGATTCCTGTTTGCACCCTGGTCTGTGTCACCTGATCATTGTTTATTCTGGACTCTAAACTGCCAGGGGAACACTGCTGTTTAATTTTCCTTCGGGGAGGAAGTGTTCAAAGCAAGAGCTGAACAACCAGACTTCAAAACCATTTTAAGCTTTGCAGCACTGTTTGCTGAGACCAGGAGAGCTGACTCTGTCAAAGCCTAACCCATAGCTTCAATTAATTCTGGACATTTTTATTTTTCATACTCTGTTAATACAACAGTTATCTTCTTTTAAAATCTTTGCCAATCTTATTTCTAACTCAGTTCCTCCCACCGTCCCCTGCTTATGGCTTGGAATTTTCAATTCACTAAGAAAGGGAGAAATTCTTGCTGGGGAATGGTTTTTCAGGCCCTCAAAGCCCTCACTATCTTTGTGTGGAAAAGCAAGGTTTTCCCCCGCAGCTTTGAAGAAGGTATTTTAAACATCTCCTTTTGTTTGCTTCTCCCTCTTGGCTCCATCCCACCCACAGGGTGACCCCGGCCCTTGTCTTTCCCCGGAGCAAAGGCTTTCTATCTTAGTAGCTGGCCAGCTTCCCCACCTCTGAACCAACCTCGAGACTGCACTGCCCGCTTCCCAGCACTCAGCTCTGCAACACAAATATAAGCACCACCCCCCCCCGCCCCCCCCCCGTGACCTCTGGAGGCACAGGGTGACCTCTGGTAGCAAGAGGCGCAGAACGCAGCGTGAAGCTCCCTCCTCCTTTACCCCATCAAAGCCTCCTTCCCATAGACTACATCCCTGCTGGCTTCGAGTCTGCTAGGAAGTGCTTCAGGCACTTTGGCCACCACAGTTAAGCATCCTGAGACCCTCCATCAAATTCGGTTTGGCCCAAGCTCTGTCCCCAGATCCTGGAAGCCACGCTCATCCCTCCCATTTTCCCAGAACTGAACTGCCCACTCGACAGCCCACACGGCCCTGGGTTGGACTTCACCGGTCTTTGGTCCCTTCTCAGCCACCGTTTATTGATTTATTTTTTGAAAACTCACTGAGGCCAAAGATGGGAAACTTTAAACTTCTGCATGCTTCTCCCCGGGGTCTCCTCACTGGATAAAGCTCCGAGGGCACAGAAGAGAAAACCCTCTCCCCTTCCCTTCCCCTAGTCTAAAGCCAGGGTGTGAGTCTCTGCTTAGCAAACATCCCCAAAGGGTGTGCCCCCAGTTTGAGCTCATTTGATCCAGTTAAGGAGCCAGAAGGAAGAATCACCCGCCAGTTCACGCTCTCCCCACCCTGCTCTCCCTCAGGCGCCTGCCCTGGTGCCTCCCGGGGCAGCTTGCACAGCTGCAGAATGTCAGTGCCAAGGGCAGAAAAAGCCAGGGCCGGGGGCGGAGCGGGGCGGGGTGGGGGGAGTGGGGGGAGCTTTGCACCTCCGAGTGACGTTAGCAATGAGAAAAATCTGAAAGTGTGATGAAGGAGGGGATCCAGGCTGGATCTCAGGAAGTGAGGCCAGAGGGCTGGGATGGACAGCGGGTCGAAGGCCTCGGCGGGGACCGGGCGGCGGGCCCACCCACCTCCTGATGTAGCTGCTGAGGCGGTAGCGCTGTCCATCGAGGCGCACGTGGCCGTCGCTGAAGACGTTGAAGCCCCCGCGCGTGGCCGCGGGCTCCGCGGGGCCGGGGACCACCAGCTGGTCGCCGCGCAGCTGGAAGGCGCCGGGCTGCAGGCGCAGCAGCTGGGCCAGGGGCAGCAGGGCCAGCTCGCAGTCGCACGTCCACAGGCTGCGCAGCTCCCCCGACGAGATGGAGGTCAGGCTCGGCCTGGCCGCCGGCGCGCTCTCCAACCCCGCCATGGCCCGGCCCGCGCTCCTGCCGTCGATGGTCCCCGAGAGGGGCCGGGCGCCCCGACTCGGTCGGCCCCGCGCCCGGGTCGCCGCTCAGGTGCTGCCCGGCCGCCTGCCCGCCGGCGAGGAGCGAAGCTCTGCAGGCACCGCGCGGAGAAAGCGGCCCCGGCGCCGCGCGGCCCTTTTATCCGCCCCGCGCCCCTCCCGGCCCTCGGGCACGACCCCAGACGCTCCGGGCGCGTTCCGGCATCTCAGGACTTGGCACGCTCCCGCCTGGCTGCGCCCGCTCGCAGCCAAGGGTTACTCATCCCCCTGGGGGGCGCTGCTCCACGCCTGGGGCTGGGCCCGCCCCTGCCTGGACACTGCCTGGGTGGGGACACGCTGCCGGTGGGGGACACGGCCGGGGGGGGACACTGCCGGGGGGGGGGACACTGCCGGAGGTCGGGGGACGCTGCCGGGAGAGGGAGTGGGGAGAGGCTGGGGCGGGTGGGGGAGAGTCCGCCGGGGGTGCCGGGTCTGGCCCGCGGTGGGAGGGAGGGCGTGCAGCTCCCACCCTCCCCCAAGGCACCACACCTCCGCGCGCTGGTCGGAGCGAGGCGCGCGTCCCTCTCCCCGCTCCCCACCTGGGCCCGGCTCGCCCGGGCAGTGCTGGACCTCTGATCTCGGCTCCCACGCCCCGCCCCCAAACTGGAGTCAGTTGCCAACCACGGTCTCCTAATCTCAGTTTCTGCTTTTTCCCTTCCAGATCATTTCCTGCGTTTCCCCCCTCTCAGCCTTTCCCGGCACCATTCCTTCCCCTGAATTTGCTGCCAAAATCTCAGCCTCTGTACACCGGTGCCCAATGGAATCTTGGAGATAAGAGTTTTGGGTGAAGTAGAAAAGAATAGCTTTATAACTTTGCCAGGCAAAGGGGGCCACAGCAGGCTCCTGCCCTCTGTGTCCCAACTTGATGAGGGGTTTTATAACAATGGTTCAAGGGTGGGGCTGCTGAGAGGATTAGCGTGTGAGCAGGGCCTGCACGCCCTTAAACTCCTCTCAGGTAGTCCTCTCCTCATCTTGATGAGCTTCTGCGGTCCCTTTAATCTCGCCTCAGGGGGTTTCTCGGCTGCTTCTCCCTTGATTAGCAACTGTTTCAATCTGCCCTTTGGAAATCCCGGAAGGTCATGGAGGCTGGAGTCTTGCCTACAAGAAATGGGGGGGGAAAGGCCTCGGTGCCTGGGAGCCCCCAGGGCCCCTCTCGGTTTCAGATTCCCTTCCTTGTAGAAATCCCACGGATCATTGAGTCACTTTTCCATAATGGCTTCGCGAATCCCCCGTGGATTTCACCACTTTGCTCTGCTTGCTTCTCCTGCGTGGTGGGCCACAGGCGCAGTGTGCCCAGCGGTGGGGACAGAAGGGACCCAGCGATCCTCCCCATCCCCTGCCTCCTCCGCAGAGGCTGAGCCCCTCGAGTCCTGGAACATGTTCAGGTGTTCAGCTGGTAGATATTTGAGAGCAAGCTGTGGCTCATTCTGTGCACAGACAGACTGTGCCCGGTCTCCTGAGGTATGAACGGAGGACTTTTCCCATTCAATTTAATTGAACAACTATTTACAAAACTTCTACCAGGAGACAGACAGTAAGCTAAATTCTGAGAAGAGTAGAATGAATAAACACAAGCCCTGCCCTTGCCTAACTTACCATCCAATAGAGAGGTGGATAAGCCTTCCAGCGATTCTGATGCACTGAATGAAAATCTCTGCTGAGGATAAACCTGGATTTATGGGAGGAGAATCCAGCCCAGTGCTGAGAAGCTGGGGAGGCTTCTTCAAATACTGTAGTTTAGGACTGACTCGAAGCCAGATCCGAAAGTTTGAGTAGAACTTAGAGAATATTTTTAACTTGTCTTTGTGTATCCCCAGCTGGACCCTGCATAGGTTGAATCATGTGGAATGAAGAGTCTTTCTGTCACCTCTCATTAAATCTTAGAATATAAATGAGCTCCATTCACTCCTTTCTCCAGATATGGGTCCCTTTGCCCCAGGATCCGTCCCCATGACTGAGTCTCTCTGAGCAAATCTAATTTGCCCAGCATGCCCTGATACTCAATCAGTCTTTTGCGGGAGGAAGGGGGAGTCTGCCTGTGAAACAAGCACCCAAGGGAATTCTTTCACAGAATGAAGCCTGGGGATCACTGCACTGAGGGTTTATGTAGAGGGGGCTGAGGCTGTAGGTAAGACCCAGAGGCTGGGCTGTTCACAGGGAGGGAGGTGGCAGCGGGAGTAGACCTGTCACACCCTACTCAGGTGTTCATTCTCACCCCAAACACTGACGTACCAAAAAACCCAAAACAACAAGAAACAAAGGACTCGATCAAGATGAGAGCTATACTAGATGTATGGACTAAGTACTATGAGAACAAGGTCAAGCGAGTGGTTGGTTCTACCTGGCAGGTCCCAGCAAGGGTTCTCAGAGGGGGTAACAAATGGTCTGGACTCTGAATACAGGGCAGGTGCACCATCAATAAGAAGCTAGGAGAGAAGATCCTGGACAAACCTATGCAAAGAGAGAAACTATGGTCTATTGGGGGAAGAGTGGAAAATTGTGTGGCCAAAGCAGGCAATGCCTATTTAGCGTGAGAGAGGGTGAGTTTTGTGAGAAATGAGACCAGAAAGGGAAGCTGGAGCCAGATTGTGACAGGCCCTTTGAGTTGTCTAAGAATTCGGATTCTTAGGGCATTGGGGAGACTTTGAGTGCTTTGAAGGAAGGAAGTGGTATAATTATGCCTGAATTTAGATAGATACCTTCGGTTATGGCCACGTAGAAGAGGTTTTGAAACAGGAAGACTGGAGCCAGAGACCAGGGAGGAGATTGATGCAATGGTCCAGGTAAGATTTAATGAAGGTCTGACACAGCAGCTGTGGGAGTGGAGATGACAGGATGAATTGGGGACGTTTTTGAACTAGAGTCAGCATGATTTCATGAGCTAATCAATGGAAGAGGAAAGAGCGAGGCAAAGGAGTAGAGAGACATTTAGTCTCTCGCTTGGGTACCTCCAGGGTGATGCCATTAATGAAGCCAGGGGTCGTGGCAGAAGGAGCCAATTTGGGAAGGAATATGATGAGTACAGGTGGAGACATACTGATTTTGAGCTACTTATGGACCACCCAGCTGGACAAGCCCGGGAGGCGGCTAGTGAGCTGGGTCTGGAGTTTTGGAGCGAAGATAAGATTAATGATTGAAATTTGAAAGCCATTAGCTCAAAGACAGAGATCAAAGCCAAAGGAGTGGATGGAAACACCTAGCTAATAGGTGAGGGGATAGGAATTTGAACCCAAGCCTTTAGTTGAGTTTCACAAATGTTTGTTGAGCGCCTGCTGTGTTCCAGGGCCAGTGGTTGCTGGAGATCCCAAGGTGAATGAATAGAGGGTGGCCCTTTCCTCAAGTAACAGAAAAATGCAGGGATGAGCGCAGTTAGTCTTCTGGCGCCATGTCCAGACTTGTTGCTGAAGCCTAGTTATATTTTGCTTATAGCCTCTCTCTGATCTACTGGTGGACTAGAGCCCCAACAACAACAATAGCAGCTCCAAAAGTTGCTTTCTCAATTATAAGGTCCATGAGGGCAGGTCCAGTGGGCTGCCCCACCCAACCCCACATGGACCAAGCTCAATACTACTGATCACCCTGAAACCTGCACTGTCTATGGATGATTTGACTTTGTTGGGGGGTGAAGTGTAACATCAGAGTTTTATGTCAGAGTTATATGCACTTGGTTAAGATGAGCACAGTGGTCCCTCCCATCAAAATATGTTTCCATTGCAGTAAAATATCAACATTTATTACCTGAATAGAAGAATTCAATGAGATTTTTCTTTGCTTTTCCATAGTTCTCTGATTTTCCAATTTTTCTGCATTTTCCAAACGAATGTGTATAGTTTAGAACAGAAAAATGATGTGGAACATAATAAAAACATTTTAAAGATGCTTTCCTGATGTGTTATCTAGAGGTTTCATTTGATGCATGTTCAGTAAAACACCTGCATTTCTTTATGGACAATTTATGCACTACCAAAATGTCAGAGAAGGATATGAAAAAGTGAACAGAAAAGAATAATGTTCATTGTAATGCCAGCTAATGCTAATCAGTGGAGAGCTATAGAGATCTTTTCATGTGTAGTTTCTTTTTCTTTATATATATATAGACAATACAAAAATTGTCTTTGTGTTATTTTATTATTTTTAAAATTTTATTTATTTATTTTTGGCTGTATTGGGTCTTCGTTGTGGTGTGTGGGCTTCTCGTTGCGGTGGCTTCTCTTGTTGTAGAGCATGGGCTCTAGGCACACGGGCTTCAGTAGTTGTGGCACACGGGTTCAGTAGTTGTGGCTCGTGAGCTCTAGAGCACAGGCTCAGTAGTTGTGGTGCACGGTAGTTGTGGCACTCAGTAGTTGCTCCGCAGCATGTGGGATCTTCCCGGACCAGGGCTTGAACCCATGTCCCCTGCATTGGCAGGCGGATTCTAAACCACTGCACCACCAGGGAAGCCCTGTAAGTATTATTTTAAGCCACTATGTTATTTTCCATCAAGTGGATGTACTATTGTTTGTCTAGACATTTCTTTGCTCTTGATCTCTTACATTGTTTCCAGTTTTTTCTTATCATAAACAATGCTGCGATGAACATCTTTGCACTTTAATTTTTCTTATCCAAACTCTCAGAAATGGAATTATTGAGATAAGTGATATGACAACATGTGAGGCCGTTGAAACATGTACCATTGTTTTCCAAAAGAATTGTATCAAATTGTCTTCTCACCAGCAATGAATTCTCATAGTTTCAAATCTTTGGTACCTCATAGCTATTTACATTTGTAGTTCTTAGATTACAAGTGAACATAACAGCTTTGCTGTGATGTTACCATTCAAATTTAGAGACTGTTCATAGCAGAACAATCACACATGGGTGAGTCTGTGGCTATGTTTGCAGTTAAAGCAAGACAATCAAGACCTCGCCATCCCCATGTGCTCCATTTGGGGTGACTGTGCTTTGGTGACGTCACTGGCTTACAGGCTCGGTTACGCAGGTTTGGAGGTTCAAGTCAGCCAGACCCAGAGACCCTGATTCCAATTAACCAAACTCACAGCAGACTGAAAGCCAGTTCTCCACCACCACAACCCCCATCCTTGGATTTCCTGTCAGCATACAAATACCTGCAAGTTTCTCCCTCTTAAACAAAAAAATAATTTTTTGAACATTTTTATATCCCACCTCTCTTTTTAGCTGCTCTCCCATCTCTCGCCTTCTCTCTATAGTCGAACTCCCTGAAAGGATCTTCTAAATTCCAGCCCGCCATTCACTCTTCAAGACTTCACCACCTCACTTCCGCCCCATCACATGACTGAAACTGACCTTCCTGAGTCCCCAGTGGCCTCCGTGTGGCCAAATCTAACAGATGCTTTCTGTCCTAATCTCACTAGATGACACTTGTCCCTGCAATTCTCTCCTCCCTTAGCTTGTGAAGAAGTTGCACAGACAGTGGAAAGTGCAAGGATTTCAGTTTAAAATCTGACTCTGACACTTACTAGCCATGTCGTCTTCATCTGTCTGGTCCTTGACTTTCTCATCCCTAAAATCAGTGCAAGGCAGGTGGAGGCAGAATAGCATTGTGGCTCTGAGCTCAGCCTTTGGTGCCTTATCACCTGGAATCCAGTTCCATGTCTAGCTCTGCAATCATGAGCAATCACCCCTGTGTGCTGCAGTTTCCTCGTGTGTAAATGGTGGGGCTTGGTGAGAACTCGATGATCTACCACAAATTATTCTGAACAGTGCCTGGCATGCAGTAAGTGCTCTTTAAGCGTTTGCTTTACACCTACAAGAGGGGACTTCTGTAAGAGTCACATGAGATGCTGTCACCGCACCTAGCACAGCGCCTGGCACGGTGCAGGCCCACATTTAGTCAGTGCCAGCTCCCTCTCATCTCCTGGTCTTCCTCCCACTTCTCAGGCCACTCCTTTTCCTGAGTCCCAGGGGTCTGTCCTTGGCCACCTTCTCTTTCTCTGGGTGACCTCGTTCAAATCCTTGGCTGCAAATCCTTGGCCCCAAGCTAGCTGACGTTTCCCGAATCTCTAGCTGCAGGCCAGACCTGTTTTCAGATTCTTAGACTAACATCCCAGTTCCCTGCTAAACTCTCCCCGTGGTTTTCCACTGGCCCTGTTAACTCGCCATCTTCCTTCCACCTCCGGCTGTGCTCCTTCTGCCCTGTTCCTAATTCCAGGAAGCGTCGCCATCCTTCGGTTCAGAACTTTCGAGTCACCCCACCCACTGACTTCCTCCCTCCACCCATGTCCTCCCAGCCGACTGGCTGCCTCCATCTGCAGATTCTTCTACTGATACAAATCTCAAGAATCTCCCGCTTTCTTTCCACGCCCAATGCTGTTGTTCACTTAGCTTTCCATCACTCTTCCCCCGGACTGTTTCAGTAGCTGCCATACTGGCCTCACCCCCTCCATCCCTCTTCCTCCTCGTGGCATTCAGATGAATTGTGTCCCGTGAGGGAGGGGCCCTCATCCAATAGGATGGGTGTCCCTATAAGTAGAGGAAGAGACACCAGACAGCCTTGCCCGGAAGGATGGCCATGTGAGGACAGAGCAAGAGAGCAGCATCTATAAGCCAAAGAGAGGCCTCAGGAGGGACCTAAACTGCCGACACCTTGATCTTGGACTTCAGGCTCAGAGCTGTGAGAAAATAAATGTCTGTTGTATCAGCCCCGCCCCCCCACCCCCCACCCCAGTCCCTGGGTTTTTTGTATGGCAGCCTGAGCAGACTGAGACCCCGCCTCAGCCTCAGATCCACACCCTCTGCTCTGGGCTTGTGGGGTGGCGCTGGCCACTCCCTCAGGTACAGGCCGGCTGCCCCTCAGGCCCGTGAACAGCCTCCTCCAGGGGCACTGCCCCTGCTCCCTTTGCAGCCCCGCACTCACCCTTCACGACGCGGCTTAAACATCACCTACTCAGGGCAGGTTACATGCCCTTCCTCCTCATCCTCGGGACAAATGACACCTGCTGTGCGTGCCCCTCTTCCAGGCATCGTGCTGTTGATTTCTTTGTCTGTCTCTCCCACTAAGCCCATGAGAGAGAGAGAGAAAACTGTACCCGATGCCTTTTTCATTCCTAGCACAGTGTGGTTTCACAGAATACATCCGATTTATTTTTATTGAATGAATGAATAAATGAATGAAGGGCAGCGTTGTGTCATTATACATAAAGTTCTTAGAACGGTACCTGACACATAATACGGACTTCTGAGTGTTTGCTCATTAAATGGACAAAATTATACTGAACATGCTTTGAATCACTTTTTCTGCAATTGTAGCTGTTGAAGTCTTATGAAAGCTAAAGTAAGAACATATGGGAAAATAAAAGCCCAGATTTGCAAAGAGATTTACCCATGCAAAGCGCTTCAAACTCGTAGTTATTGCACTGGTTCCTGACAACTTTAGTCATGGCTGAACTGGAATGGAAAATTTCACTTCCTTTCCTGTATGTTGACCTCATTGGGCTCTGGCTGTGTTCATCTCTGAGTTCACTGTCTGCCCAAATAAACACTCCCTCTCCGTGGCAGAGTTCACATGCAAGCCTACCCAGGCCAGCTGGTTCATCCTGTTACGTTCTTTGGAGATTTGGTTAAACCTCTTTATTTTATTTTATTTTTAAAATTTATTTTATTTATTTTTTTATTATCTTTGGCTGCGTTGGGTCTTCGTTGCTGCGCATGGGCTTTCTCTAGTTGCAGCGAGCGGGGGCAGTGCATGGGCTTCTCATTGTGGTGGCTTCTCTTGTTGTGGAGCACGGGTTCTAGGTGCATGGGCTTCATTTGTTGCGGCACGCAGGCTCAGTAGATGTGGCTCACGGGTTTAGCTGCTCTGCGGCATGTGGGATCTTCCCGGACCAGGGCTCGAACCCATGTCTCCTGCATTGGCAGGCGGATTCTTAACCACTGCGCCCCCAGGGAAGCCCCCTTGGTTAAACCTCTTTAATTGCTGGTGGGGCACCGAGTGATGTGGGCACGGAGGCGAATGTGGGTTAGGATGTTGTAGCAGCTGGAAGCACCTGGCACAAGGACAGCCTCTGGAGGAAGCGCAGATGACTGGAGAAGAGTGCTGTGTCGACGACAACCAAGTGTGGGAACAAACGGCCAATTCAATTTTACAAATGCTGATTGGATGCTCGTGTGGGCTTGGGATGCTTGGGGTGCAAAGTTGCCTAAGATCTGTTGCCTGCCTCTAGGGACCTCAAACCAAGCCAGTTACAAGTATGCAATAGCTGTTGGAAGAGGAGATGGAGGAGGACAAAGGGAAGAAAGGAGGAGGACGTGAAGGCATCCAGATACATGGTGGAGAGTGTCAGGCTGCAAAGTCTTAATTAGATACAGGAGGGAACCAAGGGCATCTCCAGAACTTCTAATGCGTTTGGATGCACTTGAAATCTCACTGGTTGGAGCTGGCTCTGTAATAGTGGCTGCTGATAAGATTCCAACCGCAACTTGTCTTGTTGGAATAAGAGGTTCCAACTCTGAACACTTAAGACTCTAAAATGAGCAGATTGGGAGGGCAGAGAGATGGACCCAGGGACCCCCTCAGTACCCTCAAAATCACTGCTGTCCCTGGAAGAAATAAGCACGACAAACTGTTGCTGGGATTTTGCATCTTTCTGCATCCCAGTTACAGCATTAGCCACGATAGTAACCGTAGCGATGATGGCTAGTATTTAGTGAAGACTTCCCTGTCCTAAGTGCCTTCAATGGATTATCCCTTTGCATCCTCCAAGCTAGGGATTATTCATAGTCCCATTGTATGGATGGAGAAATAGATGCACCCCGAACACCTGTAACTTGCCTGAAGCTGCAGAGGTGGTACAATGGAGAAGCACTTTTCCTAAGCCCCTTCCTACCCCAGGTGGCTGAACTGACACCCTAGATGGATAGGTTCACTCCTTTCATTGGCCTTGACTCCAGAACAGGTGGGCAAAACATGGTCCCCAGGCCAAGTGCAGCCTGTCACCTGTTTCTGTACACTTGTGATTATGGATGTGTTTTAAATAGTCAGAAAAAATCAAAAGAAGAGTCATATTTCATGATGCCTAAAACTTCTAAGAAGTTCAAAATTCAGTGTCCATAAATAAAGTTTTATTGACACACAGCCACACTCTTGCTGACATCTGGCTGCTGTTGCTATAACAGCAGGGTTGGGCATGCCTGGCTCTCAAAGCCTAAAATATTTACGTCTAAAGTAGAAATATAATGCTGTACACATGCAGCTTATGTAATGTCATAAACCAGCATTACCTCAATTAAAAATAAAGATTAGTTAGTTTTAAAAAATATTTACTGCCTGGCCCTTTACAGAGAACACGTGCCAGTCCCTGCTCTGGGTCCAGACTGGAGTCTGGAGTGAGTTCCCCTCGTCAGGACACCTCCCTGTGCTGGAGGCAGCACTCTGCCCCCGCAATCTCTCCGTAGCATAAGGTACCCCACCACACCCCACCATGGAAGAGACTCCAGACCACAGGAGAATAAAAGCCACCCCCAAAACCCAGACCCTCAACCCCCCAAACCTCTCTCTCAAAGAAAAGAAAAAGTAACCTGACTTCACGGCCACTTTCACACTCTGGCAGGTTGGCAGTACCCTGTCCACACGTTCATTCACCCATTCATTCATTCCACAAACACTGGTCGAGTCCCTTGGCCTTGGTGCTCTCTAGGGTGGGTGAGGGATTGGGGAGTGGACTTTCAGTCTCCACAGAGTCAGTAGTTATCTCCAGTCTTAGACCCTGACCTCAGTGGTCAAGGCACAGACTTGGCACTTGGACAGAACTGCGTTAAGATCCTGGTTCTGCCACTTGCGAACTCTGCCTGCACAAAAGCATCTAAACTAATGAGCCCTGAAGAAGTGAAGAAGTGGGGATGCTTTTACCCCCCACCTCGCTTTTGTGTGGCGCACTAAGGAAAATAGTGTGTGCAAAGTCCTTTGTACGGGGGAAGGGTGCACAGGACCAGTTCCAGAGAATTATACCAGCATCACCACGGACATCTCTCTTGTTGCTGAAGAATCCAGCCAGCCCCACCTCGGAGCAGATAAAGTTGACACAGATTTAGAGAAAACAACCCTGAGTGTGTTCTGTCTTTTTATACCAGGAAACACTGTACTATTTCTAGGCCCCTTGGTATTTGTTACAATCTCAAGAGCCAAAATGATTTGAGTTAGGAAAAAAATAAGAATTTTCCTCTCACCAAGATCCTCTGGGATTTTTGAGAAAACACAGAACAGAAATAATAAGGATCTTGGCAATGTCGGGCCGACAGCAGTGGGAAGAGGGGCCCGAACTCCCGGTCCCAACGTCAGGCCTTTGGAATGCTGGGCCCTAGTGCAGTAATCCTTTTAGAAGAAAAAAAGGACAGGCACAGAATGTTCAGAAAGGAGTGAAATTTAACAAACAAAAAACAACACATTTTGTGTCTTGTGAGGCTTTACAATCAAGGGCTTAGCAGAGACAGGGGTTGGGAAAGCTGAGTCGGCCCTTCCTTAATCCTATTTTGGTCTGTAAGTTACCAAAACAGCGGAATGAGGGGGAGAATGAATATTTCCTCACCATTTTCCACAATCTTGCAGCTTTGAAAAGCTTGTAATTTGTTACCAGTAAGGGATGTGTGTCAAGCGTGGAAAAATCAGAAGACGTTGCTCTAATTTCAAATTAATAAACAGAAGTCTTCCCTCTGTAACTTCCCCCATCAGAGGCAGCACTGAAGGCTGGGCAGTGTGTGACCCTCATTCCTTTCTTTCTCTGTGTAAAGTGAGTGCGCAAAGCACACTTTTTGACCCAGTGTAGCCGGGCTGGTAGTTAAGACCAGGCGCCTTGGAGCCACAGGACCTGGACGGGAATTCAGGCTCTGCCCTTGCCAGCTGTGTGACTTTAGGCAAATGCTGCCTTCTTTCTGCCTCATTTTCCTCAATTGTGCTGTAGAGTTCTTTATAGCACCGACATCACGGGGTTGTAGTGAGAATTAAATGGAATATTATATGTAAAGCACTGAGACAGAGACTGGCACTGTTCTCTGTGTGTGTGTTGTGTGTCTGTGTATTCATTAATATATACATGCATTTTTCTTAAACAAATACATCAAACTATTCACGATATTTGGTAGATCTTCTTTTTTGTGGGTTAATTATGATATATATGACCTCATATTGTCAGTATTTTAGGTTGTTTCTCATTCTTCACTATTATTAAAAAAAAAACCTGCCATTTACATTTCTGCACTTGGATCTTTGGCAACTTTTCCAATTACTTGCTTAGAATTTATGGCTAGAAGCTGGGTCAGATGCTGTGCTCCTTTTTAAGGATTCTGATACATAATGCTGAATTGCTCTCCAAAATGTTTTACCACTTTAACATCCCAGCAGCATAGCATGAAGGTGCCTCTTTTCCTAAATTCTTGATAATACTGGATATTTTCATCCTATTCTATTTTTTTCATCAGGTTGGGGAGTTTTATTGTTTTAATTTTTATTTATTTTGATACCAGGAAGGTTAAACATTTTTGTGTATGTTTATTGGCTACTTTAATTTTTCCACTGGGAATTTGCTATTTATGTCCATTGTTAACATATGGATTCATCATTTCCTTATTGGTTTGTAAGAGCTCTTTATATATTATAGGTGTTCCTTATATTTTTATGTTTATCGTCTGCCTTTAACTTTTGTTAAATGCCAAAGTATATCAGAGTATATTTTTCACCATTCAGAAGTTTTTTTTGTGTGCATGTGTAAGTTTTAAGTACACAAATCTAGCAATATTTTCCACTATGACTTTTGTCCTAGAAGTCATGGTTATAAAATCCTTCTCTACAATCACCTTTCAAATTATAGCAATTATTCTATTTTCTTCCAAAAATACTTATAATTTCATTTTTACATTTAAAAATTGAGTTTATAGCAAGCTTATTTGGCAACTTGTATCTAATATGCACGGTTTCTCCCATAGACTCAGTGATTCTATAAAGTGATCATTATCCAACTCAATTTTTTTGAACAGCATTGTTCTCCTTCAAAAAGTGAAAACAATGAAATCTCCCCTGCTTGTTATATTGTGAATATACACATTTTGAAAAGTATTAAGTGACATAGCAGTGTACATAATTACCACCAAATTCAACTTTAGGATGTGAAAGGCGTGAGACACAGAATTGAAAGGTTTGAGAATTTCTTCCAAGACTTTGAGGAGAAGTGAGAATTTTCAGCTCTAAGTTTCCCTGATTCTGAATGACCAATAAGCTTACTAAAGCCGGGAGCAGGGAGGCATTTGAGATTTTATAGCGTAAAGGTATGGTTTCAACATGTCAACGACACTTTATACCTTTAGAATATCACAGAGTTGACTTTATACCCTGTCCAAAAAAAGAGTAAAATTCAAGTTTTATAACTTAAAAAGTTAGAAGTGGTTATTATTATGTATTTCAGCTGGAAAAAAAAAACCCAAAAAACTTCCATTTCCTAAATTTCTTTGATTCTCTGTAAACCTCATGGCAAATTTATTAGTATTATGCAAGATTGCCACTTCTACTGCACAATATTTGCAAACTTTCGCCTTGTTATTTTCTCTAATCAGAATAGTGTAGATAAGGAGTAGGTCGGAGGGCTGGCGAGGCCACCCCGCTCAGCCTCCGTGCTCTGGGCTCGGCTCAGAGCTGCCTCCACCCACACGTAGCCTTGCACCAGGACCCAGTGTGCTCCAGATCCATCACCAGAGGGGACGAGGAGGGGGCCCACAACCACTCACCCTTCTGCTTCCTTCTTGGTCCTTAACAGGAACAGACCACGCCATTGACAGCTGACGTGGACTCAGCTTCAAAGATGAGAGACATTACCTAAGGGGAAACAGCACAAGTTTATGAGTAAACAGTTACAAAACTGTTTTTAACATTTCTGAAATGCTGCCAATAACCCACTGAATAATCCTCAGTCATCCATCTCTTTTATTGTTAGTTTGCTCAAGGTCCTGCAGGACAATATCAGAAACATGAGGCACTTCGAGTGGTTTTCAAGGATGTGAACAAAGCCTCCCTCGTTTTCTCAGATGAATGTAGTAAATTTAGCAGTAAGAGGTACACGAGGGCCGTGTTCCACCCTCATTATGCAGCCGTGACTGAATTCTGAGTAAGAAATTTCAATGCTCTGCAAAGTACCATGTGTTCTTCATTTGCTTTTTCCTTTCTGTGCCATCGGACACTTTGTGAAGAGAAATCTTTTTTTCTGATCAGAAAAGCAAGAAGTAAGTGTGACAACGCTTTTTTAATAAGTCCAAGTTTGTCCTACTTATATAAAAAGTACAAAATAATAGCTGCCATTTCCTACGTGCCTGGTATACGCCAGGCACTTGATACGCACGTATCTGACTGCCACAGCACCCTGTTAAGTAACTATTATCACTGTTTTCCAGGTGAGGAAAGGAATCTCGGAAGGATTAAGTAACCAGCCTGAATTATCAGAGGTAGGATTTGAACCCAGCTCAGTCTTCTCTAAAGAGTTTGCTCTTTCCACTCACTGCTCACGGCTGACTTTCCTAAATTTGACCTCCAAAAGGCATCTAACGAGCAGCTCTTTTCTCTGCTCTCATGCAGGACAGGAGAAGGGGAAAAAAACCTTGCTGAGTTTTTAAATCATGAAACAATTTTCATCCATTGATTCTGTGGATTTAATTCTCTGAGGTTTCTATTTGATATAAGGACTTACCTTTCTTGATTGTGTCTTTCTTCAGTTCCACATTCCATCCCTGGGAAATTACAGTTCAGGCTATTTTCCTGACTAGTTGGTTAGTGCCTCATTCCCACAGGGTAATCTTCCTTGTACTTTCTTGTTACTCTAAAAACTGACAGGGTTGGGCTTCCCTGGTGGCGCAGTGGTTGAGAATCTGCCTGCCAATGCAGGGGACACGGGTTCGAGCCCTGGTCTGGGAAGATCCCACATGCCACGGAATAACTGGGCCCATGAGCCACAATTACTGAGCCTGCGCGTCTGGAGCCTGTGCTCCGCAACAAGAGAGGCCGCGATGGTGAGAGGCCTGTGCACCGCAATGAAGAGTGGTCCCCACTTGCCGCAACTAGAGAAAGCCCTCGCACAGAAACAAAGACTCAACACAGTCATAAATAAATAAATAAATAAAAGAACGTGAATTAAAAAAAAAAAAAAACTGACAGGGTTTCAATTCTATATATTGCCTTTTCTGGTTAAGTATGGATTTTTGATCTACTGTGATACATACTAAAATAGTAAAAGTCCATCTTAATGGTCCCCCAGAGATTTGAATGAGCAGACATCCTAACATACTGTAAGAGAAAGACTTAGACATTGAAGAGACTGTAATTCAGTACTTACAAGGTATTGGACTGCATGGAGCACTTACAACATACAACCACCGACGTGTCTTTCTACCCGAGCTCAATGAGGCAGAAACCATGGATACAAGCAACAGAAAAGAGAAGAGATTTTAAAACACAAGGATCCTCTCTAGCAAATCATTGCAGACCTTTAAATAATCTCTTAACTGTTTGAAACTTTTAAAAGAGCATAAGAATATTAAAGACTTCAACACTTTTCTCTCTCTTTTTTTTTGTATGGGAGGTTCTGACACAGAAAGTATTGAATTTGAACACTTAGTCTCATGCCTGGTACATAGTAGGCATTTGGTAAATATTTGTTGAAAAAAGGAATGAATAATTAAAACGAAGCCTGTTACTCTTTTTTCTATGTTGGTTCTTGTTCTTCAATGTATTTATTTTTTCAACATTTATTCTATCCAGTTGACAAGTACTCTAAAAGATGCTGAGAATACAGTATACTGCCTATCCTCACATAACTTTTTAACTTAACCATCTGTTTAACCTGGGGCAATGCCTTTGTGGTTCTTTTCTTCATATAATATGAGAGGAATTACAGCCGTTCTGAATATCCCCGTGGAGATGTTGTGAAAATGAAGTAGGATCAGATGATTTGTAAACTGTTTAGTTGTATACTAATATATCGTTGATAAGCTCTATCAGTTAGAATGCAAGTAACAGAAAGCTTCTCTTAAAATGGCTTAAACCATCAAGGTTCTTCACTTTGCCCTTTTTGGCGTCAAATTCTAAGGCTTACTCCTATTAAGGTCCCCCATAGCTTCCAGCAGCTCTCAGGGATGGTACTTCCTGCTTCTAGTCCAGAAGAGAAGAGAGAGCCTCCCTGCCCAGGCTTTCCAAAAAAAAAAAAAATCTTAAGACCCATTCCAACTGGTCCTCCTTCGGTCACGTGCCAGCTCTGTAACCAATGTCTGTGTCCAGAGGGATTGAAGGCACTGATTGGCTTAGCATAGACTACACACCCCAACCCAGAAGATGGACATGAAATCAGCTTCCCTGGAACCGCATGGATCCCCAGTAGAAAGTTGTTGGCTTCTGGGTAGAGAATGGGGATGGAGGGAAATGGACAAAGTATATGCAACTATTAGCTGAATTTGAAGCAAGAGTCAACCAACAATGCTGCCTGAAATCCATTTTATAGTCCCAGATGAACTTAAAAAAAAATCTCAATATTTGGAAAAATTAGAGGCATGAATAGACATTCTATGATATACATAAAGGTTATAGAAACATAATTAGGGC
Source organism: Balaenoptera musculus (assembly GCF_009873245.2). NCBI lineage: Eukaryota > Metazoa > Chordata > Mammalia > Artiodactyla > Balaenopteridae > Balaenoptera > Balaenoptera musculus. Next base: position 7,766,825 of record NC_045802.1, on the reverse strand, counting down.
TCTGATAAGTAAGATAATTAACAGATTCATTGACGTAATTCGCTATTCTACTCCAAATAATAGCCATATAGTTTAGGTGAATTTTTGACATTTATACAACTATTAAAAAAAAAATAAGGGTATGCCTGTCTGATGATAGATACTTTCAAGGATTTAAAAAAAGTTTTTTCCTGTTTAAATATCTTATTCAAATCACTAGTTAGTCAGGTATGATGATTTCTCATTTCTTTAAAAAAATAAAACCTCTGAATAATTTATCTGGATAAGGCTGGGTCACCCCTAGGCCAGAGTTATACACTCAGAATTCCACATAAAACAATTATAAAGGACCTCTTCCACCGGTGGAACTTCTAGCCATTATATTCACTACAGCCTATGTTTTCAAGGTTGATCTATGTTATAGCCTGTGTCAGAAGTTCTTTCCTTTTAAAGGCTGGATAGTATTCCATTGTATGTATGTACCACACTTTGTTTATCCATTCATCATCAGTGGACATTCGGGTTGTTTCCACCTTCTGGCTATTGTGAATAATGCTGCTATGAACATTGGTATACAAATATTTGTTAGAGTTCCTGCTTTCAATTATTTCCGGTATATATCCAGAAGTGAAATGGCTGGATCATGTGTTAATTCTAAGTTTAATTTTTTGAGAAACTGCCATACTGTTTTCTACAGTGGCTGTACCATTTTACATTCCCACCAGCAGTACACAGAGTGCATTTCTCTATGTCCTCACCTACACTTGTTATTTTCTGGTTTGTTGAGGGTCTTTTTGGGTTTTGTTTTTTACAATAGTGGCCCTAATGGGTGTGAAGTGGAATCTCATTGTGCTTTTGATTTGCATTTCCCTGATGATTAGTTGAGCATCTTATCACGTGCTTATTGACCATTTGTATATCTTCTTTGGAGAAATGTCTATTCAGGTCCTTTGCCCACTTTTTATTTGGGTTGTTTTCTTGTTACTGTTGACTTGTGAGTTCTTTATATATGCTGGATATTAATCCCTTATCAGACATGTAATTTGCAAATATTACCTCTCACTCCGTGGTCGCCTTTTCACTCTGAGTGTGCCCTTTGCTGCACAGGGACCATCTCCTGTGGCACATGAAACACCGTCCCCACCTGCATTCAGCCCCTTCTCTCAGGTTCCCCTGCACATCCCCACAGGGATGTTAGCGGACGTTGGGACCTTCCTCGGCCCTGCGTCCTGCTGCCTCGCCAGGTGGGCTCTGTCCTGGCAGCGGGTGGGGGATGGGATAGTGGGTGCTCCAACTCCCTGTGACCCCAGCCCCCAGCAGGGCTGCCCCAGGCCTTCTCCTAACACACTGGAAGCTAAAGACGACATCCTACCAGGAGAATTTACTGACAGCTTTGAAAAAATACAGAAAATGGGTTGTGTACTTACTTCAGGGACAACATTTTTTTTAAAAGAGAAAGCAACCTATGTTTTTTTAAATCTAGGGATTGTAACAATTCCTCTGTCCCAGCCTGAGGGAAAGGGCTCTGCCGAGAATGACTGGCAGAAAAGGAGCAAGATAAAAAGGCAAGTCTTTACCTGAAGCCTGTGAGGGGAGACAGCGGGTCAGGGGGAGGTAACCCAGATCAGGAAACACGCCTGTGTGGATCCGCTTCCGGCCCCAGCCCTCCCGGGAAGTCTCTGGTGGGTCCAGGGTGATCTTGGCCTCCACTGGGACAGAGGAAGGAGACAAACCTCTGTCTGAGCTGAGCTTGACGGCTGTGATCTGGGCTGTAACTTCCCCCCCCCCCCCCCGGGCTTCAGTTTCTTATATGGAAAATCAAATCAATAATTGTTATAAAATCTTACTTTTCTGTTATATGATACAATTTACACAGCGCTTCATACGCATTATCCAATTTAACAAAACACTCCAGAGCAAAGCACTTTGCAAAGAATAAAATGCTTAACATATGTAAGGAATTCTTTTCTTTCTTTGAAAAATGCTCTGGGTGGTGCGGCTATTGTTTGGTTAAGAGAATTACACAATTTTGAGACGTGCGTCCTTATCTTGTGTAGACTGAAAGGCAATTAAACAATTATTCATGTCAGAATCTGAGGTAAGGAGAAGGCTGTTTCAAAGGGTCTGCTTGACAAAGTGAAAAGCATTTGAGCAGAAACAGAGCCGTATATAATTTCCTTCTGGAATATCCACTCCATATGGCCCAAAGCAAGAATTTCAGACTCCTCCGTGGAAAGAAAGAGACAGAAATAAAAACATTAACTTTTTTGCTCTGACTTCTCTCAGCCATTTTCTGAAGAGCTTTTGGAAACCATCGGTTTTTGTAAACAGAAACCAACCGAGAGACTCCGAGGAGGCTTTTTTCTCCGGGTGCAGCGGTTGTTCAGTCGTGAATCAGTGTCTTCTTCCAAGAGGAAGGCGCCAGCAACAAACGTTGGTCGTAAAAAGGACATTAAACTTTAGTATTCTCTCCATGGTCCCCTCCTATTTCCACTTGCCAACAACAGACATCACGGAGGACACAAGGAAGGGAAGTTCCCCACCTACAGCCCACCAGTCAGGACTCCGGGATTCCAGCTTCCTGGCAGGCAGAATATAAAGTCAATAGTCAAGGTGTCTGCATATAAACCAAGGCCACCTCCACTTACAGCACCGCTCCCACTTCCCACCGTTGCCTGTTCCATACACCCCACACCCCAGCGTCTCCCTTTTCACTCCTTTTCCACAAGGGTTATGGTACCCCAGGGCCCAGGGGGTAGAAACCCTTCCCCAGGCCCATCGTCTGCTTCCCCGTGTGGTCTTTGCCCAGCCTGGACCCTCAGGGAGCTGCAGAACAAACAGAGTTCTACAAACAAATGGAATTTCAAAATAACTCCAATCTTTGACTCACTTTCCTAAAAACCGAAGGGGACCCACAGAGCCGGTCCACAGCATACCCCCCTGTGTATTTCCAGACCACCTGACAGTTTCTCACCCCACGCTTGTCCAGACAGCCGGCCCTGCTTTTCTCTCCTTCTCTCCACAGCCGGCTCCCTCCGGTCTTCACTACTGTAGCTTGACAGAGTATTTATGCAGCCAGGTTTCTTCCTCTTTGGAGGTGGGCATGGGGAGCGTGGGGCCGGGCTGGGACAGGAGTGTTGGGTGGGTGAGTGGATGGAGTCCTTGAACGCTGTCCCCGCGCAAGTGATTGCTCCAGCCTTGACCTCTCTTCATTCCTTGGCCTCCTCCAGGCCATCAACGTGGAAGCCATGACAACTTCAGAGCCTGAGCTACCACCCAGACCTCTGCGGGGGGATAGAGGTACGGGGATGGGAGGGGAATGGCAACACGGAGTAAAGCTTGGTTTGAAAGATCTGGAGAACACTAAAGAAAGTTTTCCTTACTGCTTCCTCACCCCCACTGCAGCCCCTCCCTACGCTGCCCTTGAAATCTGCTTTACCAGAGCAGAAATAATGATGTGCGCAGCTCCTGCCAAGGACGAGTTTACTGTAAGCCCACTCCATGGTCATGCTTCCCTCAGGGCATCACAGAGCCACAGCACTCGCTGGAACTCCCCCGGGTGTTTCTGAGACCCACCGGTGCGCTCCCCTCTGAAATCTTTCTCATTACACCATTAAGGAGGGAAAGGCACCAGGCTTGAAGAGGGGTCTGGGCAAAGTTGGGACTTCTTTCTTTAACTAAATTTAAGCTTGATTCCAAGGACAGAGATTGCCATTTGAAAGGATGTCTCAAACGGAGCATTTGGTGTGCCTAGTAAGCCATGGTGTAATATGTGGCTTTTAGCATTAGTCACCTCCCTGCTAGGAAAGAAGTTGGAAGTCCAGAAATAAGGATATTGCAGAAATGGACCGTGTGGCTCACAGAACCACAGGGGAAAGGGTGGAGGAGCAGCCAGTGCCTTGCTTAAAGGTCACAAAGCATTATTTCTACTTTAATATCCAGAGTCCAAGTGAAATAAACTGAGAGGTTAAGATCTAAGTGGAAATTAACTGACGACAACTGTGCCATTTGGATTCTCTGAGTCGTGCTTGCTGTAGGAGACTGCAAACCCCCTTAGCTATCTATTTTTCCATGAGCAGAGATGAAGAAAAAAAAGGCATTAATAAGAATACACATAAAGAAAAATTGCTAATTATTGGCACAGAGTGGCAAGAAAATTTGGTGGAATTCCCTTCCTTGTGGATTCTTGGAACAAGACAGATGTATGAGTTAGGTACAGATGCACCTGGAAACAGTTTTCTTTCCCTGGAATTGTGATTCTGTGTTGTGTGTAACCCCTAGTTCTACAGACCACCATAGTCTGAGTCATACGAGGGGTGCAGGGGGCAAGAACTGCGCTGGTGGCAATTCACTGGCTTTGAGCCGCCACCCAGACGAACCAGGGGTGCTCTGATGTCCTTCCTCCTGGCAGAGTCTCTGAGAGGTCACCTCTTCTCCTTGGTGACTAATAAAGAGTTCTTGCCTGTTTCCAGCCCGTGACCTAATGGCCTTAATCTGTCTCCACTTGTGTTGCTAATGGTCACTCTTGTATCCGTCTCTACCTGATGGTTCTCCAGCAGTTGACGTTGGCCTTCCTGCAGTGGATGCTCTCAGAGGGGGAGGTGCTGTCCTCACCAGTGTTTCTAATAAAAAGAGGGGCCCTGTGTTTTCAGTTCATTGTTGAATTTCCCCTGGTGGAGCTACACAGGGCTCCCCACAGTTGAAGGAAGTATGAGGACAACTTCTCCAGGACCCCCGACACACGTCTCCCAACGACCGTCACATCAAGTTCCAGGACAGATGCTGAGAACAACAAACAATCTACACCAGGGGCCTTTTATGCACTAGACGCCATGACAACTACTTCACGTATATTAACTCAGTTGATCTTTACTTCAAGCCCCTGAGGTAGGTACTATCATGTTCCTATCCTACAGATGTGCAGAGACCCAGCACCTCGACTCTCTGACCTCAAGGTGAGAGGGTAGGAGGCGGTCTGTTCTGCTCTTTGCTGCATTGCCATAACCAGTTTTCATTGTTCTGTCCCATCAAGTGTCCATTGGGTCATAAAAGCCATAGTTCTCCAGTGGACATCAGGCTTCACGATATTACATGTGCCCATAGCTCTTGGTTTTCTTTTAGTTACAATGCAATTAACAAATGTGAATAAAGTCTCAAGAAATAGAAGATGCAGCCTGAACAATAACAAAAGCTAAGATAGTTGTTAGGGAACCATTGACCAAAACCACCTGCCTTGGCCAGGCTTGATGACAACCACTTGCGTGAGTTGTCTCACAATAGGAGGTCCCAATAAGGAACACTGTGCTGAAACTAACCAGGAGAATTCAGGAGGGACCAAAAGGAGGCACCAGCCCATACTATGTCCTACCAACCTCCCAGAATCCTTTGTGCTAGAATCCATCTTGGCTTAATGATAGATGTGTCACCAGGAAGGACCTAGACCAAATATGAGCCACGCAAGATGCTTGGCCAGAGACAACCTGGAAACTAACCCAATTACCATAAAACCTGAGACTTGGAGCCACATGGCAGAGCAATTCTCCTGGGTTCCCTTACCCTGCTGCTCTCCGCCCAGGCACCCCTTCCCAATAAGGTATTTTGCTTTGTCAGTACGTGTGTCTCCTCAGACAATTCATTTCTGAGTGTTAGACAACAGCCTACTTTCGGGCCCTGGACGGGGTCCCCCTTCCTGCGACATATTGAGAATTTAATATCATCATGCTCTGTTCTGTGAGAACTCAGTCCTCATTACAGCCCTAGGAAGTAGGGACTACGAGTATCCCCATTTTATAGGCACAGAGAGGTTAAGTAGCTGGCACAAGATTGCACAGCTCTTCAGTGGAGGAGCCAGCATTCAGACCCAGCAATAGTGAGGGTCTGTTCCTCACAAATGTCAAGTTCAACAAGGCTTTCAATCTTCTTGTATGCTTGTTTCTTACCTCACTTTAGAAAAGAACACACCAAAAAGACCAGAATTAAAATGAGAAGCAGCTAAGAGGAGGGGCTCAAATCCAGGGAGGGCTGAGGAGTCCAGGCTTTTTGAGGGGTCCCTCCTCTTGGTTCAGCAGAGAACACAATGCCGCACATAAACTGTAACAAAATGGGAAGAGGCAAGTGCCCTAAGAAGGATGCAAATACAGCCGTGTGGGGTCTTAGGCAACACAAAGTTCCCCACCCGTTCCTTCCCAGAGAAGGCACCCCTGAGTTAGGTCTCAGTCACTAGGATCTCCATGGGTGGAGATGGGAAAGACAAATGGGAGCGCCATCAGCAGAAGAAGGGCTTCTGGTGGAGTGTCCTGGGGTCCAGAAGTAGTGAATTACTGAGATCCATGGACCAAGGAGCAAGTAATGGATGATTCCAGAAAGAGAAGATGTCTGAATTTATAAGAACGATTAGCAGGTGAGGTTTGGCAACATTTCCAGCACATATGGGGCCTTCAAAAGCCCTTGGTAGTGGCCCAGGGGGCAGAAGAGTTCCATGTGTCTGGGGAGGACCCTAGGTACCTGTTTGCCAGGATGTCCTGGTTTACAACTGCTGTCATGGCATCCCATCTCCCATCCACTTTCAGGGACAAAAAAGCATATGGCTACCCTGTATCTGGCAAGTTCAAAGAGCCAATAGGTAGGGCCCAACACTTAGGTGTACTGAAAGTGCTCAAGAAATCGTGTTTTTAAAAGCCTGTGTCACAATGCTAGCTAAGTGTTATAAAGAAGATGGGTCTTGGACATTGAACTGGTAGGTAACTGCAACCACAGATAGTTCTGAAAGCCAGAGTCAGCTGTTCTTCCCTACACCTTATTTGGTCTGGGCCCAACTTTATACAATATAATCCCAGTGGGTATCTATCACAAAGATATGCAGGAAAAGCCAGGCTTTGATAAATAAATAGCCTCCCATCTATTTGCAGCCAGTTAGAGCAAGGAAAAAGCTTACCACGGGCTTACAACACACACTGACACAAACTGAGCGTGATCATTTTTATCCAGAAACACTGTTGAGCTTAAAAAAACTGTATTCCAAGAAGTTAATTAAAACCACATAGAGCTGTCAGGGAGCTTAAAAATCAAATACACAGTAACTTCAAACAATGAGGCTTACTAATCGTGGCAGACAAATCAGCTAGTTTTTGCAGAGGAGCCAGACTATTTGTAGATGAGCTAGAATACTTTCAGGAAAGAAAGAAAATCGTAAAGTGTTCACAGAGCAGAGGGCAGGACAAGAAGGAGGCAATTCTTTTTTTTTTTAATATAAATTCATTTTCTTATTTATTTTATTTTTGGCTGCATCAGGTCTTCGTTGCTGCACGCGGGCTTTTTCTAGTTGCAGCGAGCGAGGGTTACTCTTCATTGCAGTGCACGGGCTTCTCATTGCGGTGGCTTCTCTTGTTGCAGAGCAGGGGCTCTAGGCACGCGGGCTCAGTAGTTGTGGCGCACGGGCTTATTTGCTCCGCGGCATGTGGGATCTTCCCGGACCGGGGCTCGAACCCGTGTCCCCTGCATTGGCAGGCAGGTTCTTAACCACTGCGCCACCAGGGAAGCCCGAAGGAGGCAATTCTAACCATCTTTTCAACTCGGACATGGAATCTGTCTGCAGGAATCCCGCAGGGGTACGTGTAGGCTTTTTTAGCGAAGTCTCGTTTAGTTGACTGATGCTGTGTTGTTGCTGGGGTTTATTACTATGTGAAGTTGAAAGTCTTGATGTTAATGCATCTTCAGCTTCAAGCCTCACCACGCACACCCTCGTTTAAACTTATCTGTGCTGGGCAGTGTGCTTTGATGGGGTGGCAGTCTGGCTTGGGTGTTTCTGCCGTTCCCCAATCCACGTGGTGTGACCACTGAGACAGGGAACCCGCTTTTTCTCTGGCTCTCTTCTGATTCTTCTGTTGTTTTTGCATTAGAAAATGGATAAATGATGACAAAAATTATTAATAACCCCCCCCCCCACTTAAAGCCTTATATATAAAAGAATGTGGAACCAAAACCATGAAAATAAAGCAACTTGAACTCATTTACACTATGAATAGGGAACAAAGACTTTGGACCTTCCCTAATTTTGGATTCCAGATTCCAAACATTTCATAAATAAAATATGACCAGCTGCATGAAATTGCAAGGTATGGACTGTGGGAATTATATTCACAAGGAGACGTTGTTTTCAAAAGTTCCTGCTGGCAAAGCCAGACTTCTCACTGCCACTTTTAACCCTGTCAAATAAAACCACTCCAGATAGGGAGGTTGGCGAGACTTCATGGTACATTGAAAGCTTAAAATTTGCACTCTAGAGTAGGGGAAAATCTGATTATATTCATTTATGCTCTATGATGGCATCTATTATGTATTTTTTAAAATATTTCTTTTTTTATAAATTTATTTTATTTTTATTTACATATTATTTTTGGCTGTGTTGGGTCTTCATTGCTGTGTGTGGGCTCTAGAGCACGTGGGCTTCAGTAGACACGGTGTGTGGGATCAGTAGTTGTGGCTCGTGGGCTCTAGAGCGGCAGGCTCGGTAGTTGTGACACACGGGCTTAGTTACTCTGCAGCATGTGGGACCGTCCCAGACCAGGGCTCAAACCTGTGTCCCCTGCATTGGCAGGTGGATTTTTAACCACTGTGCCACCAGGGAAGTCCCTCTATTATGTGTTTTTAAGGAAAGAAAAGGCATGTCACTTCCTTTGTACGTGTATCATCTAAATGAAGTCAATATTAGGTATCAATGAAATGCCATATGACAGAAATGAGACCACCTACATGAAAATTTATAGTTGTACTCTTATAAATGCGTATCTTTTATCCTAATAAATATTATGAAGTATATACACAAAAGGTTATCTCATAAATAAAACTCAACTTATTTTCAGACACTGAGGGTCTGAAAAGACCCCACTCCAGGGGAGACAAAAGATCTTCAAACATATTTGCTTTATTCCCAGATAATTCCTGCATACATAAAATGTGGTAAGTTGAAACAATGGCATCAAATACTCTATCAGCAATTCCCCAAGGAAAGCAAGAAAGTATATGCTTTAACTAGTCTGGTAGCTATTTTCATAGTCAAGGAACACTGAAGACACTAGCTTCTTCCCAGCACAAACCACCTTTATTCAGAATCGGGCAGATAGAATACCCGGTGCAAAGTTTGATTCCAAACCATCAAACACAAATACACAGATGCCTGCTGGGCTGTGACTATGGGCCAGCCACTGTGAGATCCTGGGGATATAAATGAGCAATACCATAGCGGCTGAGTGGTGGCCCCAAAGGTCTGTCCACGTCCTAATCCCTGGAACCTGTGAATGTGATCTTATTTGCAAGAAGGGTCTTTGTGGGTGTAATTAAGTTTTGTTAGGGATCTTTAGATGAGATCATCTTGGGTTAGCTGGGTGGTCCCTAAATCCAGTGACAAGTGTCTTTATAAGAGACACACAGGGAGAAGGAGGAGGTATGGGAAGATGGAGACAGAGACTGAAGTCAAGGAATATTTGGAGCTACCGGAAATTGGAAGAAGCAAGGAAGGATCCTCCTCGAAAGTCTACAGCGGGAGCGTGACCCTGCCAACACTTTAATTTTGGACATCTGTCTTCCAGAACTGTGAGAGAATAAATTTCTATTGTTTTAAGCCACCAAGTTTGTGGTAATTTGTTACAGTAGCCCTAGGTAATGGATACAGGGGACCATCCCAACATCCAGAAGCTTAGGGACAAAATGCAGGGCAGGGAAACATTAGATAAAATTTACTTTATAAGTAGCTTCTTTACAAGAAAGAAAACAATAGGCAGAAAAATAGGAAAATTAATGGTATGTGTGATTTTTTAAAAATTCAAGCTAGCTAAGGACCCACGCACATATCTTTTGGATCCATCAACCCCAAGTGCTGGAGTCCTGGGCTGTCTGGGGTTTGGCACGTAACCCCAGCAATCTGCCTTTCCAAGTAGAGGCTAGACTCATCTTTACAAGAGGCCCTGAAGAGCAGGCTTGACTAGGAAACACTTTCTTGCACATGCTTATTTATAGACAGCATATGTGGAATAAGGGAATTGAAAATTCATGTGCACGTGTGAATATCCTCGGCTTGGGCCTGGGTACACCCACGGTGGGGATTCAGCTGTACTGGGTGTGTCTGGCACACTGGTGAGTTGGATTGGACCAGAGACCAAAGCAGTGCTAAGAAAATTCTTGCAAGAAAATTCCTCCTTTGGCAGGATTCTTACCCAGAGGCCCAGGCATTGGCTTCCCAGGTCTGTAAAGTTCTGGGTATGTCTGTGAAATGCTGCATGTGTGCATGCACTTTTCTGAGATAGGGCTTTTATTACCCTTTTGAAAGCCTCTGTGACCCCCAAAATTAAGAAACTGTGTCCTAAGAAACCAGAGGAAGAATTAGTGAGCGAGACCCATGAGAACAGCTTCAGTTGTCAGAGAAATTCTAGTTCCAAAGACACAGCTTCTACTTGACAGGATTCCTAGAGGCAAGGCTGGGTCTGAGGCGATGGGAGAAGACTGGTATGTGGAGGCCCGGGTGCCCTTGCTTTGGGGTCCCGTGAGGGACTAACGCAGCAGAGAAGGCCATTCTCCATCCCCCTTCCAGGGGCCCTGCAAAGGTTTGGTCCACTGAGCCTTCAGTAACCACCAATGGAGATTGGCTGCATCTACAGAGCAGAGCACACACACGATGGCTCTGGAGACCCCAGAGATGGGGGAGAGCTTCAGGGGCTGAGTGTCCTGCTGCAGCCAGGGGGACAATGAAAGCAGCAGAATTCATGTTGTCACGTGCTGTAAGCTCATCGTCACCCACCGACATGGGAACATTCAGGTGGCACACCGTTGTGACACAGGATTTGTACCACAAAAAGATTATACAAATATATTTAGGTTGACCAATGCTCATTACGTTGGGGACAGCTTTTAATACTCAGCTCTATTTGAAAAAAAAATCCCCTAGATTCCTGCTCAGATTCTTCTGACCAAGACAGTGATGGCAACACTCATTCCCTAATGGGCCCAGAGTACCATGCTTTGCCCTGAGCATCACAGAAGGAGAACTGGGGGCACATCTCTGCCAACCGTGAGTGGATGGTATTTTCAGACTTCTGGTCGACCTCTGCTGTGTGGCTGGTGGGCTAGAAAGGCATTCAACCCTCTAGGGCTGATGAGGCTGACGTCTTTGTTCCAGACAACAACAATTTACCCAGAACCTTTCCATGGAGGTAAACAGGAAAATCAGACCCTTTCTCAAAACACTGGACAAAAAAAAAAAAAAACCCACAAATGCATAGTTTTTGTTTTGTTTTGTTTTCTATGGTCTCAACAAAGGCAGGTAAAGATAAGAATACATATTTACATAGAAGGTTTTTTGACAAAATAGAAAAGGAGCTTAGGGAGTTCCCATTTTATGATTTGCTTAAAAAACAAAAAAGCTAAATCCTCAGCCGTGGTCTCTATTGAAAAAGAAAAAAAAAAAAAATCAGAGAAGAGGAACTAGTCAGAAAGTGGAGTGAATGCTGGCTTCCCCCCCCCCCAACTCAACCCCGTCACCATGGAGACTCCTGAAGGTTCCAGGAATGACTCACGAGATTCGCTGATGAAGCCTTTGAAATGGAAGCAGTACCGCAGCACAAAGACAGACTTAGTCTGCAGCCCTTGAAGAAGGAGGCTTTGACTCCTGATGACGCCCAAGGTGTGGAATTTGGGCTGCAGCGCTGCAGACAGGATGCTCTTTCCTTTTTCCAGGTCCTCATTACTTGGGGCGCTTGCCTCCAAGAGCAAAGGTCCAAAAATGCTTTTGCCTGGAATGGAGCTTTTGCACCACTATTGGAGGAATAGTGATGTAAACCCCGAGCGTGTGGGCGCTGGGAAGGGGAGGTTGCAGTGCTGGAGGCTGGGGGTAGGGACGGGGGCCCTCGGATGCTGGGAGGGAGCTTTTACAGAAGCACCGAGCTGGGCACAGGTGTGCGGGTGCTCTGGGCCGTCCCCTCGTGGGCCACTGAAGCTCAGTCCCTCGGCTTCCCCTGTAGCTGCAGGAAACTCACTCACCCTAGGTTCTTCAGAACTCAGGGATGCAGGTGCCATGCCGAATGGCCTTGGGCTTCACCTCCACCTTAGCAAGGATGTAAAGACAGAGAGCCACAGGAAGAAGCTCAAAGGAAGACATTCTCTGAGCAGAGTTTTATCTGCTGAATTCCTTTAAGATCATCCTGGGCAATTTTGGTGCTGGGAAAGCTCCTGCCTGGGGCTCTGACCTGCATGTGCCCTGGGTGCTTCTTTCTCAAGGGCCTCGCTGGTGTAGGGGGTCCTCTCGCAAAGCCTACCCTGGAGGCCACATCAGCTCCCGACGCAGGGGGCCAGTGCCTCTGTTCACCCCGAGAGCCTGGACCCCTCCCTTCAGGGCTTGTCCAGGGATCCCAGCTCCCGCGGGCGCGTGTGTCAGGCTGGCCTGTCCCCCTGCTTGCTGGACGCGGCCAAGCCCGCCAGCCTCAGAGGAAAACCGAAGGAGGGAGGGAAGCCTTCTGGGGTCAAGCCCAGGCCTTGTCTCAGACTGAACAAAAGCAGTAAACCTGAGACTCCAGGCAGTTTGCCAGGATTGCCCCTATAACTCTTTCATAAACTGAACTTCACCAGAATTCTAGAGTGCGAAATGCATGGAAATGACCCCCTTTCTTGCCTCGAAGGGCAGAACCAAGGGGAAGACACGTATTCTTTCCTCCTCCGCCCGAAATCAACGCCCTGGGGAGTGCACCTGCTTAACCAGGAGAGCAAGTAAGAAATAAAGGTCTGAGCACTGCATCACTCGCCTCCTCTCAACCATTTATTCTGATTTCTCGACAAGCGAGTTAATTGGATGGGCCCCCGTGACAGACATTCCATACTCAAATTCATAGCTTTCTGCCAAAACAACATATTGCGTGCTGCTATATTTTCCGCGTCGGAACTGGGAGCTGACGTGGGTCCTGAGCAGTTTTACGTGGGAAAAGAACAAAGGCAGCAGCTCCAGGGGTACCGGGCTGGCCTGGGAAGAAGAGCCGGGGGCCTGACCCGGCACCTTGCTTCAGCACCTGCTCCCGTTGCTGTTTTTAGTGTGGCTCTGGCTTGGCTGGGTTCAAGTTCAAAGGGAGACACGGAACAGATGCCAGTTAGGGAGTCTCCCCAGCTGGGGCCCTCCTGAAGCCTGGGAAGGACTTGGGCTGTCCGGTGGCAGCCTCGCTGGGCTATCTGGCTGCCCCTGGCGGGCAGGTCCCTGCCACGTGACCCTGTGTCTCCATCACGTGCGCCCAGGCACAGGCAACTGGATCTTCCCGAAAGCTTAGTGCCCACTGGCTGCTCCTCCCCCGGGGGGGGGGGCAGGGAGGTCCCGGCCACACAGAGGGAAGGGCCAGGGCAGGCTCAGGGCTGCAGGCCCACGCTGGCTGGCCTCCAGTGACCATCTGCAGCCTCCACTACTGTCTGGTGGGCTCCTGTCTCCATCAGCAAAATGTAACAGCTACTTCCTCTGGTGCAATGATGTTTCCCCTCTGAAACATCTCTCTTCATTCTCTGGGATTTTCCATCCCTCCCTGTGTTCCTCCGTCCGTCTGCCGGGGTTCCTTAGCCTCCACCATCCCTCTGCTTCCTGGCGCCTCTCTCTGGTCCCCTCACGCTCACGGAGCACCATGCAGCGATGCCAGCGCCCCGCTCTCCTCCCGGTGCTTGGGCCCCCTGCACGCGCCACTCCCTGTGGTACCTGCTGTCAGCCCTAAACAGGCAGAGAGAGGCTGCTGCCCCTCCCGGGAGATGGCGACCTGGAGCCTTTGCTCGCCAGTCAGGCCCAGAAGGCTCAGCAGAGAGCCTTTGCTCGCCAGTCACGGCACAGAAGGCTCAGCAGAGAGCAAGCAGACGCGACCCTGGGGTGCACTTGCTGTAGGCAGAAGGCCTGCCCCCCAACTCTACCCTGCAGAGCCCTCTGGGGCCCCCGGTGCCCTCCAGTGTGGGCCACTGAGCCGTGTGGACACCCCAAACCTCTGCTGTCACTGTCCCCAAAGGGCCTCACCTACACGACCTCAGACAATGCTCAGCCCCAAGGATCACCTATCAGCATTGTTCCTATTCTGTAGTGGAGATGTGCTCCGGGGGTCCTTCCCTCCACCTCTCTGGACACATCATCTTGAGAAGTCCTTTGGTTGTTGACAGTGTTTGTTTTGGCTTTTCCATCAGACTGCAAACCTCTCAAAGGTGGGACCACACCCTCCATTTCTCCGTTGGTTCCCATGAAACTCTTTTCTGGGGTCCCTCCCTCCACCTGTCTGACATGCGCCCTCTCTGTTCTCCTCCTTGGCTCCCCTGCCATTGAACTTCTGGTTTAGGGTCTCGGTCCTCTTGTGGCCCCTTCCCCCCGGAAGCTACACTTTGGGCAACCGCACCCACACGCAGTCGCCCCTGCTGCCTCCAAGCTGAGACGGACGGTGCCAACTAAGGATCCAAACCCACGTCTCAGCGTCCGGCTGGACCGCCCCATCTCAAAGTTCCAGGTGACTTCCACCTAGTATATCATTAAGCAAATCACGTGTCTCCCAACCTGGTCTTTTTCTGGTATCACGCGTCTTGGTTAGTGGCTCCACTACCCACCCAGTCACCCAGAAACCTGGAATCCCCTTAGACTCCCCTCTCCCTATCACCACCACTGCACCCAGCTCATCACCTAATCTGTTCCTTCCAGACTCACCACGTGTCAGGAACAGAGCTGAGCACTGACTTAGACTGTTTCGTTTACTTCTCACCAGAAGTCTATGGAGCAAACACTATTGTAATGCCTATCTTACAGAGGAGAACACCAAGATTTAGAAAGGGGAAGAAATTTGCCCCAAGTCACACAAGTGGCGAGTAGTGGCTTTGAGAGTCGTAGTTAGACGAGCTGAACCCGGAAGAGACAGACACACCTTCTTGCACTCGGCCAGAAGCTGTCCTTCACAGGAGACCACCTCGCGAGGCGGAGGGGTCTTTCTATAAAGGGCAAACGGAGGTTCACAGCACCCGGTGACCAGTCCCAGGCCCAGCAGAGCCACGGCCTTCTCGTTCCCCCACGGCACAAGCTACCTGCAAGGGAATAGGCTCCAGAGCAATCAACAGGGTTCCCTTCTGCTAACTGCCAATTGAGTTTAAAATTCTTATATGAGTTATGATTATTCCGGTGATGATAAGCAGCTCTGAATTTCCACTGACTGAGAATAAAAAGAAGGGGTTGAAGTTGCAGCATGAAAGATCTAAATTTGAAATAAAAAAAAAAAAAAGCTCTTCTAGATCTGGAGAGCTGGTAGACTTTCTGTTCTCTTGCCAAGGGGGTCTCTCTCTCTCCTTCTGGAAATCCTTTTAAATGGCTCAGAGACATGGTATAGCTGGAATGAGTTTGGAGGAACCAAAATGAAAATAGTCCTGCCACTCAACATGAGAGGTTGCTTTTTTTTTGAATTTCTGAATTTATTTTATTTATTTTTTATACAGCAGGTTCTTATTAGTCATCCATTTTATACACATCAGTGTATACATGTCAATCCCAATCGCCCAATTCAGCACACCACCACCAGCACCCCCCGCACCCTGCCACTTTCCCCCCTTGGTGTCCATACGTTTGTTCTCTACATCTGTGTCTCTATTTCTGCCCTGAAAACTGGTTCATCTGTACCATTTTTCTAGGTTCCACACATATGCGTTAATATACGATATTTGTTTTTCTCTTCCTGACTTACTTCACTCTGTATGACAGTCTCTAGGTCCATCCACGTCTCTACAAATGACCCAATTTCGTTCCTTTTTATGGCTGAGTAATATTCCATTGTATATATGTACTACATCTTCTTTATCCATTCATCTGTCGATGGGCATTTAGGTTGCTTCCATGACCTGCCTATTGTAAATAGTGCTGCAATGAACATTGGGGTGCATGTGTCTTTTTGAATTATGGTTTTCTCAGGGTATATGCCCAGTAGTGGGAATGCTGGGTCATATGGTAATTCTATTTTTAGTTTTTTGAGGAACCTCCATACTGTTCTCCATAGTGGCTGTATCAATTTACATTCCCACCAACAGTGCAAGAGGGTTCCCACTTCTCCACACCCTCTCCAGCATTTGTTGTTTGTAGATTTTCTGATGATGCCCATTCTAACTGGTGTGAGGTGATACCTCATTGTAGTTTTGATTTGCATTTCTCTAATGATTAGTGATGTTGAGCAGCTTTTCATGTGCTTCTTGGCCATCTGTATGTCTTCTATGGAGAAATGTCTATTAAGGTCTTCTGCCCATTTTTGGACTGGGTTGTTTGTTTTTTTTAATATTGAGCTGCACGAGCTGTTTATATATTTTGGAGACTAATCCTTTGTCCGTTGATTTGTTTGCAAATATTTTCTCCCATTGTGAGTGTTCTCTTTTCGTCTTGTTTGTAGTTTCCTTTGCTTTGCAAAAGCTTTTAAGTTTCATTAGGTCCCATTTGTTTATTTTTGTTTTTATTTCCATTACTCTAGGAGGTGGATCAAAAAAGATCTTGCTGTGATTTATGTCAAAGAGTGTTCTTCCTATGTTTTCCTCTAAGAGTTTTATAGTGTCCAGTCTTACATTTATGTCTCTAATCCATTTTGAGTTTATTTTTGTGTATGGTGTTAAGGAGTGTTCTAATTTCATTCTTTTACATGTAGCTGTCCAGTTTTCCCAGCACCACTTATTGAAGAGACTATCTTTTCTCCATTGTATATCCTTGCCTCCTTTGTCATAGATGAGTTGACCATAGGTGTGTGGGTTTATCTCTGGGCTTTCTATCCTGTGCCATTGATCTATATTTCTGTTTTTGTGCCAGTACCATATTGTCTTGATTACTGTAGCTTTGTAGTATGAAGTCAGGGAGTCTGATTCCTCCAGCTCTGTTTTTTTTTTTCCCTCAAGACTGCTTTGTCTATTCGGAGTCTTTTGTGTTTCCATACAAATTTTAAGATTTTTTTGTTCTAGTTCTGTAAAAAATGCCACTGGTAATTTGATAGGGATTGCATTGAATCTGTAGGTTGCTTTGGGTAGTATAGTCATTTTCACAATATTGATTCTTCCAGACCAAGAACATGGTATATCCCTCCATCTGTTTGTGTCATCTTTGATTTCTTTCATCAGTGTCTTATAGTTTTCTGAGTACAGGTCTTTTACCTCCTTAGGTAGGTTTATTCCTAGGTATTTTATTCTTTTTGTTGCAATGGTGAATAGGATTGTTTCCTTAATTTCTCTTTCTGATCTTTCGTTGTTAGTGTATAGGAATGCAAGAGATTTCTGTGCATTAATTTTGTATCCTGCTACTTTACCAAATTCATTGATTAGCTCTATTACTTTTCTGGTAGCATTTTTAGGATTCTCTATGTATAGTATCATGTCATCTGCAAACACTGACAGCTTTACTTCTTGTTTTCCGATCTGTATTCCTTTTATTTCCTTTTCTTCTCTGATTGCCGTGGCTAGGGCTTCCAAAACTATGTTGAATAATAGTGGCAAGAGTGGACATCCTTGTCTTGTTCCTGATCTTAGAGTGTTTTCAGTTTTTCACCATTGAGAATGATGTTTGCTGTGGGTTTGTCATATATAGCCTTTATTATGTTGAGGTAGGTTCCCTCTATGCCCACTTTCTGGAGAGTTTTTATCATATATGGGTGTTGAATTTTGTCAAAAGCTTTTTCTGCATCTATTGAGATGATCATATGGTTTTTCTTCTTCAATTTGTTAATATGGTTTATCACATTGATTCATTTACGTATATTGAAGAATCCTTGCATCCCTGGGATAAATCCCACTTGATGGTGGTGTATGATCCTTTTAATGTGTTGTTGGATTCTGTTTGCTAGTATTCTGTTGAGGATTTTTGCATCTATATTCATCAGTGATATTGGTCTGTAATTTTCTTTTTTTGTAGTATCTTTGTCTGGTTTTGGTGTCAGGGTGATGGTGGTCTCATAGAATGAGTTTGGGAGTGTTCCTTCTTCTGCAATTTTTTGGAAGAGTTTGAGAAGGATTGGTGTTAGCTCTCCTCTAAATGATTGATAGAATTCACCTGTGAAGCCATCTGGTCCTGGGCTTTTGTTTGTTGGAAGATTTTAAATCACAGTTTCAATTTCATTACTTGTGATTGGTCTGCTTATATTTTCTATTTCTTCCTGGTTCAGCCTTGGAAGGTTATATCTTTCCAAGAATTTGTCCATTTCTTCCAGGTTGTCCATTTTATTGGTATAGATTTGCCTGTAGTAGTCTCTTAGGATAATTTGTATTTCTGCGGAGTCTGTTGTAACTTCTCCTTTTTCATTTCTAATTTTGTTGATTTGAGTCCCCTTCCTCTTTTTCTTGATGAGTCTGGCTAATGGTTTATCAATTTTGTTTATCTTCTCAAAGGACCAGCTTTTAGTTTTATTGATGTTTGCTATTGTTTCCTTCATTTCTTTTTCATTTATTTCTGATCTGATCTTTATGATTTCTTTCCTTCTGCTAACTTTTGGGTTTTTTTGTTCTTCTTTCTCTAATTGCTTTAGGTGTAAGGTTAGGTTGTTTATTTGAGATGTTTCTTGAGGTAGGATTGTATTGCTATAAACTTCCCTCTTAGAACTGCTTTTGCTGTGTCCCATTGGTTTTGGGTCGTCGTGTTTTCATTGTAATTTGTCTCTAGGTATATTTTGATTTCCTCTTTGATTTCTTCAGTGATCTCTTGGTTATTTAGTAATGTATTGTTTAGCCTCCATGTGTTTGTGTTTTTTACGGTTTTTTCCCTGTAATTGATTTCTAATCTCATAGCGTTGTGGTCAGAAAAGATGCTTAATATGATTTCAATTTTCTTAAATTTACCAAAGCTTGATTTGTGACCCAAGATGTGATCTATGCTGAAGAATGTTCCATGTGCACTTGAGAAGAAAGTGTAAGTAATCTGCTGTTATTGGATGGAACGTCCTATAAATATCAATTAAATCTATCTGGTCTCTTGTGTCATTTAAAGCTTGTGTTTCCTTATTAATTTTCTGTCTGGATGATCTGTCCATTGGTGTAAGTGAGGTGTTAAAGTTCCCCACTATTATTTGTCACTGTCGATTTCCTCTTTTATAGCTGTTAGCAGTCACCTTATGTATTGAGGTGCTCCTATGTTGGGTGCATATATATCTATAATTGTTATATCTTCTTGGATTGATCCCTTGATCATTATGTAGTGTCCTTCCTTGTCTCTTGTAACATTCTTTATTTTAAAGTCTATTTTATCTGATATGAGTATTGCTACTCTAGCTTTCTTTTGATTTCCATTTGCATGGAATATCTTTTTCCATCCCCTCACTTTCAGTCTGTATGTGTCCCTAGGTCTGAAGTGGGTCTCTTGTAAACAGCATATAGATGGGTCTTGTTTTTGTATTCATTCAGCGAGCCTGTGTCTTTTGGTTGGAGCATTTAATCCATTCACGTTTAAGGTAATTATCGATACGTATGTTCCTATTAGCATTTTCTTAATTGTTATGGGTTTGTTTTTGTAGGTCCTTTTCTTCTCTTGTGTTTCCCACTTAGAGAGTTTCCTTTAGCATTTGTTGTAGAGCTGGTTTGGTGGTGCTGAATTCTCTTAGCTTTTGCTTGTCTGTAAAGATTTTGATTTCTTCATCGAATCTGAATGAGATCTTTGCCGGGTAGAGTAATCTTGGTTGTAGCTTCTTCCCTTTCACCACTTTAAATATATGATGTCACTCTCTTCTGGCTTGTAGAGTTTCTGCGGAGAAATCAGCTGTTAACCTTATGGGAGTTCCCTTGTATGTTATTTGTCGTTTTTCCCTTGTTGCTTTCAACAATTTTTCTTTGTCTTTAATTTTTGTCAATTTGATTACTACGTGTCTCGGCGTGTTTCTCCTTGGGTTTATCCTGCCTGGGACTCTCTTCACTTCCTGGACTTGGGTGGCTATTTCCTTTCCCATGTTAGGGAAGTTTTCGACTATAATCTCTTCAAATATTTTCTCGGGTCCTTCCTCTCTCTCTTCTCCTTCTGGGACCCCTATAATGTGAATGTTGTTGCATTTAATGTTGTCCCAGAGGTCTCTTAGGCTGTCTTCATTTCTTTTCATTCTTTTTTCTTTATTCTGCTCTGCGGCAGTGAATTCCACCATTCTGACTTCCAGGTCACTTACCCATTCTTCTGCCTCAGTTATTCTGCTGTTGCTTCCTTCTAGTGTATTTTCCAGTTCAGTTATTGTTTTGTTAATCTGTTTGTTTGTTCTTTAATTCTTCTAGGTCTTTGTTAAACATTTTTTGCATCTTCTCGTTCTTTGCCTCCATTCTTTTTCCGAGGTCCTGGATCATCTTCACTATCATTATTCTGAATTCTTTTTCTGGAAGGTTGCCTGTCTCCACTTCATTTAGTTGTTTTTCTGAGGGTTTATCTTGTTCCTTCATTTGGTACAAAGTCCTCTGCCTTTTCATTTTGTCTATCTTTCTGTGAATGTGGTTTTCCTTCCACAGGCTGCAGAATTGTAGTTCTTCTTGCTTCTGCTGTCTGCCCTCTGGTGGATGAGGCTATCTAAGAGGTTTGTTCAAGCTTCCTGAGGGGAGGGACTGGTGGTGAGTAGAGCTGGGTGTTGCTCTGGTGAGCAGAGCTCAGTAAAACTTTATTCTGCTGTCTGCTGATGGGTGGGGCTGGGTTCCCTCCTAGTTGGTTGTTTGGCCTGAGGTGACCCAGCACTGGAGCCTACCCGGCTCATTGGTGGGGCTAATGGTGGACTCTGGGAGGGCTCACACCAAGGAGTACTTCCTAGAACTTCTGCTGCCCGTGTCCTTGTCCCCTCGGTGAGCCACAGCCACCTCCCGCCTCTGCAGGAGACCCTCCAATACTAGCAGGTAGGTCTGGTTCAGTCTCCTATGGGGTCACTGCTCCTTCCCCTGGGTCCCGATGCACACACTACTTTATGTGTGTCCTCCAAGAGTGGAGTCTCTGTTTCCCCCAGTCCTGTCAAAGTCCTGCACTCAAATCCTGTTAGCCTTCAAAGTCTGATTCTCTAGGAATTCCTCCTCCCATTGACAGACCCCCAGGTCGGGAAGCCTGACGTGGGGCTCAGAACCTTCACTCCAGTGGGTGGACTTCTGTGGTATAAGTGTTCTCCAGTTTGTGAGTCACCCACCCAGCAGTTATGGGATTTGATTTTATTGTGATTGCGCCCCTCCTACCATCTCATTGCGGCTTCTCTTTTGTCTTTGGATGTGGGGTTTCTTTTTTGGTGAGTTCCAGTGTCTTCCTCTCGATGATTTTTCAGCAGTTAGTTGTGATTCCGGTGCTCTCACAAGAGGGAGTGAGAGCACGTCCTTCTACTCCGCTATCTTGAACCAATCTTACTTTTTAAAAAAATTTCTTTTATTGAAGTATGGTTGATTTACAATGTTGTGTTAATTTCTGCTGTACAGCAAAGTGATTCAGTTATACATATACATATTCTTTTTCATATTCCTTTCCATTATAGTTTATTGCAGGATATTGAATATGGTTCCCTGTGCTATACAGTAAGACCTTGTTGTTTATCCATTCTATATATAATAGCTTACATCTGCTAATCCCAAACTCCAAATCCATTCCTCTCCCACCCCTCCTCCCCCTTGGCAACCACAAGTCTGTTCTCTACGTCTGTGAGTCTGTTTCTGTCTCCTAGATAAGTTCATTTGTGTCATATTTTAGATTCCACATATAAATGATATTATATGGTATTTGTCTAACTTAATTCACTTAGTATGATCATCTCTAGGTCCAACCATGCATGTTGCTGCAAACAGCATTATTTCATTCTTTTTTATGGCTGAGTAGTATTCCATTGTATATATATACTGCATCTTCTTTATCCATTCATCTGTCAATGGACATTTAGGTTGCTTCCATGTCTTGGCTATTGTGAACAGTGCTGCTATGAACATAGGGGTGCATGCATCTTTTCGAATTATAGTTTTGTCCAGATATACGCCCAGGAATGGGATTGCTGGACCATATGGCAACTCTATTTAGTTTTTTGATACCTTGATACCTTTTTTTGATACTTTGATACTTTTTTTTTGATACTTTGATACTTTTTTTTGATACTTTGATACTTTTGATACTTCATACTGTTTTCCATAGTGGCTGCAGCAGTTTACATTCCCACCAGTGGTGTAGGAGGGTTCCCTTTGCACCAGAGGTTGCTGTTGGCCTGTAGGCATATTTGCTTTGGCAGACATAGTGTCTCATGAGAATCCTGATTTCTGGCTTCTTTTGAAAAATCAGTTCGTATGCCCACCCCAGCCTCTCTTCCCCTTTGGCAAAACCCCAGCTGGAGCAGGATCAGCCTGCCTCCCTGGATGCGTCCTGCACACTCCAGGTGGCCTCGGCCCCCCAGGCAGCTTTGCTACTGATGTCACCTTCCTGACCTCTTCAGGCCTGTGAGTGGGTGACTTCAGATGGCATTAGTAAGGTCAGCCTTTCAAAGGTGCACCTTTCCACTTCGCCAAAGTCCGAGCTATGCCAAACTTTGTTAGGCAGCATCAGATCATGGACTACAGGCCGAATTGCTTTTACCTTGAACGGTCTGGTTCCCACACTCCTATTTTATTGCTCCAGAAAAACACGGCCAGATCAAGTGATCTTCTTGCTTACCTTCCGGGGAGATTAGAAGAAGTATTCACCAGGTGTTGGAATACAAACTTCTTTCTCAGAATTGCCAGCTTTGCTGCACTGAGTCACACATTGATTTCTACCTAATGAAAACTCCAGAGCAGCCTGGAGTCTGACAGATAGAGCTCACTCTCCTGTTTACTCTGGTGCTGATCACAGACGTGTTTACGGGAAAATGCCCTCATCTGCTTCCGGCAGCTCCAGCCACTCAGCCATGTGAGAGCTGTCTTCAAAGTCAATTGCCTGTCATTTTGCTGATTTATGTTGAGCAACTGCAAGGCCCCCTCGAGGTATTTGTAGCGGCTTGATGATTCCCGGCTTATAAAGTGGCAGTGGGCAGAATATTTCAGTTCAAATTCCCATCAAGACAGAATTTAAATCCCCGGCTCTGCTGCTCATATTTGCAATGTGAGCACTTCAGATAAGCAGAAACCACCGAGCCTTGAATGCTGGGAGAAGTACAACCTGGGTTTCTTCAAATAGAGCCTGAACCCAAATCTTCTTTCAGACTTTGGCTGGAAAGGGATTCCAACAGTCTTTAAAATTGTGATCACATATGCTGTTTCTCAAGAAATACTGCCGACTGGGGCTGGATGGGAGCTATCAGATAAGATTAGAGGAACCGAAACGCCTTCCCCCTCCCTCCGGCCTGCATTCCTCACATTTCAACCAGCAGAATCTGACTTCTTTGGAATAACTTGCCTTCTAACAGAAGTTTCCTTTTAAAAATAAAAATATTACTGAAAAGAGTGACCTATTAAATGACTGACCCACTCGTTTCTGGTTTAGCTTCGATTTTAATGGAGTAGAACCTCCCTTCTGAGCCCTCTCCCCCCTCCCCCTACACACAGAAAGTGTTGGAAGGTTCCAGATCCCAGGGAGCTGGCCCTCCTCCACTGATGCGGGAAGGTGAGACAGCAGGTTCTTTCTGAGAATCACCCAGCGTCCTGCAGGGACACCTTCCAAGCTTTGTCCCAGCACGGAGCCATCAAGAGGTGAAAATGGAGGCATCGTTTATGTTCTCTCGTGTTGCATTTGGAAGTCAGACACCAGGGATTTATGGATTGCCCACGGCTTACGTTGCCTGTATTTCTGCGTTGCTTGTTTGCTCGGATAATAAAATCTCACAATGTTAGGGCTGCAAGGAGATTTAGAGGCCTTGTTCAGCTTCTTTGGGTAAAGAAACCGAGGTCTAGTGACGTCCCCCCGAGTCAATAGAGCCCAAGGATCCTTAATCACCCAGACATGTGAGAGACTGAGCCATGCAAACTGAGGCCGACTCCAAAGAGTGCATTGCATTGATTCACCTCCCTGTCATCTTTCTCCAGCTCTCACTTAGAGAAAGTGTGTATTTCTTCCATTTAGGAAAAAACGGCTCAGCCGTAGCACGTCATTACCTTCTTTATTCTCTTTATATCCCAGCCGCCTCTCTCCATGTTTCCATCACCCACGCGATTTAGCCAGCTCCAAACTAGTTACTTGCCTTGGTGCCTAGAAGCATGCTTTTCTGCAGCTCGGCCTCGCGGTTCTGGACCAGCTTTCACACCCAGCCCCCCACCCCTGCCCTTGGTCCTTCAGCTCCCAGCACCAGGTTCCCTGCTCCCTGGCTGTGGACTGTTGTGCCTCGGAGGCGCCACTGGGTGGCAGTGTTTCAGAGCACTCCTCAGCCTGCTACGTGGCTGGGGCTGGGCTGGTGGTTTGTCTTGGGCGGCACAAACACGGCGGCGTGAATAGGCAGAGCAAAGAGGCTCGCCGTGGTGCTCGAGAAATTGAGAAATCGGGAATGAGATATTACGGTGACGAGGGCAGAGGTCCGCGTGCTGTCTGTGTACTTTCAGAGCTTGCTTAAGCCGCAAAGCTGATATCTGCCCTCATTCTTACAAAGGAACCTCAAATCCCAAGGCTGTTTGGGAGGTGTCCCCGAAAAGAATGACCATAACCCTCTGCCCTCCCCGTTTTGATTTTTCAATCAGTCATTGCGTCCTGATTCATCCATGAAGGCAACAACCAAAGGGGAAAAGGCAGTCCTCGTGAGCATTGTGTGTTTGCTGGACAGGATAGGAACGGCCTAATCCTTCTAATGGCTTTGGTCACTGCAGGATATTAGCTATTAGAAGGGTCTGCTGAAAGGGGGGCCGTGGGGAAGGTAGGGCAGGCCATCTGCCGATTACAACATGCCCGAGGAACGGAAAGAACATTTAAAGAGACACTGTCCATCTCCTTGGACACATAATTCATATGTCATTTAAAAGGTATATGTAGGGCTTGAATTTTAGTATCTGAATTATTTCCACAGCTCAGACTCTAAATGCAAGGTCACAGACTGGAGACAGTCCCAGGAACTGTTTGTTTCCACCCCTCACGCTTTCTGAACAGAACTTCTCTGGGGACTAAAAGGAATGTGGGCTGGAACGCTTGAGCATTTACATCATAGGTTGGATTCTCGGGAAGTCAAACCAAATGTTTTTATTATAAACAAGTCAGCCCAAGACCAAACTGTGAAGGACCCGTTTGATTTCCAAGCCTCCACAAAGAAAGAGTCCCCGCATCCCTTGTGACCTGGGACCCCCTCTAGTTCCTCTCTCATTTCTTTTAGTTACATTTCACCTTCCCTCCCAGGCCAGAGAGGGAACTAAAGGAAGCAAGCTCTTCCCGAGTGTCAGGAAATGTCAGGAGAAGGCAGGCTCTCCTCTCAGGGAAGCTGGGGTCAGGCAGCCCCACCGCCCAGATGGGTTAGGCCAGGATGGACAGGTGAACAGATAGTTCCCTGGCTTCCCCTCCCGGCCAGACCCTGGCTCAACATGGCAACAACTGTTGTCGCATCCGGGGATTTTATATCCCAGCTCAGTGAGAAGGAAGATGTGGAGGACATAGTTGGTATCAAATGCATCCCGTCATTGCACAGAATCAAGCATTTGGTCCCTGAACCAAAAGAATGTAAAACCTTAGGGAGAGGGATGTCCCTGGCGGTCCAGTGGTTAAGACTTCGCCTTCCAATGCACGGGGTGCGGGTTCGATCCCTGGTCAGGGCACTAAGATCCCACATGCCTCACAGCCAAAAAACCAAAACATAAAACAGAAGCAATATAGTAACAAATTCAATAAAGTCTTTAAAAAATGGTCCACATCAAAAAAATCTTAAAAAAAAAAAAAACACCTTAGGTTAAGATACTTCCAGAACATTGAGAGGTGAGTACTGCCAATGTGAGGGGCAAGGACTGTCCTATAAACGTCCCAGGCAGCAGGAGATGCAGGTGTCCAGAGAAGGATATGGTTGTTATGGTGATGAAATCATGGAAACCTCAAAGGAAAGGTGAGGCTGGAGTTGGGCCTTGAAGGAAGAGTAGACTTAGCCAACAGAGGGAAGGAGGAGGGCATTCCTGACGGAGATCTTGGATGAACAAGATGTGGAAACTGGGAACATTCGAGAATAAAAAGATACCCTGTGTGGTTGCAGCTGAAAGGTCTGAGAAGCACAGTAGGAGAAAGGGCGGGAGGAGTAGGTACAGGTCCGATCTGGAATCTCTGTAGTTGGCTTTTTTGGAATGCAAGGAATAGAACCACTTAATTTACCTTAAGTGAAGGGGGTTGAATCTAAGACGTGAGGGATAAGGAAGGAAGAGCACAGCCCTGCCTCTGAGGACAGCAGGGACAACCACGCTGCCAAGCTCCACAGGGACAGTGGAGTGTGGGAACAGAGTGCTTCAAGGTCCCGTGTGTTCATAGGAAAGTTGAGGTATAGTAAGGCCAACAGGTCAGAAGATGATTTCCGCTGAAAGGATAGTTTGATACTCACAGTTCTCAAGAGGAGGGGGCACACCACACCACACAGGGCCTCACGGGGCAGCACCAGGGCCAGTCCGGAGGCAGGGGGAGGAGGGGAGAGCTGGGGCAGGAGCCTGTATTGTGGTGTATGCAGAAGGAGTGGATGAGGAAGAGGGAGTGGGTTTAGGATTGGCCGGTTTGAGTCATTTCAGCAGTCCCTGGGGCATAGAGCTGTCCTTAGTTTTTGGGTCCCTGACCCTGGGGTGATTAGGGCAGGGGACTAGTGGCCCCGAGTGTGAGAGCCATAAAGAGGTGGTGGGGCGTGGGCTCTGGCTTGGTTGGTTTGTGTTTGGAAAGCATGTTCTTGCATGGGTTGTTCACCAGCTCTAAGACTTGTCTAACCCTAGGAGAGGCAGTTCCTGCAGGGCCAGCAAAGCCCCAGACGCCAGAGAATCAGAATATAGAAAAGTAAAGACATGCATGGTTAACACACCAAGAGCTCATCCAGGACCCGGTGTGGCTCTAGCAGCGCTGCCGTCCTGCTGCCCCTGTGGTTGCCACTCCGGTGCTGCGGATGGGGTGACTCATCCTCAGCCCCTTGCTCACTCTCCTCCTCTGCCCCGTCTGGAGTTAGACGCCCAGGAGAGGATCAGATTCGTCCAGGGGCCTCCATCCAGCACAGCTGTTTCTGTCGGGCACATCTTTATGCCAGGCCACCTGTGCTGGCTGCTCAGGAATCTAGTACCCACGCACGGGCTAACCAATTTACTAGAGGCTCTCACGGCTTGGCAAGCTGCGCTCAGATCCCACTAGCTGGGCCACCCTAGGGGTGGGGAGAGACACCCTGAGGATTCCCAGAAGGAGAAAATACACCCAGCCAGCACCTCACTTGGCTTTTCCTGTACAAAGTTTCTGAAAGTCCAGAAATAAATCTGAGTTACAACTGCAGATGCACCCGAGGATTTTAAACAGGGTGGTGACAAGTGAAAGCAGCATTTTTATAAGGAAGACGAATCTGGCAACAACACATGGGAACGGGGACTTCCCTGGTGGCGCAGTGGTTAAGAATCCGCCTGCCAATGCAGGGGACATGGGTTCGAGCCCTGGTCCGGGAAGATCCCACATGCCACGGAGCAACTAAGCCCGTGCGCCACAACTACTGAGCCTGTACTCTAGAGCCCGCGAGACACAACTACTGAGCCTGTGCTCTACAGCCCGTGAGCCACAACTAGTGAAGCCCACGCGCCTAGAGCCCGTGTTCCGCAACAAGAGAAGCCACCGCAATGAGAAGCCTGCGCACCGCAACGAAGAGCAGCCCCCGCTTGCCGCAACTAGAGAAAGTCCGTGCGCAACAAGGAAGACCCAATGCAGCCAATAGTAAATAAATAAAAAGTAAAATAAATTTATAAAAAAACATATGGGAATGGATTGGAGACGGAAAAGCCTGAAAACCGGAAGAATCACGAGGATTCCAGGATAGGTCCTCAAGGATTCAAGCACCTGGAGTGGGTGGTGACCATGGCGACAGAGGCAAAGGTGCAGTTCCCAGAGTCGAGGCTGAAGGAAGCACTGATGGAACTTAGTAACTGACTAGCTGAGGAAGGGGAGGGAGGAGGACCACCCAAGGGCGACATCGGGGCTTTGAACCTGGAAGATGGAGAGAAAATGCCTCCTTGACAAAAAACCCCAGCAAAGATGGAAAGGGAAGAGATGGGGGTGGAGGGCTTGTTTAGATCTATAAACTAGTGTCAAGTGATGGACGCCGATAGCCCCCAACGACGACGGCTGACTAGGAGACAGTGTGGCCCTCGCTGTGCGACACCTCGCTGAGGAGACAACCTAGTGATGTTCTCATTTGCTCATGAGTCCAGGAACTCAACGAACACAGCTACCATGTCCCTAGATTTCGCCAGCTTTTCTCTAAGTCCAGGTTCTGGGTCCTCAGTAAATAAGTACCACCCACACTTTTCTGACATCCTCCACCCATCTCTGACCAAGTGGTTTTTTTTTTTTTTTAATGATTTTTAAATCATCCAAAGCATGACTCTCATACAAATATATACAGAGCACCTGCTAAAAAGTTCTTTTTCTCACTAGTGAGGAAACCAGCAGGATGGTAAAACTGGCCCAAAGAGCATTTGTGGAACAGACATTTATATGCTCTCTCAGGAAAGGCATGTTGAAATAATTTTGCTAAGTTAGATACAAAGCAAGTTAATGACCTACAGGGCAAGACAAGTGTAACCTTTCAGGTTATTTTTTCACCTGGATGGAAATGTGTGCATCTCTACTGGACAAACAAATCATCTGCAGATGACTGATTGTCTACAAGTCAACTTCTAACGTGGCAGAGCTTGGGCCCTAATCACAAGTAGTGAGTAGGTCAAACCAGGTTTGTTCCTCCAGATGGTTCTAGCATGGACCTTTTCAACAATGTTCCAATTTGACCCTGAATGGTCGTGCAGTCACCCTCTTGCTTTATTTCCAAGTTCTGGACCAATTTTAGCATCCCTCTTCCGTCCTGCCTTAAGCCGTTTGGTCTCAGCTCAAGCCTTGTTCCTCAGACAAGCCTTCCTTGACTTCCCTGACAAGCTCAGATCCCCCTATTCATTTCCTTCCACAGCATCGAGCATCTCCCCTTCGCAGCAGCGAGGTGAGAGAAAATCTTATCCCAACACTTGTTAAAATGGTGAGGAAGACTTATTCTGGATCAGCAATAGTGTTGAGACTATTGCAGTAGGAGAGAGACCAGGCTCAGCTCCCAACACAAAGAAAAGTGTGGGGTTATAGGCAACGAGCAGAGTGAGGGGGTCAGTGGATGGAAATTACTAACAGGAGACATCAAGGGCAGGGCTTTTTTGCTAACCCGACTTAATAAGCCTATCTGAAGGCAGGGCAGCATGGTCAGGTGTCAAGGGTGGGGGATGAGGAATTCGATCCCATATCTTAGGTGATCAGAAATCAAGGGTAGGGGAAGTCTCACTATACTAACTTAGCAGGCTTCTTGCTAAGACGCGCCATGCAAGCCCAGCAAGGACAGGACGGGGGCCAAGGGTGAGGTCTAGTTGAGAAGCCCGGCTACCACAGGGTCGAGGAGAGTTTTTGTCAGTTACCAGCACTCTAACGCTTATGGACCTGTGTGGCCACATCATTCTGTCTGCCTCCTCTTCCAGACTGTAAGCTCCTCGAGGACAAGACCATGGTCGATTTCTGCTTACTGTTGATTCCTGGCATCTACACCGGACTTGAGGCATAGAAGCTGTTCCAGAAATATTTCCTGAATGAATGAACGGATGGACAGCCGGCATCCTAAGTCAGGGGAGTGCCTGGCAGACAGGAAACAGTCGTTCTCGCACTGCCGCCAGTTCCCTGCCTGCCCTTATGTCCTTCTTTGTTTCTGTTGCTTAGTTGCACCTTTTCCCATCTGACTGCCTGGCTGGGAATTCAGCTCTGGGGGGGACTCGGGGCAAAGTCAACGGCTTGGTTCCCGCAGCTCCTGTGCTGACCCAAGCGGCCCTGCCTGCTGAGGCCTAAATGCACTGACCGGGGGGAGCAGCGAGCCCCCCTCCCTCTTATGCAGATGCTTCCTGGATTGTACGCCTGCCCTCCGCCCCTTCCCCAGGACTCCCTGCCAGCCATGAGCTAAGAGGGCTGACCACCAGCTCACCGTCCATTATTGAAGTGGTTGGGGGTGGGGACGAGGGGTTGCTGAGCTCTGCGGATGGAGAAGGGCTCCTCTTTTCAGTGAGCAGCCTCTTTAAGAGCAGAACGCCAGGAGTGGCCCTGGGGCTGGGGCTCGCCCCCTGCTCCCCACCTCTTACTCCATCCCCCTGCGTCCACATCCTCTGTGAGCCCCTCCCCTTCCACGTCTCACTGTGCATCTCTGATCCCTCGCAGCCCACCCTTCCTATCCAACCTCACTGGCCCTCCTGGTCCTGGTCCCCTCCTGTTTGTTCTTTCCCAGATTCTGACTCCTCAAGGCTCAGGCCTCCAAGTTCTTCTCCGGTGTAGACGTTCACTCCTGGTAGCTTGTCTCCAAGCGGCCCGGCAGCTCCCCGCCCCTCCCTGGAACCCCAGCCTGACATCCTGGGGCAGCCTCTGGGATGAGCCCTGTGGTCTCCCCGCTTGAGGTTCACTCCGCCTGAGTGTGGGCTGGATCCATGACTTGCTTCTGAGAAATCGGATGCAGCCAAAGCGATGGGAGGCTGCTTCCGCAGTTGGCTCCCGTCGCTGGCCCTCCTGCCCTCCCCTTTGCTGGCTGCATGGAGGCAGCGGTCCGCTGAGTGCTGCCCTAAGGACAGGCCCACATGGCGAGGAGCTGGGCGTGGCCTCTGGCCAACAGCCAGTGGCGACCTGAGGCCCTCAGCCCAAAGCTGTGAAGGACAGCACTGCAGCCCGAGAGACCCTGAATCACAGGACCCGGCGAGGCCACACCCAGACGCTGGCCCCAGAAACTGTGAAATACCATTTGTTTTAAAGCTCTAAGTTTAGGGGTCATTTGTTACGCGGCACTAGATCACTGATACCGTATCTAACTTCCTCCTCTACTTGGATGTGGAAAGGACATCTCAGATTTAACACTGTTAACCCAGATCTCAATTTCCTATCCTAAGAGGAGAGAGAACAGAGTATACCGAAATAAAGAAACACAGGTGCTGTGGGGCAGAGAGAGTTGAGGATATGGAGAGTTCAGGTGACCCATCCGCCTGAGAAATCTCCCAGAAGGAAGCAGCTCACGTGTGAAAGTCAGAAAACAATTAATTATCCCATAGGTGCAGGTGGGCACCCAACTCAGGGGAAAACTCAGCCAAACTTCCTGCTGATGATCCTGCCTGATTAGCGGGATTGGTTGGAGGGGGTCATGGTGCACCTGCCGGCACGGACACTGGCCAGTGTATGCGCACGGCCAGAGCCGGGAAAGGAAGGGCATCACCACTGTGACAAGAGCCACAGAGGCTCAAGCCCAGGTGTGCATCCTTTGGACATTTCAAAAAATCCAGTCACATCGTTCAAACCCTTTCTAAGATGAGCATCTGACCAAGCATTAACTATCCTGATGCTTTCAGCTTCCTCCTTATGTGAGCAACTGTCAGATTTTATTCCAAGTTTCTCTGGATAAAAAATGGCAAAATTTGAGCTCACCCCCCTCCACACCTCCATTCCAGGCAGAGCTAGGAGGAGAATCCTAAATGTGAACACTGAGAGATAAGCTCCCTCCGTATGCTTTGTGTTTTTGTAACACCTTATATTGAGATTGCGTGTGAAATAAAGTGTGTTCTTTCACATATGTTAGCTCATTTGAGCCTCACCCAACCGGTGGAAGGAATGGAAAACGTGGCTCTTTTGCCATCTTAAGTGGAAACTGAGGCTCTGAGAGGTCGGAGACTTGCCTAAAGCCACACAGCTGGTCCATTCTGGAACTTGCCCTGGAATCAGGTTTCCTGGTTCATTCGCCTGTTCCTCTGCAGTGGAGGCCCTTGAACTTGAGCGGCATCCACCCCAGTATTCATCCCACATGTTGGGAGAACAGGACCACAACCGTGACCATGTTCACTGAGGCATTAAAGAACCCACACTGGGAGAAGATGAAGCAGAGGGACCCCATGTGGCTCTGCAGTCCGAGGGAAGTGAGGAAAGCTGCTCCTGCACGTGGCCTGGCAAGGGACACCAGCTTGGTCTCCCAGGCCAGCATCTCAGGGCGTGGTGGTTTAGCCAAACCCTCTGGAAGACGTGAGCAAACAAGTGGGGCCCCCTGGTGCCAGCGAGGATCTGCCCCGTCTTAGAGCAGAGGGCCGGGCAGCCTTGGTTCGTCCAAAGTTCCGGGGTCTCGGGTGCAGCACTGGGTAGAGGTGGAGGTGATGCCGGTGTGGACCCCACATACTCACCACCTTCTGGTGGACAGATCTTAGCAAGAGCGGGGTGTATGGGGAAACAACTGCTGTGGCTGAATTTGGGATCCAAGCTGCTGCTGGGTGAGAGGGAGAGGGAACCGAGGGGGGAGGTCCCCGGGGCTTTGCACAAACTCAGCGAGGACTTCGGACATCCACGCTGCCCAAGTGGAGGTTCGAGGCAATCCTGCCTTAACATCCAGGGAAGCCCCTGATGACCAATTACCCTAATAATGAAATTAAGGCCTGGAGGGTTTAAGAATTTGCCCAGATCATCAAACTCCCAAACCAGTGCTCTTTTTACTATATCATGATTTTACATGTCACACCAGATCCCTCGACTCTGAGAATTCCCCAGCCGACTCTGGGCGACAGCCCGACAGTCACATGACAAACACCAAGCACTCCCTACCCCTGTCTGGCCCAGCTCGCTCTATCCCAAGGGCTGGTTTCTGCCTGTCCTGCGGATATTTACTGAGTCTAAAGGAATGCTCATTTTCTAAAGGTTTGCCCTTGTTACGTACTCGATGACAGGCCTTTGCAAATCCATGCCTAGGTTGTTGACTCTGACAGTGCACTCCAATGGGGGTGCGGTGAGCGCGGATTTCCTGGGTGAAGACCACCCAGGAGCAGGTTGGTGTCTCTGGCTGTGCCTTCCCTGCCCTTGGAGGCCCCGGGCAAGGTCTTCGCTGATAATAAGCAGCAGGTTGCCTGTGCAGTCACTGGCAGCTCATCCAACAGCTGAAATCTGAGATCTGCTTCCATAATGACTGCAAGTCATGGGGCTATTGGCCCTTTTTCAGCACTTTCCCAGAAATGGAGGATGGAGACAAGTTCAAATCACCCTGCAAAGTGGAAACATTCACAGCAGCCATTCATGACTTCCTTCAACACACGCTTACGGGGGAGAAGTACGTGCCAAGCACTGAGCTGCGTGTCTGGAATTCCCCGGTGATAAGAGATGAACACATGGTCCTGCCCTTGAGACAGAAACGTGGGGGAGACGGACCAGTCAGCAGTTACCCTGCAGCGGGGAGCAGGTGTGCTGGGGACGCGTGTGGTCCGGGTGCTGACGGAGGGGCAGGTGGACCAGGCTGGCCGGGATGCCCACAAGGTGGGCTGCGGCCAAAAGAGTGGAGCAGCAGCCAGCATTGGTTTGTCAGCAACGTCCAGGTTGCGAAGAAGCCGGTTCTCCAAGAATCAAGAGTCCGTCTTCAACTCAAACTCCTGGGAACCCTTCAGGAATGACTACAGAGCTGACCTATACACTTCAGCACTCATTTCTCCAGCCCTCCCTGGCTGGACTTCTTTTATTTCAGCTGCCCTGGTGAGGCCATGGATTGGGGCACTTCAACCACAGATTTTGGAAACAGACAGACCCAGCTCTGCCTCTTGGTAACTGGGACTTGGAGGAAATCCCCTAACTCAACATCTCTGAGCCTCAGATTACTCAACTGCAAAACGGAGCTAATCATAGAGTTGTTAGAAGACGTATCAGGGTTCTCCAGAGAAACAGAATATCTCCATCTCTATATATAGATTTATCCTTCATATATATTAAGAGATTTATTTTAAGGAATTGGCTTACAGGATTATGGGGGCTGGCAAGTCAGAAGCCATGAGTCAGGCTGGAAACTCAGGCAGGAGTTGATACTCTGAAGAATTTCTTCTTCTCTAGGAAACCTCAGTTTTGGCTCATAAGGCCTTTCAACTGATTGGATGAGGCCCACCCATCTTACGGAGGGTAATCTCCTTTCCTTAAGAGCAGCTGATAGGAGAAGTTAGCCACATCTACAAAATGCCTTTGCAGCAAAGCCTAGATTAGTCTTTGATTAAAGAACTGAGTACTATAGCCTGGCTACGTTGACCAAACTAACCATCACAGAAGGATGAAAATAAGGTAAGTATAACACTTAGTCCAGTCCCTGGCACAGAGAGTGCTCAGTTCTTACTTTTAATTTATTCAAAAACATTTGGGCACCTGCTATGATTGGTGAAAGTATATCTAATTCCTCGCCCATCATGAGAGACATTAATAGTACACCAATGACTACCGAGTTTGATAGAAATGCAGAATCTCAGGCCCTACCCCAGGCGCAAGTCAGGATCTGCATCTTCACAAGATTCTCGGTGGCTCACGTGTGCACATTAGGACACATGCTAGGACTTTGCTATTTATTTTGAGTAATAAGGTTGGATGCCATTGAGTTTCCTGAACATTGGAGGATCCTGGTCTGACTTACATTTCAACGGGTTCACTGTGGCTGGTGTGAAGAGAAGAAATTGAAAGGGACAAGAGGGGAAACCAGTTAGAAGTCTTCATCACCAGGCAAGAGACATTTAGTCTCCTACTGCTGTGGCCTAAATGTTTGTGTCCCCCCAAAATTCATATGTTGAAATCCTAACCCTGAAACATCATGGTATTTGGAGATGAAGCCTTTGGGAGTTGCTCAGGTCATGAGGGTGGAGCCCTCATAAATAGGATTAGTGCCCTTATAAAAGATGCTCAGAGAGCTCGCAGCTCCCTGGCTGTTGTAACCATGTGAGGACACAACCAGAAATCTGCAACCTGGAAGAGGGCCCTCACCTGACATGCTGGCACCCTGATCTTGGACTTGCAGCCCCCAGAACTGTGAGAAATAAGTTTCTGTTGTTTGTAAGCCACCCAGTCTGTGGTTTTTGTTATAGCAGCCAGAACAGACTAAGATACCCACCTGGTCCTCCGTTGGCTGCCCTCACTCTGAACTTGGGAAAAAATAGCTACATCACAAATCACTCCCTGGCAGGTTTGAGACTGAGACTGTCAAGTGAAAGGGTGTGAATCATCCCTTCACATGGGGCCTGTCTTCATCTCTTGATCATTAAATTCCCACAGAGATGTGAGGAGCCTGTGGTGAAGGACAGATGTTGAGGCTAAAATTGAACACGGGTGCAACAGAGACATGCTTGGAGTAGACGAGAGGAAGGGAGGGGTTGTGTGTGTTCTGCCTACTGCAGTGACCAGGGACCACGGCGATGGAGGGACAGCCTCTCGGGGCTGCAGGGCAGCTCTCGGCTAGCGTGCCGTCCACCCATTACCAGTGCTGTCTCCAGCCACCTGCCTGGACGAGTGGGAGATGACCCCTGGGTGGGGGGCTGGCTGGGGAGGCTGTCTTCCCTGGCTTCCATGGAATTCCCCAGGAAGATCGCCACCTGAACAAAGCGTGCTTTCCTCTCCAGAAAATCACCCCACAGATCATTATTAAGCTTAAGTTCTTCCTTCCCAGTGACCCCTTCTTGCCCTAGGAGTTTTCATCTTTTTTTTTTAATTAATTTTTATTGGAGTAGAGTTGCTTTACAATGTCGTGTTAGTTTCTACTGTACAGCAAAGTGAATCAGCTATACATATACATATATCCCCTCTTTTTTGGATTTCCTTCCCATTTAGGTCACCACAGAGCACTGAGCAGAGTTTCCTGTGCTATACAGTAGGTTCTCATTAGTTATGCATTTTATACATAGTATCAATAGTGTATATATGTCAATCCCAATCTCCCAATTCATCCCACCCCCCCCTTCCCCCTTGGTATCCATACATTTGATCTCTACGTCTGTGTCTCTATTTCTGCTTTGCAAATAAGATCATCTCTACCATTTTTCTAGATTCCACCTATAAGCGTTATAATATGCGATATTTGTTTTTCTCTTTCTGACTGACTTCACTCTGTATGACAGTCTCTAGGTCCATCCACGTCTCTACACATCTTTAAAACAAAGCATCATTAACTTGCCGGGAACACTGTAATTATAAGGAATGCAGAAGGAGGTGTGTTCTGACTACATCTTGATTCTTTCTTGTAGGTTCGTGTCATCTTATGCGCAACAGCCTCGAATCCTAATGAAACAGGTGCTGGCCTCCTTGTTAAAACAGCCATCAGTGTTTAGGCGTCCTTCTCACCTCAGCCCAGGTCTCCTTGTTCAGTGGACTGACGGCTGCTTTGTAACTCACCCCCAGTTATACTTGATGCAACAGTGCTTTCTTATGTCCAGACCTGCGGAGGGTCTGTGATTTTACCTCATCTTCAAGCTAAGACGTTTCCCAGACACGAGATGCCGGAATCAGAGATGAAAAACTATTATTCACAGCAATCTCACTCCACAGAGTGTCCACACATTTGCCCTGGTTCCCCTGCCCTAAGTCCACGGAGCTACATGACCAACCACATACTGTCACTCAGCAGCTCGGGAGCCCAGGGTCCAGGGCTCTTTGAGTGAGCAGAAAGCCTTGTAGCCGGCAGCTGGCAAGCTGCCCCCCACTCCTGGGGAGTGAGCAGTTCCAGGGCAGTCGCTGTGGGCACCTTGACCTACTTAGGACTGCTCATCTGCGCGATGAGCCCTGCCTTCCGGCGTACACGGCAGGGGTGTGCGGGGTAGTCACACCAGGCCGCAGCCTCTGCATCTCCATCTATCCAAGTGTCTCTTCTCCACCTTTCCATTGTCTGAGAACGTCTTAAATGACATCCATGCTACTTTGCAGACAACTGATATTCTGGCCTGAGAACCGTGTCTCCCAGGCAACCCATCTCTCTCACAAAAACATACCACTTCTCGGAAGAGCAAATTAGAATTAAATATAAAACCAAGGCTTTTCCATCTTTCTCCATGTGTTTGGGCTACGCTGACTTCATTTACAGAGTCACTGAGGCCAAGAAAGGTATTTGTTTGGTCGGGAGTGGGGTGGATATATATATACTGTGGTTATATGGGGCTCTGGGCCGAGACAGCTAACAAATGTGTTGGGTGGGGAACATGTTGGGATATCTCTTAACAACATAGCTCACAAATGCTTTTAAAAATGCCATTAAACAGTCCTCCTCTAAGCCTGGTTGAACTTTAGGTCACCTTGAGGGGCACAGTGTGGGAATCTGTTACACAGGGTGGCAGTTCCGTGACCAGGCCTTTTATTTTCTATATTCTGAGGCTTTGCCAAGAGGGGCTTTGCTGACCCTGGAGGGACTGACCCCCCCCAGGGTTAGTCAAGCCCTAGAGCTAGTGAGCAACATGCTTTTCAAATGCAAACCAACTAATCCAGAGCCCACATCTCCACCACCTCCATTATGGGCTCTCAGACCCTGGGCCATTCTCTACCTGTCCGAATAGCCCGGGGGTCAGGACCAGACACCTAGGGAGATCCTATGCCCCAGAGCCCCCTGAAATCACCGAAGCCAGCCAAGCCTCAGCCTGCTGGCCCTGCCTCAGCCCTTCCTTCCCTAGGAAACCACAGGCAAGGCTCTGGCCTGAGGCTCCCCTTCCTCCCTCTGCCTGCGGAGCAGCCCATGTGGCCCTGCCTGCCGGGGCTGGCACATCCCCTCCTCTTGGAAACTGTGAGTAACAAGTCATCTTTCAGTGGCAGTCAGCTCCCGATCTGTTGGTCTTACTGTGCCTCAGGTTTCCTATTCATACACTACATTTTAAAACCGGCAGTAACTCTTGTACTTGGGGAAAGGCCTTTGGGTGAGAAGAGAGAGAATCCAGCACTGTCCCGTCCGTCTCCGGCTTCCTGTAAGAGCCACAGTGAGGCTTTGGCTCATCTAATATTGATACCCCAGAGAGCCAGGCATCGTATCCAGCTGCCCCCCTGACATCTCTGCTGGGTGTTCCATAAGTACCTCTACCTGCACTGTACATCAATAGAGCTCTCCCCGACACAGACACACACAGACACACACACACACACAGAATCTACTCCTCCCACAGCCTCCCCGCCTTCACACACGGCATCTCCATTAAGTTGCTTAAGTCAGAAAATTTGCTGTCATCCTTGACCTTTCTTCTCGCTCCATTCCAATCCATCACCCAACTTCATCAATTCTACCCCCAAGATATCCCTCAATTATACCGTTTCTCTCCATCTCTACTATCCTGCTCTAAGCCACCATCATTTCTAGCCTGCACTATTTCAATGGCCTCTTCATCCATTTCTCCATACAATAATGCAAACCACCTTTTTAAGTAATAAATTATACACCTCTTGCTTTAAAACCTTCAATTGTATATCATAGCACAGAATAGGATATGATAGAATACATAATCCTTCCCATATACGATCTGAGCCCTGACCACCACTTTAATCAACTCTCACCACTTTACCTCTGCTCACTTCCCTCCCTCCACCCCACCCCCATCCTCACCCCCATTTCTGAGCTCTTTTCCCCCCTGGAATGTCCTTCTCCCCACTCTTGGCCAGAGCAGAGGGGGTAGACGTTATTAGCACTCACCAAGATTTCTCGTTCTCTCTCCTGGGCTCACATCCCCTTGAAGTTGGGCCTGGCTGTGCTATTTGCTGTGTGCAGCGCGATGTCGGGGAATTGACATGCGTCACCCCCAGCAGACGCATTAAGCGGGGGAGTGCATTCCTCCACGCTCCGCTCTCTGCCACGCTGCTCTCAGGAGACAAGTTAATGGGGAGGTGCCGTCAGATCAAAGCCTCCTGGACCTTGAGCCACATGTGGAAGGCAGCTGTCCTAGAGCTGCCCAGACCCTCAGCTGATCTAATGTGAGTGAAAAGTCACATTTTAATGGGCTACACCATAGAGATTTGGGGGTTGGTTGTTACCACCTATTTTGCCCAGTGCAGCCTGGCTGAGAGATCGTCAACCTGCCATGAAGAAGTCTTCCTCGGCTTTGCTTACATACATACACACGCACGCACACACACACACCCCTAAATTCAGTCCCCCTTGTTACTCTCTCACAGCCTTCTTTACTTCCTTCATCGCCCTTATCACACTTTGTAATTATATATTTAATTTGTATTTATTTGCTCGTTGTTTGCCTCACCTACCAGACTGTAAGCCCCAGCTGGGTAGGGACCGTGTCTGGTTTATCAGGGAACCTGCACTGAGCCTGCGTGCGGAGGCTGCACTCAAGGAATACTTCTTCAGTGAATGCGTGCTGGAATGAGTGAATGAACACCCTGACGAAACAACTGCCGCCTATGGCCTGCCCTCCCCCATCCCCACCTCCATCCTCCCCCTCTTCCCCACCTCCATCCTCCCCCTCTTCCCCTCCCGTCTCTGCTGCTATTCCTGCCCCTCCCTCTGCCTTTACCCTCCCACCCCGTGTCTTTCCTCCGCTTTCCTTCCCAGCCTTTTGTCCACTGTCCCTGCCTAGGATGGTGATGCTCACAGCTAAGGAGCTTGCTCACCCAGGCCGTGTCGACCAAGGGCTGGGGTTGCCTACTTGCCATCTTAACTAACCAGAAGGGAAACTGTTGACTCCTAGATGGGTGAAGAAAGAAAAGAGCGAGCCCTCTGTGTTCATCGTTATCCGCCTTGGGGTTCTGAAGGAGTGTCCTGCCTCCGTTTCTCTGCATTCTGCCCGTGGGTACCACAGGGGCACAACCCAGGGCGGGAAGCCTGCTTCCCTCCAGCTTCTCCATCTCACAGTGGCAGGACTATCCACATGGTGCTCGAGCTAGAATTTTGACTGTATCTCAGACTCCTCCCCCTTTCACGCCACACCTCATCTGTCATCCAGTCCTGTGCTCCCCATCTGCAAAGCACGTCTGCTGTGTGTCCCTTTCTCTCCACTCCCATCGCCCCAGCTCAAGCCCACTTGTCCCTGAACTCATTGCATCCCCTCCTCTTTGGCCTCCCAGGCGCTAAACTCACCCCATCGTGACCTCTGACCCAGCCTGACTGCGCTCAGGTCCGTGGCTCCTCTGGCTCCAAGAAGGAAGGTACATGTCGGATCCTGGTGTGTAGGGCCTCGGCTGGGTCCAGCTCACCATCCCAGCCTGGTCTCTTGCCTCTTCCCCCTCATCCCCAACTCTCCGGCCATACTAGAGCCAAGCTGTTTTCAAAACTGTGTGGTGCCCATCCTGCTAAGAAACTTCTGTTAAAGCCATTCCTCTTGGGGGGAGAACTGCCTACACAGAGCAAAATACTAGAAAAATACTAGGCAAACCGCCTTGGGATAGAAGACGGGGCTCTCAGACCTGGTTAGAAGGAGATAAGCAAGAGACAGTGAACCACAGCACGTAAGAAATGAACAGGAATTTCTTTTCCTTCTCTTTTGTATGTGAGATGTCCCTATAGAAGAGGAGGTCATATATGTTCAGTTTAAAAACTAATTATAAAGCAAATACCCACGTAACCAGCACCGAAGTTAAGACAGAGAACACGGCCAGGATCTCAGAAGCCCTGCCTCGTGAGCCCCTCCTGGCCACAGCTTCATGTGAGCAGTTTAAGGTGGGGGGAAATACAAGAGCCACATATCAAGGGCCTACAAGAAGATAAGAAAACCCCATAAAGAAATACCCAGAGCACCCCCTTCCAGTTCTGTTGGTCACAGCTCTCTCTCTCCGCTTATTCTGGGATATAGGTTGTTATGGAGATGGGGGAGAACTGAACTGGAAT
The DNA here is from genome assembly GCF_009873245.2 of Balaenoptera musculus. Taxonomy (NCBI): domain Eukaryota; kingdom Metazoa; phylum Chordata; class Mammalia; order Artiodactyla; family Balaenopteridae; genus Balaenoptera; species Balaenoptera musculus. Next base: position 7,726,161 of record NC_045802.1, on the reverse strand, counting down.
GAATGTGGCGGAAATATTGCAATGTAGAGAAATGCACTGGCTGCATAAACGTCTAGGAAAGTTTACCCCTTTGAGTTGGGTTTGAGGCATCAGATTGGCTACTACCAGCAGTAGTCGTAGTCTAAAATTTCATGATTCTGCAAATTGGGTTAGTTTCCTTCTCCCCCGCCACTGTCCCAGGAGCCTTGGGGAGGACATGGCCAGCCGCTCGGGGCCTCAGTGCTGGGTGAAGCTTCTGTGACAGGAGGATGAACAGACACGGTATGGAAGAGAGGTGAGAGGCAGCTGCCCACTGGCACTTCTCTGAGGGCCAAAACGCAGATGCTGGCGGAAGTCCAGCCTGCAGGGACCTCAGCACCTCGGAGATGGTCTGCAAGGCTCAAGGTGGGGTAGTGTGTCCCCCCCCGAAAAGGCGCCACTGACCGAGTGGAGGCCGACAGGACCCTCAGCCCAGCAGCCTCCCATGTGGTCACCTGTCGTTTCATCCTCAAGTGTCTTTAGCAGAACCTGCATCAGCAGAGGTGCCTCGGGGGTCAGCCTACGTGCCCGACGCACAGGAAGGCCCCCGGGCATTTGACCCTCCATGAGATGCTCACTTTCCAGAGGTGTGCTTCCTGCCCCTGGGACACTGCATTTGCTGTGCACCTTCCCGGGGTGATGTAGGGACCCTGGAGGTCCCTGGAGGAACGGGTCAGTTTCCTGCACAGGATCTGCTGGGAAAGTTGAGCACAACCTGAAAAAGATGCCAGGCTTTCATACCAGCTGCTAGAACCATGGTCACGGCAGGATGTAAAATGCTAGATTCTCCTAACATTTGGAAGGAAGCAGGAAAACAGAAAAGTACAGAAATGTCTAATACCTTGCACTTTTGATTGTTTTTCTTTAAGTACCTCTCAAAGCCTTTTGCCACATCAAAACCAACTGTTTCATTGAATGAATACCTGTGCTGTGTGAGGGAGGTTGGGGCTTGGTGCTGAGGGAGATACCAAGTTGCATCAGATATGGGTGTGCCCTCAAGAAGCCGGAAGTCCTATGGGACAGATGAAGTGGGGTCACGATTATTACAGCACCAGATAGAAAATGATAAACAGACCTCCGATGCTATATAGTTTAGAGGCAAGACAGGTTTACAGATAGGGTTGCCAGATAAAAACACTAGATGCCCAGTTAAATTTGCATGTCAGATAAACAATGAACATTTTGTTATTATGTCACAAATATTGCTTGGGACATTCCCATACTAAAAAAATGATGTATTGTTTAGCACTGTTTGTCTGACGTGCATATTTAACTGTGTGTCCTGGGTTTTTATGTGCTAAACCTGTCTACCCTGTTTTTGGAAGACTTCATGGAGCAAACAATATTTCATCTAAGTTTTCAAAGACGAGGGAGACGTGGGCACGTAGAGAGCCGCGGCTGCCACACTTTCACGTGCCCCTCTGACCCCTGCAGAGACGTCCCTCTGCGGCTCACAAGGAGAAACTGCAGGTCCACAAAGGGAGGGGTGGGCACCGTGTTTTCTCCTGCCTGTCACTGTGGCCAGCAAGGAGCCGGGAGGGGCGGGTCAGTGCCGCAGTCCCCACGGGCTGGGTCACACTGAGGTGGCACACAAACCCCAGCGCAAGCAGCCCACGTCCCCACTCCAGGACCCAGGCTGGAGGGAGGGGTGGGGAGTGGGAGGGGGAGACCACTATCTAGGACATCGCCAGTTACCATGGCAAAGGGAAAGGAGGCTGCAAAGCAAAGCACAGGCTTTTAAAACTTACACTCAGAAGCGACCCAGCCACTTGGACACAAATGCCCGAGTTCAACAAGACAAGAAAATGTCATCCTACCATATGCCCGGGTGGTAGGGATGGGGAGAGAAAAACACAAAGCTCCTCGGACAGCCAGAAAGAACACCTCAGTCAGCACACTCCAGTTTTCAGCTGTACTGACAACTGGCTTCAAATCTTACTGCCAGTCCCACCTCACCCCCAGGCCAGGAGCCCCCTAGTGCCCGGGCCCCCCGGTGATGGGTCCCAGGGCTTTTTGAGAAGGAGCCCATCTAGTTCAGGGCTGTCACATCCCGACATGCTGAGCGAGCAGGTTTTACTGTCATCCCCGTTCCAAATGCAAACGTGATTCCTGTCTCCCCGCTGATGGAAGCCCAGGGATGGTTAAGAAAACCAGTAGTTCTGAGCAGCCTTGCATGTGGGGAGAAGGGCCAGGGCCAGTGATGGGGGCAGCACCTGCTCTGGGGACAAAGGAGCCGACTTCAAGGTGACCCTCCTAAGTGGCAGGGGACCTAGAGGTTTGCACTCATGTTGGAGCCTTTGGGTGTGGTGTCGGGGGTGGGGGACAGTTCATACTGGACAGCTCGCCGGGGGCCGGCGTGGTGACCGGTCCCCTGGAGCCGGAGCAGCAGGGAGCCGACCCAAGACTGACCCAGAGTCTCTGCTTGGCACAAAAAAGCAGACTGCCTTTAAAAACCAACGTGGAAAGGAAATGAAAAACGCCCACCCAGGGCCACCCAGACCCCGAAACGGTTTACAAGGCGGTTTCTGGAAGAGGCACGACTACTGCTGTCACTGGTGAGGGTGCCCTGGACGCACCCAGCAGCGCTCTCCACACCTCCCCGTGCGAGTCAGGTGTGGGCACAGACGAAGGGGCCTCCTGGGCGTGGCGGGGACAGGCACGTGGGGAGCCAGAAGTGGCGCCCGGAGCAGGGGAGGCCTGCGGCCCCGCCCTGGCCGCTGGGTGCAGTGGGTGACGGGGGACACGTGGAGGGGTCCTCAGGCTGCCCAGGATCATTCATACCTAGAAAGAGAAGGCACCCAAACCCACAGGGAACAAAAGGCCCAGTGCAGGGGCCCTGTGGGGCAGCCCTGCCTTTCACCCTTCCCATCTGATGCCCAAATGTACTTCCAGGTGCAGGGTCCTTCACTGAACTCACCCTGTACCAGGCCCTGAGTTACCCACTGCGTTTACACCCTATTGGTTAACTTTGCGCCCACAGCAAACCCTCCTAATAGGGCTTGGATTAGTATCCCCAGGTGACAGTGAATGAAACTAAGGCTCAGAGAGGTTAGTGACCTGTCCAAGGTCACACAGCTGAGGCTGAGATTCAAATGCAAGTGTGTTCCACCACAAAGCCTGTTCTCATAACTGTAAGCTGCACCCAGGAGGGTGGCAGTAAATGCCACTTCCCTTCCCCAGAGCAGGGCCAGGAGGAGAGTGAGGTGAGTCTTACTGGCTTCCGGTGCAAAATGGAACCGAGCACCAAAAACTCAATGACAATAAACAACGTTTGAATGCAATATTTAAAAAATCGAAATTAATGCAAAACATCCATGATGAACCAAATCTTAACAAAGAAGGAGAGACAAGATCCAGCCTGCATTTGTGGGACCTGAAGGCGAGTCCTCCCTCAGCTCGCCCTGGACCGTCCTGCTCCAGAGTGGTTCGCTTCCTGGTGGCACAATGTGTACCTCGGATGCACAGTTTCCCAAATGCCTTCCTCCCAGCAGATGGGCATCTCCTGAGCCCACGTCCCAGGCCAGCTGGACCACAACAAGACCTGCCGGAGGTCCCCGAATCTTCTCTACCCCAGTATGGCCAGCACTGGACAAAACTATGAAGGTCTTTAGCCACTCCCCCACCCCCAGCTTCCCCCGAGATCTACTGTAGGCCTGCACCTGGCACCAGCTTTGCTCATAGATGGCTCTGGGCACACAGACTCAACCGATGAAGGTTTCAGGCTCACGGCTCTCAGGAAGCCCTGGCTGCACACGAGCAACCAGACATGCAGTCGCCTGGGCCCCACTGGTCCATTAAACAGAGTCTCTGGGCTGGGCCCCGGCATCTGTGTCTTACAGATCTGTGTCTCGCTTGGCGATTGCCAAGCGCGGCCGGGTGGCGAAGCAAAGACTGAAGGAATGGCTTATTCGGGGTGGCGGGGAGGGCTGGAGGGGGGACCAGGCTTGCATTTTCATAGTGGACACTTAAAAGCAAAAAAATCCTTGGGGACCCAATTCTGCACTTGAATTATAGGATTCGGGCTTCAGTGGGCGAGGCTACCCTGCCCAGCATCTCTTGACCTTTACACGCAGGCGGGTCTCGCTCAGAGGAGCAGCTGTGCCTTATACTCAGCTGCGTGTCAGCCATACGAGGCCATGACGACTCTAAGGCAAATAAAACTGCAGCAGCCTCTCCCCCCAACCTTATTCCATTCACAGGCTGTCACCCTTCCGAATTCCCAACAAGGAACAAGTCACTGGGGATCTTCGTATCTCCAGCACCTAGCACCGTGCTGACTCCAGAGAAGATCTGCTGAGTCGATGAATGAAGGACGCGTTGTTGTTTATCTCCTTTATTCCGCCATTTGTGTGACCTTGGGCTGCACCTCACTTATGCAATTAGGTGCTATGCTGGCTGTGTCCACCCGTATGCCCACCTCCTGGCCTCTGGTTGGGTGTGGTCAGTGGCAGCCCTGGCAGACCCCAGGAGGACAGGGAATGCGGTCAGGCCCTGAATCCCACGCCCACGCCCTGGGTTGTTGCCTCAGACTCTACGTGTCCTGTACCCAGGGGTCACTTCTCTCCAGAGGGTCCACCCTCCATGACTGTCTTCCCAGATTCTGGAGACCACTCCCTCTCTGTGTCCCTCCATCCTTCCAGGACCCAGGATGCTAGGAGCTGTGCTTTTACTAACCCAGGACGCTGCACTCCCTGTTGTGGTTTTTCTACATCCCACCCACACCTCGGTAAACAAACCCTTGACAAATTGCCCTAATATGAGTGTGGCTTTTATTACCTGTAGGGACCCTGATGGATGGAAGGGGAGGAGGAGGAATAAAACAAAATTCCCTGAAGTCCCTCATAGCTTTAAAGGATGCAAATTTATTCCCACTCTCCTTCCAATTAAGTTCCTTATTAGAAGACAAGTTATCTCTGAGGGAGAGTGGGTCCCAAGCATTTTCAAGTACTTGGTGAGGAGAGGCTGGAAGGAACTGCTGTGACCTTGCTGAGCTCAGTCTGACCAGGGCTACAGTGAAGCCACTAAGACTCAATGACCAGAACTGGGAAGGGACGGAGGTGACAGGACAGTGTAAGTGTTTTCTTGAAGGACCATCAGGCTCTTGGGGGCGGTGGTGGCCACAGGAGGGCGCCGTTCAGCTCCCCTTTCAAGAGAGCCTTTCCAGGAAGGCAGTCCAGCGGGGCCATTGCTGCCTAGCAAGGCACTCCTCCCATGGACACACTTTGCTTGGGTCACCCAACCGGCCTGGCCAAGACTTTCTCAGAACTAACCGTGCTGTAATCTGAGGTCCCCCTACCCAATCCCTCTCTCCCTTCTCAGGTGAGAACGGTAGGATTTACAGAACTGTAAGACAGTAAAGTTGTGTTGTTTCCAGCCACTAGGTTTGTGGTGATTTGTTACAGCAAATAGAAAACACACTTACCCTTATTCCCAGCGCCCCACCGGGGACTGACTTAGTTTGGGCTGCTCTAACAAAATACCAGAGACTAGGTAGCTTAGATACAACAGAGATTTATTTCTCATGGTTCTGGAGGATGGAAGTCCAAGATCAGGGTGCTGGCAGGGTCAGGGGAGGCCGCTTCCAGATACAGACTTGTCGTATCTTCCTGGAAGAAGGGGCGAGGACCTCTCTGGAGCCTCTTTTATTAGATATTAATCTAATTCATGAGGGCGCCTCCCTCGTGCCCTAATCACTTCCCAAAGATCCCACCTCCTAATACCATCACCTTGGGTATTAGAATTTTATGATATTGTAGTATTTTACAAGAAATATATAATTGGTCTTCTTCCATGGTTCCCAGAACATTGCTTCTAAAACCTTTGTAATTTCCTAAGTGATAAGAGCTATAGGGGCATCTTTTGTTCCCAGCTCCTGAGATATCTCTAGAGCGATAAAGGTGAAATGGGTGATTTCTGGTGTTCATAACAAGCCCCTTTCAACCACACCTGAGTTTATTTTAATGAGGTGACTTTTGGAAAGTCCTCCCTAAGGAGGGGACTGGTTGCCAGGGGAACCAACTATGTGATTAGAGGGTTGAAACTTTCAGCACCTCCTTCCACCCCACCTCCAGGGAGGGGAGAGGGGTTGGAGATTGAGTTCAATCACCAATGCCAATGATTTAATCAATTATGCCTATGTAATGAGGCCTCCATAAAAACCCAGAAGAATGGGGTTCAGAGAGCTTCCAGATTGATGAAAAAGAATGCATCCAAGTGCTGGGAGGGTAGCACACCCCAAACTCCTCAGGGACAGAAGGTCCTGTGCTCAGGACCCTTCTGGACCTTCCCCTATGTCCATGTATATTCTTTAATATCCTTTGTAATAAACCAGTAATCTAGTAAGTAAACTGTTTTTCTGTGATCTCTAAGCCACTCTAGCAAATTAATCAAACCCAAATTAATCAGAAGCTCCAATTTATAGCTGGTTGGTCAAAAGCACAGGTAACTACCTGGACTTGCAACTGGCCTCTGAAGCAGGGGGAGGGGGCAGACTTGTGGGACTGAGCCCATAAGTTATGGGACCTGATGCTATCTCCAGGTAAGTGTCAGGATTGAGTGAAAGTGTAGGACACCCAGCTGATGTCACAGAACTGCTTGGTGGGGACTTCCCTGGTGGCGGAGTGGTTAAGAATCCCCCTGCCAATACAGGGGACACAGGTTCAAGCCCTGGTCCCACGGAAGATCCCACGTGCCACAGAGCAACTAAGCCTGTGCACCACAACTACTGAAGCCCGCGCGCCTAGAGCCCGTGCTCCACAACAAGAGAAGCCACCACAATGAGAAGCCCGCGCACCGCAATGAAGAGTAGCCCCCACTCGCCCCAACTAGAGAAAGCCCGCGCGCAGCAACGGAGATCCAATGCAGCCAAAAATAAATAAATAAATAAATAATAAATTTATTAAAAAAAAAAAAAAAGAACTGTTTGGCGTGTGGAAAACCCACACATCTGGTGTCAGAAATGCAGTACTATCATCATAGTGTGTTGAAAGTAGAGGCAACACACAGGATGGCTTTTTTCCCTAGCAGACTTCAACATATGAATTTTGAACATTCAAACCATAGCAGGAACTTTGTGCTCCAGTTCCTACAAGTCTGGGCTCTGCGGGGTTAGAGATCCCGGTCCCCAAAGGGGATGCCCTCTTGCCGGGGGACACCACAGGGAGGGTCCCAGCTTGTGGGTTACAGCTTGTGTCCACTGACCAGTAGGCAAGAGGGGGATTCACACCTTGGCAGAGGTCATTGATTCTGCTCTGCAGGAGGAGACGGTGCTGCTCAGGTGGGAGAACGTTTGGAATCCAGGTGACCCCCTAGGTGTCTCTTGGTCCTTCCTGACCCAATTACAACTGTAAACGAACACGCGCAGCAGCCATCCTGGCCTGAGGAGGGTCCATCACCAGGAGCTCAGAAGCTCAGCAATCAGGGTACGGGCCACACCACCAAGACCCGTCCAGGTGACAGCCGAGGGAGAGGGGGATTTAAAAGGCAGAGCCAAGAAAAAAGGCAAAGGGTACCAGTTGTGGCGTCGCAAGACCACCTGTGGTGACCGGGGAGGTGTTCTTCCCACCCCGTCCCTCTCCTAAGCCTCCTCTTAGGAAGAAAGGCCCAAGGGACCATATTCCCCAAACCTGCTTGCAGGCGCAAATCGGTCCGGCACAAGCGTGGACGGTGGCGGCCGTGCAGTGCGGCGTTCAGCTCCCCTGTGAGGGTCCCGCTGCAGCCCCAGCACCTCCAGATCCCCCCGGGCCTCCGCTGAGCTCACTCCCCGCCCCCGGGATGCGTCCGGCCAATGGCTACGCACCGGCCTCCTGCTACAGGAACCCTTTGCTCGAGGTCAACCCCGAAGCCTGGCGGAGACCCTCTTAACTGAAGCAGACGGAGGCTCTTCCCACCCCCCCTTCCTCGGTGTCCTTCCGCGGCGACAGCCCCGCCCCCTGACTGCAGCCCGCCCCCCGCACCTCCTCCTAGCCCCTCCCCTTGGTGCCTCACCTGCACTTCCCCCAACACGCCTCTAGCGCATCTCAACCTGTGCCCTTGTCTGCTCTTTGGAAGACCTGACCTGACCAAGGCTGGACGCGGACTGTCCCTAGAAAGGAATGAACGTTCCCACAGCTTGTCATGCTGGGAGCAGCCCACCTGGGACAGAAAGGAGGCAGGAAATGTCCTTTCCTGCAGCCAGACGTCCGCGGTGGCCCTGACACCGCGGCACAGAGATTCAGGGACGTTTATGATGCCCTTGGAGCCAAGTTTGGAAGAAAGCAGGAGGCCTGCCCAGTAAGAGGTGCCAGGGGTCTGGGTCTGTAAGGATCACATTCTCTGTGCCATGCTTCCCTTCCATGTATCCCTGGACCTTCTCGAGCCCCGTGGACTCTGCTTCAACCTGGTTTCTGCTTTGCGGGGGGACATTAGGGAAGGACCTGCCCTACACCCAGGAGAACAGGGTCCCCTCCCCACTCCACGGCCACAATAAGATTCAGAACACAGGAGACCCACGCGGAGAAGATGCAGTCAGGGAGACAGAGGCAAAGAGGGGAGAAGGCTGAGGCTTCAGCTCACGGAGGGGACAGAGCAGCAGGTCATTTGTGGAGAGAGCCTGAGGCTTAAAGTCCTAACTGGCCTGGTGGGGCCTCAGCACCCCCCTGCTTGCCTTCCCACAAGGCTGTTGACACTTCCTGGTCCCCACCTCCATCACCACCCCAGACCTGGAGGTGGGGGGTGATAAATGAAATTGATAGAGTAAGGCCGTCATGGAAGGCGGTTCTCAGGGTCGGGCTGGATATTGGGTCAGAATATACAGAGAAGCCCAGGTGTCGACTTCATTTTGGGGTTCCTTTTGTAACAGGAGGTATTAAAGGGGGGAGTATACCTGGATAAAAGAAGCCCCCAGCTTAGTAAAATGGGTTCAGCAAAGCAGAGGTGTGGCCATAAATCTCATTCTCTCCCTCTATCTGTACACATCCATGCACACACGCACATACACACACGTATACATGCACATACATGCACATACACATGCACACATACATACACATATCCTCTTTTGGGCTGTGGTCGTCATCAGTACCTTTTGCCAAACATTTGTGGTCCTCCGCCTAGTCACACAGCTGAATTGCATTTTCTAGCCCCCTTGAAATTATGTGCGACTGTGTGACTTGATTTGAACAATGAAATGTGAACAGTAATGGTGTCACTTCTGCAAGAAAATCTCAAGAGCCAGTGAGTGATTCACTGCAGTATTTTCACCTGTGTCCCATCGACCAATAACAATCCAGATGGAAGCTTCTCCATCACTTGGGTCCCAGAAAGAGGGCAACACAGAGCAGAGGCCCCGCCAATCGGTGATAAATATTTAGACTGAGCAGTTAAAAACAAACAAAACCCGGGACTTCCCTGGAGGTACAGTGGTTAAGACTCTCTGCTTCCAATGCAGGGGGCGCAGGTTTTATCCCTGGTCGGGGAACTAAGATCCCACATGCCACATAGCACCTGCAGCCCAGACCTGAGCGTGGTACTTGTCTTCAAAAAACAAGGATGAATTAACACAGCTTCCATCCCGGGGGGCCACGGTCTGTCTGGCGGGGCTCCTGGCATGTGGATGCAGAGTTGCCACACAAGTACAACCGGAGACACAAATACAGAGCACCATGGGGAGAGGCAGGGAAGCATCAGGAAGTGGCTGGAGGAGGCTTCATAGGAAAGGTGGTGGGAGAGCTGAGCTCTGGACACAGGCAGAGCTGCCCAGGTGGACACAGAGTGTGCGTATCAGCCTATGCAGGGCCTGGCCCCTGGATGTCGTTTGCTGGCTGCTGTTGGCACCAAGCTAGAGGACAGCCTGTCGGCGAGAACTTCACAAGCAGAATTGTTTTCAAGCTGGGGAACTAACAGGTTGTTCCTGAGACAAGTTAGAGTGACCACGTCCCGCAGATGCAATTCTAGCACAATCCCCACTGAGGTGTTGATTGGCTGGGCCCTCAGCTTTCAGAGTGTTCGGGAAGCCTAACGACAAGGAACAAGCCCACAGTATGGAGGCATTACCTTAAGAATCCAGACGAATGCTAGACTCTGAGATGTGATATGAGGACGGTATGAAGAATCGCCCAGAACTCAGGGACACAGCTTGCTGTGAGGAAACAAGTGCTAGAAAAATAGATAGACAGATAGATACTAGATAGATAGATAGGTAGATGATAGATAAGATATAGATATAGGTATATGATAGATAGGTGATTGATAGATTAGACAGAGATAGATGACAGATAGATAGATAGATAGATAGATAGATAGATGATAGATAGCCAAGTTGGGGGTATGTAGCCCAAGATTTCTGGGGTCTCCTAGAGTGACCCAGTTTTTAAAATAAAAATTTTCTGCACAGACTGCCATCATTTTACTTTTCTGATTTGTTTTATCATCAGGTTTTACAAAGGTTTAAAAATGAAGTCTTGGGCTTCCCTGGTGGCACAGTGGTTAAGAATCCACCTGCCAATGCAGGGGACACGGGTTCGAGCCCTGGTCCAGGAAGATCCCACATGCCGCGGAGCAACTAAGCCCGTGTGCCACAACTGCTGAGCCTGTGCTCTAGAGCCTGCGAGCCACAACTACTGAAGCCCCCGTGCCTAGAGCCCGTGCTCCGCAACAAGAGAAGCCACCGCAGTGAGAAGCCCACGCACCACAACAAAGAGTAGCCCCTGCTTGCTGCAACTAGAGAAAGCCCTCACGCAGCAACGAAGACCCGACACAGCCAAAAATAAATAAATAAATAAATAAATAAGGTCTTGTTTATATTGTCATATAATAATTGCTCTTACTGAATATGTTCAATGACATCAAATCAGGAAATCCAGGTGTACAGAAATCAGAATAACATCAAATCAGAAATCCATGCTGGACACTACGCAGGGATGGGTCTGACTCCTGCCTTGGTACAATGTGGTGGCACCTCTATTCAAGGAAACCAGAAAACCGATATATTCAAATGTATTTTGAGCATGATCGGAGAAAACAAGTCATTTCCCTGCCTCTCTGAGCCTAATCTCACTCCTACCTCATGAGATAGACCATTTATTGGAACCAAATCCATTTTACTAATGCCTCAAAGTAACTACCAAAACATCACCAAGCTACCTTTGCTGGGAAGAATGACTTGGACTCCTGGCAAAGGGAATGAGATGAAGCACCAGGTGCCCCATTATAGGAAGTCCTCTGCCAGGGACTCAGGGGCAGCCTGAGAGCAAATGGCCCCCAACCTAGGGAAGCCAATGGGAGACACATCGGTGGTGTCATTTGGATAGCAACTTGCTCCGAGACAGCTACAGGCTCAAAACAACTCCTTGATCCTTTAAGTGAATACCCTGGCTGTCTTCTTTGATAAATAGAAAACTGCCCCAGCCTAAGCCTCTCTCTCTTTCTCTCTACCTTTCCCCCTCATCCCTATTTGGATGAATTTCTCTCCCTCTGTTTTCTCATTCACATCTCCGTCCCTTCTTCTCTTTTTCTGACATTCATTCCTACTTGAAAAGACACAGGACTTCGGATCAGGTGCCTGCCACGATGTCTGTAAAATCCTGTTCCCCAAAGTGACACTAATGGTCTATGGAACTTCTCTGGCCCTAATTGCTTGGCAGTAGAAATCTCCGTGGGCTGCTTCTCGCCCAATCAGTTCGCTCGGTAATTACCACGAGCCTGAGCAGCCGGAGCCACGTGCTGAGGAGGGGCAGCGGGTCAGGCTGAGATTCTGGGGCTGCTGACACCAGCGCGTGCACAGAAAGACGACGCTTACAGCGGAAACGCGGAGCAGGAGGCGCAGACAGATCCACCACGTTTTCAAAACCAAAATCACCTTGAACAGAAAAAGAGAATTTGTTTCTGCAAAACTAACACCGTTATCCCTTTAGACCAAAATCACCAAGTCTCGGATGGTTTCAGATCAACTTGCCCAGAGTGAAGTCTTGCCATCTCGGCTCTAGAACTCTTCACACACAAAGAGACGACATCAGAGGACACCGATGGCCAATGGGCAAGACTCAACCCTGTTCTGCACATGCTGCCAAAGAGCGAAACTTTTAACGTAAAATACACCAAACCGAAAATGAGTAACAATGCTTTTTTGTAGAGGCCTTTATCACTCCGAAAAAGTGATGAGGAGGGCTTTGAGAGGGAAGAAACCCAGCTGTCATTGGGCCAATTTGCACAATAACGTTGCAAAATCCAATTACAGGCACTGGATTGTCATCCTCTGCTTCTTGGAGATAATGGTTCTGACTGAACCGATCTCTGTCCTGTTTTTCATATTTTACAGGACCCGCAGGAGCAATTTCAAAAGCTTCAAATTTACCCTCCTTTAAAAGCTAGCACTTAGTAGACAATGAGGGACATTCACGGCTGTACCGCCAGCACCTAGGACAGTGCCTGGCACACAGGAGGTGGTTGGTTGGTTCATATCTACTGGATGCTGATTGACTGGAACAGAACGGAGCATGTTATGGGTAATTTGCTTTCAGGCTGTGGTTTTCTGACTAAATGCTCCAATGAGCATTCCATCACCAAAGTCATTAATTCAACAGATATTCATGGAGCACCAACTCCAAGCCAGTCCGGAGCTCTGGGGCCACAATGGTGAGGCAGACAGGCGACCAGCCTTGTTAAAGCCGCTGCGGACTCCACCCTTGAGCTGCTTATAATAGGGTGAGGGAACAGAACAGATCGGAAGCAATTAGAAAACAATTAAGTGTTAAATTATATGCCTCTGACTAGCCCAGGGGGAGAAGAAGCTAATGTATTCAATGCCATTTTCATGGAAGAGGTGGATCTCCGGCTGGGCCTTGAAGAGGCTCTGGATTTGGGAAAGCAGTGCAGAGTGGACAGAGTAGAATGTTCCTTCCAGGAGGCAGCTACCCAGAGCCACCCAAGGAAAATTGAGGCCTTGGATGCCCAGGTACACACTGGACCAGAATCACCCGCAAGTAAAGAGCCTGGAAATGCTCTAAGGGCTTAGAAGGGTCTGAGTTGGACTCAGAGCTACAACTCAGCTCCTGCCACAAAGGCTACTTTCCTTCCTCTAAAACTCCACCCTGCGATTATTTTCTTCCTTCTTCTCTTGGGATAAAGGCTGGGGCTTCTTCTAATTGTTGGCCCAGGCTGACTGCATCAGAATCTCCTGGGGACCTCTGTTCCTGTCCCCACCAACAGAGTCTCTGATTCAGTGGATCTGCGGTGGGATCCGGGAATCTGCATGTTTTTAAAGCTCCCCAGGGGACTCTGTTAATCAGATTGGTTTGGGAACTACTCTCTTAGATTTATTTCAAAGACGTCCCCTTTCTGCAATTAGGATGAAAGGGTAGGCATATAATAACTGAGGAAGTAGGTATGATTTCTGGCTACAAATCCCTCTAACAGGCGACTTGGAGAATTCACAGGGGAAAGGAATCAACCTAACACTTTCTACTTCCCAGACCTCCTAAATGGGTCAAAATTTGGCCAAAATGAATTAAATTTTGCCTTTATGGCATAGGCACAGCCTGATGAATGAACATAAGAGATTTTCTTTTTATTTAGACTAGTAAGAAGCTGAAGCTTTCAGAGAATTGGAGCTAAACAAGATTAATGCACTGACTTTCCTTATTTAGCTATGTCAGTTTGTGCGTCCTATTCCTGAAAAATGTCCATTTGTGTATAAGATGGTCCAAGCATAAAAATCAGGAACAGTATATTTCCTTGGTCACACACACTGCTCGGAGAGTAATGCCACATCCATCAGCATTAAGAGGATTGAGAGGACGGTTTTGGACCAGTTTTTAATAGGCGATGCTTATTAATGTTTTAAGATGTCTTCCTCCTCTTAGACTCACCTAGTGAATCCCTGGTTCCATTTTCTTTTACGTAGCTAATTTACACTCTGCCCTGGGGATTGGTTTGCATTTTGTTCTCTTTGTCTGGATGTTCAATTCCTATCACTGTCAATGGGAGTTATGCGCTCAAATTGAAGGCTTAAAATATACCTGCAAATTAGTTCCTGGCCAACACACATACACACGTAACACACATGCTCCTTCTCATCCTGCTGTGTTCTTGACCCTTGCTTAATCCAGGATACCAGCGTTAAATGTATTTGTGACATTTCTAAAATCTGACTGAGGTTCCCCTGAGGTCATCACAGTATGTGGAAATTAACTAGTTTCTCCCATTTGGAAGCCGTACTGGTTTCCGAGGTCTTAATCGCTCAGAGGATGTACTTATTCTCCGCAGACTTAACTATATGACCTAGTTTATTATTCGTTCAGGATTAGTTCTGAATCGCTGGGAGCAAATCTCAATGTTTCCATCATTCTCTGCTTAGAGCAGGTTATCACGCGATGGCACCGAATTCTCTTCTGGAATGTGGGTCTGTGTTGTTTTAACAAATAATCAGCCGAATAATTACCATGGGGATATAGTAACACTGAACAGAAGAGACATCACAAGCGCGCACACCAAAGGGCTCAGTCGTAAATACTCCACATCATTAGCACCATGATGTCATTGCAATTCCAGCATCCACTTCAATGACAGCTTAGGAGTCAAGATTTACTTCCCCGAAAACTGATAGGTGCAAAAGGTAAGGTACAAACACCAGGGCTAATTATACCTACAGTCACGTTACATTAGTCATAATCCTACAGGAAAGAAAACATCAAACTCATTATTAAACTGACAAGCTATTCATTCTAGACCCCATCTCCCTAGTATAAGTGCCTTAGAAGGTTCAGAGCACGCTTTTCTGTTAGAATTCTACTTTGCGGCATCAAATGCATACAGTACTTTTTTCCAGAGCTGCTTATTTTAGATTATTCTGGTGAGTTGGCACAGACCTCAAAGGCCCTTCCTGGAGACGATTCGGTTGCTTTATTCACCCCCCATGAGTGTGGATTGGGCAGGCACATTGTGCCAGGCACCGTGCAAGTAGCTGAGGGTCCAATGGTAAAAACAGATACAGTTCTTGGTCTGATGAAGCCCTGGGCTGGCGAGGGAAGACACAGGAGATGGGGTGATGGCACGTACAATGTATGATCCCAAGCTGGGCTGCACGTTAGCACAGATGGAGCAGCTCTCTGAGAGCAGATGACCACACACCTGGTCTAAGCTGAAGGTCAGGGAAGGTGTGGCGGAGAAAGGGACGTACCTGAGCCGAGACGCGAGGGATGGTCGGGGTCAGGAAGGCCACAGGATCAGCACATTGAGAAGCGGGTGGGGTATGGACGTGGCCTGTGATGTGCAGTGAAGGACACAGGTGTGGCCTGAGCACAAGAGCCAGGAGAGGTGCCGACGGGAACTGACCCAATGGAGCCAGGAGTCCCCTTCAAGAACCTGGTCTTCAGGACTTCCCTTGTGGTCCAGTGGCTAAGACTCCTCGCTCCCAATACAGCGGGCCTGGATTCGATCCCTGGTCAGGGAACTAGATCCCACATACAGCAACTAAGAGTTCGCATGCCGCAACTAAAGACCTCGCGTGCAGCAACTAAGACCCGGCGTGGCCAAATAAGTAAATAAATATTTTTAAAAAACAAAGAAGAAGAACTGGTCTTCATTCTAAAGGCAACTGGAACCTATCAAAGGTTTTAAGAAGGGGTGACTCCATCAGATTCACACATAGAAATAATGTTTAGGTGGCAATGCAGAAAATGGATTGGAGAGATGCAAAAGCAGAGGAAAACAGGGAGACTAGTTAGGAAGCTAGTTAGCCTTGAGTGATTGGTATTGAGACTAGGAAAGTGGGTGGAGGACAGATGGAAATAAGGAGATGGATGCAAGCGTCATACAGGAGATAAAATGCGCAGGCATTGGGAATAAACAGATCCCCAAGAACAAGGGGGAGGGGCGTGTCAGTAAGGATTCCTACACTTTCGGTTTACGTATCTTGAAGAATGTGGTCTCACTCACCAGAATTGGACAGATTTGCAGGATGGGGTGGCAGTGAAACATCCGAGCAGCCATTGGGAGACATGCAGATAAGACATGCGGGCTAGAGATACAAACTGGGAATTAATTTATCATTGTCTAGATGGTCATGGCTGTCTTGGGCATGAATGAGACGAGAGAGAAAAGAAAAGACCTCGGGTTTCTGGAAAATGATTCTGAAATGCGGAAATGATCTGAGTGACATAACTTCACATCCAACTTCCTAAATTTCATATCCACACTGATTTGTTGTTCTAGGGAACCCACTAACAGCTAGGTTAAAGGATCACTGTTATCTCTACACAGGAGAAACCTCAGGGTTTCCAATGCTTAAAAAGTCATTTATCACAACGTTTCAGTCAGATGTACCTACATGTGCCCTGGATGGTTTGGAGAGACCAGGTTGATGCAGCAGAGTCGGGGGCAGGTTCAGTGTCTACTGTGGGCGCCGAAGGTTTATTTTTGGGGTTCGCCCATACAAAATCAAGGAAGTTTGCCCCAGGATCACTGCTCATTAATCTCACTACTTTTGTTAACCTCTATCAAGCAGGTCGAGGATATATTTGATCTTGGGGCAAAGATCTTTATTTTTATTTATCAGCCCCCCCGCCAAGAACATGTTGATCAAGGTTCGGTGTAATTCTCAGTCCCTTAACTCACCAGCCAACTTTTTGTTCCAGTAAACAAAGGCAAATTCAGACTTGTAAACACTCGAAAAACATTTCTTCCTTTCTCTCTCTTCCCAGATACAGTTTTCTATAATCCAATCGCTGTCTAATCTGCATGTTTTTATGTTGCCTTTCGCTGGTAGGCTAGCACTCAGAATGTCCTGGTACACCAGTCACCAGCAGAGTTTGGTCCACAGTGGCTCCCACCAGGCTGGGTGGGGGAGACATGAGAAGACCCCTGAGAAACAGTCATTTCTGCCTAATGTCAGAAGCTTTGGGGCGGTGACAGCAGGCACAGGAAGGTGGCGGGACCTGAAATATTTACGATCATGTCACAGACTTGGATTTCCAAAACCTGGTAAGCCAGACACTCTTGTAGGACTTCTAAGGAACCTACCTGCAATTCTATAACCAGACACACTACAATTTACAGTCCTTCGGAAATCTTTGCAGTTTCTTCAATTCCCCAGGTTTCCTCCATAGCAGAGGCAGACTTACACACATGTACCCTCTCCAGACTGAGAGCTCTGAGTGAGCTCTCACCTTCCCTGGCATGTGCCCCTTGCCTAGTGCCTTTTCTTAAATAAATGAATGAAGGAATTAAATAGCCAAGGGACCCTGCTGGGGCCATGCCCTCACCCTCCGACTCTGAGTGGGAGAGGAGAATCCAGCCGAAAACAAGACAAGGAAACACCAAGAGCTGCTTCCTGACTGCAAATCCTGAGCCTCAACTAATCTACCTCTCTGCTTCTCTTACCAAGAGGGTGGAGGGGACTGAGCTTGGAGCCGTCCAGAGGGGCACTTCGGTTTGCATGAATGGTTTACATGGGATGGGGGTGGGAGGATGAAAAAATTCTCCGTGAGGCCCACGTGAGGAGTTGTCCCATGAGTGTGAAGGGCCCGGGGTACGTAGTCCCAACAGGAACCACCAGGCCAGGCCACGGAAGATGAGTGTGGACTGAACCTTGCAGAATGGGCCCCTCCCTGAAACAAGCAACCTCCGCTCTGCTGGGCAACTCCAAGTACACACCTCACAGGTCACACGACCTTTGCAGAAACATCTAGACCATCAAGGCCACCTAGGCAACTGCATTGCCATTGCCAGCAGGCACTGGCATCTTCTTCCCTTTCCCAGGTTTTGTACCTAGAAGACCCTGTGTCCAATCGCCTGCTTCCAGACACCAAGGAAAGACCAGAGTGTCAGGAGCAAACGTCTTCTAAAGCAAAGAATGCTGAAGCCAGCCCAGGGCCACAGCTGTATCCCTCGCCTCTCTACACAAGTGATGGTCCAACTTCAGACAAAGCTCATACAGAGCAATGGTCTGGGGCCGTCGAGGGTGAGGAGCAAACAATGCAGGGAGCGCCTTGCTAGAAACATACTTCCCAGCTCATCTGTTCCAAGAGTGTGTTGTGCCCGTGGTTATAGGGCAGAGGGCCAGGGGTCGGCTATGAGGTGGCCCCGTAGGAGTCGGGGTGCTTTATCCCCGGGAAGCTGGGGCTACAGTCCACCCAGCTGGGACCTCAAGGTGCCCGAAGCCCAGCTCAGCTCAGAGCCAGGCAGATGCTGTTACCGCTTGTCTAGTTCAGGTTTCCCCGAAACAAAGCCCACACTGGGGACTTGGGTCTGGTGTGTTTATTTGGAAGGTGATCCCGGGAAGAAGGAGGGAGGGAGTCAGGAAGGAAGGGAAAACCAGTGAAAGGTGAGCTATTGAGCAGGTTACGGCTGTGACAACGGGCTCCATCTCACTGGAGGCGCCCTGAGGAATAATGGGTCTCAGAACCGTGCCTCTGAAGGATGCGGGGCTCCCGTTCTCTGTGGCTGGAGGACGCCCCAGGGCACGTTAACGAGCCCACACTTCTGATCTGCTCTGGAACACACCTGGCAAATTTCCATAAGCTCAAAGAAAACTTGGAGGCTGGCGGGCAGAGCCACTCGGACACAAGAGACAGGACACTGTCTTGCCCAAGTGTGCCAAGGGATCCTGAGCGTGGATCCCAGGCTACGGTCGGCTCATTTCCTATTGTGTGCAGGACACTTCAGCTCTCTTGGGCCTCAGTTTTGCCATCTACAGAGTTAGCGTGAGAATGGTACCTAACTCCTAGGGCTGTTGCCAGGATAAAATAAAATATGTTGTAAGAAAACACTTAGCACGCCCTAACACGCTTTACAAATGTAAGGGATGAACCTTTAAGATGGGGAATCAGGTTCTTTTTGCCAGTAAAATGTAAAATGGTACAACCCCTGCTGAGGGGAATTTGGCAGTACCTAGCAAAATTACATATGTATTTGCCCTTTGAAGCAGCAATTCCAGTTCTAAGAATTCATTCCAAAGATAAACTGGCAAAAATATAAAAAGAAATATGAAAAGACAAACACGCATGTAGCAATTTTTAAATGCCTAAATTTTTAAAAAGCAAAACCAAATTGAAACAAACTTCACTCTATAACCTCGTGGTGGCGTAACCACAGAAACAGGAACGACACCAGAAAATTTAAAAACACCGTGTTCTATTGTAAATCTCTAATGGGATATACCCTAAGGACTAGGAAAGAAAAAAAACAACCTAAACTGTTTTCAATAAATACATTGTTGGTGGTAACAGTGGTATTATATTCTGAGACTATTGTATGTGTACTGTGGAATAAAGCAATTCCAAGATGGAAGAAAGGAAAACATTACAAAACCAATGGGACTAAGTGAAAACCTCTCTGTTCTAAATTGAGTATATCAGTATAAACTCATGATATACTGTATCTTAAACAAATGAAATGTACAATTCCCAGCTCTGACCACTGAAAAGACAGACATGTGTATTTCAGTGGCTTCTAAACACCATTTCCTACTGAAAGGGACTTGGGCTCCTTGGATAAATGGCTGGTTATAGGTCACAGAGAGGACACGTATAAGATGAGCCTGGACCACTTTGTCACATAAGGAAAGAAAGAAACTATCAGAAGCCACGGGTCATGTCAGATGTCAATTGAAAAGGTCCCCCAGTGCTAAGGGGACAGTTTGAGCACCAATAAGGAAACTAAATACAATAGGATACTAAAATACATTAAATATTTTTCATAATGATAATTAAAGAAAGTATCACATAAAGATACTTTTTTCCCTAAAGGATCCATTCTTCTGAATAACCAAAGAGTTAATGAGGGGAATTTTTTAATATAGAATTTGTCAGCTAATAAATGAAGGGATGATAGCATATCACTATTCTGTGCCTCCTAAAAAAGAGTGGATCTGCACTAGCATGAAAATTTGAATTTGAAATTAAAAAAGCACAATACCATTTACTTTACACTTCCAAAAATGTGATACTCAAGTAAATCCAAAATAATACGCACAAGATCTATATGAAGAGAGCTAGAAAATTTTGATGAAAGAAATCAAAGAAAATATAAATAAATGGAGAGAGATTTCATGTTCATGGATACGAAGACAATATTATTAAGTCGGTTCTTCCCAACTTGATCTGTAGATTCAGTGCTATCTCAGTCAAAATTCCAGCAAGTTATTCTGTGGATATCAAAAAAACTGATTCTCAAGTTTTTATGGAAAGGCAAAAGACCCAGGACAGCCAACAAAGTACTGAAGGAGAACAAAGTTAGAGGATTGATACTACCTGATGTCAAGACTTATTATAGGGACTTCCTTGGTGGTGCAGTGGTTAAGAATCCACCTGCCAATGCAGGGGACACGGGTTCTATCCCTGGTTGGGGAAGATCCCACATGCTGCAGAGCAACTAAGCCCGTGCGCCACAACTACTGAGCCCGCGTGCCACACCTACTGAGTCCACGTGCTGCATCTACTGAAGCTCACGTTCCTAGAGCCCATGCTCCACAACAAGAGAAGCCACCACAATAAGAAGCCTGCGCACCACAACGAAGAGTAGCCCCTGCTCGCCCCAACTAGAGAAAGCCCGCACGCAGCAACGAAGACCCAACACAGCCAAAAGAAAAAAAAGACTTATTATAAAGCTACAGTAATCAAGACAGTGTGGTATTGGTGAGAAAATAGACAAACAGGTCCATGGAATAGAATAGAGAGCTCAGAAATAGACCCTCACAAATACAGTCAATCGATCTTTGACAAAGCAGCAAAGCAGTACAAGGGAGAAAATATAGTCTTTTCAACAAATGATGCTGGAGCAACTGGACATCCACATGGCATAAAATGAATCTGGACACAGACCTTATACCCTTCACAAAACTGACTCAAAATGGACGACAGACCTAAATGTAAAATGCCAAATATCAATATAAAACATTTTAAAAGATTGCAAAGGAAAAAAATCTAAATGACCTTGAGTTTGGTAATGAGTTTTTAGATACAATGCCAAAAACATGGCTCAAGAAAGAAAATAATCCAAATCTGGGCTTTATTAAATTAAAAACTTTTGTTCTGTGAAAGGCATTATTAAGACAAACTATAGACTTGGAGGAAATGTTTGCAAAACGCAAATCTGATAACGGACTTGCGTCTAAAGAACTCTTAAAACTCAACAATAAAAAAACCAATTTATAAATGGGCAAAAACACCTCACCAAAGAAGATACACAGATGGCAAACAAGGATCTGAAAAGATGCTCCACATCATGTCATTAGGGAGCTGCAAATTAAAACAACGAGATTCCAACGCACACCTATTAGAATGACCGAAATCCAAAAAAGTGATCATCTCAAAAACTGGCAAGGATGTGGAAAAACAGGGACTCTCATTCATTGCTGGTAGGAAGGTAAGAATGGTGCAGCCACTTTGGAAGACAGTTTGACAGTTTCTTAAAAGCTAAACATATTCTTACCTTACGTTACAGTGACTGTGCTCCTTGGTATTTGCCCAAGTTAAATACTTATGTCCACACAAAAATTTGTACATGAATGTTTATAGCAGTTTTATCTGTAATTGCCCCAAACTGGAACCTTTCGTAGATGAATGGATCAACAAACTGTGGTACATCTATACAGTGGAATATTATTCAGCATGTAAATAAAAGAAATGAAAAGAATATAAAAAGAACTGAGCTCTCAAACCACAAAAAGATATAGAGGAAACTTAAATGCATGTTGTTAAGTAAAAGAAGCCAATCTGCAAAGGCTACAGACTGTATGAGTCCAACTACCTGAAATTCTGGAAAAGGCAAAACTATGGAGGCCGTAAAAGGATCATTGGTTGCCAGGGACTTAGAGATGCAGGGGTGGATGAATGGGTGGAGTGCAGTGTATTTTTAGGGCAGTGAAACTATTCTGCATGATCGTGTGTGGTGGATACATGTCATTACACATTTGTCAAAACCATAGAATTGTACAAAACAACGAGTGAGCCTTAATGTAAACTATGGATTAAATAAGAATTTATCAATATTGGTTCATCAGTTGTAACAAAGGTACACACTACTGCAGGATGTTACTAATAGGGGACATTGTGGGTGGCAGCGTGAGGGTCTGTAGGAACTCTCTGTAATGTCTGCTCAATTTCTTTGTAAATCTAAAACTGCTCCTAAAAAAATTAACTCTATTTATTCTTTAAAAAGGAATTGATCTAGGCAACAGCCATTAACGGCTGCTAATGTACAAACAGCGGAACAACCGCAGGTTACGTGCCTCCTGATGGAAGAACAGAATACCACCCGCAGAATAATGGTACCACAAAACAAACCAAAAACAAAAGAAAACTTGAATCTCATCAAACCTTTAGCTCTAGCTTCCAATCGGCAGAAAACACCATCGCATTGTAGAAAATACGCAGAACAAAGCAGTACATCCAACCACAACTCAGGGGTGCAACCAGCAAAACACAGACTATTGCGAACACTACAGAACAAAATTACAAGTTCTTTAACAAATAATTTGTAAAGAGAAACAAAAAAGATAGAAAGGGAACTCATAGATTAAAGAAACTTAGGCGACCTATCAAGCAATTACAATATAGGGACCTTCTTTAGATCCCGAGTCAAACAAACAAACTGGGCGAAAAAAACCCTCAGAACATGCGATAATAAACATTGATGAGACAGTTGGAAAGACTGAATACAAATTGGATATTTTATGATATTAAGAAATTATTGTTAATATTTTTAGATGTGATCATGGTATTGTAGTTTTATACTTAAAATTAGAGCCTCTTTTGGCGATCAATACTGAAATATAAATATGAATGAAATAATTTGTCGATTAGCGTTTGCTTCCAAGAATCCAATGGGAGGGAGAAAGAATAGGGGAAGAGATGAAACAAGATGGGCCATGAGCTGATTTTTGCTGAAACTGAGTGATGGGTAGAGAGAATCCTTAACCATCTGAAGGGTCAGAAAACTAAGGTCTGGGGGCCAAATCTCGCCCACCAACTAGTTTTGCACTGCTCATGAACTAAGAGTTACCTTTAGATTTTTAAATGGTAGAAAAAGACAAAAAGATTGTTTCATAACATGTGAAATCATATGAAACTCAAATGTTAGTGTCCACAAATAAAATTCTACTAGAACACAGCGACATCATTTATGTACCGTCTGGGGCTGCTCTGGGGCTATGACAGCAGAGTTGAGTAGTTGAGGCAAAGAAAAATATTGCTCTCCCTGGAACCCTCTCTCAAAGACTTCCCCACTTTCACCATTTGGCAAAACATACCCCATGCCTCATCTATCCCCCTGGATCCCTCCTGCTCTCCAACTCAGAAGGTGTCTACTACATTGTGAAATAATATTTTTCACTGAGTTAATCTTGACCTGAAGTCCAGGGTGGAAATTGCAACATTAACGCATACATGGCTTGGCAGCTCTGGCTGGATTCTCATACAAAATTGTCCAGCCCAAGCCATTCTCTGATGGTCTGCACCCAGGCTGCTAGTCAAGCAAATGCAACCGTATATTAAAGCTACGTACGTTTTACGTGACCCGTGGCAGCTGAACCCTTGAAGGCTGGTAGGATTTTCATGAAAGTCTGCCCATTGAGAGCCATTACCTGGGATTCTGAATTCTGCAGTGCAGGTGCTGGTGCAGCTCTGGGCCTCCGCTGTGGATTTCTGCTGAAGGCAGGCGACCTGAGCAGAGGACCCGCTAGGAAAGAGCGCCTGGGATTCCAGCCTCGGCTCCGTGCAGCCTGCTCTCCAGACCCTCGTGTCGTCCATCCTCATGACAAATCAGCCCTCGGGCCGGGTCTCTGGCGAGTTAACTGGGTGGGAAGGAGGACGGTGGAAGGAGCCTGAGGCTGGAGGCTCCACAGCTGCCCCGCGGCCGGCGCCCGTCGGAAGTAGTGTGGCTTGTGTGACAAGGGCTGGTTTGGACCCTGTACGAGTACTCCTCAAGGCAGAGCTTGGCCACTGCGGCTGGTGTCAGAGGGCGTGTCAGGCAAGCCCTGGGCATGCCTTGGCGTTGACCTCACCACCCCTGGCAGGGCCCCCTCACCGGCACCACGCCCACCGCCCACGCCCGCCGCCGCGGGGCAGGCAGTTTCAGCCCCGCCCCTCGGTGCCCCCAGGGCGCTCCCTGATCAGTTTCCTCTGTAGCTTACTCCCCTCTGATGCTGGCTTCAGGCCGCGGCCCTGGGAGGATGGGCCTCTGTGTGTGTGTGTTTCCCCTGATCCCAAAAGCACAGGGTGTGAAGCTTCCTGGCAGCAACAAGCTGACTTGGCCCCCTCGGAGACAGGACGGAAACCTCCAGCCGCGATGACCAGGTCCAGGTCCCCGCAAGCACGGGTCCTGCCTTTCACGTGGCCGGAAGCCATGCCCTGCGTCTGGTGCCGGAGTTGGAGGAGGTGGAGAAAATGAAGCCCCCGCTGGGCTGCGCTCAGTCTGGAGCAGATGACCACCCCCTCAGAAGAGGCTGGAAAGAGGTTCTCTGTAAAACTTCCAGAGTGTCTGGATGAAGGTGGAGGTGGGCCCTTTTATTTATTAATTTTTTAATCTCTTTATTTCTTTATTGAAGTACGGTTGATGTACAATATTATATAAGTTACAGGGGTACAATATAATGATTCACAATTTTTAAAGGTTATATTCCATTTATGGTTATTATAAAATACTGGCTGTAGTCTCCATGTTGTACAATAGGTCTTTGTAGTTTATTTTCTACCTAATAGTTTGTAGGAGGTGGGCCCTTTGAAACAGAAAGTCCAGGAAGCAGTGAGAGACTGAAATGAGAATAAAAGTCAAAATTCTCACCACGGCCCAGGCCCTGTTTAATCCAGCCTCTCTGTCTCTCATTTCATGCCACCTTCCCTCACCCTGACCTGGTCTCACAGTGGTCTTTACTCAGCTGCTCAAGCATGTACAGCCACAGCCTCAGGGCCTTTGCACGTGCTGCCCTCCCCCCTGCCTGGAATGCTTCTGGCTCCCCTTCTCCATCCTCCTCGCTTTCCAAGCCCTGACCTTTACCCTGCTCAGCCTGTAACCCACCCTTCTCTTCTGTTTGGCTCTGAGGGAGAGCTCTCCCCTCTCCCCCTTACGCTTTCCCACAGTTGTTCTGTTTCATCCCTTTTTTGAGTCCTTCAAAGCCCCTGATACAACTCACAATTATTTCACTTATTCTTTTACATATTCATTTTTGTCTCCATCTCCCACACCTAGATTATAATTTCCTTCAGGACAGGCACCCTGTCTGACTTATTTTCCACGGCACACCCAGCACAGTGCCTGGACATAGCAGGTGGTCACTAAATGTTTACTGCATAAATGATGACTGATTTGGCAGTCACTGTGTTAAACTTTGTTTCTTATTCACAGTTCCCTCTACAATTAGGCTAAGTGATGTTCTCAGGTTTGGTTGTTCGATCTGTGCTTTTTTTAAGGCCTTGCATTCCTCCTGCCTTTTGTTCTCAGTCTCCTGGCCATTTTGATGCTCATTAACAATCCTTATCATGGAGTGGATAGAAAAAGACATTTGCTTCTCTTTCACTGAGTCCACACAGGACTTGGTCAGACCAGAGCTCTAATTACTGGCTAAGCGATCATGTGGGGATTATTTATGACTCCAATTATCCATGAGATTTCTGTCCACTCAGAGCAGGCAGTAGTCAGAATAGGCCGACTGCTTTAACAAATAACCCCTAAATCTCAGAAGCTCAGATGAATGCCGTAAAAGTTCATTTCTCACTCATGAATGTCCTCCTCCAAGGAGTGACTCAAGGCTCCTTCTATCATGTGGCACTTCCATCTTCAACACCTGGCCTCCCAGGTCACCTTGATAGACAAGAGATCATGGGAAGACACCTGGACACCTCACCCTCTTGACCAATAGTGATGCACACAGCTTGCACTCAGTACCATTAGCCGGGTGGTCACATGGCCCCATGGCGATACAGGGACTGGGCAGAGGCATGAGAGATGAAACCTTGGTGGGCAGCCTTGTCCAGCAATAGCTCTCACAAGGGGACCCTGAGAGTCCCTGCCATGGCAGCAGGTCACAGCCTGTAGGAAAGAAAGCTCTCGTAACTTCTTGACCTCCTGCCACTTCTCGTACCCTCTTGGAAGAGCCAAGTGCCCTACAAGCTCCAGGGCACCATCCACACAGCTACAACTCCCCTGGAACTGTGTAACGTGCAGCCCTGTTTAAGAGCACGAGAGAATTTTTAGGTACCTTCCACTTCCCTTGTTCATTGTATCCCTCTTCTTGGCTTTTCTCTGGAAGGCTCTAGCAGGTAGCGGTGCCCTAATGTGGCCCCACTGGCTGCCCGC
The DNA here is from genome assembly GCF_009873245.2 of Balaenoptera musculus. Classification (NCBI taxonomy): domain Eukaryota; kingdom Metazoa; phylum Chordata; class Mammalia; order Artiodactyla; family Balaenopteridae; genus Balaenoptera; species Balaenoptera musculus. The sequence continues at coordinate 7,699,875 of NC_045802.1, read as the reverse complement.
ATCCCTCAGTACCCTGCCAGGCCTATCAGCCCCAAGAGGGCTCCATTGGCAAATGGTCCTTTTTTCTCTCTTCTCTCATCAAATTCCCCCTTTTCAACATGGCTTAAATTGGGTGCTTGGAAGAGAGCAGTCCTACTGGGTTTCCTGCCAGTAAGTCATAAAGGACCGACAACACAACACAACTCAACTCTGAGACACTTGCCTCTAAGCAGGAGGTCAGTGGCAGACACAGATCCGTGCAGACAGAAAGGGAAGGACTTCAGGCTGCCAATCATGAGGGTCATCCATTTTGGTGGGGAGGGCTTCCTGGTGTCCCTCGAATAGAACCAGGCAATGCCCTCTGTTTTGAAATGTAAGTTGTAGGACTATTCAGGTTTGGCGAGGCCAGCAGATCAGGAGACAATTGCTATTGTAAAGTAAGACTCACAGTTTCCAAGAGCAGGGCCACACGGGGAAGCACCAGGTCAATCAGGAGCCAGAGACGGAGGCGGGGATGATGGGGAAGAGTCTTCACTATGGTTTATCCACTGCAGGGGATGGACAAGGCAGGGGAAACAGGCTTGGGATTGGCTTTGGGAATAGTTCAGCAGGCTCTGGGGTATACAGGCTGTCCTGAGTTGTCTGGTTCCTGGGCCTGGGGTGATTAGGGCCGGGGACTAGTGGCCCCGAGTGTAAGAGCCCGATAGATAAGGGAGGTGGCTGGGATGTGGGTTGTGGGCTCTGGATCGGTTGGTTTGTATTTGAAAAGTGTTCTCACAGGCCAGTTGCTGCTTCTTTCTAGGAACTGGTAACCCTGGGAGGGGCAGTCCCTCCAGGAACAGCAAGGCCCACAGGTCAAAGCACCAGAAAATACAGAAACTCAAAGATGTGATAAATACACATCCTCCAACTAATAAGCTAATTAATGCAGTTCAATAGATGACAGTCCCGTCTAGCGGCAAGAGGCACATTTGGGGATAATGACTTGCCCTACAGTCCTTTGTGCTGACGCCTCCCACCCTTCCCCACACCCCCAGCCCACGAGCAAGTCCAGTGGGCTCCAGCTCCAAAATGCCCCAGACCTACTTCATGTCTTCCGTTCCCCCTGCCCCACGGTGCTTGCCTGAACCACTGCAGAAACCCTCTACCTGAATGTCCCCTGCCCTCCATCCCAACATAATCTGTTCACCAGAGTGGCCAGAGAAGGTATTTTGCTATTGCTTGGTTTTGTCCGTTTGAAGTTTAAAGGGTTCTTTTTTCCCACTTTTGTTTCTTCTGCAGTCTAAAGAGTTCTTCTGTAAACTTTCATTATAGCAATTTTCAAGCGCACACAAAACAAAAGTGAATGTAATACTCCCCCGAAACCCCACCACCCAGCTTCAATACTTAGCACCCCATGGCCAGTCTTGTTTTAACTAGACCCCGACCCACTTCTCCCCTCTCCCCGCACTATTTTGCAGCAAATCCTTGACAGCAGAGGATCTTTATAAGCAAATCAGATCTAGTCACTTCCTAGTTTAAAAACCTACCATAGCTTCTCAAGGTATTGACAGTGAAGCCCTAACCTCACTGGGGCACTCGGAGCACTGCTTGACCACTCGGATGGCATCTTCTCACTCCGCTCCAGCCAGGAGGCCCTTCTGTTCTTGGACTCTCTGAGTGGATCCCTACCTCACTGCCTTTGCACTTGCTGTCCTGCTCCCTAGACAGCCTACTGCCCCACATTTACGTGGCTGGCTCTACCGTGGCATCCCCATCTCAACCCAGACACTCCCCCCATGAAGGACTGGCCAGTTTATCCCTCCCGCACACCACTGCCATAACACTCAGAAACTAGTTCACTCGCTTGAAAAGTATGCTTATTCTAAAATCAAAGCTCCAGAAAAGCAGAACCTTTGTCTATTTTGTTCAATGTTATATCCCCATGGCTAGACTAGTGCTTGGTCTATAATAAGCACTTACAATTTGTTGAGTAAAGCCAACAAAAAAGAATAAAAGTGGAAACTAATAACTATAGGGCAGTTTTATTTTTCTTTTTAAGCAGGAAGTAATGGGCAATCTCTTATATAATCCAATCTACAGGGAGTAGAGCCACATGGATGAATTATTTGAAGCATGTTGGGCTGATTCTTTTATTTTTTTTTTTAAATTCATTTATTTATATTTATTTTTGGCTGTGTTGGGTCTTCGTTTCTGTGCGAGGGCTTTCTCCAGTTGCGGAGAGCGGGGGCCACTCTTCATCGCGGTGCGCGGGCCTCTCTCTGTCGCGGCCTCTCTTGTTGCGGAGCACAGGCTCCAGAGGCGCAGGCTCAGTAGTTGTGGCTCACGGGCTCAGCCGCTCCGCGGCATGTGGGATCTTCCCAGACCAGGGCTCGAACCCGCGTCCCCTGCATTGGCAGGCAGATTCCTAACCACTGCGCCACCAGGGAAGCCCTCTTTTATTTTTTTTTAATTTTTATTTTTTGGCCATGCAATGTGGCACGCAGGATCTTAGTTCCCCAACCAGGGATCGAACCCATGGTCCCTGCATTGGGAGCAGCGTGGAGTCTTAACCACTGGACCGCCAAGGAAGTCACTAGGGCAGTTTTTAAAAATAAACTTTTCTGGTGCTCTTATAATTAAATTAACTGATTTAATCAAGCATCATTTGTTAGGAAAAATATATTTATACAAATTTGTGTGAAAAAAAAAAACCACCTCTTATTGCTATATCTGTAAAAGATGCTAAGTGACCTAAGGTTTTTTTGTTTGTTTGGTTTCTGTTTGTTTCTTTGTTTGTTTGTTTTGGCTGCACTTCACGGCTTTTGGGATCTTAGTTCCCCGCCCAGGGATCAAATCCGTGCCCCCTGCAGTGGAAGCACAGATTCCTAACCACTGGACTGCCAGGGAAGTCCCAAAGTGACCTGAGTTCTGATGCTGCATACAGGGAAAGAAAGTCAGGGGTGAAATGACTATTTGCAGTCCTTGCAAGTAGCTCATGCTTCCAGCTAAAGTGAGAATGGAGGAACTTGTGGCTTGTAAAGTTCATTTATATGATGAGACTACACTCTCCAGCTCTTAATGCCATGCCAGGGGGAAAAAAAAAGCCTCTAAGGAGACAAGAGTAATGAATTCTGAAATGAGAAGTAAAAGATTAAAATTTAGGTTCATTCAAGAAAAGCCTCCATTGAAGGCCTTTGAGTATTTGTGGATCCTGATTGATGGAATGCAAATTATAAAGTGAAATTGCGTTGTGTTTTTAATTATTTCATATCCGATTTTAAACAAACACCCACATAATGTATTAATCGGTGAAAATCCATTCCAAAAACTCGTCCTTTCTTCCCAGCCCTGCACCCCACGCTCTACACCTACACAGCCCCGCCCTCATCCACCGCCTCTCCCCAACCTCCCCTGTCTTAGAACCGGGATTCTCTCTTCTTTCTGCCTGTAGGAACTTTTCTGTAGAACTGGGGTTCAGTATTCCTGAATGTGAGTGCGTATTGCTTTACACGAAGTACGTGTAGTAGAAAAGTTTCACGTTGATTAAATTTGTATTCATCAGAGGCTTTTAAACTCCCTAGAAGGGTGTCCTTTTACAAAGCAAGCCGCGCTCCCTGTAACTGCTCCTTTGTGCAAGGCCACGGGCTGGCCTGATGGAAGGCAGGCGGGACCCAGGACCCACGTGGGCGCTCCCTCTCCCGGCTCAGGCCAGCCTTCAGACAGCTGGGTGGGTGACAGGGTCCCCTCAGCCTTCTCCCACACGCCCCTCGTCTCTCAGGGAAACAACAGCATTATTGATTCAGGCACTGGTAGGAATGAGCAGGGCCTGGGCAGGCTCCCAGGATGTAAACCCTTTGAAGATAGAGAGCTCCAGGCAACCAGGAGCGCTCGGGGGCCCCGGGCCCAGCAAAGAACCCGCGGGGAAAGATGCGCCTGGCTTCCTTAACTCCGTGCCTGCCCCAGGCCTCCTGACCTCAAGGCCCTCTGTGGCTGGGCTGGCCTGGGCCAGCCTGGGAGGTTTGGAACACAAGTTTCTTTGAAGAAGCCACTTTGAGTTCTGTGGAAGGCATACGTCCAAGACTTCGTATACATGCAATGTCACTTTGAGCATTTTTCTGAGTGCCAGCGAAAGCCCTTTACAGGACTAACTCATTTAAACCTCACAGATCTCTGTGAGGTGGGATTAATGTCATTTTACACTCAGTTGAGGAAATTGAGTCATGGAGAGGTCTGAAACCTACTGACATCATACAACTTGTAAGAGGGGGAGCTGGGAATGTACTCTAAGCCATTTGACATCAAGGTCCAACTTCTTGACCACTGTGGAGCACAGAGCCAGCACAGATAGAGATCAAAAACACAGACCCCCCGCTGTGTGGGATCAAATCCGAGCTCCGCTGATTTTCAGCTGTGTGACTTTAGCAGATTGCTAAACCTCTGTGTGCATCAGTGGCTTTGAGTGCAGAATGGGACTCATGATAGGACCTATCACACAGGTTTAATATGAGAACGAAATCAGGTGCTATATGTCAGTGCTTAAATGGTGCCTGGTAGATAATAAGTGCTCTGCGTCTGCCTTTGTAAGTCCTACAGCACCACTGCCCAGCTTGCAGAATCCTGTTTTTCTGGCTCCTTTTCCCACCTGCTCATGGAGGACACCTACCCCCCTGCAAACCCATGCCAATTATTTCAGGCAGGGGGACTTTCTGGAGGAGGTCCTGTTAGATGCAAGTTCCGAGCTGCATCTCTTTCTCTCCGGCTGGACATTGTTCGGTGATGTCCACCTTCAAGGATGCTGCCTTCCAAGGTGCCTAGAACCTTTTCTCCAGGGCCTGGTAGACACGGTGGTCTCTCCAGACAACGTGGTGCCCACCCCCATCCCTGCCAGATGGGCGACCGGGCCCTGACACTCCAAGGCTGAACCAGCTCTGTTCTCTGAGCCCTCATTGTGCCAGAGCCATAGGGGACCAAGCTGGGCAGCTTGCCTGAAGGGCCTTGCAGAGCACTTAAGGGAATTGGCTTCCGATCTGTCCTCACAGAGTCCATGAGCTCATAGGAAGCTGGGCTGAGGGTCACATCTGAGGCAGAAATTAGAATTAAGCCTTCTCTGCAAACGCCTGAAGCTCTCTTATCAACCCGCACCCCCATCTCACCATTCCCCTCCCCTCCTGCGCCCACACCCTCCCTCAAACCAGGGGTTCTCAACCTGACTCAGAGCCCCCTGGGGTGGCCTGGGAGGTCTGCACTCCGTGAAACTGAGTGTGTGTGTGTACACTTCCTGGGAAGACCCCCAGAGTTATTGTCATGCTCTCAAAAGGGGAACATGATCCCCAAAATGCCAAGGATGCTGACTTCCATAGGGTAAGTCAATCTGTTAGGTTCGTTCTCCAGGAAAGACCCAGAGATGGAGTTAAGCATGCAGCCGAGAAACTCCTGTGGGAGGGGACCCATCAGGCAAGAGGGGCATCTCAACAGGGATTCTGGAGCACAGCCCGCCCAGGAAAGGAGTCCCGTGTTGGGCAGAAACACTGGGCCTTTGGACCACAGCCTTGCTCTGAGGTTGGCCTGGGCCGCCCGAAGAAGAGTAGAACCAGGTTTGAAAGCCGAGGCATGTCCTGGAGGAGCAGACAGCTGGATGCTGTCAGCCAGCCGGGCTCCTTGTAACTGGGCCTCAGGCCCTTTCTGGAAGGGGATCTGGGCCGTGCATCTCTGTGCCTGCTACGTGCTCTGGGCGGCACTGCACACAGCTCCTGGCCGGTCCACCCCACACTCCATCTGACTTGCCCACGCAGATCTGATCTGAATCCTACAAGTGGCCCGGCCTAAGCCAAGCTGGGCCCCTCACCCCTGACTTAGTGAATACCGGGTCCCAGAGTCCTGGGCCCTGATCTTGACCTGGGGAAGAGAACTAGGGGGATGAGATGCCAGGTAGGAGAAGTTATAGACAAGGGAAGCCCTTATCTTGTGATTGGATTGTATACACGCTGGTTGTTTGGAATATGGAATACATTTTCTCATGGAAATTCTATTACAAATGTTTCCCGGGGCTTTTTTTTTTGCAAAAACCTATTAAATTCATAATGATGTTGAAATAGTAAGAAGGGTCATCGGTCATCCTGAGCTCCAAGACCCGGAAGACGGCAAGGGCGAGCTCCCCTGAGTTGCCCAGGGAACCCTGCACAGTAGAGGACAAGGAGAAGTGTGCCAGCATTAAGGGGTAGAAGCAGCTGCGGTGCGGAGCCAGGGGCGTCCCAGGGCTTCTGCGGCGAAGGCAACAGAGAGACGTAGCACAGGGATGCAGAAGGACCAGGGATCTGAGTCAGGGAGAAGTCCCTGCGGCAAAGGCACGCTGCCCTGCAGGGAGGGTACGCCGCATCTTTCTTAACCGGGTTTCTTGCCTACCATCAGCCCAGGCCCCTTTGCGACCACCCTCAGGGAAAGGCTTAGCCAGGCTGCAAGGAGAACGCGAGACCCAACAAGCTCTAGGTTAACCTCTGGAATGCCGGGGCCTCTCATCCCAGAGCGCCGGGAGCCTCAGGAGCCCGCCCTTGGGGGACGTTCTGAGAGCGACCACTAGATGGCGTGTCCGCCCTTCCCTACTCCGGGAGCGCGGGAGCCCGGGCACTAGGTGAGGAAACTGGTCGTTTAATTGCCATTTAATGAGAAGGCTGATCCCGATGTGCCCTCCTCCTAAGGAAAGCTCCAGGCTTCTATCAAAGGGAACAGCTTATTTATACTCTAACATGAAGAAGCATCAATTAAACACATTTAATGTGACCATAGGGGGAAAGCATCTAAGGGATGGTATACAGACTTGTTACCGTTTAAAAATATCAAACCGCCCATTCTGGTCTCCGTGGCCTGTAGATTGGACCTGGGAAGGGTCTCAAGAGTGCCTGGATCTCACGGAGCCCCGCCCCCTCCCCCGGCAGGCTGAAGGTTGGGGACTTGTCCAATACTCCACACCCATCAGGTGATCTTTGCGTCATACTCAATTTTCTTATTTGTCCCACTTGGACACTCACGTTGTCGGGACGTTCCTTACAATGTGGGGATTGAAAAATAGTCATTGGTGATATTTTCTGCCTACTTGATCTGTAGGGCAGATTCTGGAAGATGCCATTGTCTGGACCAAAGTACACAGATCCAAACTGAATAAGTATGTGCCCAGGTATGTAGTATGTGGGAGCAGACTATGCACCAAGAAAACAATGAAGTCCTAAGCAAGTTTCACAGTTCTAAATTTGAGGCGAGGTCAGATACAGGGTGCTATTAAGGTTGTGGCTTAGTACATTACACAGATGCGCGAGGAAAGGCCCTCAGGAGAAATGCCTGCCTTTCCTTGATTCCAAAAATAGTGATCTCAGAAGTAACTGATCCCTTTTATGTTAAACACTCATCTGTTTCCCTTTCTTCATTAACTCCTAGTGCCAAACTTGTGGCCCATTGGAGGGAAGTCTATGAACCTGAACAGTATACTTTCTATTTTTTCCTCACTTCACTCCTGGCTCCACTGTATGTCAACCACCCTTATCTTTCCTTTTTCACTTGCTCCTATTTTCAGTGTATATTAAACTTATATTTTGTGTCTCCTCTGTAAACTCCCTTAAATCCTTCCTTTGTGGAACAGAGCAAAATGCAAATAAAATAAAATGGACATCAGATGCATTCTTTCTGTGGCACAGCGTTAGGTCAAAGGGCTCCTGAGTATTTGTTGCCTGTACTCCTTTGCAAGAAAAGAGAATTTTAAAATTCTCTGCCAGCCTACCTGAGTGGTGACATTTTCCAATGCTATTTATTTTACTTACCAGCATCTTTAATTTTGCTTAATCTTTGATTTGGACACCTCCAAGTTGTGTCTTCTAGACTTTTCTCTTTTGTATGTGATTCACAAAGCCTACTTTTTCTGATTTTCTAAACTCGGAAAGTATATTCTAACTTCTCAGAGGACTTAGGTAGCAGATTCATTTTTAAAAATTTTAGATTGGTTTACAATCCTGTTATAAATGATTGCTGAACTTTTTTGCAAATTAAATTAAATTCATAATGATGTTGAAATAATAGGAAGGGTCATTCCGAGTCCGAGGCCTAGAAGACCCACAGCAATATCATTTCACGAGTCTGGCTGGTACCGTGGAAACATAGGAAGAAACAGAGAGAAAGTCATGGCAGGTTGACTCGAAAACTCAGATATCCCCAAAGTAATACACTTTTTTGGCTGCTGTTGCTATGGCAGATAATGAGACAGTCTTTGAAGGCCTCAATTCCTGAATCTCAAAGATTCGTCCCCCAAAATCTGAACACAGTAAGCACTCAGTACTATTGTTCAAAGAATAAATGAGTTCACACAACCAAACCAAGAAGCTGGGGAAGAATGAATGAATCTCCTGGGTCAGGCCTTGGCAGTTCCATCCCCCAGGTCTCCAAGTGGGACTGGCCAACTTTCAGAGTTATGAAGATTCGCTAAAATGATGTTACTGTGGTTTTCTCAAGGAGGAAGTAACTAGGCAGGAAAAGGCCAGTCTCTGGGAAAGGCAGCTTTGAAGGAGAAAGATCTGGTGGCCCAGGAAACTTCTCTGGGAAAGGGCCTGGAACATTGCTATTTTATCAAATGTGCCCCCTCCCTGCCTTCTCCCCCGACCTCCCCTCCCTCGAGTGTTAGTAACTTGCTGTATGGATGCCAGCAATGGTAACACCACCATCCCGATTCCCATGCCTACTTCTGAATGCTTGTCCTGAGAGGTTTTCTATTTCCAAGGGTTTTATGTCATTGGCCAGGCCTAAACGTTTAAGAGAACAAAGAGGGTAATTAGTCTGCGGGTTTGGGCTGTGTAAACAACTGATTTCTCTAATTCAGGTCAAAAGCTGGACTTGCCAAGGACATACATTTTTACTGAAAATGTGCATTTAGATTAGAAAATTTCACCCATTGGTATTTTTTCAGCTCAGCAGACGGGTCTCCTCCTCCCTGGCTCCTGGCTCTTTGGCTTTCTCTGGGATTCCTTTTTCAGGATTTTTGAGCACCCCAGTGCCGTAGGGCTGGACTTTACGAGAAGCAGGCAGTGTTTGGTGTGGAGGCCTCTCCACGGCCTGGAAACATTCACTTTCCCGTCCAGCCTCCCTCCCTGCCAAGGAATCAGCGAGCCTGGGGGAAATGCTTTCCCTACTGTGTTTACAAAGCACTAAATTTTCAGTCATTAATTCCCTTCCTCCAGAAGGAGCCTAATGGAGTTTTCTACTAGTCACTGAGATAGCAGCTATAACCCTGAAAGATCAAGAAAGCCAGAAGGGCCTAAAGTGAAGTGAGAGACAGGGGACAGACTTCTCCCGCTTCAGAGGGAAATAGTTTGAATATCTCAGTCACTACCTCACGCACTTGTTTATTTTATTTTCCTTTCGAGAACGTTCAGAAGTGTTGTGTAGATGGGGCCCCATCCTCCCCCCGTGCGCGCGTTCTTTGTCCTGGGGCTGCTGGCTAAGCTCTTCCCACCGTGGCGGGGAGGCTCGGGGTCTTGACCCCCCCAGGGGCAGGCACCAAAGCTGGGGTGCCCGGAGCGCCATACAGAAAGGGGCCTGTTTTCCCGGTGCTCAAATTACTCCTTGCAATCCAGGCTTCCAGGCAGACCCTTAACCCTCTCGGGGCCAGCGGGCTGCCGGGAGCCGTCCTGCTCCGAGCACACGCCCGCCCGTCTCTGGGAGCCCAGACTGCCCTCTCCGGGCTCTGGGGCAGGAGAGGGACACCATTCCTGGTGGGGACACTGCTCCCCGGGCAGAGTCACAGGAGCAGCCCTGCCCCCGGGCCCCCTACAGCTCTATGATGAGCCCAGGGAAGACTCCCCTTGACTCCAGTGTGGATTCGTCTTCTAGAGAATGCCCTGAGACTCCAGGCGGCTGTAAGTGTTGCCGTGGCCAGACTGGAGGCAGTGGAAGCTGTGTTGGCAGGAAAAGCATCAGCGTTCAAAATACGGCCCACAGGCCTCCGCATCAAAGTCACCAGGAAAATGCAGACTCTCCCTCACCGTCACCACCAGTCCCGCCACCTCCAGAATCAGAATCTTCCCAGGGATTGGGGGGTGACGGGGCTTCGATACAGGGCAGAGACCTAAAGGGTTTCTGCACCAGCCTCTGGGTCCCCGAAACAGGCTGCCCTCCTGGGCTCCCATGATAGTCTGAGCAGACTTTCTTCCAGGTGTAGAAATACCAGGCTCCCCGGGAGGCAACGCTGCCCGGAGGCTGCAGGGGACCTCTGAGGCGTGCCCTCCCAATGCAGCGCAGCAGGCTGTGCCTGCCTCCCCTCCGGACTCTGAAATCTTCTTGTGTGCGCCGGTGTTGTTTTCATCTCCATGCCCCTGGGTAGGATCCAAGAGAGAATTTGAATCCCTCCAGAAATCCCTCGATAGCATGGATTTTGGTTACCCTGGCGATGGCCTTGGTCCCCCTGGCCGCCTGTTTGGCATTGGATCTGGCCCTATCGTGTTCGCATCCCCAGAGACACTGCCATGAACCTTCTCTGGAGGAAATTTACAGAGAGGCCTGAGGATCAGGGCCGCCTTTAGTGGAAGGAATTCCCTACCTCTGACTGCCAAATGAAGCCAGGGCCTCTTGGCCACCGGGGTAGCCCTTGAGACCCATCTCCTCAAGGAGACTTTCGAAAGGATGCTGGGACATTCTTCCTGTGTGAGCCTTTCCTCTGTGCCATGCCTGTAGAAGCAAGGAGCTGGAAGCCAAACCCTGGCCCTGCCTCTCATTCCGCGTGGTCTTAGGTACATTACTCACCTTCTCTGAGCCAGAGATTTTCTTACCTGTAAAAGAGAAATAATCATAATAATAACAATAAAGATAATGTCCCTGCAGCTTTGAGATGATGTGAAACATGTCTGTTCCCCCCCCGCCGCCCTCCGCCTATAGCATTCTCACCAGGCATCCAAGCCGGGAACTCAGGCACTGGGCCACTCAGGGAAATGGTACCAGGGAGCCATTCTAACTGCCTACGATTGACATCCAATCTGTCACACCTGATATTTATTCCTGAGTTTGAGGGGAGATAATTATTGTTTTGTGGGAGGTGGTCTGGCCACGCCGCGCGGCACGTGGGATCTTCGTTCCCCGACCAGGGATCGAACCCCTGCCTCCTGCAGTGGAAGTGCAGAGTCTTAACCACTGGACTGCCAGGGAAATCCCTGAGGGGAGATAATTATTGTTAGTTTTTTAAAGCAACAGTTGCCCAGGCTGTTGACGATAGCTCCCATCAAGGCATATGCTCCACCAGGCTAGGGAGCGGATGATACCAAAGACGTCTTGCTTCTTGGATTTTCTCCTGAGCCCTGCTATGCTGGGGTGACTCTGCGTATAGTAAATATTTAAGCACATGTCTTGTGTAACGGTCACCAATCTGGATGCAGAGGGAGCCGTGGAGCAACACGCTGTCACCTGCCTCAGCGTCCCGGCTTCGAGAGAGACGGTGTGATGCCAATACCAGGAGTCTCTTGGCTACCAGCGGCTGATGGGTGGCAGAATTCTGTGGCCTGTTAATTGTCTTGGAAACAAATCCTTGAATTGGGAGAGACAGAGAAAGGAACTGTAATTAAAGCTTCCCTTGGGCAAAATTTCCCAGTGATGGGAATTAACACATTTCTTGTGTGCCCGTTAAGCTCCAGGCTCTAAGCTGAGAACGTTACATATACAGATCTTCCTTGACTTACAATGGGGTTACGTCCTGGTAAACCCATCGTAAACTGAAAATATCTTAAGTCGAAAATGCGGTAAATACACCTAACCCACAGAACCTCAGAGCTTAGCCCAGCCTACCTTCAACGTGCTCAGAACACTTACATTAGCCTACAGCTGGGCAAAATCACCTAACACAAAGCCTACTTCACAATAAAGTGTTGAATATCTCATGTCATGTATTGAATTCTATGCTGAGACTGAAAAACAGAGTCTGGGTCCAGAATGGTTGCAGGTGTATCAGCTGGTTACCTCTCGATCACGTGGCCAGCAGGGAGCTGTGTTCGCTGCCGCCGCCCTGCATCACCAGAGAGGCTCGGGCCACAGATCACTAGCCCAGGAAAAGATCCAAATTCAAAATTTGAAGTGCTTGAAGGTTTCTACTGAATGCAGACTGCTTTTGCACAATCGTAAAGACGAAAAATCATAAGTCGAAACATCGTAAGTTGGGGACCGTCTGCATTGAATCTTTTAATCCTTGCAACAGCCAGAGAAGGGGCTCTTATCATTGTCACCAAGAAATGAAGGCTCAGAGAGGTTAAACTGTCTGCTCAGAGAACGAGGGGGCTAGAGGATGAGGCCAGAGTTGGGAGCTCTGCTGATGGAGAGAGGGAATCCGTGCTGCTCTTTTTAACCCTGCAGCTCGTCAGTAACTTACCTTCAGAGACTTAGAGAGAAGCCTCGTGCTGGTCGGGACGCCTCCAGGTCTCTCCCAGGTCAATGCTAAACCTCTGATGCCTCCCGGATGCCCACTGGGCAAATGTATTCTGTCTTATCTCAACGTATATATTTATTAAGACTCAAGGGAATGGAAAGACAGAGACAAGAGTAAATAGAACAATGCAGGATTAAGGGACTGGGCAGTGAACAGGACCAAGGAAGCCAAACCGTAAGAGACGTAGAGCCCGCTTCACCCTCACCCTCCCCTCACCCCGGCCCCTGTGCCCGCTCCCTCCTCCCTCCTCTCCTCACACAGACCTCAGGGTTCACCAGCCACTGCAGACCCTTCCAGCCTCTGTTCCCTGCATCACCCACAGCCATGTCTACGTCCACACTTCCTCCTTACACAGCTTGGTGCCTGGGCTCCCTGGTCACCCCCGCCAAGGAGTACAGCCTGCTTGTTCCCTGCTGGTTTATACTCCTTTTGCGTGGCGTCATAATCGCATGTTTATACGTATGTCCCCCTCTATGAACTGCCCGCTCTTCAGAGGGTGGTTCGTCTTGTGTTCATCTATGCTCCGCGCGTATGTCGTCCAGGGCTTGGTGCATGGAAGGCGCCGTATAGATGCGGAATGGCAGAGGAATGAAGGCATAGTGGCCTGGAAAGAGAAACTATGCATTTCCAATCCATATTCTGTGACAGGAAGGGTCTGATCATTGCTTTTGTTGCAAACTTAATGCAGTACTTTCTCACTCAAAGATAGTCGCTATGACTTTGTTTCCTCAGGTAGTAAATAAGCTTACACTGTCTCATAGATATCTCCTAAGGAACAACCAGGAACTAAATAATAACCTAACGTTCACAAGATCATAGGAAAACGAGAATAAGAAGACCTCTAGAATTCAAAGATAATTTAAAAAAAAAAACCCTGGAAAACTAAAGTTTAAAATCTTCAAGCAGGTATTTTAATAGATACTGGGACAATTCATTTCCGTTTTAAAGAATCACTTCAACTCCAAAATGTTTGTTGAATATCTCCCAAGTGCTTGATGCTATGAGGAAAATTATTAAGATCGCCTGCTTACAAAGTGCTTTATACTTCTCAGCACACTTTCACAGAATTGCTTCTGTGTTTCTGAGTTTCCTCACTGTGACTGGCAGAATAGTGTCCCCAAGATGCCCACGTCTTAATCCCTGGAAACTGTGAATAGGTGACCTCCCGTGGTAAAAGGGACTTTGCAGATGGGATTGAGGATTTTGAGATTGAGATTATCCTGGTTTATCCGGACGAACCCAGTGTCATCACCAAGGTCCTTACAGGATGAAGTCAAGGGGTCAGAGTCCGTCCTAAGAGATGAGGCGAGAGAAGCAGATGGTTGGAGTGACGTAGCCGTGAGCCAAGGAATGCAGGCAGGCCTCCAGAAGCTGAAAAGGACACGGGAAGGATTCTCCCGAGAGCACCCAGAAGGACTGCAGCCCTGCCGACACCTTGACTGTAGACTTCTGACGTCCAGAACTATGAGGTAATGAATTTGTGTTGTTTCAAGCCACTGGGTGTGTGGTAATTTATGACAGGTAATTTAATACACACATCTTTACAACGCAGATAACAATAGTCCTTACTTACCTCATAGGCTGTGCTGTTAGGTGAGACACATGACAAAGACAAGGCCATTTAGTGACGCAGTGTTACCAGAGAATTATTATTTTGTTGTTGTTTGTTTGGGAGATCTTAACCTGTGAGGTCAGCAGATCCACCTTATACTCGTGAGATGAACCCGTATTAAGTCCTTACTAGACAACGGGTCCTGCAGTAACGCCAGGGACCCTAGAGGAATCCTGGGAGCTCCTGGCAGGAGGCGAGGCAGACACCTCAGCAGGGACAGCCAGCACGGGTGACAAGGCCAGTTAGCAGTAACCCCAAGATCGGAAGGGACCCAGAGGAAGGAGAGTGGGGCTAACTGGGAGGTTCCTCTCTTGAGGAGAGCCTTGAGCTAAAAAAGGCAGACGGCAGAGACCACCAGGCGGCCCAGGGGAGGGAGCTGCAGGCAGGGGGGAGCCAGGGACCACCCCCACCCCACCCCGGGGGCTGGGCGGCTGCCCAAGATCCCACAGCTGAGACCTAGACCTTCCGTCCCCTGCGCTTTCTGCTGCTTTGGGACGCTGCACATATGGCCCTCGAGGAGTATATCGTCTACAAAGGGACAACCAGATGCACGCTGAGGGCACAGTTTAAGTCAACCATAGAAGTCCCTGTTTGAGAGAGTTTAAAAGTAAACGGTGGGGAAATTCCACCAGAAAGATGTATAAGCACTGGACGTGGGGAAGGGTTCGAGAGGCAAGGATGGGAGTCAGAACTTCCGGGGGGATAGGGAGTAGATGGCTGGGGGCTGGGGGTGAAGGAGGAACCTTCTCAGTGTGGAGGCTGGTCCTCCCGGAGGCTGGAGGCTGGGCCAGTGTGGGGAGTAGCCCAGCACAGAGACCCCCCCAGCCTCTGGGGACGTGAGGATGACAGGCTGAGTGCAGGAGGTCCCATAGGGCCTGAAAGCTATGTCCAGGTAAGACTTTATGCTGAGGGCGTTTGGGAAGGCCTGCTGAAGGGTTTTTGAGTAACAGGATGAGATCAACGTGTTAGGGATACTTATGCGTCTGTCTGTAAGACAGGGACTTACCTTTCTGGTGCCTGCTCCGTTGTTATTTGTTGGACTGAATTAAGATTTGCAGGATGGATTGAAAGACCGGGGAAATCTGACATCTGATCTACATCCCACGTGCTCACTCCTCATTGGAGAGGAAGCTAACGGTTGCCAGCCTGCATAAGGACCGCAAACCCTAGGATTCACAAGAGGTTATAGAGTCACCTCCAGCTTATCTTTTCTTGTTGTTGCCTTTCATCTTTCCTCGTAAATACTAAATGTTTCACTAAGTGCAAAATGAAATAACACTTTTTATACTGAGTATTGGCTATTTATAACTGAGTGTAACTGAGTCTTGACCCAGTTATAAAACAGGAGCTTGAACGTATTCGTTCAATGCCAGATTCTGATGGGAATGAAGCAAAGTCCTGCCTGTCTTCTGAGCCTTCGCTTGGGACGATCACTGCCCAAGCCCACCCCACGTGTCAGGAGCTGCTGAAATGAATGGGTGCTCAGCTGCGAAAATGTGCCCCAACTTGTGCACCAGAAATAATAGTGACAATATGACGCAGAACACTAAGAATCTGTTAACAAGTATAATAGCAAGAAATGCAACTTGAACTTGGACAGAAGGAGGAGCATCGGTTCATAGACCCGAGAGACAGCAGGAGCACCGCGGGGACCACAGGGGCAGGGGTTCAAACTCAGACAGAACCTGCAGGCCGCTCTCGCCATATGCTGCTCTCCGCATTTTGGTTTCATTGTCACCAGAAGGTGGTGGACGCTTTTCTCCAGGAGGTGGGGACCGTGACCACCAGCGGCCCCCAGGCTCTTCTCCCAGAAAGGAGCACCTCTTCCCCACCAGCTGTCATCCGGATGCATCTCAGGGAGGGGCTGGCTCAGACGTCCTCCCCTCCAGGGGAGGCAGAGACCTAGAGAGGGAGGGATGACAGCTCCCATTTGGGGACCAAAGGCAGTTCCATCAAAGCGGGGGGGGGGGGGGGGAACAGGCAGCCAGAGCAGGAAGGAGTCATTCTGATCCAGGACGCAAACTTCAGTGTATACACAGCAGCTTGTGGGGAAAGGAGGCCTGGGAAGGCTCTGTCATCTCCTAGACGTCATCACCGGGGTGTCCGGGTCCTGTCCAGCTGCCTCCGATTTCTGCCAAGAGGCGCCACTTACCCTCCACTCCCCTGAGTCAGTGTCCCTCCCTCTGTGTTAGAAACTCAACCCACCCCCAACCCCTGCCATGGAGGTAACAGCGGGCACAGCCATGAGAAAAAATGACAGAGACAAATAAAGACCTAGCATTCTGGTTAGTCAAAGAATCACGGAAACCTGTAGCTTAAAAATGTCAGGTGTGGGTGAAATCAGATGAGGAAAGCATCAGGGGTACTTCAGAAGTTTGCAGACACCTCCCCTAAATGACTGTGAATTTGGCACCCATGGCAAAGGGTAAGTGATCAATCAAGTCATTGGTCTTTGCACTGACCAGTGGTTCGACCTTGACCACGGACAATCCCACTTGTTGAGAAAAAGGCCTGGCACAGGGGTAAACTGTTGACTTACTTTAGGGATAGCACAGTTGTATCTGTGCATTCTGCATTCCACTGCTGTTTACCACCAGTGCCTGCCCTGCTGTTCGCAATTGTTTTCAGTCCTCTGGCACCATTGATCCCTAATTGACCCCAGATTCCTGAGCGCCAGGAGCCTGCCCCGACTTGCGTCTGGCTGGCCCGCTGCGCACCTGTCCATTGGTGGCGTTCCACTGAGCTCAGCCTGGAAGGCCACCCTCCGAGCATGAGCCAGCCGAGCCCTCGGCCGGGAGGCCAGCCTTCTCCAGGCCTCAGCGACAACAGAACCTCCCTGTAGCTAAGACGCATATTTCCTCTTACGCGAAGCTATGCAACACACAGGCCTTAATTTCCTGGCTCTCTGGCCAATAGAAGTTCTGTCTGAGCTTGATTATTGGATAGCTGGCTGGGCTGGTTGTAACCTAGAGAAATGTTGAAGGTGGGTTGGCCGCACTCAGACGGACTCTGTCCCTTCACCCCAGGGCGCACCCTGAGCCCCAGCCAGCTGGCTTTCAAAATCTCCCGTGGGTGAGCAGGTGCCTGGGTGGGCACAGCTCTTCCGCCTCCCCATCCCTGATGACAGGTGGCCCTCGTGTCATCTGGTGCACAGAGCAGAGTGGGTTCCTGCAGTGAGAACGCGCCCCGCACGTGAAGGGCAAACTGGGGTCTCCTCTGCTCCCACCTGGCTCTGCTGGAGCGGCCTGGGGCCTCAGGGCGTCGTGTTTGCTGGGGACCGCGTGCAGCAGTGGGCTCACAGGTGCCTTGGCAGCCTGAAGGAGGCTGGAGGCCTGCATTTAAGCCCCGCGCTAAAACGACAGAGCCTCGAGGCCCGTGGTTTATTGGGTGTTTCCAATAAAGGTGCAGGGCCCAGCGTTCCCTGGGGAATCCACACGGTGCACATTCATCTGGCCACATGTGCACTTTTAAGATCTTAGGCAGATCCAGACCGGGGGCCCCCGTGCCCTTCCAAGCATCCCCCTGGTCTGCCTTTGAAATCAAAGCTAGATGGTCAGATCCAGACAGGAGGAGGAGTGGTGCTGAGCCTCGGCGAAGCATTAAACGCTCAGAGAGGAATGGCTCCTTGATTGTAGACAAAAGTTTGTTTTCCTCTTAAACCACGGACCTGGAATGTGCTCTCTGATGATGATTACAGGATGAATCAGCACTCAGGTGATGGAAATCAGGCCCGCGTTCTGCTCACGGTATCCGGGCTGCGGGGCAGCTGTGGCCTAATGAGGTCCAGCAGCCGTGCTCAGCTTTCCAGCGGGCGCTTGGGGGAAGGGTGTGCAGGCGCTGTTCTGAGGGGCTCCCTGCCCGGCTTGGGGGCTCAGCAACCCCACTGCCTGACCCCAGGGCTCTGCAGGTGTGCACCAGGGTCAGCCGCTCACACACATGGACGCCTGGCTCAGGCGATAGGACGAGTGTAGTACCGAGGCCAGAGCTTTCCCCAGGACCGCCTCCCCAGCTCAAACCATGACCTAATCGTCTGAATCTCTCATCATCACACTAACTGTGTGTGCAAAATGCAGGTAAAATTTGCTCCTTTTGCACCTGGTGGAAATGATGTCTTCATTCCACACAGAATGAAGTCCCAAGATAGCTCACCTACAATAATGTAAGATCGGGTGGCTATAAAGTGAGGGGTCATTGATTTCCCGCCCTCTGCACCGAGCTCACGTGGTCATTTCACCTACCCCATTATAACACAAGCCCACATTTTATGAGACTGAATTTGGGGGGCCCTGCTTAGGAATTTACTATATTTATTAAGAACCCAAAGTATGCAGAGAAAAAGGCAAAGCACACAAAACGACCCTCCACCCGCTGCCAGGGCCACTCTGGTGAAATGCTACCATCGAGGACGTTTCCACCCGAAGGAGCTCAGATTTGAAACGCCCGTGGTCATTGTCTCTAATCAGTGGCCCCCCAGGTAGGGGGTCAACAGGTGAAGGGGATGCACGTGGCCCTGGGGATGACATTTAGCCACCAGAGGTGCACAGGCGAGGGGTGGAAAGACGGCTCAGGGGAGAAGGCGAGGCAGGACACTGCTCTGGTCCTCACAGGACAGTAGACCCAGACCTGGCCTTGTGAGTAAGCTGCCTCCTCACACAGCTCCGGGAGGGAAATGTGGCCGGTGATGAATTCTCCGCCGTTTCAGATGGCAGGTGAGCAAAGCCACCAGGCCCAGCTGTTCCTTCCAGCCTCATCTTCCCCATCACCATTATTGGAGCCATTGGTCCTGAGACAAGGAGCAGCCTTGGGAGGCTGGACACCTTCTCATCACTAGCCTTGCCTCCTGTCACTGTAGATGCCGTTCTTAAAGGAGCTCCGGCTCCTGAACAAGAAAGAAAAGTGCCTTCTCTGCAGCTTCAGCACAAAAGATGACCTTCAAGAGGAGACATCCAGCTGTAGAGGGCATGGGAGGAAATATTAATATTCACAGTTAATATTCTTCAGACTTTCTGGGAAAGAAATCACAGTACAGTTTCCACCTGGCCACTCTCTTGGAGGAAGTTTGCTTCACTGTCCAGAGTCTTGACCTCTCCAGAGGGGCAGCCATCTCCAGATGCGGCCACCCGGCTGCTGTGGTCCTCCTGGAGACATCCTCAAGCAGACAAGTCAGCAGACTCAACCGCTTCCTCAAAAGCAGCAACTTCTCACAAACAGAGTGTGAATTTCTCCCTGCCCCCTGGCTTCGCCCACAGGGAGGGCATGCCAGAATATACTAGAATGTTCCAGAACTCCCTGGGAATTCTGGAATGCCTATACCCTCCAGCTAGGCAACCCAGCTCTCTGCTCCAGGCACTTGCAGGCTTCAGAATCTCCCCCTGCATGTCCTTCCCCGACATGAACGAAACTCAAGTTCAGAGACTGGATGTGTTTTGTGTGTGTTACCTTCTGTGCTCAAATTTTCTTGCTACTTGCTACATCCTCCCTGCACTGCACTTGCTTTTCCTCTAACTTCTTTTATTTATTTATTTATTTATTTATTTATTTATTTATTTATTTATTTATGGCTGCGTTGGGTCTTCGTTTCTGTGCGAGGGCTTTCTCTAGTTGCAGCGAGCGGGGGCCACTCTTCATCGCAGTGCGCGGGCCTCTCACTATTGCGGCCTCTCTTGTTGTGGAGCACAGGCTCCAGACGCGTGGGCTGAGCAATTGTGGCTCACGGGCCCAGTTGCTCTGCGGCATGTGGGATCTTCCCACACCAGGGCTCGAACCCGTGTCCCCTGCATTGGCAGGCGGATTCTCAACCACTGCGCCACCAGGGAAGCCCTCCTCTAACTTCTAACCACTGTCCGCAGTGGCTGTGTGCAAGGCAGGAGAGCCCCACCTGCGAGTCTGGTCAGCACCTGGGAGCAACTGCAAGTTATATGCATCTCCTCTACGTCCTCAACATTCTATAGAAAAGCTCAACACAGCTTGTACCACATGATATGGTGACTGTTGCTATGCCTTCGCCTGGAAAATATGAACTGTCATTTACTGAGCACATCCTACGTGTCAGTGTTTAACATACATTACTTCCAAACCCATAAGATAGGTATTCTTTTTTCCCTATAACAGATGAGAAAACAAAGGATCCAAAAGGTGAAGTAACTTCTCTAAGATCACTCAGCTAAGCAGAGAGATGAAGCATCAGCTGGGCAGGCCTGGTTTCGAAGCCAACCTTCTCTCTATGACCCCGCCTGCCCGGCAGCGTCTTAGAAGCCTGAGGTCTGGGCTGAGTCTTTCCTTTCTGTCCTGGAGGTTTGCCCCGGGACTGAGGGGTTTCCTGGGATGAGGGACTCTGGGTGCTGAAACCGGGACAGTTGGTCACCCCACATGGGAATGTGGATACGTGGACATTACCGTGGCCTCAAGTGTAGATGCCGGGCTGCGTGGAGCAAGGGGAAAGATCACGGCCCACAAGACACCCCATGCAGGGCAGGGACCACCGTGTAAAGTTCACCAACTTTTAAGAAAAGTTCCAGCTGGTCTCCAGGCCAGAATATAATAATCATGATCATTTGGAGGGTGCACACAGGACTTGTCAGTGGGCAAGGTTTGCCAAACATTAGAGAAACATCCTGGGGTTTTTCATTTTTTTAACGAATCCAAGAAATCTAAATCTAGGTAAAATTTTTGAAAGTATTCATGTATCCATTGGACTCATCGTCCTCAAGTGCTCATCTCTGAGCAGGCTTCAGGGTCCACAACCACCCGGAGCTTGATCGAGAGTCCTTAGGAGCTCCTGCTAGAAGGCCACCAGCAGTCCCTGTGCCACACCCCCCCCCCCCCCACACACACACACTCACCCTGCACTTGACCTTGTCAAAGCCTCTGCAGCTTCTCTTTGAGCTTCTGCAGGTGCTGTTTAGACCAAACCTTCCCCCTTCCTCCTGAAACCCTACTCATCCTCCGGCCTTATCCTCCTCCCAGAGCCTTCCCACCACCTCCTTCCTGCCTGGGTCACATGGGCACTGGCCCTCTGTGTGGATGTTTGTTTCACTCCCCCTCCAGGCTGGGAGCCCTGCCAGGCAAGAGCCAGTGACCATCTTCTTCTGGGGTTCGCAGCATCCACTACAGTGTTTGGCATACAGATGCTCAGTAAATGTTTCTTCCAGTGAGATAGAAACAGAGCTTTTCGGGGCCTGCTGGTGATGGAAACAGCCCAGCTTGAAAGGCGGTCTGCTCCACGTTGCATCCACAGGTGGCTCCAGGCTTACTTACAAGCACAGAACTTACCGTCAGCTTCGAGCCAGGGCCGCTGGTTCCTGGCTGTCGTGGAGGCCACCCCACGGTTGCCATGGGAACCAGCCACTCACAAAGCCTCCAGGGAGCCCTGAACTCCGCCCCCCACTCCCTGCTGCTGATCTTCCTCACATGCTGCCATGGGAACTTCCCAGGTACCAGCGCCTCCCTCCAGCCCATGCCTTAGGCCAGAAGATGGGGGCTGGGCTTCGGTGGGGCTCGGACCACCCCACCTACAGCTGCTTTTATGGAAAAAGGCATTCAAGGTTCCAAAGAGACCAGCCAGTAAATGCACTGACGGAGCACATCCTGTCAGATGAAGTGTCTTCACACTTGGCAGCGAGTTGAAAAGGGCGAGAACCAAGAAGCAGGCAGGATGGGGAAATCGAAGAGGGATCAGTTCTCCTTTACCCACAGGGTGGCTTTTGGGGTGTGTGGGGAGGTCTGATGCTGGGAAAGGGGCACCAGGGAATGTTGTCTGACCTGCCGATGGTGGATCCCAGCAGAGGTTTTACCAAGTGACTTTGAGAAGCATCTGTGGAGTATTTCACAGTTGAAGAAGCTGAGGCTCAGAGAAGTTAACCGAATCCATGTTCTTATCGTCTTGGGCCTCTTCCAGGCGTGGTCTTATAAGTCTCCCATGCGTGCCTCCATGCTCTCCTGGCCGGCTGGAATGACGATGACTCTGGGCAACCTTGGAAGTGACCAGTGACCTGGTGGAGAGGACAGAGCCTCTGCCAATCCAAGCCCCTGAATAACTGTGCTCAATCGGGCTGCCCACCAATTTCCGCCCCTGCGCAGGAGTATTGCCTGGACAAGAAATAAACTTCTCGTGTGACTACACACAGGGTCTGTTTGTTACAACAAGTAGCTTTCCCTAACTGAACAGTGGGACGGGAAGCTTTCGGCTTCCTTGTACTTCATTTCACAGGACTAGTTCCAGGACAACTGGTGGCATCTGAGGTATGTAGGCTCAGCTGGAAAGGTCCAGAGATGCTGGTATGTTCATCACGATAGCTTCTTCCTGTGCTCTGGAGGATTTCCAAGAAGTTGGCTCCAAGACAGAGCAATAATTGTTCACATAACGTGTTGCCAGAGAGATTATGGCTTTGCTGCATGGTATCTGGTACTTAAAAGGTGTTCTATAAATATTTATCGAATGGATGGATAGATGGATGGGTGGATGGATGGATGGATGGATGGATGGATGGATGGATGGATAATGGCTTCTACTGCAGGGCAGGGGAAGGAGGGACTCTCTTAAATATAGACATGGGAGTCTAACTGAGGCATGAGAAAGAAGGTAAAGAGAGAGAGCTGGTCACTCCAGTGACAGCACCCTCTTAGGGTATGTTGGCAAGTCCAGCTGGGTAAAGAAGAGCAGGTGACAAGAGATGGACAGGCCCAAGGAGGCAGCAGATGTGTGGCGTGAGCGAGCAGCTCCTGCTGCCGGAAATGCTTCCCACCCAGCCCCAGCCAGGGCTCGGGATGCCACTTAATCAAATAAAAACACAGACAGGGTGCCCACTTAAATGTGAATTTCAAATAAACAACTCTTATTTGTCCTTGTGATGCTTGGGACATACTTATACTAAAATACTATTCACTTTTTAAAATCTGAAATTCAAATTGAAATGGGTGTTCTGTATTTGATCTGGCAGCCCTAATCCAGGCTGCCCAATAAGTGATCTTGTATGGACAAACGGGGGAAACATCTGACATAGGCTGATCAAAGACCACTGTTTCAGGGATCATCAGTTGTTTGCTTCTTCTGAATAGCCAGGAGGTAGAAGACCTCTAACAACTTCACTGGGCCTCTTCTCTGCATTTTAGAAAGTATTCTAAGTACAGAAAATGGCAGGTTTGTAAATAGTGGTGTAAATTAGAAGAAAAAAAAAAAAAAACTCATAAAAACCAAAACCAAACCAAACCAAACCAAAAAACCCTTTGGCCTTCAGTCTACTAGATCCAGAGAAGAAATTCTTCCAACCCAGTGACAGTTTATTAAATGTGAAACATACGGCCTCATTCAGAACAGAATTTATAGAATGAGGAGAACAAGGGGCCTTTCTGCTTTGAACCTTTGGAAGAAGTCTCTCTGTGTGTTTTTTTCCAAATTCTTAAAACAAACATTTTCCACATGTAGTTATTGCGCCTGTTAAAAACTTGCTGTTTAATAAATAAATCCATTGTCAGCGCAGAATTCTTGGTCAGCGTTTGCAAAGATGCTGTTTTTGTCCCTTTAGATTCATTATTTTAGTTTATTTTCTTAATATTCCTGGGAGCCATGGGAGAAAGTTCTAGAAGTAAAGGGAGTCTAGCCTCACCCTTTTCCCCCATACTGATCACATTACAATTTTACATGAAAATCTCCTTGGGGAGAAAAAAGGCAAGAGGCCTGAAGGGCTAAGCCAACCTCCTTCCAGGGCCGTGAGGATGGGTCGTGTACCTGGACCACATGCTCGCTGGGTGCTGGTGCCTCTCGTCAACAACAGGATGGACAGCTGCACCTGAGCATCACATCGTGACAGAACCTCCACCATCATCATCCCACTGGTCACGTGCTTTACTTGTCATTGTCTCCCGCGGGAGTCCCGATTTTCATGCGTGCCTCTCTGCAGTCTGTTCCCCACCCAGCAGCCATAGAGGGCTTTGGAAAACGCCATTCCCCTGCTTTAAACCTTCTGATGAGTCCCCAGCCTTGAACAAAATAGCCAAACCCTTTACTGTGGTCTCCAGTGCCCCATGACTCAATCCTCTGACCACGTTCTCTCCCACCCTCCCCGTCACACTCACTCCACCCCTCCACCCCTGCGTCTTTCTGCTCCTCAGGCACACCTAGTTCCACGCCCGCTTAGGGCTCCCTATGAGCTGGTAACTGTGCTTGAAAAATCCTTTCCCCGGGTGTTTACCTGGCTGCTGCCTTGTTGTCACTAAGGTAACAGCCTGAAAGCTGCCTTTCCAGGCAAATTGTCCAGATCGTGAAACCTAAAGCCACCCCTTTCCCCCCATCTCATCACGCTGTTTGATTTTTATCATAGCACTTACTACTATCTGATCATTTTTTGTTTATTTGCTTATTGGCTGTATCCTCCAAGTAGAATGTAAACTCCAGAAAGACAGGGACCCTGTTTCTCCTCTTCAACCCGTATTCCCAGCCCCTAGAACAGCACAGCACAGAGTAGGCCATCAATACCTGTGGACCAACTGAATGAATGACTTGCAGAAACTTTCAAAGGCTCATCTTTTCAGCAGGCACCAAATCCTCATGAAGACAAAACACACACAGACTAATGACACTAGCAAATATTTATCCAGGGCTCGCTACCTGCCTAAGCACTTCACATGTATAATTAACTCTCTTAATCCTCACAACAGCCCTGGGAATTCCGTCATGTTATTATCCCATGTCACAGGTAAGGGCCTGGGGCACAGGTAGGAAACGTCCTCGCCTGGGACCACATGGGTCAGAGGATGCCTGGATGGACCCAGGCAATCGAACCCCAACTCCAAGCACAATCACTAAGCTGTGCTGCTAGCCCCAAATAAAGCCCAAATCCTGGGACATAAAGGGGCCGTGTTTCTGGAAGGTATTCCCTGTGAGGCTTTTGGTTGAATACGTTGGTTTCTTTTATACCGTTTGTTGAGTTCTGGTCATATTTCAGTGTTAGGAGGAAGCAGAACCAACGTGTGATTTGGCAAGACTTAGGAGGGAGCCAAAGACAGAGGGTGAAGGAGGACCCACAATAGAACCACTGTTGCCCGTGTCTACCCACCCATCCACTGGCCGTTCACCCAACGCCCAATCACCGCCAGGCGCCGTGCCACTCTGGGCACGTCTGCCTATCAAGAGGTGGTAAGTACTGCAGAGGCACAGAGCAGGGTCGGGGGTGGGATGCTGAGATAGCAGAGGACGCCGCTTCATAGGTTCCACGTCAGAGACTGCGGAGCAGGATACTCCAGGCAGTGGGACAGCGAGCGGCGAGGGCCCGAGGCAGAACGTGCCTGGTGTGTCCAGAGGACCAGCAGGAGTGGGCCTGAGACGGGGGAGCAGTGGGCGGGGACGGGGTCAGCGAAGGGAGAGGACTTACGGGTGCTGTAAGGTATTAGGATTTTGCTCTGAGTCAACAGGAAGCCGTGGTTTGACTTACAGGTTTGGAGAGTCACTCTGGCTGCTCAGACACTGAGTGGCATGCGCGTGAAAGGGGAGGCCATGGCCGTGGTTCTGCCCCCTAGCGGACATCCGACAGTGCCTGGACACACGTTGGGTTGTCACAGCTTGGGGAGTCAGGGAGTGTGCTACTGGCATCGGTGAGTATCAGCGGGTATGTTGCCAAGCACCCTGCACTGCACACAAATCCCCACGACGGACAATTATCCAGCCCCAGAGGTCAGTCGTGCCAGGGTTGAGAAATCCGGAGTTAGCGGATTACTGCCATCATCTAGGCAAGAGATATACTCATTAAATAGCAACTGAGCACCTACTGTGCGCCGGGCAATGTTCCAGGAACTGAAGATACAGCGACGAACAACACAGACCAGGTCTGTGCCTCCATGAGTTTACAATGCAATGACAGCGGAAGCTTAGAACAGGGTGGAGGTGGCAGAGGGGTGAAAATGGCCGGGTTTTTGTATCTTTTGAAGGTAAAACCAACAGGATTTTCTAAGGATTGGGTAGAATGAAAGAGGAGCCGAAGTTGACCCCAAGGCTTTGTCCTGAGCAGTGAGTACAGAGTTGCTGTTTACTGAGATGAGGACCACGGGGAAGGTGGGAGAAAGTGATTTGGGGGTTGGGCAAATCTGGGGTTTTGTTGTGGACATATTAAGTGGAGATGAGGGAAATTGGAGATTTAATCTGGAGGTTAAAAAAAAAAGAGGTCTAGGGGCTTCCCTGGTGGCGCAGTGGTTGGGAATCTGCCTGCTAATGCAGGGCACACGGGTTCGAGCCCTGGTCTGGGAGGATCCCACATGCCGCGGAGCAACTGGGCCCGTGAGCCACACCTACTGAGCCTGCGCGTCTGGAGCCTGTGCTCCGCAACAAGAGAGGCCGCGATAGTGAGAGGCCCGCGCACCGCGATGAAGAGTGGCCCCCGCTTGCCGCAACTAGAGAAAGTCCTCGCACAGAAACGAAGACCCAACACAGCCAAAAAAATAAATAAATAAATAAATTTTTAAAAAGAGGTCTTTTTTTGTAGGGAAAAAATTTTAGAAATTGGCAAATGTAGAGAAGAGCACTGAAGAATTCAGTGTAGGTGCAAGAGTACATCCAGGAGATCCTTTCCCGCAAGCTGAGCTCTCCTCCCTGAGAGCTCTAACCTCTAACCCTGCAGAGGATGTGGAGAAGTAGGATGAGGTGAGAAGAAAGCCAAATGAAGAAAGTGTTCCAAGAGATGAGAGCGACCAGCCATGCCAGGGAAGTGTTCCCATGCCAGGAAGAAAAACTAAATACCACCTCCTCCCCATTTTCCAACGTTATAAATTGTTCCGGTGAAGCATCACAAAACCTGGTCTACTCATCGCTGCCTTATCTATTTCAGTCTCTCCGTTTACTCTGATTAGTAATTAAACTGGATGTTGCACAAGATGCAAAAGTGTTTAATACATACTCCCTGTCCTCATGAAGCTTTCCATCTACTAAAGAAAATACAACATCAACGAAAGCTTCTGCCGCATCAAAGAAGGAATTAATCTAGCAGTATTCACCCGGTGTCTGCTATATTCCCAGCCCTCTGCTTGTGGTTGAAAATACACAAGAGAAAGGCAAGACAAAGGTTTTCGTCTCATGGAATTTACAATCCAGTCGTGGAGATTTAGAGGAGACATAGAGTGGAGAGTGGAGATGCTCTAGGTGTTTGAAAAAGGAGGAAGCTATTCATTATTGAAAGGTCTTCTTACCGTCCTCCAGCCGGAAATGTCTCCCTTCTGCTGTGGTTCACATATGTATTGGGACTGGGAGTCCCAAGGAAGTTGGGGATCAGGTGACAGGATGTGAGTAAATCAGCATGACCATGACAACCTCTGAAAAATGACCTCAATGCCCACGGGCCATAGACTGACAGTAGGAGGAGACTTTTCCTAGGAGCTCAGGCTCAGAGCTAACATCCCCTAGGACTGGTGGTGAAAGGGGAATTAGGGCCAACACGAAGCTAAGATATCTTGGTGTCTCTTCCCATTCATTAGCTCCCAGCTGTGATTTCCCCAGAAGTAACCAGATAGAAGAGGTTTTGCATTTGAAATGTGGAGGCTTTGGAAAAATCAATTTCCACACCAATTTCTCTCTCAGGCCTGATATACTAACTCGAAATAGGTTCTCAATTCTGCATACCCCAGCATTATAATGGGAAATTCATGAATTTCTGCATTAATATAACCAAATCCTCGTATTATAAGGAGCAAGGCTTCAGTGCTCACAGGAACTCTTTGTATAAGGGGCAGATGAGCCTCAAAGGATAATCAGGCATTTACTTGTCTTAGCCTCATTTCTAGAGTGTAAGAAAGGCAGTAAAGTGGTGGATTGCTGGGCATGTGTAAGTAGAACATGGTTCAAGTTTTTGCAAAATTTATACACCTCTTTCTATAAAAATCTCAGGCAATTCTTAAGATAAATGTGTATGGCTTGAGAAGGGATCAAAGAAACCATCTATTTTCTTTTTTGTACTAATTCCTGAAGTACTCTTCCATGAAGACTCAAGATACCTCAGAAGGAAGATGGAAGGACAAAGTATTTCCAAAAAAATGTCTACTTCCTCTATCTCTCCTCATCTTCTTTTTCAAGTCAGTTTGCTTTACCGACAGTAAGATATTTCAATTATCCGTTCTGTCAACACCTCACCAAAGCCAAAGTAAACATGATCATTTTGTTTTGGTATAAATAAATATGCGAGTAGATTATTTTTTCAAACAGCCAAGGACCATAGAGTTAGAAATCACCTGTAAAGTCTGGAAGGCTTGCAAGGCCATTATCAGGAAAATTCCCTCAAGTCACATTTCTTTAACAAACAGTAAGCAAAAGACCTGGATTTTTCTTTTTCACCGGTATGGAGACATCTTGTTCTTTGAGCCCGGTCCTAAATTGGGAAATACAAAGGGTCAATTGATTGCTTATGAATGTGATTTTTCTTACCTGACATATTTTCCATAAATTAGGACAATGATGCTAGGTTTTTAGATTAAAAGACCCAGTTCAATATGTCTGTCCGCGGAAGAGTACATGAAG
Organism: Balaenoptera musculus; assembly: GCF_009873245.2. NCBI lineage: Eukaryota > Metazoa > Chordata > Mammalia > Artiodactyla > Balaenopteridae > Balaenoptera > Balaenoptera musculus. The sequence goes on along the minus strand of NC_045802.1, from coordinate 7,671,366 downwards.
CATTTGCTTTGTGCCTCCATTAAGAAGGTGACTTACAATGGGCTGCTGTCAGACGAGGTGTCTGGATTCTGGCTGAGCTGGTTTAGACCCCCAGGCTGAAAGCCTTCGAGGATCCTTAGCAAGTCCCTTCCCACCCCCCATCCTCAGAAACAACATGAACAACATGGAGACCCACACATGTACGTTTTGAGGGTAATTTCAGGGTTTTCAAGCATTGCCACCCCAGAGGTGCAGACCCCAAAACCACATCTGAGCTCTGTGATCCAGGTTACTTACTTGCTCTCTCTAAGGCTCACTCTCCTCCTTCATAAGTGGGCATGTGATAACAATACCTTGATCATCAGTCGACTTTAAAGATTAAATGAGCAGATGTATCTGAAGCTCTCAGCACAATGCCTTGCCCATAATGGAAGCTGGTCATCGTTAGCTGTTATTTTCATGCCTGGGCCATGAGTTTAAGATTCCCTGGACAAAAAGAATAATATAGGTACTTTATACTTTATCTGTATCAATTATTTATTTATTTATTTATTCATTTATTATTTATTTATTTTTGGCTGCGTTGGGTCTTCGTTGCTGCGCGCGGGCTTTCTCTAGTTGCGGCGAGCGGGGGCTACTTTTCGTTGCAGTGCGTGGGCTTCTCATTGCGGTGGCTTCTCTTGTTGCGAGGCACCAGCTCTAGGCACGCGTGGGCTTCAGTAGTTGTGGCTCATGGGCTTTGTTGTTCCACGGCATGTGGGATCTTCCCGGAGCAGAGATCAAACCCGTGTCCCCTACATTGGCAGATGGATTCTTAACCACTGGGCCACCAGGGAAGTCCCTGTATCAATTTTTAAAAATCTATATGGCAGGTTTTATGGAGTAACAGTTAAGAGCATTAGTTTACTTTAATGTCCATAGTTTACTTGAAAATAGCTTGACATCGAGAATGGAAACATGAGTTTGTATTATTTGAAGCCTTAACTCTTGGGGCATTGAGTTGCTGTAATAGAAAATTCAGCCTCCGAGAGTGGTCAGCTGGCAATATATCAGAAAGATGTCGGCTCTTCAAATTTCAAGCACCACCTGAGGCTTTGCATATTAAGATAATGCATGTCAGAAATGAGTTTTTATTGGCAAAATGAGAGACTTGTTAGTCTACATGATGAATATCAGAAATAGACTCTCAGTGGTAGAATTAAAGGTATTCAAGTTTGGAAGACTGGGTAAAATACTGTAAAAATGCTCCCCAATGCATGCTGTAGGACCCAGTGCAGCTGGGGTCATGTGCATAGAGATGGCACTGAGGCCAAAGACAGTCCTGTGAGCTGCCATTGGTTAAAATTTCTGGTTGCCTAATGCCAGTTCTAGGGCCCTACCTCTGGAATATTGTTGCTTGTGCCTCAGGGGAAATTTTTAGTCAAGAGATAGAATCCATCAAGCTCACAGTTGTACGAATTGTCCCGGGCCTGCTTTCTAAAGGAATCCTTGTTTAATAAAAGTTCTGTATTTGTGTCCAAATTTGGTCTGAGAATTGCTTTCCTAATAACATGATAATGAGGTCTGAGGGCACAGCTAACTCTCACCCACCTTCAATGTCTCAGTGACGTCATAAACCCAAATTACCCAAGAGTGGTGCTCAGCCCTATTGGATTAAGTCAGTTCACAGTAGCTTTTTTTTTTTTTTTTTTTTTTCCCTGTGACCCCACCGCACAGCCTGCAGGATCTTAGTTCCCTGACCAGGGATGGAACCTGGGCCCCCAGCAGTGAAAGCACGGAGTCCTAACCACTGGATCACCAGGGAAGTCCCCACAATAGCTTTAAGATAAGATAGACCTGAATTTGACTCCCAGATGTGCTACTTCCTAGCCCTTTGACCCAGATGTCCTTACCTGTGGGTCATTAAAGGATTAAATAAGATAAGGCATACAGAGCACGTGCACAGTACCTGGCACACAGCGAGAGAGTAATAAAGGCATCATCGTGGTTATGATCAAGTGTTTAGGGATTCTCATTTCTCCTAATTCTAAGTGGCTTTCCAACGTCTTTAGATGTTTATTTTTCACGACAATTTTACGCAGAGCTGTAAGTCGAAAGTGCCCAGTCTTGGGCTCTTGTGACCGACTTTGCTCAGGTGCTTCTTTTACCTCTTGGAGTCTTTAAGGTCCCCATTGGGATGAACATTCCTTGTGGGCAGCGATCTTGTCTCTTAGTCACTGTTGATGCCCGGCACCTGGACCCAGGCCTGGAATGTGGCAGGGGAATGATAGGGACCTAACTGAACTGTGCATCTTCTCTTATCCAAGCTCAAAACCAGGAGTTCTTTATTCTCCCTCTCCTTTCCCTGCTCTCATTCCGCCAACCACAATTCCCGTTTGTTGCTTATTCATAATGTTACACCTTCCAGCCTCTCAGCCGCCATCTTAGTCCAGGCACCATCTTGCATTTAGACCATTGACATCTTCACCTACTGATTGTATCCAGCTTGTTTCCCCTCCCGTGTCTGGCTAGTTCTTTCTTCAAACTGTCTTCTACAAAGCAGCCAGATTATTCTATTAGAACTCTGCACAAATCATCATTCTCTCAAAAAACAAAAACAAAACAAAAAAAAAAAACTCCACTTTCAACAACTCTCTACTGAGAGCATCCAAATCCCACAGGCTGGCTGGCTGGCAACTGGAGTCTCCACGACCTAACCCATGGACCTTCCTTTCAGGAAATCCTTCACTCCAGTCACAGCGGTTTACTCATTATCTCTGCTGACCCCTGTGTTCACAGACCAGTGTCTCTCAAATATCTCCACCAAAGGCTCCCTAAACTACAGAGGAGGGTGGCTCAAGTACATCGAGGGAGATGTTGCTTTCAAGTCCCGTGTTTTATATAAAAAACTCATATGAATTTTGCATTCCTAGCACATAATATATCCATCCGTATTTGTATTAATACATAAACATCTTAGATTATAACCACTCTGTAAGATTGGATGAGTCCAATCTCCAGGGTCCAAGAAGATGTGTCCAAGTAAGCCAATGGTTTGTGAATCCTCTAGCTTACCACAAAACACCATTTTCCCCACCATCACAAGCCCACAGTCTGTTCTCCTGGCTTCCCTCCTCCCTACCCTGACTATTTCGGGCAGCAGTCACCGCCTCCTCTGAGATCCTACTCACTGTAGCTTGAACTGTGGACCATCTTTTCATAAAGAATTCTGTTCCCCCAGATAAAAGGTAGGCTCTCGGAGACAAAGACCCTCTGTTACACCAGTGTTTTTCCCCTGGGTGTGGCACGGAGCTCTGAGCAAAAACAGCCCTCAGCAACATCTTCTGTATTCCTCAAATGCTTTAAAGTGTCTCTTTAACGTTTCCATTTTACATTGATTTCTTTCTTTCTTGTCTTTTCTCCTCTTTCTTTCCCATCCCTTCAATGGCATTTCTTTCTCCTTCTCTCCTATTTCGGGTCTGAGTGAACCAAACACTGAGTTATCCCTCAAAGGTAGGAGTTTTTCTGATGCTATGCTTTAAAATGCTTCCAACAGAACAATATAAAGAGTGATAAGAGTAACAAAGAATGGCTTATTTATTTGTTTATTTGTTTGTTTTTGGCATTTTATCAAAGACAGGCCCTGTGCTCAGAGATTTATTTGACTTGTTTCATGATAACACACCAGTTGAGAATCCCTCACTGAAGTAAAGTGGAACATTTCAGAAAAGTACACAAGCAACTCTCAGCTTCCTGGAGACCCACTTCCTTTCTCTGCCCGGCCTCTCCCATTTCATGTCTCAATAACAGCCCCGCCGAACGGAAGAATGAAGGCAGGGAACTCATGGAAGGAAAGGCTTTGAAACAGAAGGTTAAATTGAAATGAGGTTCAGTCATTAGCTCTGCTTTCTGTGGTCCCCATTAACCCAGGTGATTGAAAGGGCAATGGAAGGATGTGTCAGCTGAATCACAGAATGCTATTGAGGTTTTCTTCCACTCAGTGGGCACGAACTATACACACACACACACACACACACACCCCTTTCCCTCCAGCCCCTCCCCCAGCCTTTTTCAGAGGCTGGAAATAACAAGCCTCATCCAGTCGCATGGCATCAGTCACGCCAGCCAGCACTCTTTTCATCTGTCACTGGCCGGCGCATCCATAAGTGTAAGTATAATTGGGGTGAGGGAGGGAGGCAGTGTGCCCAGCGGGCGTGGCCTCCTGGCTCCAGGTGAGAATCGACCTTTCCAGACAATGCTGTGGCCACGGTCAGGTTGCCATAGCACTGATGATGAGAACCAAACACATATGCACAGAAGCAAGTAATCACGCACCAAATGTTCATTCTTTTGCTCTCTTGTTGACTGGCTGAGCAGATATTTATTCGTTGGAATTCTGAGAAGGCTTATGTTTCATTATGTTTATGCAGTGGTTTCCAGTCTATTAATAGCATGTCCATTTTTGCAGCAAACTTCCTCAACCATTAAGGCCAATTTCCATTAAAAATTGTTTTCAAAAATTATCCAAAGAGAGACAGAGTTGTTGCTTTTCTATAGATAGAATTTCTGATTTCCTTGAAACCTATGCTGACATCTTTTAGGCAAGCAGGAGTGTGCCAGTTTGCGGAGCTGCAGGAAATTTTAATACATCTGCTGGTTACAATCTGTACTACCTATCAGCACAGCATCTAAGTGCATAGGCCAGGGTAACAAGAAGAAAGGAGGATAAACTTCTCCTGGGACTCTGGTCTATTTGTGTGCCAAGCTGAATTTTTAATTTGGAGAGCAATTCTGCAGAAATGAACAGAAACTGCTATCTCAACATTTTAATAAGAATAAGCCCCTGAGCCAATGTGCAATCGAGTGCAGTGCTTTCTAGTAATTTCATTTATACAACAGCTCCACAAGCTGTTTCTCTCTCCACATTCAGATAACCCTCGTCTCTAGGGTGACCAGAAAAATGATATTTTAATAATGTGCCACATCTGTGATCAGAAATACTTAATGAAACACTCTCATGATCATATGGGTAACAAGCTTCAAAGAACTCTTTTCCAGATTTAGACAGGACCTCTTTGCTTCTTGTGGTAATTTTTCAGTATCGTCTGCAAGGAATCGTTACCCAAAGACACGTGTTTGGCCTGAGGTCCAGCATTTTTTTCAGCTAGGAGACTTTGCTGGCTCCCACGGAACTTCTGGACCGGTGCTGTCCAATAGAAATATCGATACAACGCAAGCTGCATATGGAATTTAAAATTTTCTGGTCATCACATTAAGGAAAGTAGAAAGAAACAGGCGCAATTGATTCTAATTAATTAATGAATGCATTTTGTTTAACACAACATAGCCACAAGATTATCATTTGGATGTGTAATCAATATAAAAACATTCTTAATGGGATATTTTACATTTTTTATATTACGTCTTCAAAGTCTGGTGTGCGTTTTCCATTTACAGCCCATCTCCATTCCGACAAGCCAAGTTCAAGGGCTCCATAGCCACGTGTGGCTATCGTATTGGGTGGTGCAGCTCTAGAGCAAAGAGCTCCTGAATAGGTAGTCTGCAACCACTCACATCAGGAACAACCTGAGAATCTTAATAAGAAGGTGAATTCCTGGGCCCTGTTCATGACCTACCAAATCATATCTCTGGGGGGTGGCACTGAGGGATTTGCATCTTTTAACAGCTCCGTAGCTGGAGCTTTGCTTACTAAAACTCGAGAACATCCGTGAGGCTCCCTGTCCCAAACTGGCTCATAGTCCTTCAGATATCACCACCACAACCCTCACTGTTACCGACCAGGGTTCCTGACCTTCCCCAGTCAATAGAAATTGACTAGAGGCCAGGCAAGAAATGCAGGCAAGGCTTTACCGGGGCCCCTGCTGCAGCAGCGGGGGAGGGAGAACAAACAACAGGTTCCCCTGCTTGTTCGTTCCCGAGGCGGGACAGGCTTGTTTCTTACACGGGGTGAGAGTGAGGTGTGTCCAGGGGTCGGGCCGGAGGGGAGGCTTAGGGGGTTTGCCCACCCCTCAGGTGGTGTTTTGTGCAGGGGACAGGCTCAATACCTTGCTTTTGCTCCAGGCTCTTCAAAAGTGGCAGCTGAGTTTTTTTCTTTTGGTCTCTCTGTATCTTTTGGGTCCAGAATTTGCCCCAACTACGCATGCGCACAGTTATTTTTAGTCCCATACAGTTTCCTTCTATTTTGCAGCTCGAGGAGAGGTGTGTCCAGGTGCAAGCACTGCAGCACTGCAGCAAAGGGTCCAGGTCCCAGGCCTGTCTCACCACCACACGTCATATAAACCAGGAGATACAACCTCACAACCCAGTCTATTCTGCTATTGGCTCACAAGTGTCTCTTGAGCACTGACCATGCTCCAGCACTGTTCTCGGCAACAAACAATAGGGGTATTGCTCTGGGGTATTTATTGCTCTGGGGTATTTATTGCTCTGGGGTAGAGCAATAAACAATAGAGGCAGTGTCCCTGCCCTTTGGAAGCTTACATTCCAGTGGAGGAGACAAACAATAAACCAGGGAAGGGGTAAATAAGTGGTCTGATTTCTGGTGGTGATGAGTGCGGACAAGAAAAGCGGGAAGGCAGGAGGACAGGGGGTGGGGCGGAGGAAGGATGGGCTTCTATGCAGGCGCAGTGCGGTGGTCTTGGGGGCTCTGGGAAGAGATGACCACAGACACTGAATGAAAGGATGGAGGGAGCCCCGGAGCAGTCTGGGAGGAGAGCACTGCGTTAGAGCCGGCAGCGCGAGGCCTGTGATAGTCAGTGCACTTGACTTTAAACAACGAAGTGTGTGGGATTTCGTTCTGCAGCAACAGAAAACGAATGCAGTAAGATAACAACAATGAATATAATAAATATAGCAATAATAATCTTCAGCACTTATTATATGCTAAACATATTCAATTGCTTTATCTCATTATTCCTCACAACACCCCGTAAAGCTGGCACTGTTATTAGCCCACTTTAGCACATGCAAAAGCTGAGGCTTAGGAAGACGGCACAGAACTGAGGACGTGACAGAGCAGGGGTCCAGCTGAGGCCGGAACCCTGCAGAGATTTTGGTCACTGCGCAACGCTGCCTCCTATCAGGGGCGGGGTCCCTCATGCAGGAGCTCTGCGCCTGAGAGCCCCTTCTTCACAATGTGGAGGAGGGCTGCTCTAACCGCGTCTTTTCCCCCTGGTGCCTCAGCCCTGCCCGGCCTGCCCAGGCCACGGCCTACAGAGCCTCCTCTGATGGGCCACCACCTTGCTTCCTCTCCTGCCCTCTGGAGGCCCCATGGCCAGTTTGGCCTCTGGGAGCTAAGGTGTCCCCAGGCTCCACTGGGCATATTCTGGCCTAGCCCACCCTTAGGGTGACCAACTCTTCTTGGTTTCCCAGGACTGTCCCAGTTTTAAAAACAAAAGCCCCACCTTCCAGGAAAGCCCTTGGTCCCAGGCAAACTGGGATGATTTCTCACCCTACCATCCTCTGAACCAACCCAGGCTGAGGTAGACCCAGGGGCCACTTGCATCCTGCAGCTTGCCATGAACTTTCCTGTCACCAAGAAGAAAAGAAAGGCCCGGCTAGGATACTGAGTCCTGCGCCCGCTCCGAGAGCTGAGAGCAGAAGCAACTCCACTAAGGCAATTGGCTCCTGCTGGATGGGGTCTTCAGCCTGGACCCTCAGACAGGCCTAGGAAACCATGATCCCGTGAGGACTGTTCCCGTGAATTGAGAGACCTGCTTGCCTTGAACCTCACACATGCAACACATTGATGCAGACATCACTGAGGCCAGACTCCACGTCTCCATCCGCTCTGCTCCCAACAGGAGAAAGCCGAGGGGGAGAGTTGGCCCCTGTCCAGCCTCGTCCTACCTGTGATGGTGACCATGATGCAACTCGGCTGGGGGTAAAGGGAACTCATCTACTGCAGGTCACCTCAACTGAGAGCTCAGTCCCAATGAGCTGGCTTCTCTCCGTTGGGTGTCCTAGACTCTTGAGCACACCCTGCTGTCTTCCAAATTGTGCTCTTTTTGTCAAGGGACAGCAGGTGTGACAGTGGTTGGACCACCAAGAATCTGTACCTGATACGGGAAATGGCTCAACACACGTACTTTATTAAGTATTACCAGCCAGTGACTCATGAACTCATGCACTTACTTATTCATTTGTCCTACTAATATTTGGGGACCCCTACGATGGGTCTGGCATCATCTTAGACTATGACACTGAGTTACAGCACATTTTAAACTGAATGATATGAAGAGTGCTGGGCACGATGCTGGCACATAAAGATACCAACCTAGTTCTCATGGGGTGTGGGTAGGGGGCACACATTCAACAAAAGATTCCTAAGGAAACAAAAGATTCTTAAGGAAGTCTGTTTGTCCATAGGAAGGATTGTTTGTTTGTTTTTGCATTTATCCCCAATTTATTTATCTCATTAAAACTGTTAGAAAAAAATCTTAATCTCATACGACTCATGCCTACTGTCTCCTACAATACATCACTGTACAGGACGTTTTTTTGAGTTCCCAAATAGTCTGAGCCATTGGGTGCCTCCTATGTGCCAGCCTCTAAGCTTGGCACAGGAAAAGCAAAATAAATAGGGACATTCAAGAGCTGATGATTTAGTGGGGATGGGTGGCACATACTAATAAACACCTTGACATTGTGATATGGATTTGCCGCAGTTGAGACGTGCACAGGGTGCTATGCTGGGGGTCAGGGGCAACACGAGACCAACCTGGAAAAAGGAATCTTCAGTTGTGTCCTGTCTCTTTCTTTGTTTAGTGGTATTTTTTTGCCACTTAAAAAGTTTCAAATAATACATGAAAATATAAATAAGAGATTAACGCTTACTCCAAATCTCTTCACCCAGAGATAATCACACTTGACCATTGGTGACCTTCCAGGTGTGTGTGTGTGTGTGTGTGAAGACAGCGTATTTTTTATCATCATCATCAAGGTCAAGGAAAACAAAGCAGTTATTCAAATGTAGCAATTTACCCACGTAAAACTCAACCACCAGCCTCACATATGTGTCTGCATTTTATTTTAGGAAAACATAAATCGGGTCACAAAACATCTTCGGAAAGCAGGATAAGTAAGAAACACACAGACGGGATCTGAAGAGCAAATCTAGTGCCACCATCATGCTCGGGGGGCGGAGCTGACATGAAGATATTCTCTTCCAGGAAAAGTGAGGTTCACTCAAGCTGCAAAGCCCAGAGGGTCATCAGATTTACAGCATCGTTTAAAGGGTTGAGTTATGATGGCTTCTAGGTATTGATTAGCTGAGCACACCCACCCGGAATTCAGTTAGGGGATGAGAAGGAGAGGGGAGATGGTGGTGGTCACTGTCTTGATGTAGTTTTCAAAGTCACTTCCGAAAAGGAGGATGAGGAAATAGTTGACTATCCCAGCCAGGGACATGAGGAACAGGAACAAGATGATGCGTTTCCCAAATATGTAGCCAGGTGTGCTGGAAAAAAAGGAAAGAGAAAACTGTAGGAGCAGCACAAATGATACCAATTTAACAAAAAATGTTATCACTTTGAGATACACGGGTTTCAAATTACAGCTCCTTTGACTCAGGAATGCTCCGTTTATTTCATATGAAGGATGGAAGTGTCTTAGCTACTATTAGTCATTGAATCTATTTCAAAACCAAGCTAAAAGAGCCTCAAACCCATCACCATTAGGGCTCTGCTCTCCGGCTTCTCTGTGCCATCGGAACTCCAGCTCCTGGATGGCATGAAGGTGGGGCCTTCCGCTGGTCATCGGGGTTCTGACCGGGCACTAGGAACCCGTGCACTGACTAAGACCCTCTCCAGGAGCGCCTGTAGGAGCTGTGCTGGCCAATGTGTAGAGTGCAGGACTTTCAGTGCCTCTACGTGAGAAGGACGGTTTAAATGAGCCAGGAAGGCTGGTGGAATCTAAGAGGTGCTTTGGCATCTGAGGGCTCAATCTGGTCTCCTGAGGCCGCCTGGGAATAACTCATGTTCGCACTAATGAGAGCCGAGCCCCAGCGCTGGAACGCAGGCCCTTACAATTTAAGTGAATCAGGGGAGGGAGACGTTTCCTCGCTTTCTCTCAGAGGCTCGAAATCCTAAGCCGCTTAGACAGAGCATCAGCTGGGGTCAGGAGGCACCTCCCCAGTGACCTGTGACCACCTAGCTGTGCACAGGGGCTGCCCCGGCTTCCTCTCTCCCCTGCGGCATCCTCCTGTGACGGCTGTGGCTGGTCCATCTGTGCAGCACCGGCGTGTTTGGAAAGTCCAGCCAAGTGAGTCTCTGAGGCTGTTAGTAAAGACGCCGGCGAGGGGCCCCTTTGGCAATCAGCAGTGCCCCCAGATCAGCCAGCTCCGCTGAACGGCTGCCTTAATGCTGCCTGGCCCTTGTGTGCTACAACCGGAGACCAGAATGTGGCATCCATGGGTTCGACCTTAGAAATTGTATCTTTTTGAAAGGGACCCCAAAGGTGCATAAGGCAACTCCTAATATTCCTGTGTCGAGAATTTGAAAATCATTCCACAGCTGAGTATGAATGTCCTCGTTCCTCACGGTGTCCCGGGGACCAGCAGCACAGAAACTTGTTGGAAATGCAGAATCCCAGGTCCCTCCCCAGATCCACTGGGTCAGAATCTGTGCCCCTGACGAGCCCCCTCCGTGACCCCCGGGCCCAGTAAAGTGTGAGAGGCGCTGCCAGCTGCCAGCACCCGGCTCCTTAGCCGGCTGTGTTCCTCTCTCCTTGGTTTCCTGTTCACGGTCCTGCTATGAAGTGACACATTCTAGTTATTTGTTGGGGAATAAAAAGTTTGGTCCCAAAAGAGAGCGTCGTGAGCTGAATTGTATCCCCCGCATTCACGTGTTGAAGCTCCTAAACCCCAGTACCGCAGAATGACTATTTAGAAAGAGGGTCTTTAAAGAGGTAATTAAGGTCAAATGAGGTCACTGGGGTGGGCCCTAACTCACCATAACTGGTGTTCTTATAGAAAGAGGTGAGGACACAGACATGCACAGAGGGAAGACCACTGAGGACAAAGGGAGAAGCCCAGGAGAGAGGCCTCAGAGGAAACCAACGCTCCTGACATCTTCGTCTTGGACTTCCAGCCTCCAGAACTGTGAGAAAATGCATTTCTGTTGTTTAAGCCCCCGGGTCTGTGGCACTTCGTTACGGCGGTCCTCAAAGACAGATACAGAGAATTACCTGCTAATGCTGACAAGGAATGGAAAAGAAAGTAAAGGAGTCTATTTTTCAGCCAGAGAATAGAGGCTTCAGAGAAATTAAATTGTTAAAAGTCAAATATTGTAGTGACTCAGATTTATCACATGAATGAGGCCACCATATGCTCATTACAGAAACAAGGAAAAGTGATTTGTGAAGCTATTTCAGAACCTGCTCAAGATAAATCTGTGGTGAAGGATGAAACGGGAGTACCTCCTGATGAAACAGTGGTGTTCTTGATTTGGGTAGGATGTTTCTAAGGATTCGAGGCATAGCTCCCCTAAGGAGATGGGTCTGTGGTGCTTTAACTCTTCCCAGACAAGAACTCAGCACGCTGTCATGTGCAGGGCTAAGTGTGAACAGGGGGGTCCCCAGCTCCGGCCCTTCATTCACTGCCCTTTTAAGTCTCAAGCTTAGAGATGGGCTTTTGAAAACTGTGTCCATTATCATTTCTGTAAGCTCAATATTTGGGGTCTTGCATGGTGCCCCTGACTCTGGGAGATTCCCAGGTCTCTGCCATGCTTACTATTATCACCTCACAACTGACACAGCACCTGCTCAGGGCAGGTGGTCAGTAAAGGTCCTGAACGATGCTGAGTGAACGAGGGGGGCGTGGGCAATGAGGAGAAGGTGGGCTTGGGTAACCCGAATTCACAGGCCTCGACTCGCAGCCAATCTTTGCTCATCCAGCTCTGAGCTGAGAACTTCAAATTGCAAAGAGGAATTTAGTGGGAGCTCCAACAGGGAACAGGGCTCTGAGGGACAAGCAGACAGGGCAGCCTAGATGCAAGGCAGGTGATAAAAGGCAGATAGTCTTGTAACATCATGCCAACTGCCATTGAGTTTGGGCCCAGATAGTAGCTCAGAATGAAAGGGGAAGAAACTAAAATTCATCCTACACTGCAGTGTCGTTAAGAATGCTGCTGCTGGGGCTTCCCTGGTGGCGCAGTGGTTGAGAATCTGCCTGCTAATGCAGGGGACACGGGTTCGAGCCCTGGTCTGGGAAGATCCCACATGCCACGGATCAGCTGGGCCCGTGAGCCACAACTACTGAGCCTGCGCGTCTGGAGCCTGTGCCCCGCAACGGGAGGGGCCACGATAGTGAAAGGCCCGCGCACCGCGATGAAGAGCGGTCCCCGCACCGCGATGAAGCGTGGCCCCCACTTGCCTCAACTAGAGAAAGCCCTCGCATGAACCGAAGACCCAACACAGCCAAAAATAAAATAAAATAAAAAAAAAAAAAAAAAAAAAAAGAATGCTGCTGCTGACCTCATCAGGACAGGGAGAAAGGGGTCACCGTGTAAGGAGAAGGACTGAGAATGAGAGCCATAACTTCCAGGAGGAATAAAGGAGGGAGATGTAAAATCCTTGCAGGGCAGCTTGAAGCCGGAAGGCGAAGCTTTGGTGAGGGAGATACCTCAAGGAGTGACTTACCTACCCACTGGACCAAAAATGACACTAGAACTTCTGCAGGGAGCAGAGCCAAAAGATGATCTAGAGCCCAAGGGAGAAAGTTCTGGGGAAGGATCGCACTGAGCAGTAACCTCCATCTGTTGGTGAGGCCAAGAACTAAAGCAGGTCCAGAGGGCATTAAGGCGTCTGCAGAGTCCAAGGGTGACACAGCCCAGGGACAGAAGGGGGACGGGGGAAGGAGAGGAGTCTACAACAGAAGAGGGATTAGCAAGTCGTTTCTAGAAGGCAGAATTAAACATCCCCTTGGCCTGGGGACTTCCCTGGCGGCCCAGTGGTTAAGACTCTGCGCTCCCAATGCAGGGGACATGGGTTTGATTGCTGGTCAGGAAACTAAGATCCCGCATGCCCCACGGCACAGCAAAAAAAAAAAAAAAAAAATCCCCTTGACATGACCCCAGAGGCCCTCAGGCTCACAGCTACCTCAGGCTGTATTTTGGTCTAAGTTAGGATCAGACACTTCATCTAGTGTATATCATTTCTGCTGATGACACCTGCCCAGAACACTGTGTTGAGAAAGTACTGTGAGGCCACGCTTTGTCTCGGCAGGAAGGAGCACCACGATGATTAGTAATGCACGCAGGAGTGGTGAGAAGGGCCCAGAACGGGCACAGACAGTGGGCTAAGGGGCGATGGGCTCTTCTTCCTGCCACCTAATGGGGGAGACCAGGGAGGGATTTAAGGGCATAGGCCTCATTGCAACGAGGTCCAGAGATGTGTCCATTTTTGAGTCTATATCCTGTTGTTTATTCTTGTTCATTCCCTGGTAGTGATGGACATATTTTGTCATGTCCCACAGAGTGTCCTGGAATTAAAGCAACTTTAAGGGAATTCCCTGGTGGTCCAGTGGTTAGGACTCCGTGCTTTCACTGCCGTGGCCCCGGGTTCAATCCCTGGTCGGGGAACTACGATCCCGCAAGCCGCGCAGCGTGGCCAAAAAAATTTTAAAAATAAAGCAACTTTAAGATCTCAGGCAAGTGGTGACGGATAAAGAGCAGACCAGTGACTGGTCTGAATTCCTGGGACTTTGCGGGAGGAAGACGGGGCTTTGGGAGAGCCAGCCGGGAGAGCAGAGCCCCTCATTTCATTGGTAGTTACTCTGCCCCCTTCGACTCTGGACAACAGGTAATCCTCTGGGGAAAGGCAGAATAGAGGTTTTCCAGGGTAAAGGAGAATAAAGAATATCACTGAGGACAGCGTTGATAAGGATGGGAGAGGTAATGGAGTTGCGGTTTTAGAGGATAACTAAAAACGCCGCTGGAGAGGAATGAGGGGGAGGTGAGCCTGGAGGAGACTTGCTGGGAGCACCACCATTCCTCTCCGCTGCAGCTCACCATCCAACCACCCGAAATCACTCAGCTTCGCAGGCCCCCGGGTTCCCCAGACGCAGTGCTTTCACCTGGTGACCTTCTGGGATGGCACTGCCTTTGTCACCGCTGAAGGAGGCTCTCTGAACGGAGAGTCCCTTATCCACTAGAAGGGGCGCTGTTGTGAGAGACAGAGAGAAGTGAAGCCAGACAAGGGAGAGAGGTGGAGCGGGAGGCTGGGGTCAGCGTGTGGGCGGAGCTCCCAGAGCATCTGCCCGGCCTTCAGAGCCCATCAGGAATTCTGATCGCTCAGGAACTGGTGGAAACTGTAACTCAAACATTTCTTCTTCAAGTATTATCATTTATTTTACTAAAATCCAGCCTTCCCAACCCAGGTCTAGGGAAAGCACAACTGCCGCTCTGGGCGACATCTGTAAGCAGCGCAGTGGTGACTCTACCCACTGCCTCCGTCTGATGTCTGCTCGTGCATCTTACTTTCTCAGCATTCTTTCCGCCGGTCCCCAGATGATCTGTTACTCAAGAGAACTCATCACAAGGTGCAAGCTTTAGTTCTCGTCTCTCTAGGCAAACAATGAAATGTTTCACTCGCTGGAGGCCTTGGGAAGCCAGACAGAGACCGTCATTCAAGCCCCAGACTCTGCAGGGTGGGAGTAGAGGGTGTGGGGTTGCAAAGAATGCGTTAAAGCATCCTTTGTGAGCCCAGCACCGTGTGGAGGAATTTTTAAACGGGAAAACTAGTCAAGGGCCCCAGCTGTATTTCAGAACCAGCAAGGCTCAAGGAGAAAAGGACGAGGAATCCTAGTCGGCCTCTGCCCTCCCACCCCGAGTGGTCCCACAGGGCCTTAAATGGTAGACAGAACACTGCTGTGAATGATCACTCTTCCAGCTGGAAAAGTACGACTCCCCGCACGGTTCTTAAACAGTCCCAGGGGCCTACCTCTGCGTTCTCTCTCCCAGGTAGCCAACAAAGTACTTTTGCCTCACAACCAGGTACATCAGTCCAGCAAAAGCAGCAGGAACTAAGTGGAGAAAGGAAAACACCTCGTGTTAGTGTCGCTGACACCAAAGCATGCTAAGTTAACCCAATATTAATACAGTCATTATGCAATCAACGCTGGCCACAGAATTGAGCAGAGGCCTCAGCTTCTGCCAGTCAGGGCCGATGTGAAGTTCAGCAAAGAGCCTGCAGCTGGAAGAAACCTGAGATCTCTAATAATAGTCATGTTGTGAAGTAAGTCAGAAACAGAAAAACAAATACCGCATGCTAACACATATATATGGAATCTAAAAAAAAAAAAAAAAAAAGTGGTTCTGAAGAACCTGGGGCAGGACAGGAATAAAGATGCAGACGTAGAGAATGGACTTGAGGACACAGGGACGGGGAAGGGTAAGCTGGGATGAAGTGAGAGAGTGGCATGGACATATACACACTACCAAATGTAAAATAGCTAGTGGGAAGCAGCCGCTTAGCACAGGGAGATCAGCTCAGTGCTTTGCGACCACCTAGAGGGGTGGGATAGGGAGGGTGGGAGGGAGACGCAAGAGAGAGGGGACATGGGGATATAAGTATATGTATAGCTGATTCACTTTGTTATAAAGCAGAAACTAGCACACCATTGTAAAGCAATTATACTCCAATAAAGATGTTAAAAAAAAATTCAACAGAAAAAATAAAACGAAACAATCTAATTAGAAATTTAACAAAAGACAGGAAAGATATTTCAGCAAAGGGGATGTACAAATGGCCAAAAAAAAAAAAAAAAGCACATGAAGATTACTCTCATTAGACATTATAAGGAAGCACAAATTAAAACTATAATGAGACATCACTACACACCTATCAGAATGGCTAACAAAAAATAACGATAACACCAAACACCAATGAGGATACATATTGCTGGTGGGAATGTGAAATGTTACAGTCTGGTAAAGACTTCAAGAATTTCCTACAAAACTAAACATGGAATTACCATATGGTGCAGCAACTGTACACTTGGGCATTTATCTCAGAGAAATAAAAAATTATGTTCACATAAAAAAAATAATAATAATAGTCATGTTACCCTGTATTGGCATCATGGTGTAGTTTACAAAGTCTTTTCAAACCCTTCATCTAATTTGAATCCTTTTCAGATGACTGATATCATCTTTTCTATTTCCAGATGTGAAAACATGGGTTCCATTGCCCAAGGGGCTTGTGTAAGACTGTCAGCTTGTAAGTGTGTGTGCGTGTGTGTGTGTGTGTGTGTGTTTGGGAGGAGAGCTGGACTTGAACCCAGAGCCCTGCTCTGAAGCTGGTTCTCTTCAAAGTACACCCTTCACCTGTGGGCCTCCAGGAATTGCGATGCGCAACCTTTTCTGAACAATTGCTACAGTTCAGGAAAGATCTCCGGGGAAAGAAATGCCCTTTGCATTCCAGCCAAATAACCCCATGGAGTCCTGAACACTTGGAGCTGAGAGTTAGGAAACCCAGCCCCGCCAGGACTATTATGATCTGGAGCTAATGCTTAACTCATTCTACCTCTGGACGAAGGGCTGATTACAGCTTTCCTACCTACCAGGAATTAATATGCGGGTGAAACAGAAGTATGGGTATAAAAGCTCTGTGAAGACCCCCCCCAGCGTTATTCAAATACCAAATTAAGTGCATTAACCGAGCACTTTTTATGTGTCAGGTACTGCCCGAGGCATACCGGGTACTCTGGTGTTCGATCTTCTCTTCTCTGAAGGTCACAAAATTGTCACAATTCACAATTTGCCTTGGACAAAGTCTTTCCTGGTTGGTCCCTTCCTGGTGGCTCTGCTCTAACTTATCGGCCCATCTCTCTTTCACTGGGAGCTAAGTTGAACATGACTTAAAAGAAATCAGGGTGCAAAGTGGCTGAATTCATTGCCCATATGCAGCGAATGGCGCCCACCTCTGGTGTGGACCTGGGCTGCTTGGAACACCAGGAGAGGTGTCGTGGATTCAAATCCAGGCTCTAAAATTCTCAGGTTTGAGCAAGTTCCCCTGGGGTTTGGGTTCCTGCTCTGTAAAGTGATGGGTTTGGGCTGGGGTTCCTTTCACCTAAAAAATTCTACAATCTACCATATTCATAGGAAGTGATGATTATTGAACAGGGGTGACTGACACTTCTGTCTCCCAGAAATGCCAACACTTGTTTTGGCAGAAAATGCATATTTCCAGGACCCTGAAACCCCTTCCAACTCCCTTTGTATTTAACTAACCAGAAAAACTCCAGATTCACCTGTATCATGTATAGTCTAAGACATAAAAGGAATCATCACTCCTACTCTAAGTGTAGTTTGACTTGATTTTTCAAGTGATGCCAGACATGTTTCTTATTTAACTGAGGACAGAAAGTGGGAAATAAAGAGTGCACTTACTGACAGCCTTACGGCGCACATGATATTCCTGAAGTGGTTTCTGCTACCATCCCTCACCTCTCTTCTCTCTCACTGCACCTTATTCTTTTCCTTCATGGCATGTCTCACTCTTGGCAAAAGTTTATCCATTCATTTATTTTCTACGGTCCACCTCGCCAACTGCTGTGTGCTTCACCACCATCTCTGTTTTATTTATAGCTGCGTATCCAGGGACAGGGCTTGGCACATAGTAGGTGTTCAATGTATATTTTTATGGAAATAAAGTACGAGGATACTTGTGAAAAATCCAGGATTTAGCCTGAAAGACCTGGGCTCCCATCCTGGCTCTGTTATTCACCAGCTGAGCAACCTTGAAAACGTCACTTTATGTCCCTGGACCAAAGGGTCCTCAAAGATGACAGGGCAAAATAATATCCACTTTACTTACTTTATAGAATGAGTGAAGGCAATAAGGATGAAATCATTTATCAGAGGACACTAATGGCCTTTTCTCATGCACCGCTGGGCCACAGCATGGAAGCCGGCCAAGTCATGCCAAGCCTTCACCAGACACAGTGCCAGTCTCCAAAGGGGACCAAAAATACCACACAGGGACTTCCCTGGCGGTCCAGTGCTTAAGACTCTGCGCTTCCAATGAAGGGGGCGCGGGTTCGATCCCTGGTCTGGGAACTAGGATCCCACATGCCGCACGGCACGGCCAGAAAAAAAAAACCAACAAACCACCACTCGGGTTTCTGTTTAATTTTAAATCAACTCTGGATGTCAACTTGCTGAAGTCAAGACCGCGGGCTGCTAAGAACCGGGGAGGCTGGAGACCTGGACCCAGGCCCGAAGAAGGACCACCACGCAGAAGCCGATTAGCAGGACAGCCAAGTGACAGCTGGCCCAGAATAGACCCCTCGGGTGCTCTCATTTAGAATGCCCTTGTATCTGAGCTAACACTGCTTAAGGATTCTGAGTCACATTTAGCCTTAAACCACCCTTGCCAGCGCAGCCACTCTCCACCAGCCACCAGGGAGCCAGCATGAGCGATGCATTACCGCAGGGCTCCGCGCGGGCACCCCGCCCGCTGAAACACGGCCTCCGGAGGGTCTCGCCTCTCCAGGGCTTCATGGATTGGAGCTGGAGGGCAGGCAAAGCCTTTTCAACAAAAAGCCTGCACTCGAACCTCCTGGTGACGCATCACGTTTCAGAAAGAGAACACACAAGGAGAAGCCTGGGTTACCTTGGCTGCAGAGGAGCCCGGCGCTCCAGAGCATGACGAGGAAGGTGGGGTACGCATCGACACAGTTCTGGCTGTAGAATAAACACACAAGGGGAAACATCAGAAGACACGTTACTTCAGCGCAGTCTGAAAATTACCTGAAACCCCGAATTAATAATCACTGTCGCGCACAGCACAAACCCCATTCATAATTCCACTGACCTCTACCTGATAAGACGTCAGAAACAGACGGTGGTGTGTGTAAAGCGGACACGTGTTCAGAATCCATCCACTCCCTTCCTCGGTGAAGCCGATCGGAGACCCGCTTTCTTGATGGATTCGCCTTGGCAGGATTCCTGCTCGCGGTTACACCAAAGCGCTTCTTGGAATTGAAAAGTGAGCGCCGCGGACAGCAGGGCTGGGCGGCGGTCAGGGTCGGGGCAGCAGGGAAGAGGGACCCGACTAAGAAACCTTCAGGTCAGACACACAAGTCAGCCCAGACACGCGGGCCAGGCTGAGGAAGGCAAGGCGAGCCTCAAGCATTAGAGGGACCAGGGGTCGATTCAGCAAAGCCGGTGCTCACGGTGTTATCTTGCTGCTGGAGCAATGGCTTTGTGCAGGGCTCAGTCCTCACCCCCGTGCTGGTGTCTTACATTCTTGGTCTCCTTTAAACTCAGGCAATCCTGCGAGCACACATGGTGACTGCATGTGTTTCCTATGGCTGCTGGGACAACTAGCCACAAGCTCAGTGGCTTAAAACAAGACAAATTGATCATCTGGAGGTCAGAAGTCTGAAATCGGTCTCCTTAGGCCAAAATGAAGGTGTCCGCATGGCTGCATTCCTTCTGGAGATGCATCTCTTCTGTTTCCTTGCTTTTCCCAGCTTCTAGAGATCGCCTGCATTCCTTGGCTTGTGGCCCCTTCCAACCTCAAAGCCAGCAATGTTTGATCATGTCTTCTTGGCGACACCAACTCTTCTGCCTCCTTCTTCCACATTTGAAGGACCCTTGTGATTACATTGGGTCCCACCCAGATAATCCAGGATAATCTCTTAAATTGAACTTAAATTCAGCTGGTTAGCAAACTTGATTCCTCCTTGCCACGTAACATAACCCATTCACATGTTCCCGAGATTAGGATGTGAACACCTTTGGGGGGTCATTATTCGGCCTACCACAATTAGTCTCATGTTTCAGATGAGAAACTGAATCTTGGAGAAGTTGAATAACTTGCCCAAGGTCACCCAGCTACAGAGTAGCAAAGCCAAGATTCACAGTCTGGTCAGTACGACTCTAAAACCAGGTGTGTTACCTCCTCGACTCTACAGGCACACCTCAGAAATAGCGTGGGTTCAGTTCAACACCACCACGATGAAGCAAATACCGTGATAAAGCAAGTCACAGGAATGTTTTTGTTTCCCAGTGCACATAAAAGTGATGTTTATGCTATACTGTAGTCCAATATATGTGCAATAGCATTATGTCTAAAAACCAAGGTACATACCTTAATTTAAAAATACGTTATTGCTAAAAAAATGCTAACCATCATCTGACAATGCAGGGCTGCTGCAAACCTTCAATTTGTAAAAAAAAACCGAAAACCACAGTGTCTGTGAAGCACAATAAAAAGAGGTATGCCTGCACTAAAGCACACAGCAAGTGTTCTCTTGAGTTTACAGCCTAGATCAGAACAATCAATACGCACATCCATGGAAACACAACACAACAAGACTCAAAAGAGGAGGGGCAATGCAATAGAGTGGGAAGGATTTGGTGACTAGGATTTTGTCCCCCACCTGACATTAACCTGTTGTTTGTCACTGGCAAAGCAAACTCTCTGGACTTAGTTTCCTTACCAGTAAAACTAAGAGACTAATAAAGAATAACTCTGAGATCCACTTAAGCTCTAAGAGTCGATGGTCTAATGTACTGGTTCTCAAGGTGTGGCCCCTGGATCAGCCACATCAGAATCACCACGGAACTTGTTGAAAATGCAAATGTTAATGCCTTCCTTGGACCTAAGGAATTAAAAACTCTGAGGGTGGGCCCAGCAAGAGTTTTAACAGCCCTCCAGGTGATCCTGATACATACTCAAGTCTGAGAACCACTGGTCTGAGGTAATTCGAACTGTATAGGTAAAAGCAAAGATGCAATTTTCAAATTACATTTGGCCTTTTATCCAAATTCCTTCCTTGGATTCTTCATCTGGATCCTTCTTGATCTGGTTCTCATAAAGTTTCTCCTAAAAATCAGTCTTGAAGCCTCGTTCAAACCGATAGGATCTCAAGATTCAGTTGGTACCGCTGAGAACCCTGGAATGACCAGCCCTTGGTCTGTCCCCTGCAGAGAACCCAGAGAGGTTGGGTCACAGGGGCCTTCAGATCTTTCTGATGGTCAAAAAATCCCTTACCGGAGAAGTCAACAAATGGAAAAGGTAAGAAACCAATGTACCCTGTCCTGGATAGACACAGGAGAGCCAGAAGAACCCTGCTGACCTTGCTGGGGGCTCTGGATACCCAGGATTTCCATTGATCTATGGACACAGTAAGAACTCCAAAGGGCGGGAGTCCCTTACAAATCTGCCATTTGGGGTGAAGCACTTAGTGAGTAAACAAGCCCCAAAATGATAACTGTAGCAGCCGCTAAGCAAATGCATCACATCTATTCTTACGCCTCATTAGAGACACAAAACTGCAGCCTCAGGACTGAGAGAAGATCCATCTCCCAGTTCCAGAAAACTAGAGAGAAAATTCCCTTTTATTTAGTTGAATAATGTTCCATGTCTGATGGGATCTAATACCTAACACTCAAAACAGTTTGAAAATCTATTAATATCAAAGCTCTCCCTGCTTCCTCTCATTCTCGTGCTTCTGTTTTGTTTGTTTTGAAGTTGTGATTTTGTCTGGGTGATGCAAAATTATAAAAAATTCTTTATTGTCCAAGGAATGTGCTCATAGAGAGAAGTGTCTAGTGATGTGACATTAGGTCAGCCATTCAATCATTCCTGCCTCTTATATCAAGTCACCATGGGCCCTGGTACAACACAGTCGGCCTGAAATTGAACGAAACTCTCCCAACTCTAAGAAAACGGGCTCTTCTCTGGATTTCCAGAATACGCCCAGAGTCCTAACCCCCATTCTGGCTCAAGCCGGTCCCTCTCCCCATCCAGGATCTCTGGCACATCTTCCATCCACGGCTTCATGCACACATGCCTCTCCTCGCCAGAGGGCCGCTGCTGGGCTGAACTCAAACAGCTTTTGTCCTTTGGTCAGTGATGCGGCTGCCTTTAGGGACCTTAGAGGTCACTCGTGTGGTCCCTGAAGTCACAAAGCCTGGGTCCCACTCGGGGCTGCCACTTTTTTTTTTTCAGTATTAAAATGTTTAATTTTATATTCTCTTTACCACCTTTAAACTTCTTTTTTTTAACATCTTTATTAGAGTATAATTGCTTTACAATGGTGTGTTAGTTTCCGCTTTATAACAAAGTGAATCAGCTATACATATACATATATCCCCATAACTCCTCCCTCTTGCGTCTCCCTCCCACCCTCCCTATCCCACCCCTCTAGGTGGTCACAAAGCACTGAGCTGATCTCCCTGTGCTATGCGGCTGCTTCCCACTAGCTATCTGTTTTACATTTGGTAGTGTATATTAGTCCATGCCACTCTCTTATTTCGTCCAAGCTTACCCTTCCCCCTCCCCATGTCCTCAAGTCCATTCTCTATGTCTGCATCTTTATTCCTGTCCTGCCCCTAAGTTCTTCATAACCTTTTTTTTTTTTTTTTAGATTCCATATATATGTGTTAACATACAGTATTTGTTTTTCTCTTTCTGACTTACTTCACTCTGTATGATGGACTCTAGGTCCATCCACCTCACTACAAATAACTCAATTTCGTTTTGTTTTATGGCTGAGTAATATTCCATTGTATATGTGTGCCACATCTTCTTTATCCATTCATCTGTCGATGGACACTTAGGTTGCTTCCATGTCCTGGCTACTGTAAATAGAGCTGCAATGAACATTGTGGTACGTGACCCTTTTTGAATTATGGTTTTCTCAGGGTATATGCCCAGTAGTGGGATTGCTGGGTCATATGGTAGTTCTATTTTTAGTATTTTAGGGAACCGCCATAATGTTCTCCATAGTAGCTGTATCAATTTACATTCCCACCAACAGTGCAAGAGGGTTCCCTTTTCTCCACACCCGCTCCAGCATTTGTTGTTTGCAGATTTTTTGATGATGGCCATTCTGACCGGTGTGAGGTGATACCTCATTGTAGTTTTGATTTGCATTTCTCTAAAGATTAGTGATGCTGAGCATTCTTTCATGTGTTTGTTGGCCATCTGTATATCTTCTTTGGAGAAATGTCTATTTAGGTCTTCTGCCCATTTTTAGATTGGGTTGTTTGTTTCTTTTGATATTGAGCTGCATGAGCTGCTTGTAAATTTTGGAGATTAATCCTTTGTCAGCTGCTTCAAAATATATGCAAATATTTTCTCCCATTCTGAGGGTTGTCTTTTCATCTTGTTTATGGTTTCCTTTGCTGTGCAAAAGCTTTTAAGTTTCATTAGGTCCCATTTGTTTATTTTTGTTTTTATGTCCATTTCTCTAGGAGGTGGGTCAAAAAGGATCTTGCTGTGATTTATATCATAGAGTGTTCTGCCTATGTTTTCCTCTAAGAGTTTTATAGTGTCTGGCCTTACATTTAGGTCTTTAATCCATTTTGAGTTTATTTTTGTGTATGATGTTAGGGAGTGTTCTAATTTCATTCTTTTACATGTAGTTGTCTAGTTTTCCCAGCACCACTTATTGAAGAGGCTGTCTTTTCTCCATTGTATATTCTTGCCTCCTTTATCAAAGATAAGGTGACCATAGGTGCATGGGTTTATCTCTGGGCTTTCTATCCTGTTCCATTGATCTATATTTCTGGTTTTGTGCCAGTACCATACTGTCTTGATTACTGTAGCTTTGTAGTATAGTCTGAAGTCCAGGAGCCTGATTCTTCCAGCTCCATTTTTCTTTCTCAAGATTGCTTTGGCTATTTACGGTCTTTTGTGTTTCCATACAAATTGTGGAATTTTTTGTTCTAATTCTGTGAAAAATGCCATTGGTAGTTTGATAGGGATTGCAATGAATCTGTAGATTGCTTTGGGTAGTATAGTCATTTTCACAATGTTGATTCTTCCAATCCAAGAATATGGTATATCTCTCCATCTGTTTGTATCGTTTTTAATTTCTTTCATCAGTATCTTATAGTTTTCTGCATACAGGTGTTTTGTCTCCTTAGATAGGTTTATTCCTAGGTATTTTATTCTTTTTGTTGTAATGGTAAATGGGAGCATTTCCTTAATTTCTTGTTCAGGTTTTTCATCATTAGTGTATAGGAATGCAAGAGATTTCTGTGCATTAATTTTGTATCCTGCTACTTCACCAAATTAATTGATTAGCTCTAGTAGTTTTCTGGTAGCGTCTTTAGGATTCTCTACGTATAGTATCAAGTCATCTGCAAACAGTGACAGTCTACTTCTTCTTTGCCGATTTGGATACCTTTTATTTCTTTTTCTTCTCTCATTGCTGTGGCTAAAACTTCCAAAACTATGTTGAATAATAGTGCTGAGAGTGGGCAACCTTGTCTTGTTCCTGATCTTAGTGGAAATGGTTTCAGTTTTTCACCATTGAGAACGATGTTGGCTGTGGGTTTGTCATATATGGCCTTTATTATGTTGAGGTAAGTTCCCTCTATGCCTACTTTCTGGAGGGTTTTTATCATAAACAGGTGTTGAATTTTGTCAAAAGCTTTTTCTGCATCTACTGAGATGATCATATGGTTTTTCTCCTTCAATTTGTTAATATGATGTATCACATTGTTTTGCGTATATTGAAGAATCCTTGCATTCCTGGGATAAACCCCACTTGATCATGGTGTATGATCCTTCTAATGTGCTGTTGGATTCTGTTTGCTCATATTTTGTTGAGGATTTTTGCATCTATGTTCATCAGTGATACTGGCCTGTAGTTTTCTTTCTTTGTGACATCTTTGTCTGGTTTTGGTATCAGGGGGTGATGGTGGCCTCGTAGAATGAGTTTGGGAGTGTTCCTCCCTCTGCTAGATTTTGGAAGAGTTTGAGAAGGATAGATGTTAGCCCTTCTCTAAATGTTTGATAGAATTCACCTGTGAAGCCATCCGGTCCTGGGCTTTTGTTTGTTGGAAGATTTTTAATCACAGTCTCAATTTCAGTGCTTGTGATTGGTCTGTTTATATTTTCTACTTCTTCCTGGTTCAGTCTCAGAAGGTTGTGCTTTTCTAAGAATCTGTCCATTTCTTCCAGGTTGTCCATTTTATTGGCATATAGTTGCTTGTAGTAATCTCTCATGATCCTTTGTATTTCTGCAGTGTCAGTTGTTACTTCTGCTTTTTCATTTCTAATTCTATTGATTTGAGTCTTCTCCCTTTTTTTCTTGATGAGTCTGGCTAATGGTTTATCAATTTTGTTTATCTTCTCAAAGAACCAGCTTTTCGTTTTATTGATCTTTGCTACTGTTTCCTTCTTTTCTTTTTCATTTATTTCTGATCTGATCTTTATGATTTCTTTCCTTTGGGAGTTTTTTGTTCTTCTTTCTCTAATTGCTTTAGGTGTAAGGTTAGGTTGTTTCTTTGAGATATTTTTTGTTCCTTGAGGTAGGATTGCTATAAACTTCCCTCTTAGAACTGCTTTTGCTGCATCCCATAGGTTTTGGGTCGTTGAGTTTTGTCATTTGTTTCTAGGTATTTTTTGATTTCCTCTTTGATTTCTTCAGTGATCTCTTGGTTATTTAGTAGTGTGTTGTGTAACCTCCATGTGTTTGTATTTTTTACAGATTTTTTCCTGTAATTGATATCTAGTCTCATAGCGTGTGGTCGGAAAAGATACTTGATACAATTTCAATTTTCTTAAATTTACCAAGGCTTGATTTGTGACCCAAGATATGATCTATCCTGGAGAATGTTCCTTGAGCACTTGAGAAGAAAGTGTATTCTGTTGTTTTTGGATGGAATGTCCTACAAATATCAATTAAGTCCATCTTGTTTAATGTGTCATTTAAAGCTTGTGTTTCCTTATTTATTTTCATTTTGGATGATCAGTCCACTAGTGAAAGTGGGGTGTTAAAGTTCCCTACTATGACTGTGTTACTGTCGATTTCCCCTGTGTTTTTATGGCTGTTAGCATTTGCCTTATGTGTTGAGGTGCTCCTATGTTGGGTGCATAAATATTTAGAATTGTTATATCTTCTTCTTGGATTGATCCCTTGATCATTATATAGTGTCCTTCTTTTTCTCTTGTAATAGTCTTTATTTTAAAGTCTATTTTGTCTGATATGAGAATTGCTACTCCAGCTTTCTTTTGATGTCCATTTGCATAGAATATCTTTTTCCATCCCCTCACTTTCAGTCTGTATGTGTCCCTAAGTCTGAAGTGGGTCTCTTGTAGACAGCACATGTACAGATCTTGTTTTTGTATCCATTCAGCCAGTCTATGTCTTTTGGTTGGAGCATTTAATCCATTTACATTTAAGGTAATTATTGATATGTATGTTCCTATTACCATTTTCTTAATTGTTTTGGGTTTGTTATTGTACATCTTTTCCTTCTCTTGTGTTTCCTGCCTAGAGAAGTTCCTTTAGCATTTGTTGTAAATCTGGTTTGGTGGTGCTGAATTCTCTTAGCTTTTGCTTGCCTGTAAAGTTTTAATTTCTCTGTCGAATCTGAATGAGATCCTTGCTGGGTAGAGTAATCTTGGTTGTAGGTTTTTCCCTTTCATCACTTTAAATATGTCCTGCCACTCCCTTCTGGCTTGCAGAGTTTCTGCTGAAAGATCAGCTGTTAACCTTATGGGGATTCCCTTGTATGTTATTTGTTGTTTTTCCCTTGCTGCTTTTAATATTTTTTCTTTGTATTTAATTTTTGATAGGTTGATTAATATGTGTCTCAGTGTGTTTCTCCTTGGATTTATCCTGTATGGGACTCTCTGCACTTCCTGGACTTGGCTATTTCCTTTCCCATATTAGGGAAATTTTCAGCTATAATCTCTTCAAATATTTTCTCAGTCCCTTTCTCTCTTCTTCTTCTGGGACCCCTATAATTTGAATGTTGGTGCGTTTAATGTTGTCCCAGAGTTCTCTGAGACTGTCCTCAATTCTTTTCATTCTTTTTTCTTTATTCTTCTCTGTGGTAGTTATTTCCACTATTTTATCTTCCAGGTCACTTATCTGTTCTTCTGCCTCAGTTATCCTGCTATTGATACCTTCTACAGAATTTTTAATTTCATTTATTGTGTTGTTCATCATTGTTTGTTTGCTCTTTAGTTCTTCTAGGTCCTTGTTAAACGTTTCTTTTATTTTCTCCATTCTATTTCCAAGATTTTGGATCATCTTTACTATCATTACTCTGAATTCTTTTTCAGGTAAACTGCCTATTTTCTCTTCATTTGTTTGGTCTGGTGGGTTTTTACCTTGCTCCTTCATCTGCTGTGTGTTTCTCTGTCTTCTCATTTTGCTTATCTTACTGTGTTTGGGGTCTCCTTTTCACAGGCTGCAGGTTTGTAGTTCCTGTTGTTTTTGGTTTCTGCCCCCAGTGGCTAAGGGTGGTTCAGTGGGTTGTGTAGGCTTCCTGGTGGAGGGGACTGGTGCCTGTGTTCTGGTGGATGAGGCTGGATCTTGTCTTTCTGGTGGGCAGGACCACATCCGGTGGTGTGTTTTGGGGTGCCTGTGACCTTATTATGATTTTAGACAGCCTCTCTGCTAATGGGTGGGGTTGTGTTTCTGTCTTGCTAGTTGTTTGGCATAGGGTGTCCAGCACTGTAGCTTGCTGGTCATTAAGTGGAGCTGGGTCTTAGCATTGAGATGGAGATCTCTGGGAGAGCTTTCACTGTTTGATATTACGTGGAGCCGGGAGGTGTCTGTTGGACCAATGTCCTGAACTCGGCTCTACCACCTCAGAGGCACAGGCCTGACACCCGGCCAGGGCACCAAGACCCTGTCAGCCACACAGCTCAGAAGAAAAGGAAGAAAAAAATAAATAAATAAATAAAATAAAATAAAGTTATTAAAATACAAAATAAGAAATAATTATTAAAAAATTTAAAAATTTTAAAAGTAATAAAAAGATGGAAAAAAAAGAAAGAAGAGAGCAATCAAACCAAAAAACAAATCCATCAATGATAACAAGTGTTAAAAACTATACAAAAAAAAAAAAAAAGGACAAATGGTAAAAGCAAAGCTATACAGACAAAACCACACAAAGAAGCATGCACATACACATTCACAAAAAGAGAAAAAGGAAAAATATACATATATATCGTTGCTCCCAAAGTCCACCGCCTCAATCTTGGGATGATTCATTGTCTATTCAGGTATTCCACAGATGTAGGGTACATCAGGTTGATTGTGGAGATTTAATCCGCTGCTCCTAAGGCTGCTGGGAGAGATTTCCCTTTCTCTTCTTTGTTCGCACAGCTCCCGGGGTTCAGTTTTGGATTTGGCCCCGCCTCTGTGTGTAGGTCGCCTGAGGGCATCTGTTCCCCGCTCAGACAGGACGGGGTTGAAGGAGCAGCTGCTTCAGGGGCTCTGGCTCACTCAGGCCGGGGGGAGGGAGGGGTACGGATGCGGGGCGAGCCTGCGGCGGCAGAGGCCAGAGTGACGTTGCACCAGCCTGAGGCGCCGTATGTTCTCCCGGGGAAGTTGTCCCCGGATCACGGGAGCCTGGCCGTGGCGGGCTGCACAGGCTCCCGGGAGGGGCGGTGTGGAGAGTGACCTGTGCTTGCACACAGGCTTCTTGGTGGCGGCAGCAGCAGCCTTAGCGTCTCATGCCCGTCTCTGGGGCCCGCGCTGACAGCCGCGGCTCGCGCCTGTCTCTGGAGCTCATTTAGGCGGTGCTCTGCATCCCCTCTCCTCGCGCACTGCAAAACAGTGGCCTCTTGCCTCTTCGGCAGCTCCAGACTTTTTCCCGGGCTCCCTCCCGGGTAGCTGTGGCGCACTAGCCCCTTTCAGGCTGTGTTCATGCAGCCAACCCCAGTCCTCTCCCTGGGATCTGACCTCCGAAGCCCGAGCCTCAGCTCCCAGCCCCCACCCGCCCCGGCGGGGGAGCAGACAAGCCTCTCGGGCTGGTGAGTGCTGGTTGGCACCGCTCCTCCATGCGGGAGTCTCTCCGCTTTGCCCTCCGCACCCCTGTGGCTGCGCTCTCCTCCACGGCTCCGAAGCTTCCCCCCTCTGCCACCCGCAGTCTCCGCCCGCGAAGGGGCTTCCTAGTGTGTGGAAACCTTTCCTCCTTCACAGCTCCCTCCCACTGGTGCAGGTCCCATCCTTATTCTTTTGTCTCTGTTTTTTCTATTTTCTTTTGTCCTACCCAGGTACATGGAGAGTTTCTTGCCTTTTGGGAGGTCTGAGGTCTTCTGCCAGCGTTCAGTAGGTGCTCTGTAGGAGTTGTTCCACATGTAGATGTATTTCTGATGTATTTGCGGGGAGGAAGGTGACTCCACATCTTACGCTTTCGCCATCTTGAAGGTCTCCCGGCTGCCACTTTTTGACTGTGCAATTGTGGGTGCATTTCCTAGCCTCACTGAGTCTCAATCTCCTCATCAATTGAAGGTGAATGGAGACATGAGTATTTATTGATACCTCCCTGGCTGTTGTGAGAATAAAACGAGGGAAAGCAGCACCAGGCTCGTAGTAAGCATTCAATAAATGGTGGCTATTATTCCTCCAACCTCTTCCTTCTTATAACCCCCAATGGAAATGTCTTTCCTACTGACAAATTATTGTTATTCCAAATATTCTTTTGTGCCAGTTTTTCTGCAGGACAAAACTGACAAACCCACTTTGTCTGTCATTTCTTGAGGTCTAACTACGAGCTACTCAGCAGATCTCTCAACAATTCACTGTGCTTTGTTCAACTGGACGCACCGCACTGCCAGTGTTTTTATGGAGAAAAGGATTCATTGCAATTTTCCCTTTCATTTTTCTCCACCTTTAGGAATGAGATATAGAAGCACTTAATGTTTTGCTTGTTAATTTGGGTTTATTTAAAATAAGTAAATATGGGAGGGATAAATTAGGAGTTTGGGATTAAAATATACACACTACTATATATAAAATAGATAACCAACAAGGACCTACTGTATAGCACAGGGAACTATACTCAATATCTTGCAATAACCTATAATGGAAAGGAATCTAAATAAGAATATGTGTGTGTGTATATATACATATATATATATATAAAACTGAATCACTTTGCTCTACACCTGAAACTAACACAACATTGTAAATCAACTACATTGCAATAGAACTTTAAATAAATAAATACATAAATAAGTAAATATTGGTAATAACAGTAATAGTATCAACACTAATCAATAGAACCAATGTAGATGTATCACCTTCAAATCATTCACAAGTCCCTGCTACTTGGAAGTGAGTCCAGAGTGGATTCTGAGAAGTGTGGGGGGAGAAGGGACCTTAGGGTATCATTTACCAAAATGCATCTTATGAAACACTAAACCTTTGATATGCTCTAGAAAAAAAAAAAGGAGGGGTGTGTGTAGTTAAATAAGACCTCCCCTTCTTGCAGAACCAAGAATCACAGTGTCTTAGTACTTTAAAGGTTCTCAAAAGTCTTGCTGTACAGAACTTGTTCTTCTCTTTAACACCTGTTAACAGCCCATGAACTTGTAATCTATGGGTCACATTTTGGAAAATGACACATCTGCAGAGACCCATCTTCTCTCCACAACCTGTGCTCACCCGCACTCATGGAGAAGAATCTTAGGTCAGTTAACTGAGGCTTTTCTCCAAAAATCAAACTTTGACGGCTCTGGCTGCACTCATCAACTGGGAACAGGGCTTTGACCTATATTTTAGACACATGAAGAGAGAGTCAAGGTCGAGATCCTTTGAACTCTCAAACCCTGACTCAGCTCTGCCCTCGAGGGAGATGGGTGGTAGAGCAGCCCATTAACCGAGGCTGAGTCTGAGCTGAAGCCCTCACCTGGCTGGGATGTCTGTTTACCAACAGCCCCCAAATCTTGAATTATCTGTATCAGTCAACAGTCATACTTTATGCTGAAAAGCATGCATCAGCCATTTCAGTCCACCAGCATCATTTATTCTTTATGCTATTTTCCCTTTATACAGTCTCTAAACATTTATGATCCCACACCCCATCAACCAAGAGTTTTGATCATGCAACCGTATGACGGGTATATTTATGTACAAATTATATACACATCCTACTCTCAATCTGTATATTAAAACTAAGTAAAGTTCAATTTCCTATTTTTTAGATAGCAACATTAAATACATGTTCTTTTCTTCTCACACCCCTACGGCTCTTCTTGTACCCCTCTTTGGTGCTTTGGAGGCCCCTGGAGAAGCTATCACTGGGGATGACTTGCTACCGGGCTAACACGTAAGGCCCTTCCTGGTAGCTTCCTGGCTGGGGCATGCAGACTGGGGGCTCCTGGCGTCGCCAGCAGGCGGCAGCCTCTGTGTTGATCTTCAGCACCTTCCACAACCCACCTCAGGCACACACAGGGCGCTGCCAGCTGGGTCAGGGAGGAAGTAGTCTTTGCAACAGAACCACAGCAGTGTCTGGGCAACCTTTTAATTACAGAAAATTCTCCTCCACTCCCCCTTCCCCCCAAAAGCTCCTACCTCTCCACAGCTCTCTCTCCTCCCCTCCCTCTCCTTGCCCTCTCTCGGGGGGTAAGTGGGAAAGTCACGTGGGTTTGGGAGCTGGGCGGCAGCACCCATGCGATGGGGACCCCCAGGCGGCACCAATCACCCACCGCTCTCCTCTAGCGCCTTCTGACGGCAGGGGCCCCGAGCCATGGCAGAACTTCCAAACCACCTTCCAAACGACAGCGCAACCATCCCCAGAGGGCAATTCCACAGTCTGGAGGCTGGCAGCGGGGGACCAGGTGTCAGCGAGGCGGCTTCTTAGAAGCAGAGCTAGGTCACTCCTGGGGGAAACGGCAGACACCAGGCGGCCTGGCCTGCCCCGGTTCTTCTTCGTTTTCGGCAGGATGGAAACTTAGCTTCTCACCCGGTACAGAGAAATTCCGCTGCATGCAGCCCTGCCCCACTTCTCCAGACGGGCCCGGCCGTGCTCCTAAGAACACCCAGCAGCTGGTGAGAATGCAGTGATCTGGGCGGGAAGAAGCTTCCCTTTCCGAACAGGTAGAATGGTATTCACGTTCTTCTGGATTCCGTGTGGGGGGAGGTTCTGGCGTTACCCCGATGGAGGACACTGTCCTTGCCCCTCTTGCACTCTTGCACGTGGGTATGTCTGCGGGGACCTCTCCCGTCTCCCCTGCAAACAGCACAGAGGGGCTGACAGCACCGCACACTCTCTCCTTCACCTCCTGTAAATGTGAACATCTAATATGGCTTAAGTCACATCCTTCCACTTCTTCAGTGGATTCTGAGAATTAACACACCGAAGGTCCAAATCTTAAGATGGAAATCTCCCTGCAAGTAGTTCAGGAAGGGATTTCCTCGGAATCAGACTGCGCAGGAGTGCTGGGTCTGAGGGGCTGGGGCCGACGGGAGGCAGAGGGCCCTCGAGTGGCTGCATTTGCTTGTGTTATTCCTGCAGTTCTAGGAGAACGTTGCTTGTGTGGCCACGACTCCCACTTTGGAAGGATCTCTGGAGACATCCAAGTCACCTCCGAGCCAAGACTGAAGGCCAGCTCCTTGGCCAGCCCAGAGCTGCAGCCTCCCTTTCTCACAGGCCAATCACAGGCTCAGAGAAGCAGGTGACAGGCCGCTGGCTGAACCCTCTGTCTGAATGCATTCAGCAGAGAGGAAAATGAATGTTGGATTTGCATCCCAAATAGCACCCGCCTCCTTCACTGAGTTCTTCAGGTGTTTTCAAACAGCCTTTTCATTCAGAAGTAAAAGCAGGAGAGGTGGAGAAGCCACTGCATAATTCCCCCATTCTTTCCGTTCTGGTTGCTCCAGGAGACCTGGCTTGGGAAACGCACTAGAGTCCCCTCCAGACCCCACCGAGGGGACCTGAGGGGCTGCAGGCAGCTGCCCGCTGGTCCTGCCTGTTGCTTCCGAAGCCGGCTGGTGAGTGGTGGCTGGTTTTCCCGGCAGCCCCTCTGGACTAACGCCCCAGAAAATCGGTCAACTCCACGACTGAATGACTGGCTGAGAGGTTCCTGAACAGGCGGAGCTCCATCCCCCCATCCCACAGCCCCGCTTCCCCTCTTTACACACCAGCACTTGTTAAGATGATGAAAAGTGCCCCCAATGTCTCCCAGGTGAAGTTCAAGCTTCCCTGGGAACCCCGCCTCCCCGGCCTTTGGAAGGTTGGCCCAGACAGACATGCGGCCCTGTGCCCAGGCCCCCCATCTGTCAGTTAGCAGTGTCATGGTTTGGACTCACTTGGCAGTGTAGACCCGTTCCAAGGCAAGTGTCCCCGTCCTCTGGAAGCTCCACCCATTATGGGTCTTGCTTTCGTGCTCCACCTTGTGGGCAAAGAACCCTGCCAGAGGGAAAAGTTTGGATTTGGTTTATAACGGGGAACGTTCACGAGCCTGGTATCCCATTATTTTACTAGAATGTTAGATGGTTCCTTAACTTGACCTCTAAGATGCCCTAAATGTCCTCCATCAAATGTCACTGAGCAGAAATTTACTCAGCAGCTACCCTCCACTAATCACTGCGTTTGGTGTTGGTGACTCAAAGGTGAGCAACACACGACCCTCACTTTCAAGGATCCGACAGTCGGAAGAAATAGACAACCAAGTAAAGAAATTACACTACAGAGTGACTCGTGCTAAGATCAGATTGAGTGAGAATACAGAGCCATCGAGGGTCAAAGGGGGCAACTGAATTCAGTGTTTGGGACAGAGAAGGATTCCTAGAGGAGGTGATATTTAAGATAAAATCTGAAGAACAAGTGTGGCAAGCAGAGGAGACCACTCCACTCTCGTGTAACGGAACGTGCAAAGGTTCAGAGGCAAGAACCTCTGGGGTTCAGCACATCCAGCTTATTGGTGGTGGGGAATGGGAAGTGGAACCTGGTACAATTACAAATGAGACCGAAGAGGTAGGTGGTGAATTGTTCTTTCAATGACATTTCTCTCTTATCACTTGCCACGTGCCAGACACTCAGCTTACGTCTGAGAACAAAACACACAAAGAGCCTTGGCCTGAGGAGCTTTTGTTCTGGCGAGGATGCAAGAAGAGAAGACAGACCACACACCGTAAACAAAACGCAAAAATTAAAACGACACAGTGTGCCAAGCTGTGGACGAAAGAGAAGGCACAGCACGACAGGGGCCGCCGGGGGTGCAGACAGGGTGGCCGGAGGGAGCCCCAGGGAGAAAGCAGTAAGTGAACCAAGGCTGAAGAAGACGGTGGCTGAGAAGTGCCTGCCGGACTTAGCAGCATGACCGTGACCTTGATGAGAGCCACGTTAAGAACTTGTGAATTTATTTCCGTCTTGAGAGCAACAAGGAGTTACTGACAGATGTAAGTTGAGGAGTGGCATCGCCAGAAAGCCACTCTGTCTTTAGCATGGTGAGTGTTTAAAGGGGTGAGACCCAGGACAGGGGAAAGACAGAAGGGAGCTGGTTAGGGTGATGCTTGTGGGATTAAGAGATGCCGAGGGGACAGAATCTGAAGGCTGGATGGTGGGGATGGCGGGATAAAGGTCTGTCCCTCCCTCTCTCCCTCTCTCTCTCTCTCTCTCTCTCTCTCTCTCTCCCCCTCACCTCTCCTATTTTATTCCTTTCCTCCTATTTCAAGAGTGAAAAAGGGAAAAGCGTGATTGTCAGGGATCCACTCACAGGATTTCTTTCCATCAACTTTCTATTAGATTCCTCAAAAAGACATGAAAAGGATGCCTTATCCATTGTGTACATGAATAAAAGTCTTCATGTTTTCCTTTCTGTCAAAAGTACATTCCTCTCCTAGAACTGTGCCCGTTTTGAGCAGAGCTGCAGGGCTGGCTTGTCTGAAGGCCCTCTGTTAGGCACTGGACATATGCTCCTTTATTGGGCCTGGCACCAGCTCTGTCAAGTGGGTGGTACTGTCCCCACTTTGTAGACAAGGGCCCTATGGCTCAGGGAGGTTAAATAACTTTCTCAGAGTCACTCCACCGGGGAGCAGGGAGGCTGGGATTCAACTCCAGCTGGGCATTCGAGGGTATGTTTATCCTCCTACTGTCACATAGAAGCTCACTTCAGGGATTCCATCAACTACACAGGGTTTAAGTATCCAACTGTCCACTCTGGACGTCCCTTCTTACCATAGAATACAGTGGAAAATTCTGATCATTGTCTTTCCAGAACCCAAGGTGACACCCCTTGCCCCTGAACATGTAAACAGAGACAGTATTAAGAAAGTCTGAGGTTATTTCTGCAACCAACTGCACAGCGTGGCCGTCCTTCTCCGAGTCTGCCTCTCTTCTTCCTCTCCTTGCCCGATAACAAACCCCTTCCTCTTTTCCAAGCCTTAGCCCTCCACCTGCAACCTTGACGCTGCTTCTGCCACCCTCTTCCGGTCTTTGTTCATCAGTGTCTGCCCCATTTCCTGAACCTTCAGTCTCTGTTTTCCTCCTAATCTTTACCTTTGAAACACACTCAGATCTTTCCTACCCTCAAAACAAAACAAAAACAAGCCTGCCTTAGTCCTGTATCCCACTAGGGTCTACCTCTCCCTCCTTCTAAGCTAAACTTGAAACAGTTGGGCCACCTTTGTCCACTCCTCCAAACACTGACACTCCAACTCCTATTATCCTTGACCATGTTACAGAAACTATGCATGCAAAGACCACTCACACACCTCTCTTGGCTGGCTGCTAACATCAGGCCAAAACAGAGAGACAGAGAGCGACACGGAGAGAGAAGGCTACAAACGCTGACCAAGAACTTACCGCATGCTGGGCTCTGCTGGCTACTCTACCCATGTTAATTATCTCAGGCAATACCTTCAACCATCACACATAGAAGATGTTAGTAACTCCATCTCTCTGTTGAGGAAACTGGTGGTCAGAGAAGGTAAATAACTTTCTCAGGATCACATAAAAAGCTCTTGAGATTTTCATTAAGTTAGTATGAGCCAGCAGCGTGATACAAAAGAATAATTCACACATCCATTATTTTAACAGAACTGGTGTCTGAACCTCGGGAACAGTTTCCCTGCATGGAAAACACCCACCTGCCTCTTAGAAAGAACATGGCAAGTTGGTGGGGAGTGGGGTAGGAGGGGGAACCCAATGACAAGGGACTCTGGAAACCAAGTCATATGAGGAATGATACATTGAAGAAGGGATGTTGCAGGTGACTTTGTAAACACAGAAGCAGCAGGCACAGTCGAAGCTTTTCCAAAGAACAGACACACTAGTGGATAGAAATTATAAGGTAGCAGATTTCAGTTCCATATAAGAGAGAACTTCCTGAGTAGTGAGCGTTTGAATGAATGAATTCAAGAAAAAATACACTGTGTAAAGGTCTACCCTTTGGAGTAGGTTTGAATCCCAGTTTCACCATTACTGGCTCTGGAACCTCCAACCAATGTTCTAACCTCTCCAAGCTCCACTTTGCTTACCTGTGAATTAAGCCAGGACATGGAAGCAACCTAAGTGTCCATTGACAGGTGAATGGATAAAGAAGATATGGCACATATATACAATGAATATTACTCAGCCATAAAAGAAACGAAATTGAGTTACTTGTAGTGAGGTGGATGGACCTAGAGTCTGTCATACAAAGTGAAGTAAGTCAGAAAGAGAAAAACAAACACCGTATGTTAACACATATATATGGAATCTAAAAAAAAAAATGGTTCTGAGGAACCTAGGGGCAGGACAGGAATAAAGATGCAGACGTAGAGAATGGACTTGAGGACACGGGGAGTGGGAAGGGTAAGCTGGGACGAAGTGAGAGAGTGGCATGGACATATATACACTATCAAATGTAAAATAGATAGCTAGTGGGAAGCAGCAGCATAGCACAGGGAGATCAGCTCGGTGCTTTGTGACCACCTAGAGGGGTGGAATAGGGAGTGTGGGAGGGAGACGCAAGAGGGAGGGGATATGGGGATGTATGTATATGTATAGCTGATTCACTTTGTTATACAGCAGAAACTAACACACCATTGTTAAGCAATTATACTCCAGTAAAGATGTTAAAAAACTTTTTAAAAATAAAAAACAAAGAAATATAATACTATATATTTCATAGGGTGCAAGGATTAAATGAGATAATATTATGCTCAGCACCATACTTGACACAAAGCAAATTCTCAATACACTTAACAGTGGGAAGGGCAAGGCCAGTGCGTTGTGAGCCCTCCGTCAGGGGAGTGTTCAGCAGGGGCTCTTGAGGATGCTGTAAAGAAGATTTCTGCTGTCACCATTCAGGCCTCTGCGCAGGAGGCCCGGGTCCCTCCCCTCAGCTCACCCTCTCCTCCCAGTCTAATTAGTTTGGCTTCCTATGGAAATCACTTTCTCTAAATCGGTGTTTCCCAGGTTTGCTTCATGGCAAAGCTGCTGGCACCTTGGCCAAGAAGCTGGAGGCCCTCTGGATGCTACGCATGGGAAATGCATCTCTCTCCACTCCCTGGGAAACCAGGCTTTGGTAGTTCTGGTCCAGGTCTCTCGGAACGAGATACTTTAAACTTGGTCTGCACTTCCAAACGTGCGTTCTGCTGGATCAAGCTGGAAGAGGGCCACGAGTTCAAAGATCTTGATGACTAATGAGCATCTGGGAGGCAGAGGAGAAGGTTCCCCCAGGCGGGTGGGCTCTGGCCCTTCCCCCGGGGAATCGGGCGCACACCATGTGCCGAGAGCACAGAGCCCTCCAACACTGTCACAGACACGGGGACTGACCTCCTTGTCTTGGGACAAAGACAAAGTGTGCCGTGCCTGGCAACAACATGTAAATAGTTCCTAAAGCTAACAGAAAGGGTATCAAATGTAATTGGGGGTGGAGGCAGAGCTTTTGCATGTTTTCCGCACTCGATAAGGTAGACCTATGGCTGCAACACCGAGGTTAATTAGAATCGCAAAGAGAAGTTCTGGACCTACATGTGGACCTTTGTGTTCGCCTAAAAACTCAACGGTTAAAATGGGTAGAGGTGTTATCTTCCAAGTCATTTGAATTTTTCTTGTTCCCCTGCACGGGCACATTTAACAGTTAGAAACAAGAAGTCCTCACAGGGTGATCTCAGCATCACACGGGAGCCCTGGTCTCTGCCTCAGAGGGGAGCAGGACTGATCCTAAGCCTCCGAGGGGGAGGCAAGGGCTCCTTCTGTGGCTTCAGAAGGGCAGCAGCATGTCTTTTCCCCCGAGCATGGGTGGGACAACGCTGTGAAAGGGAAGTGGGGGGACTGGATGGGGACGGACAGAGGCTGTGATGCTGGGGCCGTGCCGTCCACACCGCTACACATGCACCCCAATCATCTGTGTGCCCAGGATGAAAAGTCTCCAGCCCAAAGCAGGAGCTGGTCCACACTTGTCTCTCCCCCACCAGGAAGCCTCCTCAGTTCATGGGACCGTGTCAGGGAGACCGCTGTGTCCTGTCGTTATCTATCTGAAATGGCCGGCCGAAAGATTGCGGTTCAAACTCAGACATGTGGCCGTCTGTAACCTCTCCTCCCCCCTTGCACCAAAGAAGAAGACTTAATCTCATCTGCCAAAAAATAATTAGAAATCTCATTGTCCACCTCAAGTCTGCTCCGGGTTTGCTGTGCTTCTACGGAAAAGCCCAGGATCCCCTGGACAGACCAGGGCCAGGTCCTGGGGCATCTCAGGAGAGATGGAAAGAGTCGGTTCTCACAGGAGGAGACCCTCCAGCTTCCCCCGACTCGGCCTGGACCAACAGGGAGCAGCTCAGGGTGCACTCGAACCTCTGCTCAGCCCCATCTGCACAGGCGGCTGAGGGGACCCTGGCTCCCGCCCACTGTCACCGAGATTGACGGGGATCCGGGGGAGGGCCGGAGGGGGAGAGCTGAACAAGCAGCGCCCTCCGACACCCATGCGACTGCCTCCACGGGGGCCGCAAGCATCACTGCAGGCTTCCTGCTTCCTGCCTGCCCATCTTTTCCCGCCAGCCTCTCCTTTCCTGGGAGGCAGGAACCTAGCTTTCTTGTTCACTGCTACATCCTCATGGATGCGGGACCCTTCCTGGACAGAGCAGGGTCCCTGTGGGTGTATGCAGGTCGAATGAATGAATCCCTTGGCGACTGACAAGACTAAGGGAGCCCCAACATGAAACAGCAATGGCCTGAGACTGTGGCAGCCTCAACCGGCCCTTTGTCCCCTCTCTGAGCTGCAACTCTGTTGTGTGAGATTTAGAATGAAAATGTTTGGGTCAGAAAGCTGCCAAGTGCTGTTCCGGACACCAAGGGGGGGAAAGTGGCGGGAGGGTTGGTGGTGGTGGGATGAATTGGGAGATTGGGATTGACATGTATACACTGATATGTATAAAATAGATAACTAACAAGAAGCTTCTGTATAAAAAATAAATAAAATAAAATTCAAAAAAGAAAAAAAGAAAACGTGTTGTTCCATGGAGGAAACATACTCGGAGTATGGAAAGTGACCACTCTCTGGTGCGGGGAGGCCACGGGAAGCCTTACTCAGTGCCCAGAAGGCGCATCACCAGCCTCTGTCCACACTCGAGATGGGGGAAAATATCCGAATATCCCCAGTTGATTGAACACCCAAGTTTCCAAAGTGTGCCAGGGTGTGAGCATTCAGTAATTACCATTAAGTTACAGAGCTGCCCTTAGTAATTCCTCTCCTTTTTTCTCTACCTTTGTAAACTGCAAATCCCAAAGACACCGGCCGTACTGATAGAGAGAGCCTGAGGCAGTCCTAGCTCAGAACTTTAAAGAGAAAGTTCTACCCAGTCCTGCCTTTTTCACTTCTAGGTCCCTTGCTTGGTTTAAGTGATCGCAGAGTTCATGGAAATGCAAACCCCAAACAAGAAAATCCTCCCCGCTCTCTCTCTCCCTTTATATAAGTACATAATGCCTACCAAAAAATGCTTCAAAAATTACGCATTGCTAGAGAAAAAGAAAGTATTGCAAAGAACATGTTTCTTCAAAAGAAAAAAAAAAAAGCAATACAGAGGTAAAATAATGTTAAGGTGAAATCCCCCTCACACCGCATAAATTTCCTTTTTTTTAGCCTACAGGTGACAGGTGAAGAGCGCCCAGCTGCACTTAGTATAACCCAGTGTCTGGGTGAACATATATCTGATTGTCCCTTTCCAGCCTTCCTGCCCTCCAGCTGGTCTCTGGCCACAGTAATTCATAGTTAAAATGCTGATTGCAGACACTCCAGTGACGGTTTTTGTACAACCTCCAGCTTGCTGCCCTGGCTCTACAGACATGATTAATCATCCCCATTAAAGTGAAAGAACGATTGGGAGAAGGAAAAACCTAAATTCATGCAGAAAGGCACAAACCCCTATACATTCAAATAAAGATACAAATATAGGTAAAGACAAAAGTGTACACACACACACACACACACACACACACACACACACAACTGTGTAAGCCTGACTTTCAAACAACTAGAAACAAAATCTACCCTGAGGGAGGGGATTCCCTTACCGTTCTGGACCACGCTGATGAGGGTGACGATGGCCAGCAGGACAATATTGCCCAGGGTTTCGTGATCCATGTTTGTTTCCGGCTCCCAGCAAGGACTTCTCAGCTCCGTGGCACCCCAGGCCCGCACTGTGCAGGAAGGGGAAGTGAGGGCCGGACTCTGCCTTTCATCATTAGAATTTCCAAAGGTCCCAGCACAATTACAGGGCTTCTTCTTCTTCTTCTTTTTTTTTTTTTAAACTAGCCACCAAAGTACCCTGGCTCAGAGTGTCCTGCCAGAAGAAGCAGGGCTCGGGAGAGAGGCAGGAAGGGAAGAAAGAGTGAAGCATGTTTTTTATTTATTGAGCACCAAAAAGGTTTGTGTCCAGAGTACTGTCTTTCTCTCTTTCCTTGAATTCCTAGGGAAAAAGTAACTACTTGACGCATGGCAGGGTCCAGAGTAGCAGCCGAGTAATAAGCCCTGGATGAATGAATGAATGATGATGAGGTGGACGGCTGATGCCTCTGTTTCCACGGGAAACAAGCAACAAGAGAATGAAAACTAAACCAAAGAACTTAGATAAGGAGCAGAAAGGGGGTCACCTAGGAAAGCTTCCACACGGGAAGGACCGTTAACCACCGCAACTGGCTTCTCTGAGGTAATTACTGAGCTACTTCCCTGGAATCGTCTCAGCATAATAATAAGAGGAGAGAGAAGGTGTAAGAGGGAACCTGCTGAGTGAGGGAGGTAGTGGCCTGGCATCTTATAGGACAGTTTTCTTCCCTCGGCAGTTACACAGATAATGCAAGATTCTGCAAACTTCATCCCAGGCTCAACAACTATTTGGCAGTGATGAAGAAGAGCTCTTATCAAAACCGCACTTTGAAAGAGAACATTGGGGGACTTCCCTGGCAGTCCAGTGGTTAAGATTCCGCGATCCCAATGCAGGGGGCACGGGTTCCATCCCTGGTCGGGGAACTAAGAT
Source organism: Balaenoptera musculus (assembly GCF_009873245.2). NCBI lineage: Eukaryota > Metazoa > Chordata > Mammalia > Artiodactyla > Balaenopteridae > Balaenoptera > Balaenoptera musculus. The sequence goes on along the minus strand of NC_045802.1, from coordinate 7,630,217 downwards.
CCCCGCGTGCCACACAGCCAGAAACAACAACAACAACAACAACAAAAAGAAAGAAAGTAAAAATAAAAAGGACATTGGCCACTCTACTCAGTGGCAGCAGGATTTGCATCTTGCTGTGGGAGAGGCCAGCACGGGGAAGAGATCACACAGTCCTCATACCTAAAGCAGCTGAGGCCAGCTGGGGTGAAAGAGGTCCATGGGGGTCCATGGAGGACCCAAGCGTTTGGAGCTTGGATGCACAGAGGCCAGTAGCAAGGGCAGCCCTGGCTGGTCATGATGCTCTTGAGAACTCTCTCTGAGTGCCTGGGGCACTTCACAACGTGTGGAGTCTTTACAAGATTGGTTAGGGGCTGGGCACTAGCAAGCTTTGTGTATTCACCTCAACGAGATCTCATTTGCAAGTGTCAGGGAACGCTTAGGTCCCAGTAGACAAGGGGTCTGGTCCCCATGAAGTGTTGGTCCTTCTAAGACCCCTGCTGTCTTAGTGACAGTGCATCAGAAGTGAAGGCCAGGCCCCTTGAAAAGTACTCTAGTTGCAAACAATAGAAACTTAGCTCAAGCTAGCTTGGGCAAAAAAGGGAAATTTATTGACTCAAAGAATCCAAGGAACTGAACAACCAAACACCAAAAAGAGCAGAGATGAGGTTGGGCCTCTCAAACGGAGCTCTCTGTCTCAGTCTCTCTCCTTTTCTCTCCACTTTCTCACAACTCAGCAGCCATATTCTCTCTGCAGACCAGTTTTCTCCACACAGTGGAAAATACCTCCACCTCCAACTCTGGAGTTTTATGTCTTACAGCTCTGTCACCTGTAAAGGACTGACTGTTCTCAGTGAACTATTAGGACAATCCCACTGGCCCAGGCTGGTCAGATATCTACTCCTAGGCCCACCAGACGGCAGGACAATGAAAGGACCTGGTGCTTTCCACAGCTGTCACGTGGTTGAGGGCCACTGCTCCATAAAGACTGGGGCAGGGCAGGGGTGGGGTGAGGAGTGCCCTATGCGTCTGCTGCCACGCTGTGACTGTTCACCGCTTATAATCCCAGATTTTAAATGCCCAGCTTTAAAGAATTCTCTGTATGTTACAGCCTGACGTCTTTAAGGCTCGTCCTTATCTCCTTCCTGCTCCCGTGTTTCTGTCTGTGGCGTCTTGAGTTTGCGCCAGGATCTGCAGGCACACAGAAAACAGCATCAACAGAATCCTACGTGGTCAGCCCAGGGCGTCTGTGGCAATCTCGCCAGGTGCCAGGAACGCAGGAACGCAGGAAGGAGCAGCCTCTCCGGCTCGTTCCCCGACCCTCAGGAGCCCCGCAAACAGGATGGGGGGCGGGGGTTGGAGCGGAATATGCCCAGCCGGCTCCACTTTAGAAAGCTGAGAAGGCGCCTGGGAAGAGGTTCACCCTTCCCGTGGGGGGACCGCCACGTCCGAGCTCCCGGAGCCTCCCCGCCCGGGCGGGGCGCGCGTACCGGTGGAGCGAGTCCACTTCACCCAGGAAGAGAGCGTTTTAGCAGTCGGCCGAGACGGCCATTAAATTACAGCGCGCACATTAAGATTCTGGCTGCGGCTACAGAGGAACACTTATCAGAGGTGAAGCCTCTGGAAAGGCCATTCATCTCAACAGAGAGCTGCTGAGACAGAACAAAAAGAGAGGCAGGCCAGGGGCACGGGGCAGGAGCGCGCAGGGGGCGCGAGGGGCGCAGCGGCCCAGCGGCCCGCGCTGGATTCCGAATTCCTAGCAGAACGGTCTCCAGGCCTGGAGCCGGCCCTGGTCCGGCCTACACCAGACCAGACCCAGCCCTGGACCCAAGGCCCTGAGCAGCTGGGGACCTAGCTTGTGCATTTGCTCTCCAACACACCCCTCTGGGGACAGATTATCCCTCCCATTGCTCAAAAGACGAGACTGAGGTGCAGAGCGGTGAAACCACAGGAAGCAAGGAGCAGACCTAGGATTCAAAACCAGGCCCGTCTAGCTTCAAAGTCTGGGTTTTTAACCACCGCGAATGCTGCTTCTGGGATAGTTTTCAGAGCTTGGGGCTCCTGGTCCTTCTGCATCCGAATTTGGCAATCCCCTCAGGGGCTAGTGAAGTGACCAATGGCCGCTCAGCCCCTAAGGAGTTTTTTTTTTTTAAGAAGAGAAAGGAGAAATTAACATATTTCCGGACACCTGACCGTTAGTAAAGGTAGTTTAACAAGAAAGAGCCCACAGATCCCGGCTGTAGGCCCAACACCCTCTCCTCCCGGACCCCCGCTCCCAGCGCCCTCGGTGCTGATGCAGACACTGCACTTACCCGTGTGTGACAGGTTAGTTAGACAAATGTGCTGGAAGTAGGGAAGAATAATTAGCACGTTCATTAATTAGAGTACAGTTAGTAGTTTGACTGTGAAGACAACCATTTGTCAACAGAGATCAGGACAGCCGGGGCCAAGCAGCGACTCGGGGGCAGCAATTCACGGAAGGCGGTGGCACTGACCAGCTGCCATTAAAATCCATGGGAGCTGCGGCTCATCCACTTAGCGGCAGCGCGCCTCCATCACCATGGCAACACGGGCCCACTTCAGGCAACAACATTCATGCATCCTTCACCTCACCACGGGTGGGTGGAGTGTTGCCGTTTCATGACGTCTCTTGCCTTCACTTTCTGGCCAAGGTTGCCCTCAGCGTTCATTAGGAAGAGGATTTCCCCGTACATAAACGTTGGGAGTGAGGGAGAGGGCGCAGAGTGCCCCCAGGCTGCGGGTCAACTCTAGAGGGGCATGCAGATATAGCCCAGGTCTGTAGGCACACACTGGAGGTGGCTACAAAGCAGTTCCTTTTAATTTCAGTTAATCTAAAGAATATTCAGACCTCGGACTTCCCCAGTGGTTCAGTGGTTAGGATTCTGCTCTTCCACTGCAGCGGTCAGGGGTTCGATCCCTGGTTGGGGAGCTAAGATTCCGGAAACTGCACGGCGTGGCAAAAAAAAAAAAAGAATATTCAGACCAGTATTGATCTGAATGAGAAGTGATAGGACCAAAGATCAGACCACAATTTGTTCCAGATGTCATACATAGGTAGTCTCCAAGAGAACCAACCAGCCTGGTTAAAGTGTCATGTCTTCTTCCCCGACCACAGTCAGATGGCCTTTCTTTATATGAACAGCCCGCAGTTCCGAACCGAACTGAGTTAGATAGAGATGAGCCCTCATGCCAGATGAGGAAATTGAGGGGTAGTGAGTATGCTACAACCTCAATGCTACTGATAAAAGTCCACGCATGCTCAGGGCACTGAGCTAGATGCCTCACAAATCAAAATGACATGTACAGATATGACCTCAGTTCTCTAGAAGCTCAAGTTACAGGCTGATAATATCAGTGCAAGGAAACAAATAGAAGCAGAAATCCGTAGGCTGCAAGAAACGAAGATAATATATCCGGAAAGCTTCTTTCTCTCTTGTCACAAACACACAACACAGTGTACTGTTATGAGTTTAATAGGAAAATTAAGCAAGTAACCCACAAGTGCAGAAGACATCATGTTGTGTTCTATGTACAAAAACAGAGGTTAGACATAGATTCCTTCACCCAAGTATCAGCTTAGTCTGCCTTATAGACTCACCAAGGAAAGGAGATCAGAAATGGTATGACCTGACTTGGGAAAGTTCAGTTCTAATAGTATTAAAAATTGCGATGCTCATATATGCTCAGCTGATTTTTGACAAAGTGATTCAATGAGGAAAGGAAAGTCTTTTCAATAAAGGGCACTAGAACAACTGGATATTCATATGGGGGGGAAATGAATCTTGACCCCGCCCTAAAATCACACAAAATATAACTAGAAATGAGTCTTTAACCGAAACATAAAAATTAAAATTATAAAGCTTCTAGAAGAAAATATAGGAGAAAGTCTTTGTGACTATGAGGAAGGCAAAGATTTTTTAGATAAGACACAAAAAGTGTGAGCTATGTAAGGGAAAAAAAATCAATAAATTCGACTTCATCAAAATTGAAAACTTCTGCACTTCAGAAGACCATTAAGAAGATAAAAATGCAAGCCACAGACAGGGAGAAAATACATGTACTACATAAATCTGATGAAGGACTTATAACCAGAATACATAAGGAACTTATTTTCAGTCAATGACAAGAATATAAACAACTCATTTTAAAAATGGGTAAATGACTTGAACAGATATTTCAAAAAAAGAAGATAGACAAACAGCCCAGAAGCGCCTGAAGAGATGCTCAATATCATTAGCCATCAGGGAAATGCAAATTAAAACCACAATGAGATCCTACTATAAAGCTCTTAGAATGGTTAGCAAGGATGTGGAACAAGTGAAATTCTAATCTGTAACTGGTGAGAGTGTAAAATGCTAAATGTAAAAATGGCAAAATATAAATAAAAACACTTGGAAAAAGCTTGGCAGTTTCTTAAAAAGCTAGATACACACTTACTATTACCTAGCAATTCTTAGGTGTTTTTCCAAAAGAAGTAAAAACATATGTCCTATATCAGCAGGGGTTCAACCAGAGAAGCAGAACCACTAGAAGACTATATATATATATATATATATATATATATATATATGGATGTATTATAGGGATATGACCTAACACAATTGTGTGATTAAATAGCCTATGTGCATGTATGTATTTGCTTCTAGGGCAGATGTAACAAAGTACCACAACTGGGTGCCTTAAAACAACAGAAGTTTATTGTCTCACAGTCGTGGAGAGCAGAAGTCCAAAATCAAGTTGTTGGCAGGGCCACGTTGCCTCTGAAACCTACTTGCTCATGCAATTTACTTGTGGCTTCAGGCACTGCTTGAGCCCAGTCTCGTATACGTATACCCCTTCCATTTGATGATGGAATGTGGCTTTGTGAGCCCAACTTTCTAGCTTGGGTCAGATGACAGTCACTATGGACAACTCAGTTCACAAGCTACCATGATGGCCCATGGTGAAGAGTCAGCATTTACTACCAAGAGCAAGCCAGGTGTTTCTTAAAAGGAGAATAGTTATCTTCAGAGGATAACATAGCTTTGCTCCAACATCCTAAGGAGCTTTGCTAGGATTCACCTGTAGAGGCCTGCCAAAGGCTCCAAACCGCATCTTCCTACCTACCGCTACCAGCGACCTACCAATAGAACTTCAACCACCACTGAATCGCATTGTATCAGCAGAATCTTTAGGCTCAGTGACAGACCAGCTTTCACAGCAGGCTGAATTTGAATTTGTATGCAAAAGGAAGATCATGATGCAGTTGAAGAGCTGAAATCTTTTTCATTTAGCTGGAAACCAGATTGAAGAGGTGGTATGAGAGGGACCTGGGGAACCCCATCACAAAGGGCCCTACCAGTGCCATCAAGAAGTTTCAAGGGAATTCTCTGGTGGTCCAGTGGTTAGGACTCCACGCTCTTGCTGCCAAGGGCCTGGGTTCAATCCCTCGTCAGGGAACTAAAACTCCACAAGCTGCACGGGGTGGCCAAAAATAAAAATAAAATAAAATAAGAAGTTTTGAAATGATCCCAGAGGCAAAGAGAAGCCACTCGAGGATTTTAAGAGGATTGTCTCACAACTGTATTTGCATTTTGGAAGATCACGCTGGCTACAGTATGGAGAACAAATTGGAGGAGCCAGCAGGGAGACGGGAGAGCAGTTGGGGGTCCGTTCCAGAGATCTATGGAGAAAAATGGCTTTGGGCACAAGATGGTGGATATGAGGGCTATTAAATAGTAACTATGAGGTTTAGTGAGGGATGGGGGATAAGGAAGAGAAGACAAGTGTGATTCTCAGATTTCTGACAACGTTCTGGATCTGGATGAGTGTTGGCGCAATTCCCTGAGAAGTTCCTCTTGAGACCCTTTCACTATCATCATTCTTATGGTACCTCATCAGGGGTCATTTGGGCACGTAGCTGAAGTCCCCAGTGCTCGGTTGACTTTGGCTCTTCTTGAGTGAATTCTGATAAGCGTCATAGCTCCCAAATGATCCACTTGACCGTACTATTGAGATATAGCAAATTTAGACTTGATGCAGAGGTACGTGTATTAAAAATGAATGCCCATTTCCTATGGTCTCCTGACAGGAGTAGAGGGAGGTGTGCCCGGCTATCAGAAGGAAGGCGTATGGGGTAGACTCAACAAAGAGTCCATGAACCCTGTGTGATGACTGGAGAACTGAATTCCAAGCTTCGTTTCCCCCCAAATACACGGCCACAGGGGGTTCCCAGCTGGAGATTAGAGGTGCAGCGTCCACAATGAAGTTCAACTCCTACAACCGAAGAGCACCTGTGCCCACAGAGAAGTGGGGAGAGAAATTAGAACGGCGGCTGTGTTCGCTGGAGGATGGCCTCAGGGTGCAGACACCCCATTCTCTTAGGGAGCAGCAGGCAGAAGAGAGAAGAACTCCTTTGTTTGTCGTTCTGTCTTTATTGACAGAAATTATGCAACAAGCAAGTACATAGAACTCCGATCAAATGACTGGGCATTCAAAGATTCAAAAGTTAAGAGTCTTCCTCTGGCAAAATTAGCCTGACCACATTAACAGAGTATATACAGCATTGAAGTGTTTTTGTTCCTGGTTTCCTTTCGAATAAACTAGCTGAAAACATTACTGTTGGTGGCGTTAAATGGATTTCATAACTAATATAGGATGTGGCTAAATTCCTATTAGTGTGATAATTTTAATTGAATTTCCTGACTCTTAACATGCTTAATTGTCAACTTTTAACACTGCATTAAACATAAGGTTCCAATGTTATTAATATGAAATGCTCACAATCCCCACGACTGTGATTATATTTTGCTTATCATTCCTGAATGTTGTATTAAGTCTATTTAAAAGATATCCCAAGAGACCCTTATATGTTTACTGCATTAGAAGAAAAACAGATGTTCTCACATATCCTGAGAGATATTACAATTTACACTGTATACGAAGGGTGTTGAGAACCACTTAGAGATCTTCTTAGGTGGCTAAGTTTTCAGTAATCCATAGCATCTGATTTTCTCTGTCATATTATAAAGTTAGAAAAAAAGTCTGTGATATTATAAAGTTAGAAAAAAATGCCAATCACATTTTCCAAATGCGAACACATATTTTTAAAGCATCTATGGGACTTCCCTGGTGGCGCAATGGTTAAGAATCCACCTGCCGATGCAGGGGACATGGGTTCAATCCCTGGTCCGGGAAGGTCCCACATGCCACGGAGCAACTAAGCCACGCGAAGCAACTACTGAGCCCAGACGCCGCAACTACTGAAGCCTGCATGACTAGAGCCCGTGCTCTGCAACAAGAGAAGCCACCGCAATGAGAAGCCCACACACCACAACGAAGAGTAGCCCCCGCTCACTGCAACTAGAGAAAGCCCACGCGCAGCAACGAAGACCCAACACAGCCAAAAATAAATAAATAAATAAATATATATTTTTTAATCCCTTTTAAAAAAAAGTATCCTTAAAAAGAAGAAAAACAGGGCTTCCCTGGTGGCGCAGTGGTTGAGAATCTGCCTGCCAATGCAGGGGACACGGGTTCGAGCCCTGGTCTGGGAAGATCCCACATGCCGTGGAGCAACGTGGCCCGTGAGCCACAACTACTGAGCCTGCGCGTCTGGAGCCTGTGCTCCGCAACAAGAGAGGCCGCGACAGTGAGAGGCCCGCGCACCGCGATGAAGAGTGGCCCCCGCTCGCCTCAGCTAGAGAAAGCCCACGCACAGAAACGAAGACCCAACACAGCCAAAAAATAATAAATAAATAAAATAACAAAAAGGTGCCCTTTAAAAAAAAAAAAGAAGAAGAAAAACAAAGCATTTGAACTGCAGCCTTATCGTTCTCTGACTGTGTCTGAATCACATTCACAAGTTAGAACTGACACAGGCTTATCAACAAAACATCCCAAACAGTCACTCCTCACTCGACCTGGAGCTTGTCCATTAACGGCACCATGAACTATGACACGGCAAAGACAGCCCTAGGCAATCCAAGCAAGTTTAACAGAGAATATTCACTAAACACCATTTGATTCTTTGAAATGCCCTAACGAGCCTGGTCATTGTATGCAGGATTGTAACAAGACTTGTTCTCTAAATTGTACACCTACAGGAAGAGATAAGGAGGAATGAGGGTGAGGCTTGGGGAACATTTGTTGAATGCAACTAAGTGCAAGCAACCGCAGCACATTATTTAATCTTGATAACAACCCTCTGAAGAGGCATTGTTGTCCCATTTTACAGCTGGGGACACTGAGGCTGAGAGAGGTCACACGAGCATGTGGTGAAGCTGAAATCCTAGCCTAGGCTTGTTTGACTCTAGAGAATCATAATAATAACAATAAATACTAACATTTATTGGTTGCTTTCTATGTGTGCCAGATACTGTCCTGAGCACTTTATATCCACTATAACCCCTAATTCTTACAAAAAGACTTTGTCACCCTTCTCTAGTGTGACCATGTCACAGATGAGTGAACTGAGGAAATTTTCGGTCGCTTTCCCACCATGGCACAGCCCACCGAGAGCAGAGACGAGCCTCAGACCCGGGACAGTGTGACTCCAAGCCCATGGGTTTCACCACAGTCTGCCCTGCACTGACAGGGGAAGGGACAGCAGGAAACAGGTACCATGGCAACAATAAGAAGGGGCAACTTGATGGCAAGAGAGGAAAAAAGAAAAAAATTAAGAAGCAACCAGAGCACAGAAATAAAGCTGCCCAGGCTGAGGCGTCCAAAAGATGCAGCTGTCACTCAGGATGAGGGCAGGAGTTTGGGGGAGGGGAAGACTGTGAGGCCCGTGGCCACATGTTCAGTGAACTTGGGGGAGGGAGAGTAGGGAGGTCAGGGGGCAGCTAGGAATAGAGGGGGAGGGGGCTGTCATGACCTCAAAGCTCAGGGATTTTACGGGCGTTTCAAAAGCTGCATTGGGAAGCCAGGGCCACCCTGATCCCACCTCCTGATGTGACCTCAAGCCGCTGATGTAGCCCCACAGGTCTGCTTATGGTTGGAAAACATGTAAAAACTAGCCCAGACCCTGTGAAACTGACAAAGGAGCATGTCTCCCAGTGGGGTTCCCCTGGCCCCTGGGGATCGCTTCCTCTGGGCTGGTAGCTCTCATCACTCCAACATCACAGGCCCAGTGACTCGGACCCCTGCAGGCAGCTCAGCTCTGACGGGGGGCACAGCCTCGATGTCACGAGTTGGCAGATGTTGCCCCCAACTCAGCATCACGGTGATCATCAGGCCCTTAAATGCTGACATCCCTATTTGACTATGACCATATATTTTTCTTATCACTTTGAATGTTGGATTTGGTAGCCAGGAAGGGATCATCCTAGAAGTCAAGGGGCCACTTGCCTGAACATTAGTTCCTGAAAAGAAGCCCAAGAGAGGAAAGGGATGCTGTGTTACAGAAGGAAACTCGACGGGGAGCTTTTCAAACTGTTCTGGCCTCGAAACACATCCTGATGGATGGGCCCTTCCCACCATGAGGACGGCTTCCACGGGGGCTCAAGCCAGGAGGAGCCACCGGGGCAGGGCAGCAGGGCGCCTGGACCACTTCCCACCCCGTAAGTCACGTCCCAGCCTCCCTGGTCCACCTACAGGCCTTGGAGGTTACTGCCGCCTTTTCCTCTGCATGTACTGACAGGGAGGCCTCCAGGCTCAGGAGCAAGCAAAACTGGGCATGGAGATATTCTCTGCCCCCAGTGCTCGAGAAGACCCTTACCACCTTCACTCTGGCCAGTGCACTGTGGCACAACTATGTGGTCTTAGAATGTTTCTTAGAATAAAAGCTAACATATAGCAAATGCAGCAAATGCACCAGACACTGTACCAAGAGCTTTTTCATCCAATGCCTCATTTAACATGGACAAAACCCTATTGTTATCGCCCTTTTTACAGATGAGGAAATTGAAGCTCAGAGAACCCCAGTCACTTGACTAAAGTCACAAAGCAAATAAAAACATGGTACTCAAAGCCAGTCTCGTCGACTCCAAAGCCAGTGAAACTTAGTTACTTCTTCTGGAGGCCCTGGAGGCTCAGGCAACCCGTCTATGGCGCACATCAACCTGGGGAAGGAGCAAGGTGGCAAAGCCAGGGAAGAGGGCAGCCCTGCTACAGCCTGGGAGCCATAGCCAATCGAGAAGTGATCTGACCACAAGGTGCCCTCTCCCCAGCCAAGGGACAGTCTCTCACAACCCTGATGCAAGTTCCAAAAGGGGAACCCAGCACAGTACCACGGTGAGTAATGATGATGCTGGGAGTGGCACTGCTCCCAGAGTAAGATGAATTTCCCAACAGGAGCCACAGCCTGTAAGCTAAGTGGAGACATTCTGCCCAGTGCCCAGGGCCCAGTGGCAAGCTGGCTTCTCAGAGGCCACAAAAGCCCCCAACAGAACCTCCTACCAATGCTCCCCAAGTCGACCATCGTCCCGCCCAAAGCATCGTGAGAGCCGTCCGCGGGCTGCCCACGAGGTGCTGGGTCCCGGGAGCTCCTCCGACCCAGGGCAGCTGGCAGTCCTCCCGCCAGGCCCCTTGCCAGCCCCCTGCCTCTCTCAGGAGGAGCCTGGGAATGTGGGGAGGGCAGGAAAGAATGAATGAGGCCTCGGAAAATGGACCACTCACGCTGAGCGATCCCACCGGTGTCCATACACGGTGACACCCACACTTACTCCTCGAGTCTCCCCCCCACTTGCTCCACCCCCTTCGCCCTTGCTCCTGGAGAGGCCACTCATGAGGAGGGAATACAGTGACTGCCTCCGGGTGTCTTCCTCAGGAGAGCAGAAAGGATCGCCCGGCTTCTCCCTCCAAAGGGGCGGAGCGACGTTCTAAGCTCTCCGTCAATCTGAACACTCAGCTCAGGTCTTTTGTTCTAAGGTTAGTAAATCCATCACTTACCCTAATGCTTATTCAGCGTCCATTTATAAAGAGCCAGGGCGCAGAGGTACCACTCAGGGAGATCACAGTTATTTAATGCAAGGCAGATAAGAATCCCTCAAATTCTCAGTTTGCTAGGAGGGTGGCCCCATGTTCAGATTTATGGAACAAAACTTTAGAAGAAACTTGGTTTGGAAGTAGGTGGAGTTGGATGGAGATTCTGGGACCACTCTGGTTGCCAACAGAGCAATATTATTTTGAACGAAAGAAGTCAGCACAAAAGAATACATTCTGTATTACTCTATTCATATGAAGTGCTAGAAACAGGCAAAACTTAGCTATGGTGAGAAAAATCCAAACTGTTTTTGCCTGGGGACAGGGGACCCAGATTGACAAGGAAGGGACATGAGGTCATTTTCTAGGGTGATACCAGTGTTTTCTATTTTGAGTGGGTGGTTTTAGATAGCTACCTTATACTTGTGAAAACTCATTGAACTGTGCACTTAAACTGTGTGGAATTTACATCATGTAAACAACACCTCCAAAAAACAAATTACCCTATTTGGTTAAGCGCTGTGGTCAGGTTTTTATTAATGCTACCAAATGTAATCCGTCATTGATTCAGGAAGGAAGAACCAGAGCAAAAAGAAAGATAATAAAGGTGAAATGAAGAGCAGACAGAAGGCAGTGTGGCATACAGTGTGACCTCCTTTCGTAAGTCCTTAAACCTTCACAAGCACAGTCAAATTAATTGCATTGATCCCATAGTTTAATTGGATTTTCTTGTGCAGGTGGGCGGGAAGACTACTGAAAAGATGGAGCTTTGTGTACAGGGTGGAAATAGATCACATGTGCTTCTTCCTGAGGGGACACTCAAGGGACAAGGGGAGGTAGGCTTTCGGGTATTCCAGGCATCATGGGACGAGCTTTAGAAACTCACAGCCAGGAAACTGGGTGTGTGAACAAACGTACCTAAATCTTTGAAGCTCTAAGAGGCCCAAACTAACGTATGAGTTGGGTCTGCTAAGGGGAGAGGAGGGGTTATACCTGGTGCCTTGACCCCATTTGAGGTCTCGTTGTGTTTCTGTCCCCATCCTGGTTTCCAGCCGTTACATGCTGCAGGGGTATGGTTTCACCTCGAAGCCGTTTTCACAGCAGTATAGGACCTTCTTATGGAAGGCCACCTCCCTTGCCCATTTATTACCACCCAACACATATAGTCTTGTCCTCTGGCCCCTTTACCCCCAGCCCAGCCCAGCCCAGCTGGGGCTCCAGAAAGAGAATCCCACAGTTGTGCATCTGCCCCTCACCCTCTGGGGTAGACTTCTGTGGGGCTTTCACAGCATCAGCAATAAGACCTTGTGTTCTGATCCCACAGCATCCATGCGGTTCCCATTGAAAAACAACAACACATGCCATCACTAATACCTACTGCAGTTCCTAGGGCACATGCCAAGTATTGATAAGTGCTTTGACAATGATGATGGTGCTGGTGCTGGTGGTGATTTTGCGGATTATATCCCCACAATAGTGGCTCTTTCTTCTTTGGGTGGAGTCACACATCTCCTAGAAAAACTTTGCTTTAGAAAGTAAAAGAAATTGTGCTTATCAGACTCCAGCTCAGCAGGAACAGTGATCGTGGTATTTCTAGGGGATTCTCCCAGAAAGCCAGGGAGAAGAACTGGGCATGTGGAGCTCAGTGCCCTGAGGGGACTGTCCTCCGAGCAAACTTCACCTGCATTTTCTTCCACCTGACTAGCTGCAAATTAAATGCAAAAAGCTTCCAAACCCTAAAATTCCAGGGAACCACGTTAGTTCAGAGCGACAGATGTTATTGTTTTGCTGAACCCTAATTCCATCAAACCACAGAGGTGGCCCTGCCTGTCAGGCAACTTCCTTGGCTTCTTGGTGTGACCTGCTGCTACGTCTTCACTCATGCCAGGCACTGAGATGTCTCTTGTCCTTCACTTGACGCAAATACTTTGTTTCATATGAAATCCATCTCTTGTCTTTTCCATTAATCTGCAACCACTTTTAAAAATGCCACTTGGCATCAAAATGATTATAAACCCATTTATGGATACGGGTCCTGAGGTGGCAAAGTAGTACTCCTAACTGAGGGGGTCATTGGAGAGCACAGAATAGGCTTATCTCCATCTGTTCAGATGACCATAAACATGAAAACACACGGTCTTAACACACGATCCCTTGCAGAGGACTCACAACTCTGGGACCACAGCCAGGTGTATCCTCCCACCGCCCCGCTGTGGCCGAGGGCTGCAGACCCCGTCTGAGACACTGTTCACTCTTTCTCAAGTTTCCCTCAGTGCTTTCTTGCTTTGCTCCAAATCAGACTCTACTTGTTGCAAGAAAGCATGTAACGAATCCCAGAGTGCTTTTGCTCGGGCCTGTTCTAGGATCTTTAAAAGCCATGTTTATGTCCTGGTGGTTTCCTAACATTATCTTGCCAAGTATTACCTCCAGGCTTGATGTCACTGTCATGTAAGGCAATTCCATGAGAAGCTCCCTTCCACTTGGGATTTATGGACAGGGCTTTTTATTTTTCAGCCTCTGATTCTCATGGAACTTAGTACCCTAGAAGGGAGGGAGACGGAGGCTTTCTGTAAAACCCGGGGTCTGACCTCCTCTTTCCCACACACACCGGCGCTGCCACAGACTCTGGCCGGTCAGGCCCCGGCAGCTCCCTCCCCTGAGGCTCACTGACTGTCTGCTGGGGAACAAGTTCCTGGAAGGGGATTCTGCTCTTCAGGCTGGGAAAGGTCACACGCTAAAAATCTCCATGGCAGACGCTGTCACCGGGGAACACCTGGCTTCGAGGAAGAGATGCTCTGACGTGGAAAGCCCCATCCTTCAGGGAGAGGTTTCTCAGCCAGCCTGGTCTGTGAACGAGCCCGGTGCCCAGTCCCCGCTGCTGGACGTCTACACGGCTTCTCTCCTACCCGCCAGGCCTCCACACCAGCGCTCGCTCCTGTTTCCTCTTGGGGTAAATGAGATCCTGGCCCTCCCGCGTCCCCAGGCTCCCAACCAAGGCGTCACCCTCCTCTGCTCCTTCGCACTCCTCCCCACGTCGAGGGTCTCATGGACCTGCCCCCGCGGTGTCTCTTTCCACCCCCCCAACAGTGTCTGCGTTCAGACTCTCATTACGACTTGTCTGGACTACTGCAGCGGTCTCCGAAGTTACCTTCCCACCTCCGGCCACACCTTTTGACAACCGATACAATGCACATCATCAGAATTATCATTCTTTGTGTTTGTCTTCTTTTTATTATTAAAAAAAAATTTTTTTTTTTTAGTTTATTACTTTGGCTGCGCTGGGTCTTCGCTGTGGCGCGCAAGCTTTAGAGTCTGCGGGCCCAGCAGTTGCAATGCATGGGCTTAGTTGCGGTATGTGGGGTCTCAGCTCCCTAACCAGGGATCAAGCCTGGGCCTCCTGCATTGGAAGCGCTGAGTCTTAACCACTGGACCGCCAGGGAAGTCCCCTTTGTGTGTGTTTTTTTTTAAACAAAGCAAAACAAACAAACAAAAAACATTGCTCCCACTGCACACAACACCATGGCAAAGCCTTGAAACTCAAGGCTCTTCCCAAACGATTCCCCTAGCCTCCTTCATTTCTGTATCTTTTGCTGCAAAAAAAATTACCCCCCAAATGAGTGGCTTAAAGCAACAAAGAAAACATTTATTATCTCTCCCTCTCTGTGAGTCAGAAATTCAGGCACGTCCTAGCTGGGCAGTGCTGGCTTGGGTCTCTCAGGAGCTTTCAGTCAAGTTGTCAGCAGGGGCTGAAGTCGTCTGAAAGCTGGACCTCGGGCTGCAAGATCCGCTTCCAAGGTGGCTCACTCACGGGGACAGGAAGTGGGTGCTGGCTGTTGGCAGGAGACCTGAGTTCCTCCCCGACGTGGGTCTCTCCCGACGCCACGTGTGTGTCTCATGACAGGATGGCTGGCTTCCCCAGAGCAGGCAATCCAAAATCCAGTAAGGGAAGTGGAAACATTTTCTACGACCTAGCCTTAGAAGCCACACACCACCACTTCCACTATATTTAGTTGGTCACACAGACCAACCTTCATACAGCGTTGGGAGGACTATGAAAGAGCATGAATGCCCCAAAGCGAGGATCACTGGGCACCATCTTGGAGGCTGGCTGCCATGATTTTCCATCGTGACCCTCACCCTCCCATCCTGGGCACCCTGCATGGTAGCCACTCAAAATGACCCTCCTCCCACTCCTAGCTGCCCAAATCTTCCCAGTTCTGCCAGAGCTCACTCTTCCATGAAGGCAACCCAGATCCCATAAGCTTTAATAAACTCCTGGTTCACTTAGCACTTTTACTTCCGTTGCAGTACTTATCACACTCTGCCTTGTATTATAGTTGGGTGCAAATGTATCTACCTCCAAAAGACTGAAAACTCCTAAGGAGAAAATCCCTGACATTCGCATTTTCACCCAGTCCTTGGCAAAATACTTGAAGAAGATGCTCTATAAAAAATTTATTAAATTGAGGACTTCCCTGGTGGCGCAGTGGTTAAGAATCTGCCTGCCAGTGCAGGGGACACGGGTTCAAGCCCTGGTCCGGGGAGATCCCACCTGCTGCGGAGCAACTAAGCCCGTGCGCCACAACTATTGAGCCCGCATGCCACAACTACTGAAGCCTGCGCGCCTAGAGCCTGTGCTCCACAACAAGAGAAGCCACCGCAATGAGAAGCCCGCGCACCGCAATGAAGAGTAGCCCCCTCTTGCCGCAACTAGAGAAAGCCCGCACGCAGCAACAAAGACCCAATGCAGCCAAAAATAAAAAATAAATACATTTATAAAACAGAAATTAAATTGAATTGAATGTGTCTTTCTTCCTGCCAAACTGGGAAGAGACTATTTCATTTAACATCATACTACGGGTCTACTTGTGCTAGCTGTTGGGGACAGACATTGTTCTTGCTTCCACGGAGTTTTCAGACTAGCGAAACATTGATAACTTCTCACAAATGACTGGACAAATGGCATCACATTTAAAAATCTCTATTCTGTAAACTCAGTGCATTAGAATATTACTGAAAGTATTTTAAAATAAGATTTTATAAAGATTTTATGGCCCAATCCTTCCACTTTCTTCTCAGCTTTCTTGTGATAGTTCCTATTCATGCATTCATTCAGTTACTCGTTCACGCACCTACTGTGGGGATTCAAAGATGAACAAGAGAGTTTCTCCTTTTAAGACCTTTGTAATCCAGTGGAGGAGACAAACGAGCACAAAGATGACTATAACGCAGCTGGTAGCACGGCAGCAGCAGCAAATTCTGAGAGTGATTCAGGAGATGGTCCTCTGCAAGCGCGTGAGGGGCAGGACCCTCGCTTCTGCTATAGGAGCTGCTGAGAGCACAGGAACCACCACAAACTACACCAGAGATTAAAAAGCTGTGTCTTTTTTGTCCAGCAAGATCTGGACACCGTCCCCTGATCCCCAGAACAAAACATCCTTGCCAATCTCTCCCTCTTTCTATGCAGGGAATTGAGAGCCAAGAAAGGAAATAGGAACAGGGATGCATTGAAATTCTCTAGGTAAAAAGTCTCGGCAGTGTGCTTCCCTCAGAAAGGAAATGGGCCAGTCCTCACCCTGGACTGCTCAGTGCTGGCTGTCCCCTCTCTGGACCACGGTGGCCGGCCTGGAGAGGACAGGTACACCAGTGATTCAACACTAGGGACTCCAAGGAATCTAGCACCAGCCAATCTTCCAAAAAGAACGGAAAAAATGAAATCATGCTCAGATATTAATTCCCAGGGAATCAGGACTATTCTTATCATTACCGTATTTTTTTGATCCATGAATAAGAACACCTGGCTAGTCCCATTGTTTGGCACGTGGGTCTAGTAATCAGGTGGAATATTTTCCTTCACTGCTGTCCTGGAACACTGGGACCTACGACTGCTAAAGCAAACTTCATGAAAGCTCATTTTTTAAAATAGATCTTTATTGGAGTATAATTGCTTCACAGTACTGTGTTTGTTAGTTTCCGTTGTACAACAAAGTGAATCAGCCATATGCATACATATGTCCCCATATCTCCTCCCTCTTGCGTCTCCCTCCCACCCTCCCTATCCCACCCCTCTAGGTGGTCACAAGGCACTGAGCTGATCTCCCTGTGCTATGCAGCTGCTTCCCACTAGCTATCTATTTTACATTCGGTAGTGTATATATGTCCATGCTATTCTCACTTCGCCCCAGCTTTCCCCTCCCACCCCATGTCCTCAAGTCCATTCTCTATGTCTACATCTTTATTCCTGCCCTGCAACTAGGTTCATCAGTACCATTTTTTTTTTTTAGATTCCATATATATGTGTTAGCATATGGTATTTGTTTTCCTCTTTCTGACTTACTTCACTCTGTATGACAGGCTCTAGGTCCATCCACCTCACTACAAATAACTCAGTTTCGTTTCTTTTTATGGCCGAGTAATATTCCATTGTATATATGCCACATCTTCTTTATCCATTCATCTGTCGATGGACACTTAGGTTGCTTCCATGTCCTGGCTATTGTAAATAGTGCTGCAATGAACATTGTGGTACATGTCTCTTTTTGAATTATGGTTTTCTCAGGGTATACGCCCAGTAGTGGGATTGCTGGGTCATATGGTGGTTCTATTTTTAGTTTTTTAAGGAACCTCCATACTGTTTTCCATAGTGGTTGTATCAATTTACATTCCCACCAACAGTGCAGGTGGGTTCCCTTTTCACCACACCCTTTCCAGTGCTTATTGTTTCTAGATTTTTTGATAATGGCCATTCTGACCAGCGTGAGGTGATACCTCATTGTAGTTTTGATTTGTATTTCTCTAATAATTAGTGATGTTGAGCATCTTTTCATGTGCCTCTTGGCCATCTGTATGTCTTCCTTGGTGAAATGTCTATTTAGGTCTTCCGCCCATTTTTTAACTGGTTTGTTTCTTTTTTTGATATTGAGCCCCATGAGGTATGTATATTTTGGAGATTAATCCTTTATCTGTTGCTTCATTTGCAAATGTTTTCTCCCATTCTGAGGGTTGTCTTTTTCTCTTGTTTATGGTTTCCTTTGCTGTGCAAAAGCTTTTAAGTTTAATTAAGACCCATTTGTTTATTTTTGTTTTTATTTCTGTTACTCTAGGAGGTGGGTCAAAAAAGATCTTGCAGTGGTTTATGTCAAAGAGTGCTTTTCCTATGTTTTCCTCTAAGAGTTTTATACTGCCTGGTCTTACAGTTAAGTCTTTAATCCACTGTGACTTTATTTTTGTGTATGGTGTTAGGGAGTGTTCTAATTTCATTCTTTACATGTAGCTGTCCAGTTTTCCCAGTGCCACTTATTGAAGAGGTTGTCTTTTCTCCATTGTATGTTCTTGCCTCCTTTGTCATAAATTAGTTCCCCATATGTGCGTGGGTTTATCAATCACTGGGCATTCTATCCTGTACCATTGATCTATATTTGTTTTTGTGCCACTACCATACTGTCCTGATTACTGTAGCTTTGTAGTATAGTTTGAAGTCGAGGCGCCTGATTCCTCCAACTCCATTTTTCTTTCTCAAGATTGCTTTGGCTATTCGGGGTCTTTTGTGTTTCCATACAAATTGTAAAATTTTTCGTTCTAATTCTGTGAAGAATGCCACTGGTAGTTTGATAGGGATTGCACTGAATCTGTAGATTGCTTTGGGTAGTATAGTTATTTTCACAATATTGATTCTTCCAATCCAAGAACATGGTATATTTCTCCATCTGTTTATGTCATCTTTGATTTCTTTCATCAGTGTTTTATAGTTTACTGAGTACAAGTCTTTTGCCTCCTTAGGCAGATTTATTCCTAGGTATTTTATTCTTTTTGTTGGAATGGTAAATGGGAGTGTTTCCTTAATTTCTCTTCTTGATTTTTCAGTGTTGGTTATAGGAATGCCAGAGATTTCTGTGCATTAATTTTGTATCCTGCAACCTTACCAAATTCATTGATTAGTTCTAGCAGTTTTCTGGTGGCATCTTTAGGACATTCTATGTATAGTACCATGTCATCGGCAAATAGTGACAGTTTTACTTCTTCTTTTCCAATTTGTATTCCTTTTATTTCTTTTTCTTCTCTGATTGCCGTGGCTAGGACTTCCAAAACTATGTAGAATAAGAGTGGTCAGTGTGAACATCCTTGTCTCATTCCTGATCTTAGTGGAAATGCTTTCAGTTTTTCACAATTGAGTACAATGCTTGCTGTGGGTTTGTCATATATGGCCTTTATTATGTTGAGGTAGGTCCCCTCTATGCCCATTTTCTGGAGAGTTATCATAAATGGGTGTTGAATTTTGTCAAAAGCTTTTTCTGCATCTATTGAGATGATCGTATGGTTTTTATTCTTTAATTTGTTGATATGGTGTATCACATTTATTGATTTGCATATATTGAAGAATCCTTGCATCCCTGGGATAAATCCCACTTGATCATGGTGTATGATCCTTTTAATGTGTTGTTGGATTCTGTTTGCTAGTATTTTGTTAAGGATTTTTGCATCTATGTTCATCAGTGATATTGGTCTATAATTTTCTTTTTTTGTGATATCTTTTTCTGGTTTTGGTATCAGGGTGATGGTGGCTTTGTAGAATGAATTTGGGAGTGTTTCTCCCTCTGCAATTTTTTGCACGAGTTTGAGAAGGATCGATGTTAGCTCTTCTCCAAATGTTCAATAGAATTCACCTGTGAAGCCATCTGGTCCTGGACTTTTGCTTCTTGGAAGATTTTCAATTACGGTTTCAATTTCATTACTTGTGATAGGTCTGTTTATATTTTTTAATTCTTCCTGGTTCAGTCTTGGAAAATTGTACCTTTCCAAGAATTTGTCCATTTCTTCGTGGTTGTCCATTTTATTGACATATAATTGTTTGTAGTAGTCTCTTATAATCCTTTGTATTTCTGCAGTGTCAGTTGTGATTTCTCCTTTTTCATTTCTAATTTTATTGATTTGCATCCTCTCCCTTTTTTTCTTGATGAGCCTGGCTAAAGGTTTATCAATTTTGTTTATCTTCTCAAAGAACCAGCTTTTAGTTTTACTGATTTTTGCTATGGTTTTCTTCATTTCTATTTCATTTATTTCTGCTCTGATCTTTATGATTTCTTTCCTTCTACTGACTTTGGGTTTTCTTTGTCCTTCTTTCTCTAGTTGTTTTAAGTGTAGGGTTAGATTGTTTATTTGAGATGTTTCTTGTTTCTTGAGGTGACACTGAATTTCTATAAACTTCTCTCTTAGAAAGGCTTTTGCTGTGTCCCATAGGTATTGGGTCATCATGTTTTCGTTGTCATTTGTTTCTATGTATTTTTTTATTTCTTCTTTGATTTCTTCAGTGATCTCTTGGTTATTTAGTAGCGCACTGTTTAGCCTCCATGTATTTGTGATTTTTACAGTTTTTTTCCTGTAAGCGACTTCCAATCTTATAGCGTTGTGGTCAGAAAAGATGCTTGATACGATTTCAATTTTCTTAAAGTTTCCGAGGCTTGATTTGTGACCCAAGATGTGATCTATCCTGGAGAATGCTCTGTGTGCACTTGAGAAGAAAGTGTATTCTGCCACTATTGGGTGGAATGTTCTATAAATATCAATTAGATCTATTTGGTCTATTGTGTCATTTAAAGCTTGTGTTTCCTTATTTATTTTCTGTTTGGATGATCTGCCCATTGGTGAAAGTGGGGTATTAAAGTCCCCTATTATTATTGTGTTACTGTTGATTTCTCCTTTATGGTTGTTAGCATTTGCCTTATGCATTGATGTGCTCCTATGTTGGGTGCATAGACATTTATAATTGTTATATCTTCTTCTTGGATTAATCCTTTGATCATTATGTAGTGTCCCTCCTTATCTCTTGTAACAGTCTTTATTTTAAAATCTATTTTATCTGATATGAGTATTGCTACTCCAGCTTTCTTTTGATTTCCATTTGCATGGAATATCTTTTTCCATCCCTTCACTTTCAGTCTGTATGTGTTGCTAGGTCTGAAGTGGGTCTCTTGTAGACAGCGTATATATGGGTCTTGTTTTTGCATCCATTCAGCCAGTCTGTGTCTTTTGGTTGGGGCATTTAATCCATTCACATTCAAGGTTATTATTGATATGTATGTTCCTATTACCATTTTCTTAATTGTTTTGGATTTGTTTTTGTGGGTCTTTTTCTTCTCATGTGTTTCCCTCCTAGAGAAGTTTCTTTAGCATTTGTTGTAAAGCTGGTTTGGTGGTGCTGAATTCTCTTAGCTTTTGCTTGTCTGAAAAGCTTTTGATTTCTCCGTCGAATCTGAATGAGATCCTTACTGGGTAGAGTAATCTTGGTTGCAGGTTTTTCTCTTTCATCACTTTAAGTATATCCTGCCACTCCCTTCTGGCCTGCAGAGTTTCTGCTGAAAAATCAGCTGATAACCTTATGGGGATTCCTTTGCATGTTATTTTTTGTTTTTCCCTTGCTGCTTTTAATATTTTTTCTTAGAAGTTAATTTTTGTTAGTTTGATTAATATGTGTCTTGGTGTGATTTTCCTAGGGTTTATCCTGTATGGGACTCTCTGTGCTTCCTGGACTTGGGTGACTATTTCCTTTCCCATGTTAGGGAAGTTTTCAACTATAACCTCTTCAAATATTTTCTCAGACCCTTTCTTTTTCTCTTCTTCTTCTGGGACCCCTATAATTCGAATGTTGGTGCGTTTAGTGTTGTCCCAGAGGTCTCTGAGATTGCCTTCAATTCTTTTCATTCTTTTTTTTCATTCTGCCCCTCAGCAGTTATTTCCACCATTTTGTCTTCCAGCTCACTGATTCGTTCTTCCACCTCAGTTATTCTGTTATTGATTCCTTCTAGTGTATTTTTCATTTCAGTTGGTGTGTTGTTCATCTCTATTTGTTTGTTCTTTAGTTCTTCTAGATCTTTGTTAAACATTTCTTGTATTTTCTCAATCCGTGTCTCCATTCTATTTCCGAGATTCTGGATCATCTTTACTATTATTACTCTGAATTCTTTTTCAGGAAGATTGCCTATTTCCACTTCATTTATTTGGTCTTGTAAGTCTTTACCTTGCTCCTTCATCTGTGACATATTTTTTTGCTGTCTCAGTTTTTTTTGTTTGTTTGTTTTTTTAATGACTGGGATTGTGTTCCTGTCTTACTGGTTGTTTGGCCTGAGGCTTCCAACACTGGAGTTTGTAGGCTATTGGGTAGAGCTGGGTCTCGGTGCTGAGATGAGGACCTCCGTGAGACCTCACTCCAATGAATATTCCCTGGGATCTGAGGTTTTCTGTTAGTCCAGTGGTTTGGACTCGGAGCTCCACTGCAGGAGCTTTGGCCCCATCCCCGACTCGGGAACCAAGAGCCCACATTCCGCATGGGGTGGCAGAAAAAAAAAGAGAACAATAATAATGTAAAAAATAAAATCAGACTAGGAAACTAACAGATATGTTAGAAAGAATATAAAAATAAAAATATAGATGAATCAACAACTGGAAGGTACATCAGTACCACAATAGTAAAATAGAGGGAAAAGAAAGAAAAAAAAGGGGGAAAGGCCTTGGCTGTGGAGGGCGGGGCCTAAGCACGGGTGAGGTTTGGGTGGTGGGCGGGGCCAATGCTCAGGACCCACAGGGCTGGAAAAGGCCCTGGGGGCCGTGGGGGGTGGGGCTTAGGTTCAAGGAACATAAGGGGCCCAGGCGTGCCCCCCACCCCTGGTCTCAGAGGGCAGGGGACCTCACCTGGGAGCCTAGCAGGCTTCCTGGGCTCGCGTGGGCGGGGCTAACCCAAGCGCTCCTCTCCCTCTCCTCTGGAGGGCCCCTCCCTCCTGCCTCCCCTGATCTCCCCGGCCTCCCTCCTATGCCCCCAGGACCCACGCGGCCTGGAGGGGGCTTTGGAGGGGGGGATACTGGCCTGGGAGCTCAGCAGACTTCCCGGCCCGAGTGGGCTAGGCGATCACCCTCCGCTCCTCCCAGAGGGTCCCTCCTGCCTGCCTTTCCTGATCTCCCCGGCCTCAGGGGCCCTGATCCTGTCTGACCTCCACTACTCCTCCCCCCTCAGTCAACCCACGTCCTACTGGTTCATTTGGGGGTTCCTCCCGTCTCCTTGGGCATCAGGGTCCCCCACCTTCATTTATTTTTAAGGCGTGTATTTTAATGTATGTGAAGTATATGATACACATAAAAAGGATTTATGAGATATATGCACAGTTTAAAGCTTAATAAAATGAACACCACGGACCCACTACCCCGCTCAAGAAATATATGTCAGATTATTAGTAATAAGAAGAGTTAACATTTTCTGAGCACTTATCACGTGCCAGGCACTGTTCTAAGCACCTCACATATTATGGGATGGATCCTCACAACAGCCTTATCAGTCAGGTGGAGGGAGCTGCAGGGAGGAGGGGCAGGAGGCTGTGTACAGAGGAAACGCTCGTTTCAGACTCTGCAGCCAACAGACAGAGGGATGTGGAGAAGAGTGGACACTTTGGTGACTCTTTCTCCCTTTCCTTTCATTGTCCCTCTGTTGATGTCCCAGTTGTTTAGTGACGATGTCCTGTTTCCCATAAAAAGATAAGACCAATGTTTACTAGTTTGAAAAGCCTATGAAAATTATCCCCAGAGCTTTCTGACTACTTCACCCTCTGCCCACAGAAATGCTCCACAATACCCTCCTCTTTGCAAATGATGAGAGTATCATGCTCTCCTTCCAGCAGACATAAGAACAAGGGGATTTCCATAGCCACAAGGTGAATGGAAGGGAAACTAACTTTTGGCAACGTGGCCCGTTCACCTCCATCTACTGGCTCACGTATTACAGCACACAACAATTCAATAAAACCTCCATGCCCACATTTCTTCTTTAACGTGTTCCCTTCCAATAATTGAGCATAAAGACTTATTTCAGGGAACTTGGTCCTCCGTTCCCCTCCTTGCAGAAATCACCTTCATGGAAAAAGTCAACTTCAGTTCCTGGAACAGTCAACACCATCCTCAGAACTAATGTCCAGGCCACACTGCAGCGTGGCAATGGGTTGTGAGAGCAGAGATTCCCCCCCAGGGTCACTGGGGCAGCCCGAGGCAGGGGACCGGGGAGAGAGCTTGCCACTGGGCCCCCGTCCAGTCTTCACGACAATGATTGGGAGGGAGAGTTGCAACATCTTGAGAACTCAGGGCCCAGCGGGAAGCCTTTGCACAGGAAAGTGATGTCCTCCCTGTTACCAGGAGGTGGGACCCAGACTGGGTCCCGGTCACGAGCTGCACCCTTCCGGACATGCAGAAGCCACTGACTGTCCACGGGGAGGAGGAGCCCAGCACAAGGGGGAAGCTCTCCTCTGAAACAGGGTGCTGGAGAACAGCAATGGCCGGCCAGACCACCGGGGGGGCGGGCCTGGGGGATGGGATGGAAATGGGGGTGGCGTGGCTGTGAGGCTTCCCGCCAGCATCCAGGGGGTCGCAGAGAACTGTGTGTCTAGGCACCTGGGTCATCTTTAGGAGAACTCAACTCACCTGCACATCCGATGGGGAAGGAAGGAGCAGCTACCTGGGCCACTGAGGGTGGCCACACACTTTCTGTGGGTTCCTGAGAAGACGAGCTTATGGACTGGTTTCACTTTCAAGAAAACTTCCTTGGGACACATTTTGACAAATGAGGATCAGTGACTTTATAAAATGTCAAAGAAAATCTTTAGGTTTCTTGATGGGGCTCAAGCCGAGGGAAGAGCAAGTGGTGGCAGCTCACGCCCCAGGCACCTCTGGCCCAGAGGTTACAGCAATGGTTTCCCAGTAAGCCAGCCCAGGGCCCTATCACAGAGCCAAGAGCCAACTGGCAGTTCATTCCTACCGAAAAACTCCTGGGAAACCAGATCCAGGCTGTGGTTGTCAAACAGCAGCAAATTGAAAGGATGTGAAGGCAGAAACACAGGGCAGGAAAAGACGTAATGATAAAAAAAAAACAAAAAAACTCATTACCCACATGCCTGGCTAGGTAACGAGACACGCACAGACTCATACGCATCGTGGTGATTTTGCATCAAATTACAAACCTTACCCCTGAGAGCCAAGAACGACGTTAGAGCCAGAACGATCATGGGAGTTTTTAATACTACAAAAAACTTTCAAGAAATACAAATTGTTTAAATTGAGGTATTTATTTTCCTCTTAGTAGGACGGCATGCCATGGCCATGACCTCTTATTGCCAAATGTCCAAAATCGGAGTACTGGTGGAAATTAAGCAAAAGATCTTTTTCAATGACCCAGCATTAGAATGACAGACAAAGGGCAGGAAGGCCTGAGGCTGAGGTTTTGGGCGTCCACAGCACGCAGGCTCTGGCGGGCAGGGGTGAGTCTGGAGCCTGCACTGCCCTGTGGGCTGTGTCCCCGCTTCCTTCCTCCTTCTCTGTTCACACTCTCACTCTCCGCCCCTCCTCTTCCACTTCCACTTTCTTTCCTCCCACTCACTCTCCACTCCACCAGCTATATTTGTCTTTCCTGCCACACCCGTTCTTAGAATAACCTTCCATTTCCGGCACCCAAATCCCTCTTCTTTCCACCCTTCGGAACTCTTGGAGAGCTCATGGCAAACGTTCCAGCTTTGACAGCTGGTTTCAAACTCCAAAGCATCCCATATTTGTGCACTGCCAGAGGTGGGCGATGTACAGGTATGAACGAGACGGGGACCTCCTGGCCTTGGAGAATGTCCAATCCAGAGAAGGAAGCAGACAGAGGTCCACATAACTGAAATCCAGGCTGAGCCGGCTAAGGTACCAGAAAGGTACTATAAAAATACTAGAAAGGTAGAGTTAAAAATACCAGTGTGCAGGCACGATGGGGAGCCAAGGTGAACTCGGCAGACAGGAGGAGTGTCCCTGGAGGAGGTGGAAACAGAGCAGAAGGCAGGGGCCTGCACCTCTTATCTCCGAGGTCTCTTTGTGAGGACGCTAAATATCAGGTTGGTCAAACATTTCGTACGGGTTTTTCCATAAGATCTCACTGAAATAGAAAAGATGGAGGACAGATGCGTGTATCTTCAAAGGGCGCTGATGGAGAGTTTCAGCACCTGCTTGCGCAACCGCGGGGGCCCCCAGCTCTGCACACAACCCCAGCTCACAGCCAGCTTTACATCCTCCGGGACCTTTGTCCAGAGGTGCGGCAGCCACGCCAGACACCCCACCTCCAGTTCTGAGGGACGTTGCCGGCAGGAGGGCAGAGATCTCAGAGATCTCCCTCTCCTGACCTGGAATCAAGACTCAAACCTCACCCAGGACCCTCCTGTGCTTTACGGCTGCCCCATGCCTGTCCGTGTAGGGCTTCCAAGCAGCCTGTCTGCCAGTACCGCCTCACCACAGAAGGGGAGGTGAGCAAGTGCAGAGAGAGCGAGAAAGCAGATGATTCCTTCCCGGACCCGCCCTTGTGCAAACCACTTCCCCCCTCCGGGCCTCAGTTTCCTCATCTGTACAATGAGAAAGGTGGTCCTTGCCAGTTGCCACCCGACAGGCTGATTTCTGTTTCCTTCTCGCTCTCCTTCAGTACATCCTGGTCTTCCAGTAAGATGGGCTCTTCCCCAATTTCTGGAGCCACTTCTCCCCACCTGCTTGTCCTCCTCCCCCCTCCTCTCCCTTCCCTCCCCGGGGGCCCTGCTCATGCACTTTTCAATGTTTCCCCTCCTTTGCTCATTCTGTCTCAAAACGTTGGCTTTTCTCCACCCCCGCCTGGGTTTTACTGGGGAAGCAGCCAGACAGGACGGTCCACGCGGCTGCTACTGTGGGGCCGGCTCTTCTGAGGTTTCCCTCCTCCCTCCCGTGGCCTCCAGTGGCCACTCGCACACGCAGGAGACAGGAAGTGAGCCTTTCAAAGTGTCTGCTCAGCACTGGCGGCAAGAAAGAGCCGTTCACCCCAGCCTGACTTGCAAAAGGGAATTTAGAATCTCTGAAAGGCCAGCAGACCCAGGTTGAGGCAATTGCCTCCTTTTTTAAAAGAAAAATCATGGTTGAGACTTCAGGGAAGAGTTAGCCATGCTTGCTGAGAGACAGAAGCCAAGTGGCACCTAGAACAGGGTCTGACACTCAGTGGATGGGGAATGAGAGATGCACGCGTCTGTTGCGAAGGACGGTTCCTCCTTTTAGAGCCGTTGTCAAAGAAATGGGCTTTTTTAGGAGACACTCCATCTGGAAAGACAGCAAAACAATGCTATGCATATAAAGCACATTTCCCTTTGGATCTTTTTGCTGGAAGCTTCCTTCCTGCCTTCTTTCTCCTGGAGTGGCTCCTAAAAGGACGCTGACTGAACAGACCCGTCGTAAGGGCTTGTAAAGGAGAGGAAGCAGCCGAAGGTGACCATTTCCCCCTTCGCTGCCCATGACCTCATCCTCCTCAGTCTCCCTGGGAACCAGCCTGAGAAGCCGCTGCCAGTGCCCCACGCCCAAAGTCATACCCCACCACGCAAGGGCGGATTCTAAATGCATGCGATAGATTTATCTACGCTTATCACCTGCTTTAGTCTCGCTCTCTCCCTGCATGAAACTCCTTCGGCATTTGTGGTCTGTGGCCCTCACCCAGAACTTAATAAACACTTTTATTACTTTAATCCTTTTAACATGCATGCCCAGTCTCCCAACCACACTGCAAGCTGCTCAAGAACAGGGACCACATCTCATTCACCTCTGTCATCCTGGTACCTATCAATACATCTAATTCGTAGTCAGCGCAATCTTTATTTTTTATTTTGGTTTATTACACAAATAAAACATGCTCACGGTAGGACTACAGGTTTACTGGCAGAGTAAATCACCACACAACAAAACGCACAGCCTCCAGAGCAATTAAAGGAACGCAAATATTTCAAAAGGGAAGATGTTCTCATACGTGTATTATATTAAGGCAAATCAAGAAAGGTGATAAAATGCTACGTGGGAATGACTACAGGAAAAGAGTGTGCTTAGACAGCACTGGAGGGTGCTGTCATCCGGTTCAAGACTTTGGGTCACCACCCGGTGACATCTAACGGGAAGTATGAAGATCCTCGTGGCCTTTAATCTGCGGTGTGAAAGCTGAACCTGGCACGGGGGCGTCCTGACGCGGCTCCTCTGCTCTATACTCTGGAATGACTGTCATTCCAGCCCTTCTCCTGCTGCCCTCTCTCTAAGCTCCCTCTCTCCTGCCACCTCCCTGTGCCGCGCGCTTCTGTCTGCTCCTGTGTCTGGGCTCAAATGCGTTGCCAAGAGCCAGCCCTCATTCTGCTCCAAAGCGGAGTCCTCCCTGAGCTAGACCTTGACCGTCTGTCCTCTCAGCATCCTCTCCAATGTCAGATAAGTCCTGATCTCATTTACATTCCTCCTACCAGGATCTTTTTTTTTTTTTAATTTTTGGCCACGAGGCATGCAGGATCTTAGTTCCCTGACGAGGGATCGAACCCGCGCCCCCTGCAGTGGAAGCGCAGAGTCTTAACCACTGGAGCGCCAGGGACGTCCCGTACCAGGGTTTTCACGGAACCCTCCAGGGTGGAAGCAGCCACGCTCTGTGAGTCTTCACCCACGTCCAAGGCAAGGCGGCCGTCCTTTCCTCCTGGAAGTGACGTGTGCCCCGAAACCCAAGAGCAGAGAGCCAGGGGCTGCCCAGGGAGGCCCCACAGGCCGAGGTCGGCATCCGGGCCGTGGACTACGCTCCCCGCACGGTGGGACGGTCCCAGGGAAAGCAACCAGGGACAGCCCGAAGGGTGTGGTCTTGGGAAGCAAGACTTGGGCTCAGTTTTTTCAATCAAAACTGATGTTTGCAGTTTACCTTTCTGATAATGAAATTCGACACGTTTATTATAGTAAAATTGGAAAGTAGATGTAATCAATAAATAAACAAATGGACAAACACCTATCATCACCCCTTGATTACCTCTGTTATCACCTCAGCACGGAGCCTTCCAGGATTTCTTCTATGTATATACACGTCGGGTGTGCATGTCATACAATTCTACTAATCTGTACATTTAAAAATGGTTAAGGGCTTCCCTGGTGGCGCAGTGGTTAAGAGTCTGCCTGCCAGTGCAGGGGACCTGGGATGGAGCCCTGGGCTGGGAAGGTCCCACATGCCGTGGAGCAACTAAGCCCGTGAGCCACAACTACTGAGCCTGCGCTCTAGAGCCCACGAGCCACGACTACTGAGCATGCGTGCCACAACTACTGAAGCCCGCGCACCTAGAGCCCATGCTCCGCAACAAGAGAAGACACCGCAATGAGAAGCCTGCACACCACAACGAAGAGTAGCCCCCGCTCGCCACAACTAGAGAAAGTCCACGTGAAGCAACAAAGACCCAACACAGCCAAAAATAAATAAATAAATAAATAAATTTATTAAAAAAAAAAAAAAAGGTTAAGATGGTGAAGTTTACGGTATGTGGGTTTTGGGGGTTCTTTTTGGTTTTTGGTTTTTGGTTTGGGTGTGTGTGTGTGTGTGTGTGTGTGTGTGTGTGTTTTAACCACAACTTAACAAATAAGAAAGAGATGCACAGTGTTTTCCCAAATAGGCGGCTGCTGTGAGCCTGAAAGGGACCCTGCCCAGAGGACTGCCTGAAGTCGAGAAACCCAAGCAGAAAGAGGCAGGAGCTGTCCTGCTGCCAGAAACAGGACCGACTGGAGTTGTAGGAGGTCGTCTGGAGAGGGATCACCCACTCGAAGGGACAGACACACAAACTCCCCAGCAGAGGGGTCACTTCAGAACCGCATCAGGGGGACAGGGCCTGGCCATTTCTGCCCCATGTGCTGCTCCTCTCATGGGCCACCTTTGGTCCAGGGCTCCCCACTGGGCTGGTCAGTGCTCTGTCAGATCTCCATCACAGTCTGAGGTTCCCCGTCCACTCCTGAAACCTCCATCATCTTTTATAGCCATCGCCCCACAATAAACCTCTTGTACTCATAACTCAATGTCTGTTCCCCAGAGGATCCAAACTGTAGCAGTAATGGAGAATTTCAGAACTAGTTTCCCTAAGTCATAGTAAATGCTGCAGGTTGAGCCAGCATCTCTCTTTAGAATGTGTGAGCACATTTTACCCTTTTCCCTCAGCTTTGAAACACCAACACTTAACATCCTGTTCCACATATTTATTTATCCTATTACATATTGTATAAGTCAACTTTCACTAGACAGTACTGTGGTAACCTAAAATCTCTGTAGCTTACAGCAACAAAGGTTTATTTCTAACTCACTTTGTATGTTACTGGTCTCCTCTAGATGTCTTCTCGTCACAGAATCCAGGCTGAAAGAACAGCCTCTATCCTGGACATGCCTTCCTAATAGCAAAGGGAAGGGAGCAAAAATGCTGATAGAAACATTCCAGTTTCTCCCACTCACATTTTATAGGCCCAAGCAAGTCACATGGCCAAACCTGACAATGAGGTAGGGAAGCATACTCCTCCTACAGTCCCAAAGCAACAGGCAAAAATATGTAACAGTCCTATAGGGGAGCAAATATTTGGAAGTATACAGAAATGCCAGGGCTAAGGTTTCTGAGAGTTTCTTGTCCTTTCCCACATTGTGCCAAGATGACTGCTGTAGCTCCAGGCATCACAGCCCTATTCCACACAGGAAGGAGAAAGAAGGGGCAAAGATAAACAGAAAGAACAGCTAGCTGAGTCTGTCTCTTCTAAGAATTTTCTTGGCAGTCTCTCCCATGACTTCCATTGACATGGGATGTATTATAAGCTGCCACTCTCAACAATACAGGGGTTCTGTTAGCAAGGAAGCACAATAATATGAATATTAGGTGGTCAACTAGTAGTTTCTGCCACTCCAACATAAGAGAGATTATCTATACATTTCTGGAAGATGCAAGACCAATGAAGCAAGTTGACCGACAAAGCCTGAAGAGAAAACACAGTCTAGAATTTTCTGTAGTTGTTGCAGAGATGCTGGCAGCTGATCTTATCTAACAGAACCCTGGCATGTTTCTGGGCTTGGAGTCAGCAGCTGGGTTAGAGGGCAGAAGCAGGACGTGGGCTGGAAAGAGAGAGATTATGTGAATGCCTCATATGGACAACTAGCCTTTAGACACCGTCTTCCCCACCGCCGCCCAGAGAGCCAGCATTTACTGGCAGACAGAACAGAACAAAACCCAAAGATACCGAACAAAATATTCAAGGAGCGCTCAGACTCTGGTTAATAGGTTGGAACCCCAAAATTCAGCCTCTTTGGGCCCTTATTTGGAGACCCCTGCAGCCTGACATCCCTCTCTTTGCCCACCTTACCCAGAGCTCTGAGTCTGAAGTCCCAATTGGTGGAGACACTTTGCCTGAAAATAGACAACGGCCAAGGAAGCTCACATCAGGCACTCACTTTTCCTGTCATATGTAGGCAGACCACTGGGGCTCTCCAGGCAAATGAGGGGCTCCACTTCAGGGCCAGGCACAGCTGCAGCTTGTGATACCATACTGAGAGCCAGGCATTAAGTGAAAAGCCCTGCAGGCTGACCCATGAGACCTCCCAGCCTGCCTGTACCCATGCAACAATAACAGGCTGCTGTAAAAATGGAACATTCAGAGAACCACAAAAGAGTGCTTATAAATTTTAAAAGTCTGCCTACCACAAATATGAACATTAATACTGGGAAGGGGATGATGGACTGGGGCGTTGCAAAGTAAATCTTCATATTGAAATGTTAAAAGTTAACGTCAAAGCCTTCTAAATAGGTCAATACAGGTGATAACACATATACAGTCTTGAGTTATCAGGGTAACCAGAAGCAGAGGTGAATAAAGAAACTGTTTTTTTAAAAAAACAGAAAGAAAGGGAGGGAGGGAGAAAGGGGGAAAGAACATTGTCTCTGAGTTGTGAATTCATGGTGGGGAAGGAAAGGTGGGAGACCATGACTTTCCACTATAATCTGCTCTGTATTATTTGCTCTGTCACCACGCACATGCACTACTGTAACAAAAATAAATGGATGTGACCACTGAGAGGGGTGGGATAGGGAGGGTGGGAGGGAGACGCAAGAGGGAGGGGATATGGGGATATATGTATATGTATAGCTGATTCACTTTGTTATACAGCAGAAACTAACACAACATTGTAAAGCAATTATACTCCAATAAAGATGTTAAAAAAATAAATGGAAAAAATCAAATAGGAGAATTGTGTCTCGAGTAATGAGGTTTGGAAATTCAGTCACAACGTAGGCATCAAACACCTGCTTATTAAGACTCAGCAGTGTTTGTCAGTTACTAGGAGACAGGAGCTACCTGGTCAGAAAGTGTCCAGAAGATGCTATAAGATGGGACCACTTCAAGTAATTGTAACAATAAGAGCAAACACTTATTGACGCTTACTGGATGCCAGGACTCTGCTGAGAGTTTTACTTGCCTATTTCTTTTAATTCTCATAACAATTCTAAGGTCTAGGTGTTTTTTTTATCATCATCCCCATTTTACAGATGAGAAAACTAAGGCAGAGAAGTAAAGAAACATGTCCTGGTGCCCAGGGTAGTAAGTGGTGATAGAATTTGAATAGCCTGCTAGCAAGGATACAACCTTAACCACTGTGCTTTGTTGCCTGTAAGTTAGTGCCCCAAATACTGTCTGAAAAAATACTGGGCCATTACAATACTGGCAGGCGAGCCCTACATTCTATCATTACAGTTAAATTCACATAATGGGCACTGACTTTTTTTTTGCCTCATTGCTTCCGCATGGCTGTTATAAGAAATGTATGTTAAAAGGCCTTGGAAACTGTAAACCATTCACTGCAAAATGAAAGATGTTAAAATGCTATTTTCTTTAGCTCACTGTCAGGCTTGGGACTCTTCGCTGGATCCCTTGTAAGCCCCACATAAAGCCCCAGCCCACCGAGCACACAGGTCCTCCCCACTCACGCTATTGTATCTCCCACTCAATCTCCTTCTCGTCCCCGGAACTCCTCCTCTTCACTCCTCCCTCCTCCCCACCCAAAGTAAGCTCTCAACCCTCAGCATTTTCTGCCACGTTCCTTGTATGTATCACTTAAACCATCACCTCAATTTTATCATTTAACTCGAGAGGCCCCAACCAAGAGAGGCAAACGTCTGGGAACTTGCACTTCCCCCAAATGAGAGAGCCTCGTAGCAGATTGTTTCCCAAAGAATGCAAACCTGGGCTAGAGCAACAGGCCCCAGTGAGACGTCAGCATCCAGCATCAGACCAGTTTCACCCACTCGCCTGAGGAACTCTCTTCCATTACCAGAGAGCAATGCTCAGCACAAATCATGGCCCTTCCTGGACTCTTGGCAACGGTCGAAACCTTGATGCATCCCCACTCCCCAAATGTAGCTATTAAATGGTTTAGTGTGTCTCTTTCAAGATCTTCTTGTACAAATACACAAATATGTACGTGTATATATATTATACTACACATAGAGATTTCCCCTAAATCCTCCTGGAATAGAACTGAATGATGTATGGATTAATTTTAAGAAAATTTACATCTTATAGTATTTTAAATCTTCCCATTTACATACAAACTCATACAAACTCTCAACTTGTATGATCAAGTCAAACATGAAACTCCCAAGAAAGAAAGACAGAATTAGAATAAGGCATTATATCTGCAACAACTGCGTCTTCGGTGGTTTTGATAAGGAATTCTCGCCTGCCTTTTAAAATATTGTTATGAAATATTTCAAACACAAAAATCAGTTAAAATAATAACAACCTACAGAACGGGAGAAAATATTTGCAAATCATATATCTGATAAAGGGTTGACATCCAGAATTTATAAGGAACTCGTACAACAACAACAACCAAAAAAGTAACACATTTAAAAAGGGGGCAAAGGACTTGAAGAGACAGTTCTCCCAAGGAGATATACAAATGGCCAAAATGCATCTGAAAAGATGCTCAACATCTTTACTTATCAGAGAAATGCAAATAAAAATCCCAGTGAGGTATTACCTCACACTCATTAGGATGGTCACTATCAAAAGAACAAAAGATAACAAGTATTTGCCGAGATGTAAAGAAATTGGAACCCCTGTCCGTTGTTGGTGGGAATGTAAAATGGCACAGCCATTATGGAAAACAGTACGGAGCTTCCACAAAAAATTAAAAATAAAATTACTGTATACCCAGCAATCCCACTCCTGGGTATATATCCAAAAGAATTCAAAGCAGGATCTCAAAGAGATACTTACACACGCATTGCAAATTATTCATTGCAGCATTATTCACAACGACCAAGAGGTGGAAGCGACCCAAATATCCATTGACAGATGAATGGATAAAGAAAATGTGGTCTAGACAGATATATATTCACATGTACATACATACATACATATTATATACATATAACGCAGCCTTAAAAAAGAAGGAAATTCTGACATATGCTACAACATGGATGAATCTTGAGGACATTATGCTAAGTGAAATAAGCCAGTCACAGAAGGACAAATACTGTTATGATTCCACTCATATGAAGAATCAGAAGCAAACTCATATAAACAGAAAGCAGAGTGGTGGTTGCCAGGGGCTGGGAGGACGGGGGATAAAGACTTGTTGTTTAATGTCTATAGAGTTTCTGTTTTGCAAGATGAAAAAGTTCTGGAGCTCTTCACACAACAATGCGAATATACTTAACACTACTGAACTGTATACTTAGAAATGGTTCAGATGGTAAATTTTTTATGTGTTTTTTTTCCACAGTAAAAAAAAATAACAAAAATCTGTGTATCCACCCTGGAACACTATCAAATCCTAAGATTTCACTACACCTCCTTCAGTTTTTTTCCAGGAACAAAGGGTGGCAGACAATGGGAGAGCCTTCTGTCTCCATGACCCTACTCTCCTGTTTCCCTCTTCAGAGGTATCTGCTTCCCTGCATTTGGTTTTTATCATTCCTACACATGTTTCATATTATGACCACATGTCCACGTATCCATCAATAATACATAGCATTGCTTCGTCTACTGACTACTTTTATAGAAATGGTAACGTACTGTACCTATCCTTCGTGCAACATCACGTTTGAAAATTTATACACACTGGTAAATAAAGACCCAATTCATTATTAGAACTGCTATATAGTATTGCAATGTTTAAATATACCATGTTTATTTATCCACCATCCTTTTGATGAAGTTGAGTCATTTCAAATGCTTCACTATTATGACAACTCAACAACAACAAAAAACAAACACCCCAATTGAAAAATGGACAGAGGGTCTGAAAAGACATTTTTCCAAAGCAGGCATACAGATGGCCAACAGGCACATGAAAAGATGTTCAACATCGCTAATTATCAGGGAAGTGTAAATCAAAACCACAGTGAGATATCACCTCACACCTGTTAGAATAACTGTTATCAAAAAGACAAGGAATAACAAATGCTGGAGAGGATGTGGAGAAAAGGGAATCCTCGTGCACTGTTGGTGGGAATGTAAATTGGTGCAGCCACTGTGGAAAACACTAAGGAGATTTCTCAAAAAAATAAAAATAGAACTACCATGTGATCCAGATATTCCACTTGTGAGTATTTATTCAAAGAACACAAAAACACTGATTTGAAAAGATACATGCACCCCTATGTTCATTACTGCATTATTCACAATAGCCAAGTTATGGAAACAACCTAAGTGTCCATTGATGGACGAATGGATAAAGAAGATTTGAGATATATATATATACATATATATGTGTGTATACACACACACACACACATACACACACATATACAATACAGTGGAATACTACTCGGCCAAAAAAAAGAAATCCTGCCATTTGTGATAATACAGATGGACCTTGATGGCATAATACTAAGTGAAATAAGTCAGATAGAGAAGATAAATACCTTATAATTTCTCATATGTGGATTCCACTCATATGTAGAATCTAAAAAAAAAATGAAGAAATGAAATAAAATAAAATAAACTCATAGATAGAGAACAGATTTGGGGTTACCAGGGGGGAAAGGGGTTATGGGGTGGGAAAATGGTTGAAGGGGACCAAGTGCATGGTGATGGATGGTAACTAGACTTGTCCTGTTATCACTCTGAAGTGTACATAGATGTTGAACTGTAATGCTGTACACCTAGGACTTATAAAAATATTTAAATAAAAATAAACAAAATATTTCACTACTGTGAACAATACTGGATCGAATCATCTCGTACATATCCTTGTCTATGTATATCTCAAGGTGAAACCCGTGCATTGGAGGGAATGAGTCTCTCCAGTGTCACCAGGATACTGACGAATCGTTCTCCAGGGCATGTGTCCTGATTTCCATCCATAGCAGATGAAAGTGAGTGCCAAATGCTCCAACCCACACCAACTGAGTTTGTCAGGCTTCCTCAATTCTGCCAATCTGCTGGGTATGAAATAACATCTCATTATGATTCTATGTTTCCCAGATTATTAGAAGAGTTTAGTGTCTTCTCATGAGTTTATTGACAATATGGATTTCCTCTCCATTAATGTTTTGCCTGTTTTTCTGTTTTGTTGTTTGTCTTCTGCTAATTGGTAGGCATTCTTTATGAATTCTGGATACTAAGGCTTTGCTGGCTACGTGCATTGCAAATTCTTCACTCAGTCAATGGTTTTGTCTTTTAAATTTATTTTTTGCTTATTCATTTAACAAAAGTTTTACTACATTTTAAATATAATCAAATACATCAACCCTTTATTTCACGTTTACGCTTATTATGTTGTGTTTATGAAATCATTTCTTACCCCGAGGACATTGTTCTGTCTTCTTTGGGGAACAGAGTAATGATTCAGTAAATATTTGCTGAATAAATGAATTATTTCTAGTTTGTTGGTCTCCAGAAAATTGCACAAATCCAATTTTTATTTTGTATAAGCCCCATGCTCATATAAGCAATTTTTTATTGCAAAATTGGACTTAAATGTAAAAGGGGGTGCTACCATTTGTCCTAATGAGGCCAAGGTGAAGCATGCCTTTTGTAACACACCAGCGAGAATAACTATTATTCTTCACAAAAGATTCAGTTGAGAAACAGGATTTTTAAATATAGCAATATTTAGATTAGAAAGCAGAAAGTAAGCCTTGTTATTGAGGGCTACAGCAATAGAACAGAGCACCTAGAACAGCCTACAGCATCAAAAATTTTATTGAGCATCTATTATGTAAGGAGAGTTGTAGAACTTCTTTCTTCAAAAACGCAATCATGGGGTTTCCCTGGTGGCACAGTGGTTAAGAATCCATCTGCCAATGCAGGGGACACGGGTTCGAGCCCTGGCCCAGGAAGATCCCACGTGCCGCAGAGCAACTAAGCCTGTGCACCACAACTACTGAACCTGTGCTCTAGAGCCCGCAAGCCACAGCTACTGAGCCCATGTGCTGCAACTACCGAAGCCCGTGCACCTAGAGCCCCTGCTCCGCAACAAGAGAAGCCACCGCAATGAGGAGTCCGCGCACCGCAACGAAGAGTAGCCCCTGCTCGCCACAACTAGAGAAAACCCGTGCACAGCAACGAAGACCCAACGCAACCAAAAATTAAATAAATAAATAAATAAATTTTTAAAAAATAAAAGTCACCTAAAATCTCAGATACCAGTTCTTTTTTTTTTTTTTTTAATTTATTTATTTTATTTATTTATTTTTGGCTGTGTTGGGTCCTCGCTGCTGTGCGGAGGCTTTCTCAAGTTGAGGCGAGCGGGGGCCACTCTTCATTGCGGTGCATGGGTCTCTCACTGCGGTGGCCTCTCTTGCTGTGGAGCACAGGCTCCAGGCGCATGGGCTTCAGCAGTTGTGGCTCAAGGGCCCAACAGCTGTGGCTCGCCGGCTCTAGAGCGCAGGCTCAGTAGTTGTGGCGCACGGGCTTAGTTGCTCCACGGCACGTGGGATCTTCCCGGACCAGGGCTCGAACCCGTCTCCCCTGCAATGGCAGGCGGACTCCCAACCACTGCGCCACCAGGGAAGCCCAGATACCAGTTCTTAAATGAAAGCACATTTATTACTGAAGAGTCGCACATTGTAAAATTCCCCTCAGGAGTGGTCTCCGTGTCCCTCAGACACCTTTTCTCAGGCGGGTAAAAGAGTTGGAGAAGGGAGACCAGCGTGACGGGTATACCATGCTTGACAGAGACCCATGTGCGCAGACACGGGACTGCCATGAGTTGCCACCTCACAAACTGGCACTCCTCTGCCCCCAGACAGAGAAGATCGGCGGAGACTAACCACCTACCACCCTCTATCTGCAATTTAGGGAAACTGCTTCTGCTGCCCTTCATTGCTGGCCCCTTAAAAGACAGCTTGCTGCAGATGCTTGAGAAACTAGTGGAAAGGGGGAAGGAAGAAAATTATAATCACTCAGAGATAACCATAAGCACTACTCATGTGTACACACACACACACACACACACACACAATTTGTGCTCATACCATGTATGCAATGTGAGAGGCTGTGTGGGTCAAGGTTACAAGCGTAGCTGCTCGAACCTGACTCTAGGTGTGGAGCCCGGCCCTACACTCACAAGCTCTGTAACCTGAACAGATGCTCGCTCTCTGCTCCCATTCCCCCACCTGCAAAATTAGAATAAGAGTAATATTGATAGTATCTGCCCCACAGGCTTGTTATGGGCTTAAATGAGACGTTATGTATAAAGTGCGTAATAACATGGGACACACAGAAAGAAGATGCAGCTAGGAGTTATCATGATGACACAGTTCCCCATCTGACCTGTTAACATTTCATCATAACCCTGTTGTCAAATATTTTTTGAAAATACTATTTTTAGAATTATAGTGTTCTGTAGCCTACCTTTTTTACTTAACACTTTTACCCTGACCATATGTTTTAAAATATTATTCTTGATGTCTATATTTTAATACTCTATTTTCTAAATATACCACAATTTATCATTTTCCCCTGTTGCTGGATATTTAAGTTATTTCCTATTTATCAGTATTATAAATAATACTGTGATGATATACTTAAAACTTGGGCCACATCCCTGGTCCCTTTCTTAGAATAGATTTCTAATGTCGAATTTCTAGAATGAACATCATTCAATGTTCATGTTACCAAACTGCTATCCAGAAATAACAGGCCAAGTTTACCCTCATCAGTCCTGTGTGACAGTGGCCTGTAACTATGCCATTGATAGAATTTTAGTAGTATCTCTTTTTCTTCTTTGCTATTTGAGAAGAGGAAACTTTTTACTTCCTTTCATTTTGATTTTGATAACTCGTGAGGTTAAACTTTTATGATTATAGTGGTCGTGGGTATTTCTTCTTTTGGGAATCTTCTGTTCATGTCCCCAGTTTTGTTTGTCTGATTTTTTTTTAGTTGAGTTGTAAAGAGGTATTTTTCCATATTAATTGATAAATGCACTTTATATATTAGGAATTTAATTTTTCCATCACATTTTATTTTTTCCCAGTTTCCTTTATGGTTTATGTTTTACTTTACTCATCTATTCAGCATGGAGTTACTGAGTGCCTGCTATGTGCTGAGCACTGTGGTAGGTGCTGGGGATTCAGCAGGGAGCAAAGCTGACTAAAATCTCTGTCCCTGGAGGGCCTACATTTTAGTCGGAGCTTCTAGTTGAGGGTGTCATTTCAGTGGATACAATCATCTAGTTCCTGGAATGACCTATAATTGAGAAGGACCTATAATTACTTAAACATAATTGGCCCATTAATGCCATCTTCCTTTCAGAAAAGCATTGTACCCACATGAATATGGAGCAAGAGAGACCCCAGAGCTCAGCCTAACAGAGAAAATCTGATAATATTTTCAAACAAGTATGACGAAAAAGACACCCTTAGACTTTCAGCTGGGACTCAAGCACACTCAGTGGTTATTTCCTTTTCTCCCTTCCACACAGGTGCCTCTTAAAATTTTACAGCCGGACTTTCCTGGTGGCACAGTGATTAAGAATCTGCCTGCCAATGCAGGGGACAGAGGTTCGAGCCCTGGTCCGGGAAGATCCCACATGCCACAGAGCAACTGAGCCCACGTGCCACAACTACTGAAGCCTGCCCGCCTAGAGCCCGTGCTCTGCAACAAGAGAAGCCACCACAATGAGAAGCCCACGCACCGCAATGAAGAGTAGCCCCCGCTCGCTGCAACTAGAGAAAGCCCGCGAGCAGCAACGAAGACCCAACGCAGCCAAAAATAAATAAATAATAAATAAATAAGTTTATAAAAAAAAAATCTTTTTTGCAACCACTTGTATACCTCACGATCTGGGGCTGGAGAAATGGGGGCATCCAGGTGGGGTTGATGAGAAGAGGGAAGTTTGGGGTCTTACCTCAGGCTACTATACCAAAGTACCATAAACTGGGTGACTCATAGATAACAGAAATTTATTTCTCACAGTTCTGGAGGCTGGAAGTCCAACATCAGGGTGCCAGCAGGGTCAGGCTTCGGTGAGTGCCTCTTTCGCGTTGCAGACTGCTGACCTCATGTTCTGTCCTAATATGGAGGAAAGAGATGGAGCTAGCTCTCCAGCCTCTTCTTAAAAGGGCACTAATCCCATGCCCTTGACATCCCTACCCAAATACCTCCCAAAGGCCCCACCTCCAAACACCACCACATTGGCAAACAGATTTCAACATGTGAATTTTGACGGGATACGAACATTCAGTCCATAACAGGTCCCATAAGTAGAGGAGACTGCGCCAGGAATGACTTTATGGAATGATGGATGCAACAGCCAATTTCACAAGAGATTCCTTTCCCTCAGTGGGGAGAGGAATGGGACCTGCAATAGGAGCAAAACTACCTCTTCAGCAAACTGTGTGCACATGTGACTCAAGGACCAGATGAGTGGCCACCCTCCAAAGCTTCAGCACTTGGAAACAACTCCAGGGAAGGGGACAGAGGGAATCCTGAATTGACAGAGATTGCGTTTGGGGCAGCAGCAGAACAGGAAATCAAAACAGAAGTTGAATGGAGTGATAGAAAGATAAGGTTCTATTTCTTATACATCTGAAAGATATCACTGTGTTTTTAAGAGGAATCACAAGAAGAAAGAGAAAGAGAGAGAGAGAGGTCATCATTTAAACACTTAAATTAGAATTTCCCACAATGCTGGGAATTCCCTGGCAGTCTAGTGGTTAGGACTCTGCCCTTCCACTGCGGGGGGCATGGGTTTGATCCTTGATTGGGGAACTAAGATCCTGCAGTCCACGTGACCAAAAAAAAAAAAAAAAAAAAAGAATTTCCCACAGTCCTTAAGAAGAAACTGAAAATGCAAATGAAAAATTCCATTAAATTAGTATAAGTTTAAGCTAACTTTTAAAGGTGCAGTTTGGAAAACCTTATCTGTTCCAGTAATTCCAAGGTGGAGGTCATCAATTCCTTCCTCACTTGTTGGCCACTCATAAGCACCACATGCATAAATAACTCCACAGAACCAGATTAAACATAACTGACTCCAAAAGTTGCCCAGCACAGATGGGCAAGAACCTCCTGACCACAGGATCTCTAGATAGTCCTACTCAGAAGATTCCTCCTTCATCCCCTCTCCTTGCACGGCACAGGCTCAACTCTGCAGCTCCACTTAGCTCTTTCAGAAGAGCTTTATCAGAAGCTGGCCAGAAGCTTTATCAGAAGCTTTCTCCTCAGTGAAGCAGAGCTGGCTCTTGCTAGGAGGAAGCAAGTAGAAGAAGGGTTGGAGAACCCAGATCCAAAAGAAAATTCAAAAAATATGCTCAATATCAGTAATCACTAGGGAAATGCAAATCAAAACCATAATGAGGTAACACTTCACACGCATCAGGATGGCTATTACAGACAAGAAGGAAGGAAGGAAGGAAGGGAGGGAGGGAGGGAGGGAGGA
The DNA here is from genome assembly GCF_009873245.2 of Balaenoptera musculus. NCBI lineage: Eukaryota > Metazoa > Chordata > Mammalia > Artiodactyla > Balaenopteridae > Balaenoptera > Balaenoptera musculus. The sequence goes on along the minus strand of NC_045802.1, from coordinate 7,588,609 downwards.
AGGAAGGGGGAGGGAGGGAGGGGGAGGGAGGGAAGGAAAGAAGAGAGAAAGAGAAGGGAGGGAGGGAGGAAGGACAGAAGTAAAGAAGGAAGAAAGGAAGAGGGAAAGAAAACAGCAAGTGTTGGCAGGATGTGGAGAAATAGAAACCTTTGCGCACTGTTGGTGGGAATGTGAAACGGTGCAGCTGCTGTGGAAAATGGTATGAAAAATTAAAAACAGAATTACCATATGATTCATCAGTTGTATTTCTGGATATGTACCCAAAAGAATTGAGAGTAAGGTCTCAAAGACATATTTACACATCCATATTCACTGCAGCATTATTCACAGTTACCAAAATGTGGAAGCAACCCAAGTGTCCATCAACTGATAAAGGGGTAAAGAAAACGTGGTGCATACACACAATGGAATATGATTCAGCCTTCAAAAGGGATGAAATTCTGACACATGCAACAATGTGGACGAACTCTGAAGACATGCTAAGTGAAACAAGATAGGACAAGTACTGTACAAATTCACTACATGAGGTCCCGAGAGTAGTCAAGTTCATAGAGACAGAAAGTAGAATGGTGGTTGCCAGGTTGGGGGGACGGGGTGGATGTGGAAAGGAGGAAGTAATGTTTAATGGGTGCAGAGTTTCAGTTTGGGATGATGAAAACGTTTTGGAGATGGATGGTGGTGACGGCTGCACAGCAATGTGAATGTACTTAATGCCACTGAACTGTGCGCGTAAAAAAAAAAACCAACCGGTTAAAATGATGAGGAAAGAACTAGGAGGAAGGGGAGAGGAAGGGGTGAGGGAAGGAGGAGAAGAAGTAGGAGTTGGAGGAGGGTCCCTCACAGGTAAATTGAACGGTAACGAGGAACACACAGGACTGGATTTAGCACGTGGAGAGCTGGGGTGAATTTCCTATTCCGTGGTAGGAGAAGACAAGGGGAGCGATCCCAAAGGAGCTCAAGAGATGTGGCTTCGCAAAAGTAAAATGAAAGCCGGGAAGTTCTAAGGGTGTGGCACAAAAGCTAAGGCTCCCACTCCCCACCTTTGGGCAGACGGGTCATCCCAGATCTCAAAGGCCTCAGTGCAGAAGTCAGGGAACGCGGAGGGGGGGAGCCTGCAGAGGCCATTTCAAACTTAAAGGCATATCTTAACTGCCACTCCCTCCATAAGGCTCTTCTGATGTCCCAAACCAGGCATTCTCAACGCTGGCCCTATCCTCGCCAAGGGGGCAAAAATTGTCTCTTAGAGGTGAAAAAATCTTATTCTTTCTATGCACCAAGCACAGAAGTGCAAAGGGCAAATTCACACATACGCGGTGTATCTATGGTATCAAAATTTTATGGTGGGGGGTTGGTGATTAGGGGGGGGAATATCCAAAGGAGAGGGAGAGGGGCAAAAACACAACCACGCAAAGGCTGAGAACCACTGCCCTAAAGCTGGGGGGCTCCGGGATGTGGCTCCAGCCTCCAGGCCCGCACAGCCCTCTGGGCTTCTCGCACAGCTCGAGCGCGTGTGGTCCGGCAGGACAGCACGCGCGACCTCACCCCTTCCAGCTTCCGCGGCCGGGCACCCAGTCGGCCGGGTCGTCGTCACGCTCACTGTCACTGCTCGCGGCCGCCCGGGACAGCCGCTCCAGCGCGCACGAGGCAGGAGAGGGTCCCTCGGGGAGGCTCCCCCACGGGCCCCCGGGTCCCCGGGCCCCCGGAGCCGGGGGCGGGGCCGGCTCTCACATCGTAGGCGGGGCCCGCGCGACGCGCTCCGGCCCCGACAAGCCCCGCGGCTCCGCCCGAGCCTCCGCCCGCAGCCCGGCTCCTCCCGCCGCCTCCTCGGCGCGCTCCTCCGAGGTGCCAGCGCGGCTACGCCCAGGGCGACGAGAGAGCCGCCGCGGCCGCGGAAATCTGTACACACCGCAGCGCTGTCTTGGTAGCCGGGTCTCTGTGGCGCAATCGGTTAGCGCGTTCGGCTGTTAACCGAAAGGTTGGTGGTTCGAGCCCACCCAGGGACGAGAGAGCTTGTTTTCCTGTAGGAGGATTCATTTTAAAACTACCACTCCGAGATTTTTAATCAAATAGGAGTACGACACTGCCACGTTTCTAGGACAGAGGAAGACAACGTCCGCTTAAGAGTATTCGGTGCCCAACGCAGTGAGTCCAAGAGCGACACTGCTGCTGAACTGGGAGCCCGTGGATTGCTAATTCTAGTCCTACCGAATATCCGGGGGAAATGTGCATATATGCTTCAGGAGACCTGCCCAACATTGTTCATCAACAGCAGACATTGTAATGGCAAAAACAAACAAACAAAAAACACTCAATTGCCCATTGACAGGTGAATCAATAAATACCATTGGTTTCTCTCAGAAAATCTGATACCACCAAAAAGCAAATGTAGTTATTCAATTTTGCCACATCTGCGGCCAAAAGGATTTGAGGAGCAAATGCAGATGCAAAAATGCAAGAGGAGACATCTCAAAGTCAAAGTATGTGGAGGCACAGTTATACCAAGAAACTATTTGCTGAATTAAGCTGTGTTACAGCTTTTGGATCAAGGACTTGTATCTAGGCAAAGGCCTTAGCGTTTTCTTTAGATTGCTGGCAGATTTTTTTTCTGATATTAAACTCAAGCAGAAATTGTTTGTATGGGTTCCTGTTAAAAGGTCTCAAATGACGTATTTTCAACTCGTCTCACAGAAGACACAAATATTTTTCAAGCAGATGATTTGCATATGACTTGCTTTTTTTCTGATTTTACTGAGAAATAATTGACATGTATATCACTGTATACAAACTAGTTTCTATAAAGATAGAGAACCACATGATAATATGATAACATGAAGATGTAATTCATTTCTGCCAAGATTGAGGTCATGTGGTAGGTGCTTTTTCTCTGGGATGTTCTTATCAGGGATAGAATTTTGAGACCTAGAAGAAGGAATAGTTGACTGTCTCACTAGGGTGTCTCCTAGGGAATGCCTTGGCAAATGCTGGCTGACAATTATTTATCAAATTATGGTTGATAATAAAATATCCTCTACTGTCTCGTTAGGACCCCTCAGGAAGGAGACACAATATTGCACTTACGGTGGAATTCCAGGCAGAATGACAGATAGCCACCCTAAAAATTGTTCTTAGGTAGGGGCCTTTCTGATGCTTCTCAAAATTCCAAACTTGCCACCTACACTTAAGGATAGCTTACAGTGACACAGAGAACTATGTTCAATATCCTATGATAAACCACAATGGAAAAGAATATTTTAAAAAACATATTAAAAAAAGAATGTATATATATATGTATAACTGAATCACTGCTGTACAGCAGTAATTAAGACAACATTGTAAATCAACTATACTTCAATTTAAAAAAAGGATAGCTTACGGTGGAAATAAGAAACGGGGAGGGGGTGGCAGTGGAATTATGTCATAAGATCATTTATACACTGTTGAAATTGAGTCTCACATTTCAAGATGAAGGTGTAATATTTGCTATTACTGAAGTGATGGGGACTTAGCATGTCCTTCCACCTTGAAGCTGAGTATATTTACACTAGGTTATAAGCTCCTTGAGGGAAGAGACCATTTTCTGTTATTAATGATCAATTTAGGGTCCAAAGGATTTCCTTCAGGACACGGTTCAAATTCTTGAGCTTAGCGCACAAGGGCTTTCATGATCCGCAGCTGTGTCTCCTGCCCAGTTTCCGCATGAGAACTTTTAGAGGTTATAAGCACTTACCAGGAGTTCCTTGAATGGCCCAGGCTGACTTACACCCCCTTCCCGGCCAGACACCTGTCCCTACACCCCGATGTGCCCCTACCCCCTCCCCCATTCTGCTTACCTGGGTAACATCTGCTGAGGAGCTACCCCCTCAGGAAGCCTCCCCTGACACTGCCTCCGTCTGATTTAGAGGTCCATCCTCCACACATGCATCACAGTACCCTGAAACCAGGGAGTTACTCGTCCCCTGCACAGGAATATGACCTCTTCAGAGTAGGAACCATGTCTCCGTTCATCCAGCACAGGCCTGTCCCATGGCACACGCTCAGGACCAGAGCAATCCCTGCCTTCTCGGGGTATGTGGTTAACAGAGACCGACAGTCAGATAAAAATGCATATGATGAAGGGTCAGCATGAGAAACACAGAAAAATGTTCCCAGGCCTTGAAGGAGGAAGTCAACTTAGATGGGCTGGACGGTGTCTTCATGGAGGATTTGAAATGACCCTGAAAGATCTGGACAGGCCAGAGGCAGAGGAGGGGTATCTAAGGCTGGGTAAATTTCAGGACAAGTTGAGGGCATGATGGGGGTGATGGACAAAGTGTACTTAAATAGTGAGCAGTGAAAACGTTCTTAGCTTGTGGAAGGGCCCTGAAGACCAAGAGAAGAGGCTGTCCAAGAACAGTATGGAGGTTCCTTAAAAAACTAAAAACAGGGCTTCCCTGGTGGTGCAGTGGTTGAGAATCCGCCTGCCAATGCAGGGAACACGGGTTCAAGCCCTGGTCTGGGAAGATCCCACATGCTGCGGAGCAACTGGGCCCGTGAGCCACAACTACTGAGCCTGCGCGTCTGGAGCCTGTGCTCCACAACAGGAGAGGCCGCAATGGTGAGAGGCCAGCGCACCGCGATGAAGAGTGGCCCCCGCTCGCCGCAACTAGGGAAAGCCCTCGCACAGAAACGAAGACCCAACACAACCAAAAATAAATAAATAAATAAATAAATTTATTTTAAAAAAAAAAACTAAAAACAGAGCTACCATATGACCCTGCAATCCCACTCCTGGGCATGTACCCAGAAAAAAACATGGTCCAAAAGGATACATGCACCCCAATGTTCATTGCAGCACTGTTTGCAATAGCCAAGACATGGAAGCAACCTAAGTGTCCATCGACAGAGGAATGAGTAAAGAAGATGTGGCACATATATACAATGGAATATTAGTCATAAAGAAGAATGAAATAATGCCATTTGCAGTAACATGGATGGACCTAGAGATTGTCATACTGAGTGAAGTAAGTCAGAGGAAGAGAAATATCGTATAATATCGCTTATATGCAGAATCTAAAAGAAATGATACAAATGAATGTATTTACAAAACAGAAATGAACTCACAGACTTAGAGAATGAACTTACGGTTACCAGGGGGGCGAAGGGTGGAGGGAAGGGATAGTTACGGAGTTTGGGATTGACATGTACACACTGCTATATTTAAAAAGGATAACCAACAAGGACCTACTGTATAGCACAGGGAACTCTGCTCAATGTTATGTGGCAGCCTGGATGGGAGGGGAGTCTGGGGGAGAATGGATACATGTATATGTATGGCTGAGTCACTTTGCTGTGCACCTGAGACTATCACAACATTGTTAATCGGCTTTACTCCAACATAAAATAAAAAGTTAAAAAAAAAAAAGAGAGAGAGAGAAGAGGCTGCACTTTACCCTGTAGAGTAAGAGAGTCACTATTAAAGGTTTCTGTTTCAGGACAGAATGAAATCTATTTTAGGTGGTTGGGTTGGCAACAATGTCAATAAGAAATAAGAGATCAGAGGACAGTTTAGATGCAATTATATTTCAAAGGAGACGCAGTGACGCTCTGGGCTAAGGTGGGTAAAGGAAAGAAGGCATGGATTAATTCAAGGGAAGCCTGGTCAAGATTTAGGGACTGAAACAGGAGGGAAGTTTGAGGGTGAAGCCTGCATTTAGAGCCTGGGAGACCCAGAAAATGGTGATACCATTGCTTGATGTGGGACTTTGGAGGGGTCTTAAAGAAACCTTGAAATTAGAAAAATTATAAATTGTCCATACTCTTAGCTTTCCTAACTTGTGGCCTGTTCTCCACCATGGAGTTCATCTAGAACCTAGTCTCAGAAACAATCTTCATTTTAAGTTAAACTTCATTTATTTAAGATAAACTTCCCAAGAGACTACTTAGGGGTCCACAGAGCCCTATGAAAATCTGAATGGGAAGCTAAGGACCCTCTCCCCAGAATGTACACATTCACAGAGAAAATCTTATTTACAGTGTCCAAGAGAGTCACAGAGCCTCTGGTGTAGAGTTCTTGGCCCCCAGATTTTGAAGGCCCGGGTTTGTATTTTATTTATAGGATTTGTATTCTAATTACTGATAAAGGTCATAAAGCATGTCAAATCCAAAGTGTTTAGGTACGGAAAAATTACTAAACTGAAGATTTTAAGGTAACACAAAGAACTAGAAGAGTCTAATAGTATTGACAAGTCGTAAAGAGAAGCCAGTAGCCAATTTCTTTTCTTTTTTTTTTTTTTTGCTGAGCAATTAATTACATATGTAAAATTAGTAATAAAGGACTTGAGACTAAAAAAACTGCCTTGAGGTTTTAACATTTAATGCTTTATTGTTACAGTCTGGAGCTACTGGAGGTACTAGCTGTGAAGGGCTTTAATATAGTGATCCTTCCAGGGTCCCTTCTATAGGGATTTACACCATCACCAGATACCAATTTGTATTTCTTTCCTTGGGAGTTACTTTAATGACACCCAGCAAACTATCATATTTTAGTCACCCCCTCATAGGAATTGAGCCTTTTTTTTTTTTTTTTAGTAAAAACAAACCAAAAATTATTGTCTGTCAAAGATGACTCAAACTAGTTATTCCTAAACAAGTAAATCAAATACACTTTAAAATAAGGAGATCTTCAACTACCTTAGTAATAAACTGCAAAGTAGATCTTAGATTATTATATGCATGTGTGAGCATAATGATAGTTTATTTATACTTAATTATCCAATATATTCACTTGTATAAGAACATAGGCTGGCTTGATAATTGGAATTCACTATAATACTACTACAGAGGTGAAAATCTGCAATGCATAAGAACTAAATATAGAACTGAAGTTTTAAATATAGAATTTCCCTATTAATTACCAAGCACAGGGATGCTTTACAGTAACCACAAGGTCCATATCAGTGGGACTCCAGTTTACAACTCAAACATCTTGACATCCTGCTGAACAGACCCTGTTTACGTTGCCTTGGGGCTGGGGGAGTTTTAAATATCACGTGAGTTGTAGACACACTTGAACTTCTCAGCATATTTATATCATCTCTGCCTCCAAACTCAGTGGGAAGGTTATAATAACGAGAAAGCTGGCAAGAAGGGTGCTTGATCAAGCTATTAAGTGCCTGCAATAACTAAACAGAAAATGCATTTTCATTTTGAGATTTGAAGTATTTCATAGGAGCTCCTTTTCTCCTGATGACCTCTTGCTTCGGTGGTTACATTTAATCCCCGGATTAAACTTCTCCAGTACCAGATTTATCGTCGCTTTGGCGCTTTGCTGTCTTGCAGAAGTTAATAAGCGCCTTTTGTGGGTCTGCTTTACTCAGAAGCATCCTGTAGTGCCTGTCAGCCACCTTTGCCTCTTCTGTGGCTTCCTGAGGGAACACGGGTGGGGAGAAAGGGGTGAGGAGCTCCTGGAGGTGAAAAGCAAAGCAGGGCCAGAAAGACAGTCACAGATAAGCTCACTGAACAGGACTGTTTCAGAACCACCAACTGTATGGGGCTCTTTACCTGCGGCAGGAGCGCCCACAGGAGGAGATGCCTCTGGAAATGGCTCAGAAAAAGTCATTAGTTTAAGGTCACTCCTTTGGGATGCTCCCTCTAACCTGCCAGCTCGATTCCGCCGTTCCTCCCCTTCCTCCCCTGCCTCCCCTTCCTCCCCTGCCTCCCCTTCCTTCCCTTCCTCCCCTTCCTCCCCTGCCTCCCCTTCCTCCCCTGCCTCCCCTGCCTCCCCTGCCTCCCCTTCCTCCCCTGCCTCCCCTGCCTCCCCTGCCTCCCCTGCCTCCCCTGCCATAACACATACGGACACGGATCACTGTCTTTGGCCCCAGATTCTGAGTTTGGAAAAGCTAGTCCATTTTGTGTTGTTTGCATTTGCAGTACCCAGGAAAACACTAAGATAACTAAACTTACCGCAGTAATCATTTCACAATATATGTAACTCAAACCATTACCTTAAACACCTTAAATTTACACCTTAAACTTATATAGTGCTGTATGTCAATTATATCTCAGTAAAACTGGAAGAAACAAAACTCTAATAAACTGTATTCTCACAGCTCCACTGAACCGTCCTGGCTAAGTTACCAAGGATGTACATCCCTGTTACCAAAGCCAATGTCAAGTCTCAGTCCTATTTCTCTACTTCCCAGCAGCACCCGACAAATCAGCAGCAGATCTGATAGATCTTCCCCTGATTTTCAGGACACCACTCATCTGGTTTTCCTCCTAACTGCCCCTTTTGTTCCCCAGAGCTGTTTTAACTCCCTAAATGGCCCCATCCTATATCATGGCATTAAATAGGATCCATGCATTCATAATTCCTAAAAGAGTATCTCCAGCGGCGCCCTCTCCTGAGGCCCAACACTGCAGATCCACTTTCCTATTAAATTATCTCCACTTGGAAGTCTAATAGAGATCTTGTGCTTAACGCATCCAAAACTGAATTAATAAATTCTTTCCTTTAAATGTTCTCCCTCCCAAGTCTGTCCCATCTCAGTAAATAGCGCAACCCACTTGTTCAGGCAACAGAATCTGAGATGTATCTTTGCCTCCTCTTTCTAGCCCACCTTCAACCATCAACACGACCTGTTGGCTCTGCCTTGGAAAGGCAAGAGTGATCCAGCTGTTTAGCACCTCCACCGCGGGTCACCCTGTCTTAACTGAGACTGTTATACACTAGCACTTCTATTTCTGACCGACTGCATTCTCCACGCTTCGGTGATCCTTTAAAAACTAGACCGTGTTATTCCCTTGCCTGAAACCTCCCAGTGGCTTCCCGTTTTTCTCAAGCATAGACAAGGTCTTTACTATGCTCCACAAAGCCCTACGTCATCTGGTTTCTGCCACCCCCTCTGATCTCCTGTTATAATTCTCCTTCCCTTGCCTCACTCTACTCAAGCACGCTGGCCTCTTCCCTGTTCTCAGTCATGCCAAGCACCCTCGCTCCTCAGGACTTTTGCTCTTCCTGGAATGCCCTTCGTCCAGTCACGTGGCCAAGTCCCTAACTTCACTGAAGTACCTGCTCAAATGTCACGTCCCTCCAAGCAGCCTTCCAAGTCCACTCAGTCTAAACTGGTCCTCCCATCATTCTCCCACTTTTCTCCATAGCATTTAGTGCCACCTGACATTAGTCAATTGTCATTATTTGAAGAGTCTATTATTTGTGAATTTGCCTACTTGCCAAAATTTATTTGTAACCCTAAAAATCAATACTTGCAGTGCTCTTGTGGTCATTTATGGACATGTACACAGCAGTGAAAAATCTGAAACCCTTGCAGTACATTTGGTCCATGCCAAATATCAAGGCTCTTGCTATTTGGTACGGATCATTTGGCGTGGACCAAATATGCTCATGGACATTTTGGGTAGGACCAGATTTCAAGGACCATTGGCATGGACCAAATGTCTTATGGACACTTTCTGTCCTTTTTGTTGGTTATTTCACTTGTTTAAAATGGCCCCCAAGTGTGGTGCTCAAGTGCTGTCTAGTATTCCAAAGTGCAAGAAAGGTGTGACGTGCCTCATGGAAAAAAACATGCGTGGGATGAGTTCCATTCAGGCAGGAGTTACAGCGCTGGTGACCTTGTGTTCGATATTAATAAATCAACAATATACATTACATAAGGTGTCTTTAAACAGAAACCCACAAAAAACAACACTTGTTGATCAGGTGACAAAAATGTTGTGACCAGAGGCTCACAGGAACCTAACTGTATTCCCCCAGGAGCAGTGGTCCAGCATTTGCTAATTCAGTGTTTGTGGTGACTTGATACAACAGAAGTACCGCAAGTAACAGGAGTCAACCGTATGTACCCCCTATTACCACCCAACATTATATATTTACCTCCTTGTTTAGAAGGCAAATTACTGAAAGGCAAGAATTTCCTTTTATTTATTTAGTTTTATTGCCTTATATCTGAGGTTTACAACAGTGCTTGGCACTCAGCAGTAATCTAGAAATAGTTGAATGAATAATTAATAACAAGGATGGATAAGCAATTCCTCAAAGAAACTCAACTGGCCAATAAAGTTACAGAAAATATTCAACCTCACTAATAATCATGGAAATGTAACCAAAACCAGCCAAGGTTTTTTCCCCTTCAATGCTACTACCTGGTGTTGGTGAGGGTTCAGCAAAGCCATGCAAACAATCATTAAAAGACTATAAAAACGTGCATATTCTTTGACCCAGAAATTCCACTCCCAGAAAATAAAACCTGAATCTGTGAAAATTTTTATCAGTAAGGATAATTAACAATAACAAAACAATACAAATCACCTCAAAATGTAAATTGGTGAAACAATGGTAATACACACAATGTAACATTATATAGCTATCCAAAAGTTGTCAAAAACTAAGATGGAAAAATGCTCTTTAAACATTAACACAGATCATTAACAAATAGGTACAACAGAATCTCATATTTATTTCTTAAAGTCTAAATGTATAAAAATATGAAAATGTTTGCAGTAGTTATTACCACTAAGTGTTAAGATGAATGCTCCGAAATCTTCTTGGTGTTTTCCTGTATTTTCCCAGTTTTTCCTTACAATAAACATGACTTTTTACTTTTGCAATCAGAAAAAAAGGGAGGGGGAGGCTTGGGAGTAATTTTGACAAATCATTTTTGCAGTACTGAGTCCCTAACAAAGTATTCTCCCCCAAGACTGCCACCTTCAAACCTTAGTAACTCTGCTACTAACTAAAACCACTATAGCAGTGGTGCTGTTTGGGCACCCAAACTTTAAATGAAGCTAGAGGTAGAACATATATTAAGTTCAAGCACTGTAGTAACCACTCTATACTCAGTCCCAGCTCTACAACTTACTAGTTCTGTGCTGTTTCCTTGTCTGTTAAAAGTGATGAGTACCTTGCTCATAGGAACGTTGAGGTTTAAATGAATTAATGTTTTCATTTATAGTAGAATCCAACATAGGCAAGCCTTACATGCACTGGCTATTTCTCCCAAAATATAACTTAGATGGTGTCCCACTTTGGTTACAGAAATAAATGTCTTGGGGGAGAAAGATGATACTTATAATGTAAACTCTTAGCACATCAACACAAAAATAGGTTACTTTTTCCTGTTACAGATCATTTTTTTGATCACCTAACATTATATAAAGTTCTAGTAACAAGTTTCCTGCCATCTTTTGTAAAGAGAGAAAGAGGAAACAAGTTGTATGAGGGGAGCTTACATTCTACACCACTCTACTGGTAGAAGACACAGGCTTAGGCTCATATGTAAGACCACAAAACCATTAGCAAAACAGTCATGTGTTCATGTATCATATACAATGACTTAAGTTTGTATCAACTAGTGTTCTGCCTGAACCAACATAACTAAAATTTAAAATGTAGAAATTTAACGTACCCAACTGTGCAAACTACCAGAAACTATAAACTACTTTTCATTTTTAACATTTTGAAATCCTCATTCTCCTACAAACACAAAATGAAGCCAACAAGGAAGACAAATTCTTCATCATTTAATTTGTGAAACAGATCATATGCTTTGTGGGCATAACCAAAGGTAAAACCTTCAGTAGCTTACATTTTGTTCATGACAAGGCCAGTGTGTAAACACTACCTAAAAACATAGTAAATTTTTCCATGATTAATAATAAATATTAAACTAAAAAGAGTTAACAAGCATTCAACAATTCTCAAACAGATAGTCATCAAAATGAGTGAAGTCTAATGTGTCACTTGCTAAAGAATTTAACGCTGAAGTAGAAAAAAACTCATCAAAAATATCAGTCTTCATGGGATTTTCCGAGTTCAATGTTGTAACATAGGCATTATTTGTGAGTGAGTCTGGCTGAACTTTGCATTGATTTTTCTTGGTGGGGCTGCAGTAATTATGGTCCTGTCTCAGATGTATGTCTTGGGGAATATTGTTTAATTCACTAGGTACTGGTGCTGGGATATGATTATCTCCCATTTCTAAGTACCTAAAGTCAGCCTCCTCATTTTCTGAGAGCTCTGTTGAAACAACAGTTGTAGGGGACAGTAATTCTGCTAAAATTTCTTCATGAGTTTGACTACTGTATGAGGAAACACTAGGAACTGTGGCGCATCCAGATTGACTATCGGCAATATCAATTTGATGTTGTAGTTCTTTTAACAAGTCTTCTATTGATTCACAATCATTTGGAGATCCACAATGGGACATATGTTCTAAATTTTCACTTGGAAGTGTTCCATTTTGGGGGGAAGACATAAGAGCAGCTAATTTCTTCTTTTTTGCCTTAAGTTTTTTAAGAAGTTTTAGACGAAGTTTATGAATCTGACCCTCAACTGAGTCTCCATGGTTTGCTGAAGAAACACCATTTTCATTTCCATGAGAACTGTGGTTGAGGTGAGCTCCATATGAGGCGTTTTCACATTTCTTCAAAACTTCCAAATCACCATTACCATTAGCAGGGAGAGGAGAAGCTGTGCTAACCGGTGATGGATGGCTTGGTGCAGGATTACTAACTGGAGGAGGCTTACCTGCACACCTGTGAGCTTCCCTGGATGCCCAGTTACCCTTTTGTTTTGTACCTTTAGTTTTAAAGCCACCAAAATTACTTGCCCCCTTAACTGAAGGCTGCAAATCAGTCATAGTGTTTCTATTATGAGCTGAAACACCAAACGGCATAAAAGAAACACCCTTGCTTAATAAGCCTTTAACCCAACTTCCCACAAATGGTTTTTTCTGATTTTCTTTCAGAGATGGATTCTGTGACGGCTTAGCTGTTACGGTTTGAGAAGATGCTGCAGTTTCTTTTTCCTTCAAATCAGACACCTGAGATGTAACATGTCGTTCTGGTTTTAATTTCTCAGTTTTTGGTAAAAGAAATTGTTTTGATGGAGCATCCTTCTCTAGGGCAGCTGTACCCTCAGTTTCTACTGACTTTACTCTCTGTGTAAGGTCAGTAGCACGAATATCATTCACAGGCTGAGTAACTACAGTATCTTCTGTATTCAGCTGTACTGATGGCACATTTGTATTTACAAGTTGAGATGAAAAGCTTAAATCCACAAACTGGTCTTGGGTAAGCTTGTCCTTGCATGGAGCCGATACTAAAGAAGCCATTAGTGACTCTTGCGATTGCAAAGTATGTGTTTTGACAACCCCTGCATTTTCTGCCACAGGTTTATTTTCTAATAAAAAACCTTCAGAGTTAACCTGTATTTCTTCAAATGTCAAAGGTGAAATATTCTTGTCGACCAAACCTTTCAGACCTGGAAATAAATGATGTTCAAAAGTTACGGCTTCATCCTGTGAAAGAGTATTAGGAGCAACTGACACATTTGTGGGGTGAGTTCCTGAGGACATTTCAGCTGAGGCAGCACCACCTACAGAACACAATGCTGGAGATACTTGATTCTCATCTCCGAAAGCGTGTTGATCATAAGTCTTTTTAAGTGGGCAGCAGGCAGGTGCTTTATCTGTCATTTGGGATGTTTTTCTTTCCCAGATAACAATATGTATCTCTGAAGCAGGAACTTGAAATTTCTCATGTCTTTCAGAACATGGGCCTTTTAAGTCATCACATTCCAGCCAACTTCCTGGGGGATGGGGAATGAAAGTGAAAGATGTTAGACATTCAAAAAAACCACCATCCTGGGTTAACTTTCTTCTGGCCTTTTTAACCGCCGTATCACTGGATATCCACCAAAGGAGAATGCTTGAAAACATGGCCTTATCCTTATGTCACCATTTTTCTCTGCCAAATGTTAAAAGTCCGTATTCGGATAACAAAAGTTATACACTAACATCCAGAAATGTGAAAAATTGAGGTAATGTTTACTCTTTTCTAAAATGCCCACAAAAATCAAGACAGAAGTATCTTTAACTTCTGGAACTTAGAATACAGTACAGTATCACCTAATATATCTAACAATATTAGAAAATAGATTAAGTTTTTCATAATATTATAAATTTTCAAGATAAATGAAGCTTGTTACCTCAAGTACCAACACTTAATTCAATTCTTATTTTATTTCTTTTTGGGGTTAGAAAAAGCAGCTTAGGTTTTTAGGTGTCTGCTCTTATTTTATTTCTGAGCTCCTGTTTTGTCATTTGTCAAGTAGCAATGAGATGATGGATGAAGGGAAAGAGGTTAATGCCTCTCTACACACCAAAATATCCCAAACAAAACCATCTGTTAAGTTTATGGATCTGTTAAGGATACACCCTTATAAACTATCTGAACCCACCACTTTTTATCCTATACCCATTAAAACTTTGAGAATATTTTCTTTGCCTAGCTCAGTGGTTCTCCACCACACATACACATTAGAATCATCTGATTAATATTTGGGCTGAATTCTCAGAGACTGATTCACTGGTCTAGGAGAGAGCCAGGATGTTTTTTATAAGCTAACCATACAATTTTTATACGCTGTCTAAGTTGGAAACCATCTAACCTCTTCTACCTGAAGCAGACTTTTCTTTCTCTAGAATGTAATAAAAAAGTAAAATAAATTTTTTCAAAGTGTTTTTATGTTATTGAGAACCACTTCCCCACCCCAAATTCTGAAGTAGGGTAAAATTTTAAGGTAATAACTATATTTATAACATGAGTTTCAATTTGCAAAGCGCTTTTATAAACACGTTATTGTGTCATCTAACCAAACTATCCCCAGGAAGAAAATATCAAATATGAAAAATTTCCTAATAATAGTAAATGGAAAAATAGAACAAAATCAAAGTGACCCCTTATCAATGAACTGATATAACACTTTAAGGAGACTGGGTTATCTTGTCTAAGACAAAGTGAACATCGTGAGGGGAAACAAACTCAATAATAAACCACATTAAATATACAGAAGGGAAAAAGCAAAATTCATGAGCTGTAGTAGTTAACCTTGTATTGAAAATTTTAATTATTTAAATAAAGGCTTTACCTTGACTGTAGCTATTAGCAAACTATGGATTTCAGATATTCTACTTCACAGTGAGAGAAGGTTACAAAGTCTGTAATGTCTAAGAGTCTTAGAAATAGATGTTTACTTTTATTTGTATTACTAACAATTGCAAACTCAGCAAAACTTATTTTATTTTTGTTCTCAACTAAAAAACCTCCAGAACAATGTACTTTCTTTTTAAAAGAAATACAAGGTTATAGATCTAAAAACTCAAAATTGCCACCATTTTTTATACTGAACATGTATTACTCATATAAGAAAAAAAATGAAAGCAAAGGCATTAAGTGAAAAATAGCAAACTGTAAACCAACAGTAGTATATCACCTCAATCTGTCTAAAAAAGAAATATGCATGTGTATACCCATAAATATGCTAATATAAATAAGCAAAGTTAAAAGTTAGGAGTGATTCTAAAGCATAGTGACGGAATAGAGGAGAGGGGCAGAATAGTAACAGGCAAGGACAAGAAGAGAGAAAAAAGAGCCAAGGCAAAGTCTGTCTTAAAAGAACAAACTACAGTTTAGTCTCCATGCCTATTATCATAAAAGAAAAACGTTTAAACACTTACCATCAGCATCTAAAATCCATGTTATAAAATGATTATTTGCTTGGTACTGAATTACAGAAGTTATTTGATAAAGACAGCCTTCAGAATGAAATGAATAGTGCTGCAAGTCATTATGCGGTAGGCCTTCCACAAAGTGCAACATGAATATGAGAGATACTCTGTGGGAGAGAAAGGTAAGAGAAGTCAAACAAATGTAATACCATGTGTCTGGTTATACAAAAGATGGTCTGAAGCGAGTAAGTCACACATAACATTTTCAAGGCCAACTGCACTGATTTTTCTTGAGAACCTCCAGATGTGTGCCTTAATTAGAAATGGAGAACTCACTCTAAGAAGAATGTAACAGTAAACCCTTCTCAGAATGGTATCACTGACAGTTGGAAGCCATCATGCAATAAGGCTCTAACACAGACCATTAAACAAAAATTGCTCTGTGAGCCGCGATGCTGCTTTGGCTTAAAGAAGATCTCTCGGAAACTACTTCGCAGAATCAAAAGAAAAAAATCCAGACCTTTGAGAATTCTCTTTGGCATCAAGTGCCCAAATTAATTGCCTTTGTTAGATGGGACAGGTGATATGTGAAACAAAATAACAAACCTAAGATATTCAAACAAACATTTAAAAACCCCAACATGCTAATACTTTGGCCTATTTCTCTCAGTTTTCTCAGGAAGTAGAGAGACCCATCAAACTAAAATTTCTACTTACAAAAAGTTTATTTGTGAGGAAGTAGAGAAGAAAATATAACATGATGGTTGATTTACTATAAACTTCAAGACATCCATAATTTCAAAAATACATTTTATTATTACAGTAACATGACAAACCAGAAAATAGAACCCAAAATAGGCCTCAAATAACTAAATTTAACAAAGCTCTCAGGATTTACAAAAAATGTTGAATACCTCTTCCCAATATTTAAACAGCTGTCAAAACTTCCTTAGCTTACCAAAATTTATTCAGCTGAAATAAACTTGAATCAATGTCCAAAATGCAGATTATTCAAACTGACGAGAGATAATTTGTAAATTATCCCTTGTCAATCTTTCTGTTAGAGAATAATCAAGTCTTTAAAACTTAAGTACCGATAAATAAGAAGTCCTGCAAAACTGTCCATAACACTAAACTCCCATTGTTTTTTGCCACACATTGATCTGAGATGCCACTGATTATATAAAATGTACCATTATGAAAGAAGACTGCCAATTAAACTATAGCACGCCATCGACTTTTAGATGTATTCCCATTTCAAACATGTTAAAAGGTGAAACTGTGTCTTTGAATCAGTGATCCACAGTAAAACCAGAGATTTACTCTCACAGCTGGATAGGCAGGCTTTAGGCCTCTTCAAGTATTAATATTTAGTTCTTTTGGCCTCAAATGTTACCTTTTCAATATATTTTCTGAGGCTAGCTACTAAAACATTCTCTTTTTGATCCCTAGACTACACAATCTTACTAGTTTCTATGTGAGTTTACGCGTGGAAAAGGTTAAATAGGCAGCATTTATTTCTTAATGGCATAATTTTAAAACAGTACAACTTAGAAACGTTGGCTTCTTGGAGTCAACAAAATAAAGCATATGCCTCCTCCTTTTCTAGTTTATTTTCCTTTCTACGTCTCCTAAACCCTAAAAGTCATGGTATTTTCCTACCCATAATTCCAGCTTGTCTCACTTCCAGCCTCTCAGGTGAGGGTTGAAGTTTACCTCTAGCTTGGCAATAATAGATTTTGTTCTCACACTTCTTCCTACCCACAGTACCTTGAGTGTCAAAGATAGTGCTCAGAGCCGAAGAGAGCAAGTCAGGTTCTGACTCAACCATAAAAAAATGGATGGGATAGGTTAACAGAACTGGAACCAAGAGTCACAAGAGATTTCAAGCTACGATCCATTTGTACTCACCTCCCTAACATGAGATTCAACTACTCCTATTGTAAGGATCTACCCTCAGGAAGAGAAGAAAAAATAGGAAAGAGAGAAAGCAAGCACAAGGGAACTGTGCTAGCTGCCCTGCTATGCAAGTCAGCAGGCCACACTGAGTCAGCTCCACAAAAAGTAGCCAGTCTTGTGCTAATGGCCTGGAGTACAAGTTTTTGATTTTCATCCCAACTAATGTAATATAATCATTCATATTTTAGAAAAAGCATATTTAACAATGTGCACATATGTACTTCTGAACTGTAATAATGTAGGCTTTAGGCAGAAAACAATCTGCAAATGTAATTTTTAAACCTCATTACATTTTAGATCTATTATACCATTGTTTGAATTTGCAATATGACAAAAAATGAAAAATATGAGTAAAATTAGGTGCAATTCAAAGAATTAGAATTCATTCATGTTAATTGTAGAAAAGAAAATATATCTTTAGAAAAAAATTCAGCTGCTCGGGAATTCCCTGGCTGTCCACTGGTTAAGACTCCATGCTTCCACTGCAGGGGGTGTGGGTTCAATCCCTAGTTGGGGAACAAGGATCTCACATGCTGCGTGGCCAAAAAAAAAAAACTCAACTGTTCAACAAAGGTTTACAAACTGTGTTTTCTGAAGGTGGTTCAAGGATCTCACAAATAATGAAACATTTCCTGCCAAACAATGAAGACTTAAATTAAGAAAGATAATTTTAACTACTTTTTATATCAGTATTCTATCCAAAATTTGTAGGGGAGAGTGTAGTTTACTTATGTTTTTAAAAAGTCTGAAAATCATTGTATTAGACAGTTTAACAAAGCTCTCTCTATAAGCACAGAGCAGAAATGTCTTATTTCAATTCTCCCTACTCCCCTATCTTTTAGAAATAGTTGTTTAAAAAACAGATCATTGTTAAAACTTTAAGTAAGTAAGCTTTTCAAATGACAATCCAGGATAGTGTATGACCAGATTCCTAAAGGAGATCGTGGCAGTAATGAGAGGTTCATTTCAAGAGGTTGTGAAGTAAAATTAAATCACATTCTAAGTCCATGTCATCATGCTCTGGATATAATTCCTAAACAATTTATTCAAATTTACTTAAAGAAAAGTAGCAGATTTGGACCCACTAGATTTATCAATGGACTCTTTTCCCAATGGGAACATATAGAGATGGGGATTACCTGAGACAAGGTGTTCAGGGAACACTATTAGTTTTTAGAATGCTATAAGATTGAGTTATGCACGATATCATGATGGACCTAATTACTTTTAAGTTATCCCTAAAAGCTATATTAAATTTGCTTCTAAATTCCATTAGATACCAACAATCAAGTTACACAAATTTCAAAGTAAAAAAATTACCAGGGACTTTATAAAGACCTTGTCATTTAAAATTTAAGTGAAATTTTACATACTAGTTCAATTTACTTTTGAATACAGTAAATGTCCAAATTATAAATTCTGCTTATAAATTGGCCCATTCGTTAGAACTCTAAACACATTTCCCATTGAAACACTGTCTGGATACATTTCCAGATCAGAGCATGAATCTTTAATGTAAGTAAAGCAACATATTTGTATAATTAAAAATTATATGTTGCAATGCAACAAATTAATAGATTAAACAAAATAGTAGTGAGTTTATCTTCAATGCTAGGGCTTGAGAAAAAGCACTATAAACTGTTATAATTATATATACCAAGAAGCCTCAAGTGATCCAATGATCCAGGGCAGGATGACTTCCATCCTGCTGCCCTTCTACCTCATCACTAAGGAAAGCACTTCAAAAAAAAAGGATTCCCTGGGAATTCCCTGGCGGTCCAGTGGTTAGGACTCTGTGCTTTCACTGCTGAGGGTGCGGGTTCAATCCCTGGCTGGGGAACTAAGATCCCACAAGCCATGCAGCACAGTCAAAAAAATAAAAGTGGGGGGGGGGGATTCCCTCAAGACTTAAATCTCAAAGCTTGGACCCCAGACAGCCTATGGACTTTTGGTTAAAGGTATCTCCACTGTCTCCCCAGTCAAATGCTATCAAATGATAGTAAAGGACAAAAAAAGGTAATAAACCAAAAGGACAAAAAAACGGAAAGGAGACATGAGCAAAGGAGAAGACAATAAATACTCAGAAGACAAAAAGCAAACAGAAAAATGGTAACTTAGCAGAATGAATGAAGTGATGAAATAAATGCTACAGAGTGGGGATACTGATGAGAAGAGCCTATATGCCCCCAAAGAACCCCTGAAGACTCAATATTGATAGGCAACAGATGTTGAAGAAGGTAGGGGTAAGGCCCTGGGCTGAATACTGAGATAGTGACCACAAGTGTGTATAAAGAAGACTCCCATGCAGCAGGCCCAGGGAGGAACCAGTGTAGATTAGAACCCTGGAGCAGAAGGATAAAAGGCAGCCAGAAGAGAGGTTTCCAGAAAAAAAGGGGGAGGAGAACTTAAAAAACTGTGAAGCATTTGAGTGTTTAGAAAATTTATTAATGGGTATTTGAAGAATTCGGGGAAAAAATCACAATGCATATATAAAAAAGCAAGTGAAAACACAGGCCATTAATAATTCCAGGAAAAATAAAGAGTTATAAAAGAAATGAAACATAACCACGTATCCTGCTTGGCTGGAGAGGGAATATATGCATATTCATAACAAACAATAAGTACTGAAGCACCGATTTAACCAAAAATGTAATCATATTGGAAGCACAGGGAGAGGTTAAATAGAGATGGGGCCCAGGTGTTGGTGTAAGAGCCCTTAGTCCTCAACTACTATAAAAGAAGACTATATAAAGGTGGAATAAGTACACTGTTTTGAAATCTCAAAGTAAATACTACCTTAAAGGTTTAAAAAGCAGATGCCTGGAGATGGGGTAGGAGTGGCACTGCTCTTTTTCCCTTTTAAGTCTTGGCACTATTAGATTAACTGAGAATTTATTACTTGGATGATAATAAACCTTTAGGAAAGATTCTGAGAGGTTTCTTGGCACATCCAAGGGCATCAGAAAAAGGTTAAGAAAAGGTTAATGTCACTGGTTCTTTATTACATCAAATTAAACCTCAAAACATTTCTTTTATGTAGAGATAAGGGCAACTGAAAGCAAAGGTTAAAGAGGAGGTATGTGTGTGAGTGTATTAACAAAAGAGAGACAAACTGCCTAAAATGGAATTTACCTGTGAGTTTTTAAAGATATGGGGCTTCTGATAACACTGGAAAAGATAACTCTGATCAGTCCTCCCACTGAGGAAAAAATAGAAGAGCCGGCAAAATATAAAAAAGATACATCTGGTCAAGGGCAGCAGAAAGCTTACAAAAGGATGAAGAATTAGCAGGCTGAGGTCTGGAAGAAGATGGAAATTCAGACAGACGAGCCTATGGCTCATCTTTGAATCATCTTAGTTCTTGAAATTAGATTAAGGACATCCCAGAATTCTAATGACTCCAGGCACTTGGCAGAGGTGAGAAAAATGGAACTTTAATACCCTTAAAGAGAGAAAAAAGGCAAAAGAAGGTAAGACAGTAGGACAGTGGGGTCAGACAATCACCCTAAGTCAGCTCTGCAGTGGTATGTCGCCTGAACAGCTTGCTTATTGGCCAGAGTTCCTGATAGAGAGAAGCATTTTGGCAATTCACAAACATACGTTAACTCAAACTTCTGAAAGTAGGTTGTAGTCATCACTTTCAAGTCTACACATTAAAAAAAAAAAAGTAAATCCACCTTCATTTTGTTCTAAAAATAGTAGGGCAGTTTAAACTCACTTTTCTAAGACCATTTTTCTTATCTGTGACTTATTGTTGCAATTGTTACATGGACCAAAATGGGCAGCATTAACTGGGTGCCACTCAGGGATGACGTTTGTAAAGGTGACCAGATTCTTCATACATCTATAAAAAAAGAAGACACAATTTTGATTAAGTTAAATTCATTTATGTTAACTCAATCAACATCTAAAATAAAAAGGTACTTTCCTTTATTTGTTTATTCATACTTTCCTATTTCCTCAAATCAATATATCAATGTTCCTCTCGAACCCTACTCTAGTAAAGCTCTCGTAAGAACTCTCCACATTAATTACCTATAGTTTTTCAGCTATGAGATGAAGAAAATGTTAAGGCAGAGTTTCTCAAGAGCAATACCATTGCTATTTTGCGCTGGGTTATTCTTTGCTGTGGGGCACAGTACTGTGCATTGCTGGATGTGTGGCCTCACCCCTGGCCTCTACCCACGAGATGCCAGTAACAGCCTCCAGCTGTAGCAACTAGTTATCTCCAGACATTGCCAAATGTCCCATGGGACAAAATCAGCCCCTAGTTGAGAACCACTGTTCTAAGGCTTTCAAATTTATTAAGAGCTCATCCCTTACTCAAAAAATTCACAATCTGGCTATCCATTATTGACAACCTAAAACAAAAAGGGGCATTTACAAATATATACAATCAGGAATAGAGACAACTTAATTATCGTGATCCTTAAAGTATAAGAATATCAGCTGTGAAAGAATATGGTTTTCACAGTTTACATAAGTCCTAAATTTGCACTTTAGCCTGAATACTTGATAGCAATAGGCATCTAAAAAGATGATCTTTACAGATGCACACTGTACCTCAACTAGATTCGCTTTAGTAATATCTTTAAAAGAGCAATTATTTATTATCTAGGAGACACCACCTTCTTCTCTAAACAGTAACAAATACTGGTAAATCATAAGTGAGATAAGCACAGGCCATTAGACATAGATCAGGGAAGCTAACATTTTAAAAGCAAAGCCACAGAGGTATCAACAAATACACTGACTATATTTCTGCTAAATTCTTAGTTCTCAAAGATAAACGTTACGTAAAGGCTCCTATTTTTTAGTTAATAAAAGGGAGTTTGTCTCAGCAAATAAGGGTTAATGCTCCACATGACATCTAACATTTCTGAGCACTTACTATGTACAAGTCACTGTGCTAAGCACTCATGTACCAAACAAATCGAAGTGGCAGGTACTATTCTTATCCCCATTTTACAGATGAGGAAAGTGAAATACATCAGATGATAAATGACAGACTTGAGATAGGAATTCAGGGAGTCCAACTCCAAAGACCATGTTTTTAACTGCCTCCAGAACATATCTTCTAAATTAAGTAAAAGCTGTTCAACTGGCACTAAAAACAGCAGCACAAAAATGAATGAGTTTGCTGGGTATTCTTCCACCAGATTAAGTGAAAATAGTTTTAGTAAAATGCCACTTCATTTTAGCTTTTCCTCTATAACTCCTTTTACTTTTAGAACAAAGAACTTAAAAAAAAAAAAAAAAAGGCAAACCCAAGTGGTTGGTGGCTTCTGTGCCTTGAGCTCTCAGAGTTTTTTCTATACAGCTCCAAAATGCACTTATCACCTTGTATTCAAAGCCAACAGATCAAAATAACGACTAAGTCACTGGTCCTCTATTATGTTCATATGTTATTTCCCTAACTAACTGGTCTGAATTTGGCCAGAATAAAGATTACTTCTGTTGAGTTCCTGGCACATAGGATATGCTCAATGAAAAGCTGTCAAACAACTGAGATGGGGATTTTGGAAAAGCTATAATGAAGCTGATTTTAATCATCAGGCTTGTTTATGTTATTTATATTATTTAAAATCCAGGTGGTGATTAGGCAGTATACCACAGTGAGCAGGAAAGTCTTAGAGAACAGAAAACCTAAGCCTGAATTTTGCCACTTACTAGCGTGTCACCTTGAGCATCAATCTAACCCCTTTAAAGCTTCAGTTTTCACACTGTCAAATGAGGAGAAAGTCAGATAATTTATAGAAATTAATGACAGAAGACCTAGAAGCAGGTATTTGTTCTCATACTCACTTACACAACATTATTTAAGTCCTAGGTATGAGTGAAATGCTAATTCTTACTCTGTTCTAGTACTTTCGAGCTAACTGGTGAAAAAACAAATGTTTCCTGGTTCTGTAGCTTGGATTCCCTAGAGTGTTCTCTCAGTCCCAACTCTCCTCAACTGATCCCTAAATACCTAAAAGTAATCTCAATTAAGATAATGAATATCTAAAGTAATACTTTTCTCTTATAGTTTTATTTAATAACTTGGAGAGACTCCAAATTTTCTAGTTTACTAATAGTTGACTTTCAGAAAAGAGGAAAGGCCAGCCAGCCAGAGACTTTCTCATATATGGACAAAGTGAGGGTAGCATGCCTGATGAACTTTCTCTCCCTGACTCCTCTTCTAAAACCTAATTTCTCTCCTTATTTATGTGGTAGGTGTATGGAGGCAAAATAAATTTGCAGCTTCTTTCTTCTCCATGTTTCCTTCCAAGTACCAATCTCAGGGTCATGTACAACAATCATGATCCCTCTAATCCTCACCTAGAGGCATCAGGGAAGTAGAAAGTACGGCTGAGACAGCTCACGTGTGGAAGGATTCTGGTGATGGCTGGTCTTTCATGGGACTAAGGGAAGGAATGGGAAAGCATAAGTTACCTCTGAGGACTGCTACCAGACTCTGGGAGCCTAAAATCAAGTTTCCATGATGCTAAAAACAAGCAAACAAAAGCCCTAGTCCCTAATATTGGAGTAAACAAAACACACATAGTTGTTCAAAGAATTCTAAGAGGTATTCTTACTCAGCAGGGAATCCAGAGGGGAGCGGAGTACAGGGGAACATGCTACGTTCCCATTTGTCCCCACTTCCCACTAAAGAACTTCTTAAGAAAATTCCTTCTAGTAATCTATCAAACCATTTTTTTTTGTACTCTTCTAGTATGAAGAAGCAAGCAAACTGCAATTTCTGAGGCTCAAAATTTTCCTTTTAACCTTAATGGTGGAGAAACTTCAATATATGGTGGGAAATTTTATCAAGGGTAGAGAGAGCAGTGCTACAAGTGGAAGCAAGTTTTCTTCAAATTTTATTACTTGGAGCCATTTTCAATAGAATGAATCCATTTTAAAAAAATAGAAAAACTAACCTGTTTTGATATTTGTGTCCACAGTGTGAACATTCAAAATTCCAAGAAAAAGAATATGTGAAGAGGTTCTCAATGTGGGGTTCTGTCTTTAAGAGCAGGGGAAATGCAAACACAGGGCTTTCCATATCACCTTGAAGAAGAAAAAAAAAATTATTGCTCATAATTAACTGAAAAAAGATAAACCAAAATTACAAATTGTTGTTTTTTCTCACTATATTCACAGTGTGAATATATGTGAATATGTATGACAGAGTAAGTTATTCACAGTTGGGCAAGGGAAGTTTTCAAAGCATTTTCTAAAAATGTCCATCATAAAGATTTAATTAACACTCAGTATCTTTCATTCGTCTTGGTGGACACTTATGAAAATTTCTTAAGACAAAAGATAGAAAAGGCTCATACTGTCTCCTCAGATCTTTTTAGGCTTTCTCTGGGAAAAAATATCCTCAGAACTATAACAGCCCTAGAGTATTATAAAAACAAAGCAAAAATATGTACAGGTTTGTTTGGTACAGATACTAAAAGTAATATGACTGGTGAAACACTGTATGATAATAATTTCAGAGCTGGACAAAACCATTAAAAAGCCATCTCTATTCTGACTCTCTTGTTCTACACATGGTGAGGGTATGACAAACCAGGCTTAGAGGACCAGATTCAAATCTCCAGACTCCTTACCTACTACTCTTCTTAATCTTTTAACAATTAAAATTAAACTTCAACAACTTTAAGGCTAAAGAAGATCTGAATTTTGTTGTCATTAAAACAAAAACCCAACTGTGGATTCTGTTTTCCAATTTAGAGACCAGCAAGCAAGTTAGTAGGAGGATTTATATTCTCCTCTTACATTCATCCTCCAATTGGTTTCTCGCCTTCCTATCCTCCAGGGAGCTTAGATGCTGCCTTACTGATTTGGCCTGAGAAAGAACCTGAGTCCTTCTCTCCTCTCCCTCCCCTGGGACAGTCTCACTTCCGTGGTTCAGTTCTCCCCCTGGCCTGGAACTACAGTTGCCTGGAACACAGCCAGGAGGAGTCACCTTGGCAGGGCAAAAGGCAGAACAGTGGGTTTTATTGCCTAAGCACACTCTATAAATATCGGTGGTCACAAAGGCTATTTTAATAGTCACCTTTGTGGTATAGTCCCACAGCTATTTTTGTACAAAAAACATAAAACTAAAATATTTTTTATAAACAGAAATAAATACAAATCAATCTCCTAAAAATGAACATATGCAACATCATATGCATAAACAGTGCATAGTATAGCATGAGTTTGTAATTAGTTATCAGTCTTTAAATGCTTACCCTATTGTAGCTAAATATTAAGTGAAAAAGTAAATAATTTATATTTCATAATGACGACATAGAATCTTTAGGTCTAAAAATACATGAAGTTTTCAATGAATCAAAATATCATGAAAGAGCTCAAAACACAGTTAAATAAGTTACATGATTACAGATCATTTTAGATAATTTACATAGCTCCTAAATTGATCTTAATTATTTTTCCTTTGATTGTAAGTTTTATGGGTATAAAGCATCCTATTAGAGAACATATAATGCCAATGCCTAATTCTAATTTTTAGGACCTGCAGCCTAAATTAGTTAAGTGGTTTGTTTATTTATTTATTTATTTATTTATTTATTTATTTTGGCTGCGTTGGGTCTTCGTTGCTGCGCTCGGGCTTTCTCTAGTTGCGGCGAGCGGGGGCTACTCTTCATTGCGGTGCATGGGCCTCTCACTGTGGTGGCTTCTCTTGTTGCGA
Source organism: Balaenoptera musculus (assembly GCF_009873245.2). Classification (NCBI taxonomy): domain Eukaryota; kingdom Metazoa; phylum Chordata; class Mammalia; order Artiodactyla; family Balaenopteridae; genus Balaenoptera; species Balaenoptera musculus. Next base: position 7,562,455 of record NC_045802.1, on the reverse strand, counting down.
GGCACAGGCTCTAGGCTCACGGGCTTCAGTAGTTGTCCCACACAGGCTCAGTAGTTGTGGCTCGTGGGCTCTAGAGCACAGGCTCAGCAGTTGTGGCACACGGCCTTAGTTGCTCCGTGGCATGTGGGATCTTCCCGGACCAGGGCTCGAACCCGTGTTCCCTGCATTGGCAGGCGGCTTCTTAACCACTGCGCCACCAGGGAAGCCCTAGTTAAGTGGTTTCTTTGCCTCTAGTACCTTATCCCCAACTCCTACCCAACTACAGATCTTCCTCATCTTATGATAGGGTTAGGTCCCAATAAACCTTTATACTGTAAGCTGAAAATATCATTAAGTCGAAAATGCATTTAATACACCTAACCTACTGAATATCACAGCTTAACCCAGCCTAACTTCAATGTGCTCAGAAAACTTAACATTAGACTACAGTTGGGCAAAATCATTGAATACAAAGCCTATTTTAAAATAAAGTATTGAATATCTCATATAATTTATTGAATACTATAATGAAAATGAAAAACAGAACGGTGGTCTGGGTCCAGCATGGTTGTAAGTGTATCGGTTGTTTACCCCATGACTGCATGGCTGGCTGGGAGCTGCAGCTCACTGTCACTGCCCAGCATCAGAAGTGAGCATCATACCACTTACCACTAACCCAGGAAAAGATCAAAATTCAAAATTCAAAGTGCAGTTTCTATTGAATGCATTTATCTCTTTAACATCATTGTAAACTCAAAAAATCAAAAGTCAGACCATTGAAAGATGGGGACCATCTGTACCTAGTTTGCATATTTCCCTAAAGTACCTTCATTTATTACCAGGATGCAAACATTTCAGTGACTCCTTGTTGTCTAGCTATTCAAGTTTCCTCTTCTGTTAATTTCTCATGAATGTCTTCTGGCCATTTTTCTATCAGTTTTTGTCTTTTTTTTTTTTTTTTTAAACTGATGTACAGGAGTTCTTTGCAAGATATCCTGGGTATTATTTCTTTGTTCTATCTTTGCCCAGAGGTTTTAAACTTTAATGTAATCACAGTCACCAATTTCTTCTTTTATGTATCTTATTTAGGAAATTCTTCCCCACTGAGTGGTAAAATATTCACCTATATTTTCTTCCGAAGTTTTACAACTCTGCTTTTCATGTTCAGGCTTTTAAATATGCTGAAGTCTCTTTCTAATTACGGTGTGAAGGAGGGATCTAATCTCCCCCGTATCAGGAACCTAGTGCCCCAAGCACCGCTTCCTGGATGGCCTTTTCCTTCCCCACCTACCTGCATCAGCACCTCCATCATGGTTACGAAGCAACCAAACAGGGAGGGTTCTGATCTGGACTTTCTATTCTGTTCTAGTGGTCTGTCTGTCCTTACACTGGCACACAACACTCAAAGACTAAATTACTCTTTACACTTACATAAATAAGTAGAAACCATAACAATATCAGCTTTTTCCTTTTTTAAAAAAAGAAAGAAATATACACATTAGAGGGAAAGAAAACACCAAATTGAAGATAGTAGTTACCTTGGTGGGGAGGTAAGGAAGAATTGGGGAAGAGTACAAAAAGGGCTTCAGTTGTATTTGTAATGTTATATTTCTTAAACTGTGGGGAGGGAGAGCAGAGAGGACAGTGTACAATGTGTTTTTTAAAAACAATAATCAAAATAAGGAAGTGGCTGGCTGATCTTAAAAATTTAACGAACATTCCGGGCCAATACAGATTCTACTTCTCTTTCTTTAGTACTTTAAAATACATGTTAATATTCAGAATGAGGACACATATGTTGTAAGACTCTAAAGTGCTCCCTGAAACAAAGATTTCATTAGTAAGATCTTAGCCTCTAATGTAGCACCTCTCACTGCTGAGTAGTACAAACACAAATGAGAGGATTCTACTGTATTGGAAGAGCTGTATGCTTGTCCAATTGCTATGAGTGCACAAAATTTACAAATTCCTTCTCTGTTACACAGAAATCCAGACCCAAGGTGGCAATGGAGCAAGACGCCACCTTGTAAATACAATTAGCAGGGATAAGAAGAGTGATGACTCAGACTGGGGAAGAAACCACTCTTTAATTCAATTGGGAAGTGGAGTAGGGAACCTGAATAAAACGTCTCAGGTCACTCTAGGAGGGATATGATTACCTGCAAAATGAAACACGGGAGCCCCTCAGTCTACACTCTGGCGATCTTATGAAAAAGGCTCCTTTGAAATGGGTATCCACCCAACAGATCAGTGATTGGGGGTAAGGAAAGGGGCTGACCACAAAGGAGCCAGGAAAACATTTTCATGGTGATAGAACTGTTCTATATTTTGATTGTGGAAATGGTAACACAACTGTGTACATTTGAAAAGGATTTTACTATATGTAAATCATACTTTGATAAAAAGAATAAAAGAATATTCATCCCATCTGAGATCCCACCTTATGATGAATTAGAATAGCCCTTTAGTCCTAGAGGAGGCAATGCCAAAGATCTGGCATATGGAAAATCAGTTTATAAGAACAGAGTAAACTTATATATGTAGGAGTTCATGAAAAACAAAATAGTAAAACTAGGGGACAGAACTGTGGGACAAAGAAATAGGGGATACAACCATGCAAAAAAGACGCTGCTTCCAGATACACTATCTGGGTCTGATGAAATAAATGCCACTTGTTGAGAGAAAAACTTGAAGGCATTGATATTTTACATAATTTAACAGGAGTAGTATACTAATAGGAGTATCATATATTCAGCTACTACAACACAATATTAATAGAAGAGTTAATACAAGGATAAAGAGAGGGACTTCCCTGGTGGCGCAGTGGTTGGCGCAGGGTTCGAGCCCTGGTCCGGGAAGGTCCCACATGCCGCAGAGCAACTAAGCCTGTGCACCACAACTACTGAGCCTGCGAGCCACAACTACTGAAGCCCACGTGCCACAACTACTGAAGCCTAGAGCCCGAGCTCTGCAACAAGAGAAGCCACCTCAATGAGAAGCCCGCACACAGCAACAAAGAGTAGCCCCCACTCGCTGCAACTAGAGAAAGCCCATGTGCAGCAACGAAGATCCAACACGGCCAAAAATAAAATAAATAAATAAAATTTTTAAAAAATAGACTTAAAAAAAAAAAAGGGATAAAGAGAAATATGGTAATTCCCTGGCAGTCCAGTGGTTAGGACTCAGCTCTTTCATTGCTGGGGCGCTGGGTTCAATCCCTGGTCGGGGAACTAAGATTCCACAAGCCGTGTGGCAGGAAAAAAAAAAAAGATAAAGAGAAATAAAACAAAAGGCACCCCCTCAAAAAAAAAAAAAATGACTACCAGCTCCTTTTTGCAATACAAAAAAAAATTTATAAAGACCTGGAGACTCTAGCGCCCCTGTTCCACTCTGCTCCCAGAGGCCAAAAGACAATTCATAGAGGACAAAGCAGGTCTCATTCTTATGCCCTTTTTAAAAGTAAGAAAACTTTCCCAAAAGGTCATCAGTATATATCTCCTCATATTCCACTGGCTAAAATTGTTCCATATGTCCATTCCTAAACCAATCACTGGCAGGGGAAACAGAATTACTATGGTTGGTGCAGACCAGAGATTCTCAACCCCATCCGTCCATAAGAATCACATGGAGGCTTCTAAAAATTACTGATACTTGAACTCCATCCTGAGATTCTTATATAATGGGCCCCAGCACTAGTTATTTACTTTTAAATTTCCTCGGTGCTTTTTTAATGCACAGTCAGTCAAGGTTGAAAACGCTGGAGTAGTCTACTGGGGGACAGTATTGGGAAAGCAACCGATGGTGCACTCCGTGAGTATTCAGCTGGTTCGGAGAACTGCATCCACGCTGAAGGGGTGGAACACATGCCTGCATATTTATATAGAACACCTCCATCCACGAATGATTTAACCAGTGATTCCAAGAATCTGATTATCCCAAGTAACAAAACAGTATTATATTTCCTTTTGATATAAGTATGTCTTTATGGTAGATGAGTAATACAGTTAAATTCCATAAATTACTTACCTAATGTACACCTAAGCTGAGGCTGAAGCCTAATAAAAATATCATCTCTGACTTCATTCAGACAGGTCTCTATCTTTGCAAATATTTCAGAAGGAAGTTTTTTACAATCTCCATCTGATAATAAAATACAGAACATTATCAATTTCTCATCAACCTATTTCTTTCTACAGACAATTAAGACATTACCAAAATGAAAGTTTACCAGAGTCAACAAATTTTGTAGAGACAAAAATGGAAAATACAAAACTCCTTAATGCTTCTTCCTCTCTCTGTGGCATACCATATATTCCCTCAATATGTGTTAACAGCACAATATCATTAGTACTGACTGCCTGCCTCAACATCATTCTGCCTGAGTAAAATCTCAGTGCAAGTCTTTCTCATCCAAATAATCACAGACAGGCCTAGCTAAAGAGCCACACTTTCAGATATTTTGCCCATTACTGAAACAGCTGAAGCTCTCTCTTTTCATGAAATTATTACTTATGCTAGAGACAAAATCTAATCATTTAATCCTCTCTGTATAACTTTTACTGAACTTAACTAGATCACAGGAGCAGATAAATTTATAAGGAGTCTTAATAAAGTCATGATTATTTCCCAAACTAACATTTGGTATGTTTTCCTCCTCCTATGTCTTTTGAAGGGTCTTCAATGACATCATCACATTTCATATAATTCTACATTCTGCTTTTTTATTTACACAAATCTGCTTCATTAAAAAATTTGCAGGCTAGTAATTACACTCTGACTGAACCATAGTTTTATTAGCCATTCTCTATTGCTGGACATTTGTTTCTTTTTTTACTATTATAAATACTATCATGTTAAACATCTTTGGGCACACACCTGTCCATGTTTTTAATCATTTCTTTAGGGTAAAAGTCCTCAAGATGGAATTACTCTGGCAGAAAACTACCTAAGATTAATAAGAAAATTATTTTGAATAAAAGCCGCCATATGCATCTGACTCTAGTTACTCTTAAGCTACAAATAGATCTTTTCACTCAAATCTCTTACGAATAAATAATTCATATAGCCTGATCACACCCTGCTTATATGTCTCACTATGAAAACATCTGGAGTCTTCTGTAATATGAAGTAAGCATTAACCAGAATTTTTGTTATTTGACCACACTGAAGATAAGAGAAACCTTACAATCCAAAGTAATGTAGCTTGAACAAATGTAATTACAACTATATTGTAAAAACTACAATTATCTTGTAAAAAATTAATATAATATTAAAATTAAAAGTTGATATTTATTTAATATTCAAGTCAAAATTTGAATGAGGTATGTTCTTCTACAACAAACAACTGTCACCAACTCAGTACTGGGGTTTCTATAATTATAGAAAACAGGAATAAAGAGAAAAGGCAAAAGCAAATATGCTTGTGAGAAACTGAATTTTAAAAACTGCAAAAAAATTCAATCTCAAAGAAACTCAAACTGAAACAAAATATTTTTTATCTAAAAAAATTACAGCTTTTTAAACGTTTCTACGCAAAGGTGATTAGAGTGTTCTGGGATGTTTATTTCTACATATGAAAATGGATTATTATGTTGGTATAACCCTTCCGGAAAGCCATTTAGAAAGACTTTTTTTTTTAAAGGATCCCCAGGGGGATCCCCTTCTTTTTTTAATATAAATTTACTTAATTTATTCACTTTTGGCTGTGTTGGGTCTTTGTTGCTGCGCGTGGGCTTTCTCTTGTTGCAGTGAGACGGGACGGGGTGGGGGGTGGGTGGGTGGGGGCGGCAGAGGGCTACTTTTTATATAAATATTTTAACATCCCTTCTAGGGTATAATCAGCAATAGATTCAAACGACACACGGATATCTGCCATGGTATTTACACATAGTAGCAAAAAAAAATGGTAAGTAGCCTGAATGGTTAACAATGGGGAAACAATGTATAAGAGTATACTAATAAAGTAAAATGTTGCACAACCGAAGTCAAACTGCATAAAGGTTAGGATTCTCCACCTACCAGATACCAAAACCCCAAAAGCCATAATAATTAAAGAGTATGGCATTGGTACAGAGACAAAAAAATAGTCAACAATGGGGAAACAATGTATAAGATCTATATAAAAGATTGCATGATCAAAGTCAAGTTGAATAAAGATGAGGATAGCAAGACCTAAAATGCCCTAATAATTAAAATAGTGTGGTATTGGTGCAGGGACAGATAAAGTGACCAAGAAAACAAAACAGAGTTAAGGAACAGCTGCACACATACATAGACTGTTATATGACAAAGGGGGCATGGCAGATCAATTGAGGAAAAAGGTGGAGCTAGAAAAACAGGCTACGCAATGGAAAAAAATGAACCGTTACCACATACCAGACACAATTACCTCCAGTTGAACTAAGAATTTCAATGTAAAAAGCAAAGCTCTGTGACTTCTCAGTGAAAATAGAGGTAAATGACTTTCTGATCTTGGAGAAAGGAAACATTTCTTTTTAAAACCACAGACATTACTAGCTATAATAGGAAAGAGTAACAATTTCTGTCATCAAAAGATATCTTTAAAAAAGTAGAAACATGAGATACAAACTGGGAGATTCAGTAACCTGTCTGAATAATTATAGCAACAAGGACATATAAAAACTCACACAAATCAATAAGAACATGACAATACAACAAACAGCGATAAGACACAAACAGGCTTCACAGAGGGAACAGAGGGTCAACCTACATACGAAGAACTGTCCAACCTCTCTAAAATCTGGGAAAAGCAAATCAAGACCACAAACCATTTTATATCATTCAAATTGCAAAAATCACCACGTGTGAAAATAAGCAAGGGAGGAAATATGGATTAGGAAGATCTCTTCTACATTGCTAACGGGAGTAGACTGGTACAACCACTTTGGAAAACGATTAGCCATTATCTAGTAAATCTGAACTCAGAGCCTATCCTATGGTATATCGAAGAAAAACTCTTGTGCCCCAGGAGACTTGCCTAAGAATAGTCACAGCAGCAGTATTTACAATTGCAAAACACAACCCAATGACAGATGAATAAATACACTTATGTACTTACAAACTGATACACCTACGAACTGGAAATATTATATAGCAACAAAAATCAATGAAACACAAATACAAGCAGCAGCATAGATAAATCTTTATAAAAAGAAAAAGAAGTCCCAGAAGAAATACTGTACAGTATGTCTTTTTTTATAAAGTTCAAAACATTAAATTAGGCAATATATTGCTTAGCCATATACATGTAGGAAAAACTATTAAAAAACAAGAAACGATATAACACATTTCAGGATAATGATTACCTTTGGGGGAGGTAGATGATGGGATGTGGAGGAACACATAGGTAGATGTAAGTCACTGGAAATATTTTAATTTATCTTGGGTTGGAGGTGGGTTCATGGGTATCCTATTTTATAGAAAATAAAAATATAGTCCTCACTGTAAAGAGAGATTTTTGGGGAGTTGTGGGATTATGGATGGTTTGTATTTACTTCTTTATTCTGCTTTACGGCAACTCAAAAACTTAAAGTTGTACTTTGATGGACTCTATGTTGACCACCATTACCCTGACAGCTAAGATACAGCCATAGCCTCTTTATTCTTTACTCTTAGTTTTTGAAAAAGACTGCCTTTTGGGCAGTCGTGATAACACAACTGGTGTTCACTCAAGCTTCACGACAGACTCCGTCCCTGTGCTCCTTGCTCCAAGGTTCTACGTAAAACAAAAGCTACTGATGGCATCTTTTCGCGTGCTATGAGACAACGTTCAACATTAACCTCTTCAAAAATTAAAGAGAAATAAAATGTTATTACTAACCTTTAACTCCATCCAACTGACTGGTGTGCAGAAACTCATTGGCTTGATTATACCTAGTGAACAACCGACCGAACACAGACTCCTCTGTAGAGCACAGGTCAGTCACAGTGTTTTTCAGCCCTTCCAAGTGCACCAATGCTGACAGGATACAGTCTAACCAACAGAGAGCATGTGCGTTTTTCCATTGGACACATGAAGTCTGGCAAAATGAGGTATGCTTGCTCTCCAACGGCATTTCCAGTTCAGATGTGCATCCTTCATTTTGAGGGGAAGTCCCTCCAGTTCCAGAAACATCAACCATAGTAGAATCTTCTTCAGCAGCCGTGCCAACAATATCAGCTTCCAAAATCTCATTCTGCTCCAAGGAATCAGTTGTCCTAATTGGATTCTGTTGACCACCGTGTAGTAAACCAGGTAAGTCTGATGAGGTTTCATCATACTCTTCTTCATTATGTTTACTGTTCAAAACTTGTTCACCATCAATACCACTATGATTTTTAGTCTTTTTGGAATTTGCTACAAGAGGTGAATCTTTATAGTTGGTTTCCACGGTCTTTCTTTTTTGAGGCTTATTTGGAGTGTGACAATCTTCCAAATCAGGAGTAATTAAGTTATTAAGTGATTTAGAGCCCAAGGGATAGATACACTAGAAAGAAAAAAATAACAAAAACTAAAAATTCAAATAAGCTCAAGCTTTAACTTCACAGATTCTATATCATGAAAAATACGTATAAAATTTTAGCATTAATTTGACATAAGAGGGTATATAATATTATCAATCTAAATTTGAAGGAACCAGGGATAAACAGCTATTTAATCAAAAGTTTCATCCCCAAAAGAGTTATTTTTCCTAGTTAATTTGAACAATCAAGGGTTTAATCTGAGTTACTCTAGAGTAAGCTAGCAAGGAAAACATACAAAATTTTGCTTTAATAAAGAATCTAATGTTGAGTTAATTAAAAATTCCAACATTTTATGAGTGTATTATTCTTTTTAAGACAGGTACACTGCATAGCATTAAAAACTAGAAAAGTATTTTCAAACCAAAAAAGTCGCAGAGTAATCTGTATTGTTTCTCAGTTTTGAAACTGAATATTAATCTGAGAGCACATCAGCATATCAATTTTATACCCATATTGGGTCTAAGAATCAAACTGGCTGAATTTTAATAACTTCACCATGCATGAACACAATTTCAGGCAAATATCAAGAGTAAACAAATCACTAAAATAATCAATGAATTTTCCCTAAGTTTGAAAACTAGTGAAATATTTTACAAGACAAATGCAAGAAATCTACATACCGTGTGCCCTCATTTAAAATATGCTTTCTTCTACACAAGTACGGTAGATTGCTCCCTTGGTGGCCTCCAGTGAACTAAAGAACTATACCTCCAGATACTCATGCCCCCGTACAGTCAGCCCCCTGCCACACAGCCTCAGGCTTGGCCACGTGACTAGCTTTAATGGGACATTAGCAACCAGGATGCACATGCTTCATAAGCACTGGCTTACTGGGCTTGCCCTCTCGGAGCCCTCTTTCTGAACAATCTTTCTTAGTCCCAGCCATCACACTGTCAGGATCCCAATTAGCCTCACCGAGAGACCCTCACGGAAAAGAACTGAGATCCTGCCTGACTACCTGAGTTGAGTTCCCAGCTGGCAGCTAGCATCCACAGCGTGCCATGTGGACATTTTAGTTGTCCCAGCCAACAGTATGGGAAGTGTAAGAACTGCCTTGTCAACCCACAGAATCATAAGTGAAGCCATTAAGTTCCTTTAGTGACTAAGTTTTGAGATGGTTCACTTCACAGCAACAACTAACTGAAAGGCTCTCATTTAAAGTATAGCATTTTCTGGGCTTCCCTGGTGGCGCAGTGGTTGAGAATCTACCTGCCAATGCAGGGGACACGGGTTCGAGCCCTGGTCTGGGAGGATCCCACATGCCACGGAGCAACTAGGCCTGTGAGCCACAATTACTGAGCCTGCACGTCTGGAGCCTGTGCTCTGCAACAAGAGAGGCCGCGATAATGAGAGGCCCACGCACCGCGATGAAGAGCGGCCCCCACTTGCCGCAACTAGAGAAAGCCCTCGCACAGAAACAAAGACCCAACACAGCCATAAATAAATAAATAAATAAATAAAAATTTTTTAAAAAAAGGCCTTCCAAAATGAAGGGATAAACTTTAAAAAAAAAAAAAAAATAAATAAAGTATAGCATTTTCTATACAAGCGAACACTATATGCATAATATTGTACTTACTTCGAAATTCTCTAGTTTAACAGGACAAGTTTTTGATTTTTCTGTTACCAACTAGCTGTGCGGTCACCATCAACTAACAACTTGACCCTCAACTTTATACCTTGAGATTATTTCCTTAGTCCTACCACATGTCAGAAGACAGAGAACACTTTAAAAATCAATAGCAGTAATTTTGTATTCAGAGTCATCCAAAAAAATTGAAAACAAAACCTCAAAGAGATATTTGCACACCCATATTCACTGCAGCATTATTCACAATAGCCAAGAGGTAGAAGCAAACCAAATGTCCATGGACAAACAAATGGATAAAGAAAACGTGGTAAATACATACAATAGACTATTATTCAGCCTTAAAAAGGGAAATCCTGTCATATGCGACAATATGGATAAACCTTGAGGACATTATGCTAAGTAAAATCACAAAAAGACAAAAACTGTATGATTCCACTTTTATGAGGTACCTAGAGTAGTCAAATTCATAGAGACAAAGTAGAATGGTAGTTGCCAGGGCTACAGGGAGAAGTTGTTATTCAATGGGTACAGAATTTCAGTTTCGCAAGATGAAAAGGTTCTAGAGATATGTTGTACAACAATGTGAATATAGCAAACACTCCTGAACTGTGCACTTAAAAATGGTTAAGATGGTAAATTTTATGTTTTTTTTAACAATTAAAGAAATTTTTACTTTTTTTTTTAAAGGCAAAAAATTTTTTAAAAACCTTTACCATTCTCAAGCAGAGTCAAAATCATGGTGTGCACATCCCACCAGCACCCCTACTTAATTAAAAACAACAACAACAACAAAAATCACTCTTAGCCAGTGGGTAATACAAAGAGTTTGCTGACTCCTGGTGTAAACCAATGTACTTCATAAAATACACTGGGCTCTTACTGATGATTAGAACATTTTCTAAAAACTAGATCAATAATTAATTACTCTAAAGTTCTTTTTTTACATTTGCAAAGTATATACTTGAAACTCTTGGTTATTTTTTTTTTCCTCATTGCTTAAAAAAGAATGCTTCAGGGGCTTCCCTGGTGGCGCATTGGTTGAGAATCTGCCTGCTAATGCAGGGGACACGGGTTCGAGCCCTGGTCTGGGAAGATCCCACATGCCGTGGAGCAACTGGGCCCATGAGCCACAACTACTGAGCCTGCATGTCTGGAGCCTGTGCTCCGCAACAAGAGAGACCGCGATAGTGAGAGGCCCGCGCACCGCGATGAAGAGTGGCCCCCGCTTGCCGCAACTAAAGAAAGCCCTCGCACAGAAACGAAGACCCAACACAGCCACAAATAATAAATAAATAAATAAATAAAGGGGAAAAGATGGTTCAATTTAAAAAAAAAAAAAAAAGAATGCTTCAAAAACTAAAAATGCAAAAAACACATCTAACCGTAATAGTTAAAACCACTGTTCTGAGAACAGAGACTTCTCTATTCTGGTAGTCCTTGGTTAAATAACTCTACTGAAATATTATGTATTGTTCAGAAGAGGGAAAAAAGTAATTTTCTTCTAGAATCAGTAAGTTTTATTTTTCTCTCTTTCCAGTGCTCACAATTCTACAACTTTATTCTGAGCTAGTTAATTAGTAAACTCTGTAGAGTCTGGTGTTACAGATGAGCTGAGCTGTCAAGTCTCCTAAAGTCAAGCCCTCCCCTTGTGCAACAGAGCCTGTCATTTGCTCTAGGGATATCCCTCCAGCAATTCTGTGACACTTTCTCCTATTTTTCCCTCTCTACTGGATATAACCAGCATACAAACATGCTGTTATTTTTCCCAACTTAAAAACAAACAAAAGTAAAACTTTTCCCTCCAGGTACTACCTCACGTCTATATTTCTCAATTCTTCCTCTCCCATTTTCCATCACTCACTCCAATCAGGCTTTTACCACTACTACTTTACCAAAACTACTCTAATCAAGGCCTGCAAGGACCCCCATGACACTCCAGTCAATGGTGAGGTGAGTCCTCAGCCACCTTGAGTTCTCACTGGAATTGACAGTAAATCATTCCTTCCTTCATTAAATATTTTTTCACTTGACATCCAGGACAATATACTTTCCTTCCTGAGATTACGCCTACCTCACTCTCCATGTCTCTCACTTCTTTGCTGGTTCCACTTCACCTCCCAAACTTTTTAATGCTGGAGTGTTCCAGGGCTCAGTTTTGCAACTCTTTATCCACACTCTTGGTAAACTCACCCAGCCTCATGGTTCAATTACTTACTGAACCATGTAAGTTCATGTAAGTTTGCTGATGACCCCCAAATGTATATATCCAATCTTATACTCTCCACCTAACACTAGACACATAGATCCAACTGTTTACTCCATTAACCCAGTTATTAGATAGATGCCTCAAGCTTGATTGCTCCTGATCTCCTGATCTTTCCCCCAGATTTCCCTCTTCCCAAAGTCTTTCTCAGTTCAGCAACCGGCAGCTCCATCCTTCCAATTATTCAAGCCAAATATCTGGGGATCATCCTTGATTCCTCCCTTTCCTACCATGTACCCCACTCTTTCAGCATATCCTTTTAACTATCAAAATACATATAGAATCCAACCATGCCTCATCAACCTGGCCGCTACTTGTTCTCCCTGGAATACTACAACTGCCTTCCAACCATTTCCCTGCTTCAGATCTTGCTCATCACATTTTTTTCAACATGAAAATCAGATCATGTCACTCCTCTGCCAAAATCCCTACTATGGTTCTTTACTTCATAGTAAAAGCCAGCAAATGGCCTACAAGGCTTTACTGGATCCATCCCATCTTCCCTTATGCTGCTTCACTCACTCCGATCCAGCTCTGCTGGTTTCCCTGCAGTAGCACAAACAGGGACAGGCAACCTCCCCTCTCCCAGGACCTTGTATCTGCTACTCTCCCCACCTGGAAGGCTCACTCCTCAGGTATCCACAGGACTTGTTCATCTCTTTCAGATCTTTGCTCAAATGTCACTTTCTCAATGAAGAGTTTCCTCCTACACTTTTTTTTAAATTGCAAACTACCCACTCTCTGATACTCCAGTCCCTGTGGCTTTATTTTTCTCCACAGCACTTTTCATTACCTCACACAAAAAAGTATGCTTTCCTTTTTTATTTTCTTTCCCAATCTAGAATACAGCCTTGTTGAGAGCAAGAAATTTTTGTTTTATTCACTGTATCCTAGCATCTGGAACAGTACCAACATGGTGACACACAAATAAATATTTATTGCATAAATGCAAAAAAATAATTTATTTCTATTTGTAAGAATACCTGAAATTTTCTTTAAGTGTTACCCAACAAAAGTATCTATCACCAACAGTATAACATAGTCTAGTATTTTCCAAAACTGGCTGATCATCAGACAGTTCATAAAAGTTATAAAACTACAGAATTTTGGGCCTACTCTATTTAATAAGCACCTAGGTGAGACCCAGAAATTTTTAAAAAGCATTCCAAGTGATTCTAATGAACTGCTAGTTTACCTGGAATAATACATATCTGAAATTAGAAGACTGTATTCCAATCACTGCTCTGCTGCTTTATGAAGATGTTGTGTTCCTAAACACTCTGCATCTGTTTTCTTATTCACAACATGGGAATACCTACCTTGCAAAGTTTTGAGAATTACGTATGTATATGACAGTTTCATAAGTTGTCAAGTACAGTAAAATATAGAGTATTATGGAATTTAATGAGCTCCTGTGTAAAAAGTTGTACCAGTGGGTACAAATTACTACAATTCTAAGATATTTAGACCCTTAAGTACATAATATTTAGAGATTAATAACCTTTTCAATAAGTCCCAAAGTTAATAAACCAACACATGAGAATAAAAACAGCTAAAAGGACCCCCACAAGGCTTAAAAAAAAAATCTTGAAATATATTCTCTCTTCTCACAAGTCTAATGACAATAAAAACAAACATCTCCATGTAATAACTCAGGAAATCAAGTGGCAAAATAAAACAAAATATTTAAAATTACATACCAGACAGATCTAGAGACTATCTACATATTAAAAACATACAGTCTAAAAACTACAAAATGAGTACAAATTTAAACACTGAAGAAAAAAGCAAAAGGCGAAAACTTCAATACCATCTAAGATTAATACTTTACCTGCAGATCCTCACACAAACAGACAGATTCTTGGAAACTAATTCGGTAAGTCTTTAAGGTTTTTAACTTTCCCTTCGTCCTACAAGCAGGGCAATACCCATCTGACGGTACTTTAGCTGAATCATAATTCTAAAAGAGAAAAAAAGTAAATTAAAATATAGACATTCCTAGCTTGTATCAAATTACAAAAAGTTAAATGGAAAAGTAAACAGAAAAAAAATGTACAATTTTCACCTAGAAGTGTCCTGGCAAGATATCTTAAAGATGGCAAATAAAAGAAATGCATATAGGCTTTAATACAGCTATTGTTCCAGAAAGAATATATTCTAGTTTTAAATATTAAATTAAGTGTTAAAAATAGCATCAGTTTTATCTGCAAGACAAAAAGTAACGTCAACTGTCACTGTAAATACGTTCAACATTTTCAAATAGTAAACTATACGGTCTATGTTTTATTTCTACTTTTACATATCAATAAAACATAGAGAGGTAAACAGAGAACAATCTTTCGCCATTACTGTAAGATTTCCGTGGAAGATACAATTTTTAAAAAATTAACTGGTAAAATTAAAACCAAATTTAAGTCTTAAAAATAGGAGAGAAAAAAACCAACTTTGCACTGAGGCAAAAAATAAGTTCACTAACTTTTCCCAAATACCCCACCATGTGGAGTGAAGATATCCCTATATCAGTCCCTGGTCCAATCACTGGCAAACCATTTCCAATCTTCGGGGAATCCATCATTCCGAGTCATTGGCTAATTTATGTCACTTGAAACATGTCAATATCACTAAGGATTTTTCAATGAACCCTGGAAAAAAAAAAGTTAATAGACAATTTTTATAAGATGTATGTATATTAAGTATATTTTGAGAACTATATATCTTATGTTAAACATATTCTGAAATTGTAATCTTGAAGTGAAAACAAAATACCTAAATTTATTTAAAGATCTAGCAAATTTGTGGAGAGAGGGCAAAAACTGGCAATAGGACCAGTCTTCACAGTAGACTCATTTGTAAGCAAATTTATCAAAACTTGTAATAGAGATAGCTATTACTTAAATATATTGACGAGACCTTGAAAACCTAAGTTTTTAGTCTACGCACAACTTGAAACAAATCTGTAAGCATTATACCAAGAAAATATTTAAATAAAACACAGATCCATTGTGCCATTACTTAACAAGGACAAAAGAACCCCATACATTCCTATTGCTTTCAACTGCCAAGAATACATCACCAACTGAGAACAGTGCCACTTTTTAAATAAAAGCTGCCAACAAAATACTATTTTACATTAAAGTAAATAATCTGTAACAGAACAAAAATATAAACACTGTCAATCGTACAATGTTTTGAGTGTAGACCCATGGAGTAGAATCACATTTAGTAAAGTTAAAATTATGAAACTGGAGCTCAGTGTAAGGGAAAAGTAATTGTTAACAGTGGTTTAGATATGGATTTAAAATACAAGGAAAACAAGATAAAGGAGAACTTTAAGCAGAGTGAATCACCACTTCACAGGGATGTTGTAAAACACTTTCAAGCAAAATATTTCCCAAATCTAAGAATCCATGATTCTATGACAACCACTTCCTAGGAAACTGGGCCTCACAGATTCACTTTAAAAACTAGTTATGCTATTGTTTCCCGCTGTATAAACTTTACACACCATTCAAGCCAAGGAATAATTTCAAAAATAAAAATGCTTTTTAGAAAAGTTATCAGTGGAGGATAGCCTCATCCACCAGAGGGCAGACAGCAGAAGCAAGAAGAACTACAATTCTGGAGCCTGTGGAAGGAAAACCACATTCACAGAAAGACAGACAAAATGAAAAGGGAGAGGACTTTGTACCAGAAGAAGGAACAAGACAAAACCCCAGAAAAACAACTAAATGAAGTGGAGATAGGCAACCTTCCAGAAAAAGAAATCGAACAATGATAGCGAAGATGATCCAGGACCTCGGAAAAAGAATGGAGGCAAAGATCGAGAAGGTGCAAGAAATGTTTAGCAAAGACCTAGAAGAATTAAAGAACAAACACCTAGAAGAATTAAAGAACAAACAAACAGAGATGAACAATACAATAACTGAAATGAAAAATACACTAGGAAGGAATCAGTAACAGAATAACTGAGGCAGAAGAACGGATAAGTGACCTGGGAGACAGAATGGTGGAATTAACTGCTGCAGAACAGAATAAGGAAAAAGAATGAAAAGAAATGAAGACAGCCTAAGAGACCTCTGGGACAACATTAACCACAACAACATTTGCATTATAAGGGTCCCAGAAGGAGATAGAGAGAGAGAAAGGACCCAAGAAAATATTTGAAGAGATTATACTCAAAAACTTCCCTAACATGGTAAAGGAAATAGCCACCAAAGTCCAGGAAGCGCAGAGAGTCCCAGGCAGGATAAGCCCAAGGAGAAACACGCCGAGACACATAGTAATCAAATTTGCAAAAATTAAAGACAAAAAAAAATTATCGAAAGCAACAAGGGAAAAACGACAAATAACATACAAGGGAACTCCCATAAGGTTAACAGTTGATTTCTCAGCAGAAATTCTACAAGTCAGAAGGAAGTGGCACGATATATTTAAAGTGATGAAAGGGAAGAACCTACAACCAAGATTACTCTACCCGGCAAGGATCTCATTCAGATTCGACAGAGAAATCAAAAGCTTTACAGACAAGCAAAAGCTAAGAGAATTCAGCACCACCAAACCAACTCCACAACAAATGCTAAAGAAACTTCTCTAAGTAGGAAACACAAGAGAAGAAAAGGACCTACAAAAACAAACACAAAACAATTAAGAAAATGGTCATAGGAACATACATATCAATAATTACCTTAAATGTGAATGGATTAAATGCTCCAACCAAAAGACACAGGCTTGCTGAATGGATACAAAAACAAGACCCATCTATATGCTGTCTACAAGGGACCCACTTCAGACCAAGGGACACATATAGACTGAATGTGAGGGGATGGAAAAAGATATTCCATGCAACTGAAAATCAAAAGAAAGCTGGAGTAGCAATACTCATATCAGATAAAATAGACTTTGAAATAAAGAATGTTACAAGAGACAAGAAAGAACACTACATAATGCTCAAGGGATCAATCCAAAAAGAAGATGTAACAATTACAAATGTTTATGCACCCAACACAGGAGCACCTCAATGCATAAGGCAACTGCTAACAGCTATAAAAGAGGAAATCAACAGTAACACAATAATAGTGGGGGACTTTAACACCTCACACTAATGGACAGATCATCCAGACAGAAAATTAATAAGAAAACACAAGCTTTAAATGACACAGTAGACCAGACAGATTTAATTGATATTTATAGGACATTCCATCCAAAAGCAGCAGATTACACTTTCTTCTCAAGTGCACACAGAACATTCTCCAGGATAGATCACATCTTGGGTCACAAATCAAGCCTCAGTAAATTTAAGAAAATTGAAATCATATCAAGCATCTTTTCCGACCACAACGCTATGAGATTAGAAATCAATTACAGGGAAAAAAACGTAAAAAACACAAACACATAGAGGCTAAACAATACATTACCAAATAACCAAGAGATCACTGAAGAAATCAAAGAGGAAATCAAAAAATACCTAGAGACAAATTACAATGAAACATGACGATCCAAAACCTATGGATGCAGCAAAAGCAGTTCTAAGAGGGAAGTTTATAGCACTACAAGCCTACCTCAAGAAACAGAAAAATCTCAAATAAACAATCTAACCTTACACCTAAAGGAACTAGAGAAAGAAGAACAAACAAAACCCAAAGTTAGTAGAAGGAAAGAAATCATAAAGATGAGAGCAGAAATAAATGAAATAGAAACAAAGAAAACAATAGCAAAGACCAACAAAACTAAAAGCTGGTTCTTTGAAAAGATAAACAAAACTGATAAACCTTTAGCCAGACTCATCAACAAAAAGAGGGAAAGGACTCAAATCAATAAAATCAGAAAGAAAAAGGAGAAGTTACAACAGACACCCCAGAAATACAAAGCATCATAAGAGACTACTACAATCAACTCTATGCCAATAAAATGGACAACCTGGAAGAAATGGACAAATTCTTAGAAAGGTATAACCTTCTAAGACTGAACCAGGAAGAAACAGAAAATATGAACAGACCAATTGCAAGTAATGAAATTGAAACTGTGATTAACAATCTTCCAACAACCAAAAGTCCAGGACCAGATGGCTTCACAGGTGAATTCCATCAAACATTTAGAGAAGAGCTAACACCCATCCTTCTCAAACTCTTCCAAAAAATTGCAGAGGAAGGAACACTCCCAAACTCAATCTATGAGGCCACCACCACCCTGATACCAAAACCAGACAAAGATTCTACAAAGAAGGAAAATTACAGACCAACATCACTGATGAATATAGATGCAAAAATCCTCAACAAAATAGTAGCAAACAGAATCCAACAACACATTAAAAGGATCATACACCACGATGAAGTGGGATTTATCCCAGGGATGCAAGGATTCTTCAATATACGCAAATCAATCAATGTGATACACCATATTAACAAATTGAAGAATAAAAACCATATGATCATCTCAATAGATGCAGCAAAAGCTTCTGATGAAATTCAACACCCATTTATGATAAAAACTCTCCAGAAAGTTGGCAGAGAGGGAACCTACCTCAACATAATAAAAGCCATATATGACAAATCCACAGCAAACATCATTCTCAATGGTGAAAAACTGGAAGTATTTCCTCTAAAATCAGGAACAAGACAAGGATGTCCACTCTCACCACTATTATTCAACATAGTTTTGAAAGTCCTAGCCATGGCAATCAGAGAAGAAAAAGAAATAAAAGGAACACAAATTGGAAAAGAAGAAGTAAAACTGTCACTGTTTGCAGATGACATGATACTATACGTAGAGAATCCTAAAGATGCCACCAGAAAACTACTAGAGCTAATCAATGAATCTGGTAAAGTTGCAGGATACAAAAATTAATGCACACAAATCTCTTGCATTCCTATACACTAACAACAAAAGATCAGAAAGAGAAATTAAGGAAACAATCCCATTCACCACTGCAACAAAAAGAATAAAGTACCTAGGAATAAACCTACCTAAGGAGATAAAAGACCTGTACTCAGAAAACTATAAGACACAGATGAAAGAAATCAAAGATGACACAAACAGATGGAGAGACATATCATGTTCTTGGATTGGAAGAATCAACCTTGTGAAAATGACTATACTACCCAAAGCAATCTACAGATTCAATGCAATCCCTATCAAATTACCAGTGGCATTTTTTACAGAACTAGAACAAAAAAATCTTAAAGTTTGTATGGAAACACAAAAGACCCCGAATAGCCAAAGCAGTCTTGAGGGAAAAAAACAGAGCTGGAGGAATCAGACTCCCTGACTTCAGACTCTACTAAAAAGCTACAGTAATCAAGACAATATGGTACTGGCACAAAAACAGAAATATAGATCAATGGAACAGGATAGAAAGCCCAGAGACAAATCCACGCACCTATGGTCAACTAATCTATGACAAAGGAGGCAAGGATATACAATGGAGAAAAGAGAGCCTCTTCAATAAGTAGTGCTGGGAAAACTGGACAGCTACATGTGAAAGAATGAAATTAGAACACTCCCTAACACCATACACAAAAATAAACTCAAAATGGATTCGAGACCTAAATGTAAGAGCAGACACTATAAAACTCTTAGAGGAAAACATAGGCAGAACACTATGACATAAATCACAGCAAGATCCTTTTTGACCCACTTCCTAGAGAAATGGAAATAAAAACAAAAATAAACAAATGGGACCTAATGAAACTTAAGAGCTTTTGCACAGCAAAAGAAACCATAAACAAGACGAAAAGACAACCCTCAGAATGGGAGAAAATATTTGCATATATTTTGAAGCAACTGACAAAGGATTAATCTCCAAAATTTACAAGCAGCTCATGCAGCTCAATATCAAAAAAACAAACCCAATCCAAAAATGGGCAGAAGACCTAAATAGACATTTCTCCAAAGAAGATATACAGATTGCCAACAAACACATGAAAGGATGCTCAACATCACTAATCATTAGAGAAATGCAAATCAAAACTACAATGAAGTATCACCTCACACCAGTTAGAATGGGCATCATCAGAAAATCTACAAACAGCAAATGCTGGAGAGGGTGTGGAGAAAAGGGAACCCTCTTGCACTGTTGGTGGGAATGTAAATTGATACAGCCACTATGGAGAACAGTATGGAGGTTCCTTAAAAAACTAAAAATAGAATTACCATATGACCCAGCAATCCCACTACTGGGCATATACCCAGAGAAAACCATAATTCAAAAAGACACATGCACCCCAATGTTCACTGCAGCACTATTTACAACAGCCAGGTCATGGAAGCAACCTAAATGCCCATCGACAGATGAATGGATAAAGAAGATGTGGTACATATATACAATGGAATATTACTCAGCAATCAAAAGGAACGAAATTGGGTCATTTGTAGAGATGTGGATGGACCTAGAGACTGTCATACATGGTGAAGTCAGAAAGAGAAAAACAAATATCGTATATTAACACATATATGTGGAACCTAGAAAAATGGTACAGATGAACTGGTTTGCAGGGTAGAAATAGAGACACAGATGTAGAGAACAAACTGTACGGACACCAAGGGGGGAAAGTGGTGGGGGGGGTAGTGGTGGGATGAACTGGGAGATTGGCATTGCCATGTATACACTAATAGGTATAAAATAGATAACAAGAACCTGCTGTATACAAAATAAATAAAATAAAATTCAAATATGCAAAAAGAAAAAAGTATCAGTGGATCTCAATATGCTATTCCTAAAGAAATACCCATAAGCAGGGTTTCTCAACCACAGGATTACAGACATTTTGGACCAGATAATTCTTTTGTTGTGAGGGCTGCCCTGTGTGTTAAGAGGATGTTTAGCAGCATCGATGACCGCTATGTGCTAGTTGCCAACAGCACCCACCCCTCAGATGTGACCATGTCTCTAGACATGGCCAAATGTCCCTCCCTCCTCCCCGCTCCCAGGGGGAGGGGTGGAAATCATCCCATTGAGAACCACTGCCAAAAGGGTAAAAACAAGTGTAATGATAACTTTTTCTTTTTAAGCTCCTCACAGACAATACTAATTTGTTAACTTTGGCTGGTTCTATTTATAATCTACTCACAAAAGGTAACTATATAATAAAGTGTCAAACTTCTGGTTCCAGAGTGGATAAAAGCATGAACTTTACGTTCAGAAATTTATTTGTGAAGTTAGTTTGTTCTAAGAATTAAATGTGATAATACACATAAAATGCTTAGCACCTGACATATAGTACATTTCAACCACTATTTGGTGCTATTTTATACTTTATGCAGAAAATATGCAGCATAGCGTGGATCATTATGCAGTATTCTCAAAAGAGAAGTTGGTAAGCTATGTATCTTGAACAAATTTTTTTTGATGAAAATTTCCATCCACCTGAGGGGTGAAGAAAACTTTTCCAGCTGGTTCTCTCTCTCTCTCTGCTATAAGTAAAACATGAGGAGCCTTCAAATCTGCTCTCCTGATCCTATCACCCAACATTTCAATGGGAAAAACAGGCAGGTTGGTGGTTGAAATCCTTAACATGCAGAACATCCAAAAGAAAATTCACTTAAAAAAATACCAAAGGTAGGCTATTCAGGTCTTCCAAATACAATTTACTGGGTCCTATGTACAAAACCCTGGGGTGATTCTTACAACTTAATTTGTTTCTAAATGACTGCCTTCATTGTCCTCCCTTCAAAATTACCTGTTCCTGCTCCTCTTGCTTGTATCTCACCTAGATTTTGGCACCTCCATCCTTACAAACACACAAACTAGAACATCTGAGTGGTTCTCGGGACTTCCCTGGCGGTCCAATGGTTAAGACTCCGTCCTCCCAATGCAGGGGGCACGGGTTCCATCCATGTTTGGGGAACTGGGGAACTAAGATACCGCATGTCACACGACGCGCACAAAAAAGAAAAAGAAAAATTTGAGTGGTTCTCTACTCTTTCACTTCCCTCTTCTTTACTTAGTGAAAGTCATCAAATCCTACGGACAGTTCTTTGGAAGCATCTCAAATCCCCACCTCTCTTTCTATCCCATTCCCACTCAGTATCATGCCAAAGTGATGCTTCTATAAAACAAGTCTGAGTCTGTCGCTGCTCAACTTAAAATCCTCTACTGACTCCAGTCTGATTACAGGAAAGTCCAAACAGCTCAGTATGACCTAAAGGTAGTGCTATGACCTAAAGCTCACTGCACTATGAGACCACTGGTTTTCCAGCCTTACCCTCCTCTACTTCACTTCAACTTCCGCATCTTTTTCATGATGCCCCCCCTTCTCATTACTTCTGTGATCCACTGATGCTCCAAAAGCCCGAATGTCAATTACTAACCCAGTAGGGACCCAGTTACAGCACAACCAAAGTGTGAAGTTGGCTCTGGGGATAGCGAAAGAAGCAATTAAGCTTAATTCACAGCCCCATGTGCAAAATGGGGAAACCCAGAGAACCAGCTGTTCGAAGAAGGCCTTATACCCGTTTGAGCCTTCCCTCCAAGACCAAGTGGGCACGCGAACTGTCAAAGGTAAGGCCACAGCAGACTTGAGACCGAGGAACGGGATCGGCTTTCGGCGCCCAGCCCTGTCTGGTACCCAACCCAGCCGTCCAGAATCACAGACTAAGACACGTCACTTGCAAAACCCAACCTTGGAAACCGAGGAGGAGCAGGGTTCCGTTAATTCTCCCCGTCTCCACGCTCCTTGGGAAAGCGGGGGCGGGGGAAACTCTGGTTTCTCTTCAGCATTTACCTCTCTGAGTTCAAACGAATGAATCTGTGACTCCATTCTAATACCTTCACCACCAAGCCTTCCCACCTGAACCTACTCCCATCCTTTCCCCCTCCCAGCCTAGCCCCTCCTTTCAGCGAGCAACCGTCCCATAGATCACCCCAGCTGTGTCCCCCTGCCCTATTTCAGGAGCTGAGGGAAACTACTCCGTCTTCTGCCTTACCTGCCGCGGGTCCTCCCTTTCTTCGCGCCGGATCGCTCCGAACTCCTGTTCCGGCTTGAGCTCCACACCACAGAGCAACGTTCAACCCACGTTCCCCTCAGCCTGCCCCTCCCCCACCGGCCCCTCAGCTAGAAAAGCAGCTTCCGGTTTGAGTCCGCGGCTAAAGAGTTCCCCTTCCTGCCCCGCGCGGGGCCTGAAAGGACGTAAGCGTGGCGGGGAAGGCGAGGACAGGAGCACTTCCGTCAGGCCTCCGCAGAGAGGCGTGGCTGTCCGCCCGGCTGCCGCAGTCGCAGTTTCAGCTGCGGCGACGACTAGGGGCGGGGCCGGTGGCTGCAGAGCCCGCCATATGTGAGTGGCTGGGTTTGGGGTGGCGACATTTCTGGAAGCTGCTGGAAAGCGCTCGAGTGGCGGAGGTGACGCCGGCGGCCAGGGGGTGGGGCGTGATTAAAACTAGTGCGCGGTCGGCAGCGGAGGGATTACGCTGAGGAAAAAAACGGGAACGCGTCTCGTTGCGCTCTGGCCGCGCGAGCCCGGGTCGGAAGGCGACGCGCCCTTGAGTGACTTGGGTGGGTGGGCGGGCGAGGAGGGAAGGGCTCCCCAGCCGGCGGAGGGTGCGATGGAGGCTCTTGGCCGGCGCCTCCTTGCAGCGCCGAGGTCACCGCGACGGCGGGCCGCGCGAGGCCCCCATAGTGCGCTCTCCTAAAGCTTCGGTGAGAGCCGAGCTGCCACAGAGCGTGTTCACAAAGGGTCACCACACACGGAGCTGCCCCTCCCTGTCTCCCTAAACCCCATCTGCGAGGCCAGGGGCTTTTCCACCAGGATTCTGGGTGTTTCTCCTCCTTTCCTCCCTCCCAGATCTTCTAACGGTAAGGGGAGTACCCGAGCACAGGGACTTTGCTCTCCAGGACCCATTCTTACTAGGCAGTGGCCGACGTGTCCCTGCTGCGCTCATTTCAGCTGCCCTGCCTTGTTTTAACTTCAGAGGAGGGGGGAGTTCTCATGGAGTTTCTAAGTTTAAGGCTCTGCTTTCGTAGGAAGGTCATGTGGTTTAAGGGACATCGTGACCGCGCGTGCTATTTCTGAGTCTGCGTTCTGAATCTTGGGGGCAGCATATTCCAGACGTCCTTCGCTCGATTGAGTTGTGTCCTGGATTAACAATGTGTAGTTTCTGACCATTTCTTTACAGAATAATCACCATGGGCATTTTGGACTGTGGCTTTTTTTTTTAAAGTGGTCTCAAACTAATTATATTCTGGAATAATGCTGATAATTTTGATAGGATGGTATAGAGAAGGAAGTCCCGTGTACTAAGAAATTCTTCAGTGAGAAGGAATTTTAGTTTTCGGTTCTTCTGAATGCAAATGGCCAAGAATCCAACAGAGTTTGTTTTGTTTTTCTCCAGAAAACGGAAAAATAGGCTGGTTGGTTTTTGTTTACCTTTTCTGTGGTTGTACTAGATACCTAACGTGCTGGTGTATTGGTTGTCAGATCTAGCTAATTAGATTTTCTTTTATTTTAATGAGTTATGATGAAAATGCGAGGATGTAGTAAGTGTTTCTTCCTGAAATAGTAGCGGTAATTCAGAAGGTTTTTCTTTTTCACCCCTGGTATTTCCATTTTTAGAATGGAATACACTTTTTTGTAATGAACACTTGCTGAAAACGTCATACATTGAACAAATAATTGATTCAGTTAAAATGTCGCTAAAATTTTAAGATTGAAAGTCAACATGCCCAAACTGAATCATATCAGTCGTTGTTGTCTGCAAAGTTGATTTATAGTCTTTTAGTGCAAATTTGATTTTTTGCCAGGAGAAATTCTTTAATAGTAACAGAAACAAAATGGAGGTGGGGCTTGAGTTGTGGAAAGAAAAGAATGGATTTTAGTGTGTGCTGTGTTTTGATTCCAGAACTTTTCCTCTTGTAAAAAGTAGAAAAAGGCATAAAAGAGTTTATACGATTAAAGGAAGGATACTAATGTAGAAGTCAATAAGGAGAGGTTGACTAGAAAACTCCCCTTTCGTTTGTATTAGAGTAATGGTCCGAAGGTGAGAAAATTTGTGTACATTTCTGCTTATTTCTCACCAATATATTTGGAATGCCTCTTTCTATGAACATTGGTCCCCAAGAGTGCAGTTACCTTCCAGTAGGATTCAAGCTCATTGCCTCCATACCCTTGTTAGCAGTGTATAAAACTCCTGTCAGGAGAAGTTTTATTTACCTATTTTCATTTAAAAAACTAACATGATTTAATCAAATGGAGTTTTTTATAAATTAATAATAAGCAGCCCCAATAGGAATACAGTGTTGTACAATTAGGATTTTTTTTTTCCTCTTCTCACATTTTCAGCTTTTGCCCCCCTCTGCTAGATTGGATTCCTTAATAACAAAACAAGTCTGCCCAAACATGGGATATAAAAGCTGCCTGCTATAACTGCTTGTTCCGGGCTCATCAAAAAGATGAACGTCGAAGTGACTAACCATATTTTCTAGCAGCACCGTTGTGAGTACAGTCTGTAGTCTCGTATCTAATTCCAACATTCAGAAGGCTTTGAAACCAGAAACGTTTTAAGCTTGGAGACAAAATTCATTTGGTAGCAAACTACAACCTGAACTAATGAAAAGTTATATATATTCTGTATTTATCGCATATGTTTTGCTGAAGAAATATTAATATGTTTGATTATGGGGTGCTGCTCTTGGCCACTGGTATATGAGGTGTTACATAATGGTTTGTGTGCCTTGTGACATTCTTTAATTTCCGAAATTTCTTATTTCTAAAACACATTCAGCCCCTGGGTTTTGGTTAAGGAATGTGAACCTATATTGATATTTTTGGCAGTACACTTGTGCTAGGCATTCGCATATTTATTTATTTATTTTTCGTTTTGTTTTTGTTTTTTTTGCCATGTTTCTTAGTTTTTTTTTAACATCTTTATTGTAGTATAATTGCTTTACATTGTTGTGTTAGTTTCTGCTGTATAACAAAGTGAATCAGCTATATGTATACATATATCCCCATATCCCCTCCCTCTTGCGTCTCCCTCCCACCCTCCCTATCCCACCCCTCTAGGTGGTCACAAAGCACCGAGCTGATCTCCCTGTGCTATGCAGCTGTTTCCCACTAGCTGTTTTACATTTGGTAGTGTATACATGTCAGTGCTACTCTCTCACTTCGTCCCAGCTTACCCTTCCCCCTCCCCGTGTCCTCAAGTCCATTCTCTACATCTGTGTCTTCATTCCTGCTCCTAGGTTCTTCAGAACCTTTTTTTTTTTTTTTAGAGTCCATATATATGTGTTAGCATATGGTATTTGTTTTTCTCTTTCTTTTTTTTTTTTTTAACATCTTTATTGAAGTATAATTGCTTTACAATGGTGTGTTAGTTTCTGCTTTAAAACAAAGTGAATCAGTTATACATATACATATGTTCCCATATCTCTTCCCTCTTGCATCTCCCTCCCTCCCACCCTCCCTATCCCATCCCTCTAGGTGGTCACAAAGCACCGAGCTGATCTCCCTGTGCTATACGGCTGCTTCCCACTAGCTATCTATTTTACATTTGGTAGTGTATATATGTCCATGCCACTCTCTCACCCTGTCACATCTCACCCCTCCCCCTCCCCATATCCTCAAGTCCATTCTTTAGTAGGTCTGTGTCTTTATTCCCATCTTGCCACTAGGTTCTTCATGTCCTTTTTTTTTTTTTTTCCTTAGATTCCATATATATGTGTTAGCATACTGTATTTGTTTTTCTCTTTTTGACTTACTTCACTCTGTATGACAGACTCTAACTCCATCCACCTCATTACAAATACCTCCATTTCATTTCTTTTTATGGCTGAGTAATATTCCATTGTATATATGTGCCACATCTTCTTTATCCATTCATCCGATGATGGACACTTTGGTTGCTTCCATGTCCTGGCTATTGTAAATAGAGCTGCAATGAACATTTTGGTACATGACTCTTTTTGAATTATGGTTTTCTCAGGGTATATGCCCAGTAGTGGGATTGCTGGGTCGTATGGTAGTTCCATTTTTAGTTTTTTAAGGAACCTCCATACTGTTCTCCATAGTGGCTGTATCAATTTACATTCCCACCAGCAGTGCAAGAGGGTTCCCTTTTCTCCACACCCTCTCCAGCATTTGTTGTTTGTAGATTTTCTGATGATGTCCATTCTGACCAGTGTGAGGTGATACTTCATTGTAGTTTTGATTTGCATTTCTCTATTAATTAGTGATGTTGAGCATCTTTTCATGTGCCTCTTGGCCTCTTGGCCATGAACCCGCGGAGAACTTTTGTGCATATAATTTAAAGTTTGCTTCAAGTTTTGTTTGCTATAACCTTTCCTTTGCTACATCATAGCATGCTCCTTTTTTCCAGAGTCAGTGCACTTGCTTTGTATATCTTGGGTTCTTATTGATAGATTGGTATGGGTCAGCATTGTATTGAGAACTTATTAAAAATGCAGTTGCTTGGGTCCCATTCCTGATTTTATGGGTTTGGCATGGGGGAGGTCACGGCATCTGTGTTTTTACCTTTCTCCTTCAGATTTTCTGATTCTCAAAGGTGATCATAATTTCTCACATATTTGGTAGTAATTATGTGCTTCTTATAGGTTATATTTGTTAGGTAATTCTTACATTATTATGTAACCTTTCAGGTGTTCTAGTTTATACCCAAATAGGCCATAAACTCCACAAGGGCACAAAATACCCGTATAGTACTTTGTACTTAGTTTAAAGGTTGATAAGTTGCCCCCCCTTTTTTTTCTTTTCCCTACTGAAGTTTGGATCCAGTTTAGAAATAGGACACAGAGTCAGATAGATGAAGATTCAAATGTAAGTTTATTTTATTTACTTATTTATTTATTTATATTTACAACAGTTTTACTGATCCTGTGTTAAGACCCAATGTTTCCACTCTCAGTTTTTTTAAAGTTGCAAATGCAACCCTGATTTTTCTTTTAAAAGATTACAATGTACATTACATTTTATGAAGGGAAGCAAAGAGTTAATTACAAGATGCAAAAAGATAAGAAAGAGACAAACTACAGCGAGAGTATTGTTCAGAGGTAGTAAGTGAGCACTCTAAGCTACAGAACATGTTGAAGTTCTGTTGGTTTGTATGAGTTCGCATGAGGTAATGAAGCTGTGTTTTGGTTGGTGAGATGTATAAATACTCTTTTGCTACACTGTGTACAACACTCCAGAGAGCAGGGCCTTTGTGAATGCCCAGAGGACGTAGCAAACCTTGACAAGTCTGTGCAGCACCCAGTGCACGCCATAAAACCCCAGACGGATCTCGTGGTCACCTCTATCAGCAGCAAGTATCTTCAGCTCTCAAAACAATCTGGATCCATAATTTAATTACCGAGCAGACTCTGGGCACTGGTGCTTTCAGAGAGCGAAAAGATGCTACCGGTCTCTGATCTAATTATAACATAAGAGATCGAAACCCAAGTGTGAGGAGGAAGATTCTTAAACACAACCATCATTAACAGGTAGCCAAACAGCTCCTGTATTCCAGCTCCATTAGTGATATGAAAGAAGGACAAAGTCTGCAATGGAAATATGCAAGAAGTTCAATTTAGGTGAGGTGAGTCTTTGTATCTGCTTCAGTGACTGAGGTTTAGCATATATTGTACTTTTTACCCTTAAGGCCAAGTAATTGGCAAGTGAGAAACCGTTAATGTAAAATACTGGTAATAAATTATAATAAGATAGCTATAGGACTGTCAACAATGTTAAATCTTGGCCTAATTGGATAAAGTGCTTTTTTAACAGTGTGTGTTTTTAAGTATAAATACAAATGATTATGATTCCTTAAAAAACAGATTTACCAAGTTCTCTAATAACACAAGGTTTTACAGTAAAGCTGTAGATGGTGGGCTACAGAAACGCTTTCCTTTTCCTCCTGTTGCTCTGAGTGCACTTATCAAGGCGTGTCAGCTCAGGGAAGAGTGTTGCCAGAGATTAGTTAGAGGTATCAGAGTGCACACGTCCTGGGCCTTCTGTAGGAGAAGTCACAGAAGATGGAGTTGTTGCGTCCTGCCAGCCTCCATCAGTGTTTAAATTATGTGGACTGTACAGTGAGTTTCCTCCAAGGCCATCACTGTAGCCTCCCATCTGATTGATAACATGACGGAGGGTATCCACCAGAATTTGGCGTGGTGGGCGAGTTGGTCTGGTGGTTCTGCACGGCTGCGGCCACTGCGTGTGCAGCTGTCACGGCTGTCTTTGCAGTGTAGAGATTGGCTTCTTCCTGAAACTTGCCGATATTCTTCTTGTACCTGATTCGTTTGTTGCCAAACCAGTTGGATACCTGTGACACTGTGATGCTGCATTTCTTGGCCAGCTCCTTTGGCTTCTTCACTGCGGTAGGGGTTGCTGAGGTGTGAGTAAAAGTATTCATTCAAGATTTCTGTGGCCTGTTTACTGAAGTTACGCCTTTTTCGTCTGGCATCAAGGAACCTTGATGTTAAAATCATAACTGCTCCACAAGTGCTTTGTTTGAACTGCATCTGAATGGAACTGAATTTTCGATGGATGATGCCTACCATTCTTTCCGTGTCTTTTGGGGAAATGGGACGTGTTCTACTCTGCTCTTGGAGAAGGTTCATCACGTGTGTAGTGAGTTCATTACATGCCTTTCTCAGGACCTGAAACCCCTTCTGCCAGAAGCATATTGTCCAGTCGCATTAGCTGGGGATCGGGAGGGTCCTCCTCCTGGGCTCCTCTGATGCTGAGAGCTGCTAGTGTTGGAGGGTCTCCTGCAGAGGCAGGGGCGGCTGAGGCTCACCGTGGGGACAAGGACACGGGCAGCAGAAGTTGTGGGAAGTACTCCTTGGCGTGAGCCCCCCTAGAGTCCGCCCAAATGTAAGTTTAATTACCGAAAAAGTTGTTTGGAAAATGCGGCTGAGGTTTGCAGCAACAGTGAGCTTCCTAGTGTTGCACTCCAGAATCACGCAGACTTAAACCTCAGGTTTCAATGTCTACAGGAGTAAAGCTTGTCCCACTACGTTTACTGTGTGACAGAGCAGACCAGAACAAATGGCTCTCTTCGGTCAGACAAATGCGAAATGGAAAGGAGAGGAGAAGTAGCTGAGCCTCAGAATTCCTTCTCTCAAACTTGTCATCAGACCAGTTACTCCCTCCTACCTAGGGAGGAGTTAATGAGAGGTTAGAGGTCAGCCATGACTGTTACCCTAAGGAAGTTGCATGTGGAGTATGAGAGAGCTTTTTTGCCCTCAGTGGTACTCAGTAGGTATTTGTTAGTGGATTTTTTCACTACCTTACATTGCATCAGCATGCTGTGATTTTTAATACCTAAATGAGTAGTTACAGAGTTATAATTTCAACCAGTCAAATTAGTATATATTATTATATTATCCTTTGCTTTGTAAGAAATTTCCCCCAAACAGCTTAAAAGACAGACATTTATTATTTCACATAGTTTTTGATGGTCAGGAAACTGGGAGCGGCGGTTAGCTGAGTGGTTCCAATTCAGGGTCTCCTGTGGTTGCATTCATCTGAAGGCTGCTTGAGTGTCCTCACAGCATGACAGCTGGCTTTCCCCCGGAGCAAGTGTCTGAGAGAGCAGCAGAAACCCCAATGTCTTTTATAATATAGCCTTAGAAGTGACACACTATCGCTCTGTTGTACAGATCCACCCTGATATAATGTGGGAGGGATGTACCCAGGCTGTAAGTACCGGGAGGCAGGGCCCACTGGAGCCCATCTTGTAGGCGGCTACCACAAATATATAACGTTAGTTTGATTTTGTTACCTCACGTTGCTTCATATGAGAGCAAGTAATTCAGTAATGTTTAATATCCCATTAAAATTGTTAAAGTATTAAGGTAGTTCTGTGAAATAACTGTATTTTTGTATATATTACTGTATAATTTCCTAGCTGGAGAATAAATTGAGAGGATGATTTTCTGCTGCTGGTTGGTCCCTCCCTCTCGTCTAGCTCTCCGTCTAAATCTAAAGTTTACATAGTATGATTATGGTCTTCCAGATAGTCTGTGAAAGTTCAAGTGACCTACAGGCTGACTTATTATAAGGTAATAATAGCTACAGTTTTGATTTTTATATGAATTAATAATTCTGATCTTAGGGAAGGTGCTTCTTAAAGTCTGATTCCCAGCTTCTGATTTATTCAGGGGAGGGTTTTTTGCAGTCGTAATCAGGGTGAGGTGGACCGGACAGCTAGTGAAGGGCGTTTACCTCCCTGAGGTGGTCCATGGGCCCAAAGGAGTTGCCGTCACTCTAAGTAAGCACCAGTGGTTTGATTCAGATTCCAGTGCAAAGGCATTAAAAATCATTAACCAAAAATCATTAACCATTTTATTTTACTCATTTATTTCATCATATGAGATGAACTCACTTATTTCATCCTAATTTAGATCTCATATAACATGCTAAATAATTTCAGGTTTTGTAAGATAAAAAAATAGCAATGCAAGTTAGAGGGAACTTGAAATGTTCATTGAATTAAAGAGTATAAAATTCATTTGTATAAAACATTCTATTTTTAATGTTTTCCAACACTGTGGAAAAGACAGTAATTTGAAGATTATGGCAGAAAATGTTTTAAGATAAATTGACAACGCCTAAATGTTCCTTGGAATTCTAGCTGTAAAAATTGTTGGGTCGATTTGCATTTTAAGTTGCTTAAAGGATGTTCATTAAGCTGTTTAAAGAATTTATATATGAATGACCAGTTATAGAAGCCCAAATATGAGTATAATCAAATTTTTCATCTGTATTTAAGCTGTTTACTACATAGACAGAAGGGCATACAGAACATACCAGCACCAGCCCAGTGAACTCATCTGGCTGTTATAATTTCCAGTCATGTAGGCATATTTGACAGCAGCTTTCACCCTGAAGCATTAGGAGGCACTATTTTGCTAATCAGGAAAGAAATTCCAGATAATTCATTTTACTTTCTAAATGTAATTTGTTGTGGTTAATCAATAAAATGTTGTATGGTTTGGGTACTGATTAGCTTTAAGATGAGATCTCCCTTGAATTCTTATAGTAAATGAAAGATGGTAGTATATTTTTTCTGAATACAGAGTGTATGAGCCCTGAAAGTTGCTCAGTTGAGTCTTCAGAACTAATAGGTGGCAGTTAAATTTTTTCAAAAATCTTGGGGTAAGTTGAGAATTTTCTGAAACTGAAGGGCTTTGCAGAGAGATATCAGAAAATTGGGAAATGTTAATTTTAGGATATTGTGCCAGGAATAATAAATGCATTTACTACCCTCAAAAACTTCCCTTACAGGATAGAAGAACAAGTTAAATGTCATAACAAAGAACCAATCCAATCCATTTTATAAAACAGGTCTTTTTAAAAAGTCATTGAGAGAAACCAAAGAAACCTGATAACCAAATGCAATGCATGGACTTGTATTAAATCCTGGTTTGAAAAAAAGAAAAACAAAACTGCTGTAAAACACATTGGGAGAATTTGAGTATGCCTAGCTATAGAATATATTTGGGAATATATTTTTTATTTTCCTGGGTGTGTTAATGGTTATCATGGTTATGCAGGAGAAAGGCCTTTTTTAAAGAAGCTATATCTGAAGTATATGTAGAGGTGAAGTTATCTTCAATATTCAGAAATGTGTGTGTGTATATATGTGTATATGTATATACAGGAAAAACTAATATGATAGTGTTAAAATTTGAATCTCTGGGGTGGATATAAGGGGAGTTGTCATACTGTAAACTTTTCTGTATGTGTGCATATGTAAAACAAGAAGTTGGAAGAAAAAATATCCCCTCCAGATATTATTGTTTCTTTACTCAGCTTTACAAAGGCCTCGAGAGAGTGGATCACTGTTTATAGCTACTATCTCTACCTTCCTCTACTATTAACTCCTTTGAGTCCAGGCGAGTCAGATTTTCATTCCTATGTCCCCAAAACTGTTCATTTCCACATCAGTGTTGGCAAACATGTTGTCAGATTTGGTGGTCATTTCTTAGTGCTCATTTTCCTTTTGACATCTGAGCAGCATTTGACACAGTTGATCATTCTCTTCTCTCCTCCTCCTACCTCAAGTTGTCTTCTTCATCTTCTTAGTATCTTTTACTGGCTCCTCCTGTTTAAACATTGGAATGCCTCAGAGCTCAGAGCTCTTCTCAGTTTGCATTTGCTCTCTAAATAATATTAGCCTGTTCTGTAGCTTTAAATACTATACAGATGCTAAGAGTCCCAAGTTTTCTCTAGCCCCAACCTTGCCCCTGAACTTCAGACTCATATCCATTTGCCTACCTGATGTATTTATTCACTTGGCGCCAAGTAGATAGATATTTCAAATTTAGTATGTCCAAAACCGAATGCTTGAATTCCATCAGTTACTTCTCACTCCCAAATAAAAACAAAGCACTTGTTCCCTACCTGCTACTCCCACATCCTTGCTCATCTCAGTATGAAGCACTTCATTCTTCTAATTGCTCAGATGAGAAACCTTGGTGTCATCTTTGAAAGGAATCCTTTTCCCTTGTACTATACATTTAACCCCTCAGCAAATACAGTCAGCTCTACTTTTAAAATATTTAAAAATACATCCAGAATCTAAGCACTTCTCCACCTCTCCCCATTACTGTCTTAATCCTTGCCACCATTGTATGACACATTATAACAGAGTTTCTCAACCTCAGCACTATTGACATTTGGGACCATAATTCTTTTGGCGGGGAGTGGGCTGTCCTGTGCATTGTAGGATGCTTAGCAGTATCCCTAGCATCTGCTGTACTCTGTGGCTTTAAAAATGATTTATAATTTCTGCTAATTCTGTAGGTGACTGTCAAGTTCTGTTGGTCTCACCTGGGTCCACTCATGCAGCTGCTGTGATTTCATAGTCTCCCTTGGACTTTTTAACAAGGCAGCAGGAGTGTTCCAAGAGGGCAAGAGCAAAAGGCGACAAGGTTTTTAGGCCTAGTCTCAGAAGCTGCACATCACTTCTGCTGCCTTCCACCACACTATTATGTATGCACATTACTCATTTAAACTTCATAATAGTGCTATAAAAAGTAGGGTACCATTATTACCTTCATTTCTTAAAATGAGGAAACTGGAGCTCAGTACTAGTAGTTTGACCACAGGTACCCAACAGGCAAGCCACAGAACCAGACATGGGTTTTAATCTCTCCTTACCTATCAGCAAACTCTGTGATATTAATTTATCTGAGCCCGTTTCCTCATCTGTAAATGGGGTTAATACTACCATATAGAATTATTTTTAAGATTGAGTTATTTGCTTTCTAAAGTACATAGCAGAGTACACGATGCAGAGCAGGTACTCAAAAATGTTAATTCATGGGCTTCCCTGGTGGTGCAGTGGTTGAGAATCTGCCTGCCAATGCAGGGGACACGGGTTCGAGCCCTGGTCTGGGAAGATTCCCACATGCCGCGGAGCAACTGGGCCCGTGAGCCACAATTACTGAGCCTGCGCGTCTGGAGCCTGTGCTCCGCAACAAGAGAGGCCGTGATAGTGAGAGGCCCGCGCACCGCGATGAAGAGTGGCCCCCGCTTGCCGCAACTAGAGAAAGCCCTCGCACAGAAACGAAGACCCAACACAGCCATAAATAAATAAATAAATAAATAAATAAATAAATAAATAAATAAATAGTGCATTCCTTTTAAAAAAAAAACGTTAATTCATCACCTTCCTCTTACTCTTCTCAGGTTTCTTTATTAGTTGAGGAAATGTTTTTATACATGATATTTGTCTTTATCTTAAAAAAAACTTGAATGACCTATACTAGAATTATTATTAAAAAAGACTGTCTTGGGGCTTCCCTGGTGGCGCGGTGGTTGAGAGTCTGCCTGCCAATGCAGGGTACACGGGTTCGAGCCCTGGTCTGGGAAGATCCCACATGCCACGGAGCAACTAGGCCCGTGAGCCACAATTACTGAGCCTGCGCGTCTGGAGCCTGTGCTCCGCAACAGGAGAGGCCGCGATAGTGAGAGGCCCGTGCACCGCGATGAAGAGTGGCCCCCGCTTGCCGCAACTAGAGAGAGCCCTCGCACAGAAACGAAGACCCAACACAGCCAAAAATAAATAAATAAACAAAAATAAACAATGTGTTAAAAAAAAAAGAAGACTGTCTTTAACATTCCAATAGCAGAGCAATAATAAAGAAAATTCCATTATGATGGAATTAGTTATTTTAAAACTGCAATCTTAGTTGTTCTACCCTAAGGTGTTAGTGGCTAATGATCACTTAATATATTACATTTTCAGAGGAAACAAAACGCCAGTGAAGGAATAGAATAGAAGAATTTTAGGTTTTATGGCAAGCCAGTGAGGAAGCAGTGATTAGGAAAGGGAACTTTAGTGCTCCTTGTGGCCCACCTACTACCGTGGGCCAGTCCTGGCACATTATCAAGTAAATCACCACGCTTTGTGTGCAATTTATAGATTTGGGTTTCTATAGGAAAAAGAGATGCTTTTTAATAAATTGAGGTCATCAGACTATATTACTTCATTTGCTTATGTGACATGTAGATAAATAGAGATGCAGTCATTGTACTATAAATGCAAACTACAGTGCTGACAAAGTTTGGGCCTGTTATGGGCTGAATTGTGCCCCCCCCCCCGCCAAAATTCATATGTTGAAGCTTTAACCTCCAGTACCTGAGAATGTGACTGTATGTGGAGATAAGTTCTTTAAAGGCGTGATTAAGTTAAAATGAAATCTTTAGGGTGGGTCCTAACCCATTATGACTGGTGTTCTTATAAGAGGAGGAGATCAGGACACAGATGTACCATGTACAGAGGGAAGACCACATGAGGACCCAGTGAGAAAACAACCATCTGTAAACCAAGGAGAAAAGCCTCAGAAGAAACCAACCTGGTAACACCTTAGTCTTGGACTTCCAGCTTCCAACTGTGAGGAAATAAATCACTGATGTGTAAACCACTCAGTCTTTGGTATTCTGTTATGGCAGCCCAAGCAAGCTAATACAGGGCCCATTTTCCACCCTTATAGATGCTGTTTAATATTTGTTGTTTTTTCAAAACCGAAAACTTTTGTTGTAGGAGAACAAATCAGGAAAGGGTTATAGGAATCTTTTCTTAATAAGTAATCAATTAAGTTATATGATGTGGTATTTGAAATAAATCAGGTTAGAAGTATCTTCCTTTATTTTACCACTGTGGCCATAGTAGCCCCTTTTCCTTCCACTTCTCAATCCTTTTCACCTGACCCTACATCACCCTGAGCCATTCCAACACTCATGCATAACAGAAAGCTGGCTTCTTTCACCTTGCATTTTCAGGTATATTCTCTAAACAAGCTTTAGTTAT
Organism: Balaenoptera musculus; assembly: GCF_009873245.2. Classification (NCBI taxonomy): domain Eukaryota; kingdom Metazoa; phylum Chordata; class Mammalia; order Artiodactyla; family Balaenopteridae; genus Balaenoptera; species Balaenoptera musculus. The sequence continues at coordinate 7,525,852 of NC_045802.1, read as the reverse complement.
TTTTCCTAAGCAACAGGAAAATCATCCATCTTGTTTTTCTATCTTCACTTTGTAAAACACATGAGTAGCCCAGTTAAAGAAGAAGAGAGGGCCTTAACATTTATGGAGCACCTACTTTATGCTAGGTACTACGTTATTCACTTTACAGAAACCAGCTCCTTTAGTGAGAAAACAGCAGTGGCCCAATTTAGAAAAAGAGAAGGAAAAGCAACAGTAACAGCCTGTGGCATCACCTTGAAACTTTAAGTCTCTGGCCTTTGTCTTGTCTTCTATATACTTAGCCCTGCTATCAGATCCACAGTACCTGGTGATTATGAAAAGTACCTTAACTGTTTAAACCTCTAGATGTTAATCATTTTGTGAGATGTGAAAGCAGCATATCCTTGGGGTATTCTTGGGGAATGTCCCTGGAAATAGCATGGGGGTACTAGTGCTTCTGAGAGTGTGTAGTTGACAGTCACAAGTAATTTGCATGTGCATGCCTCCTTCTTAATGGAGAGTAACTGAAGGAGAAATGGGGAAAGCTGCTAGCTCTGGACTATTACAGTGTAATAGTTATAATAGTCAAGAAGGGACAGCTAGCTCTAAGAACTTTGGAAGCATGCCTTGTCTAGTGTAAAATATCTTCCATCTAGTTGTGAAAAGAATGTGAAATAGTTTCCCTGGGCTTGGAACTATGAGGAAAAGGAACCCAAGGAAAAAGAGGCTTGTTCGCCCTACACATCGTGGGTGAGCAGACTTTCCCCGTGGGTCAAATGTGGACTGAGGCCTGTTTTTGTATGTCCCTTGAACTAAGTGATTTTTACATTTTTAAAGAGTTTTTAAAAAATAAGAATATGTGACAGAGATCTTATATGTCCTACAAAGCCTAAAATATTTACTATCTGACTCTGTAGAAGTTTGCCATCCCTTGCATATAGTTACAGAGGATCTTTTCTGTTTTCTGTTGAAAGACTGGTGGTATACTGTAAACAGTTGAATATGAGAAATCTTCCTGAACATTTGTAGTATTTCATAGAATTACTCAATTTTAGACCTTCTGGAATGTTAAGAGATCGTCTCTTCTGTATTAGTTTGCTAGGGGTGCTGTAACAAAGTACCAAAAACCAGATGGCTTAAACAACAGAAATTGATTGTGTCACAGTTCTGGTGGCTATAAGTCCAAGATCAAGGTGTCACATGGTTGGGTCACTGTGAGGACTGTCAGGAAGAATCTGTTCCATGCTTTTTCCTGGCTTTTGGTTGTTCACCCGCAGACTTTGGTGTTCCTTGGCTTATAGACGTTATCACCCCAAATTCTGTTTTCATGTTCACATGGCATTTTCCCTGTGTGCATTTCTGTCTCTGTGTCCAAATTTCCCCCTTTCATATGGACACAGTCACACCCTAAATGACTTCATCTTAATTTATCAACTGCTGAGATTCAATTTCCAAATAAGGTTGTATTCACAGGTACTGTGAATCTTTTTAGAGGACACAATTCAACCCAAGCCTTTGTTTTACAAATAACATAGAGGCCAAGAAAGCATAAAGAAGTCATTCACGCCCTACAGCTATCTAGGAGCGGAACTGATATTAAAATGAAGGTCCTCTGACTGGTCCAGTAGTTGTTCACCTACATGCTTTATGCCATAATACACAATTGATTATAGAGTAATGAGGTTCATATCAAGTACAGTACTTGTTTATGCTGGCTGCATTATTCCAGTCATCTTTTATGTGCCTTCCACTAATCACAGAAAACCAATAAATTATAAGTGGATCAGAATTAATCCCTCATTTCCATTAGAAAAACAAGCACATCATGCATTATTTTGGGTTGAAACCATCTTAGTACATTTTGCTGAGAAAGAATTTGCTGAAGGTCTGTTGTTGCTAGAGAGAATTTAAGCATACGTGTTGAGTATACACTAGGTAGTGGTTGTTGGAACATTGTGGGGATGTGCATTGGTCTGGATCTGTGTTGCCTAAAGTTTTCATTCCTGCTTCTTTAAAAGAAGGGATGAGGTTTTCTAAAATCCCTTGTAATTCAAGGATTCTGTAATTCTGTGAATGTGAATGTGGTAAGACTCTCTTGCGTTTGAGGTACTTACTGGTTAGGGGCAATTCTACACTTAACTTCCTATGAAGGAGTGTACGGCACACCTCTGTACGGACTGAGACTTACGTGCCCACCTGAAGTAGTACATACGAGAGTAAGTCGTGGGGCCCCAGTATCTGATTATAAAAAACTGTGAAGCTCTCTTTGGATACATTCTAGTGTATGCGTGGTTAAAAGAGGGAGGAACGTTGCCAGGCTGTTGTATTCTCTGTTACAATTACTGGCTTACTTTCTGAGTGAAGAACTAAATTTAAAAGGTTATACCCCAGAGATAACCTAATATTTTTTTTTATCACTGGCAGCCCAAGGAATGGAGTTATTTGCACCTTCTTGGTACTCCCTTGGTATTTTCTATCTTTTGTGGTAGTCAGCTTCCAAGATGGCCCCTGGTGATTCCTGCCCCTTGTTATTCATGCCCTTGTGAAGTCCCGTCCTGTACTAAGTAGGATTGACCTGTGTAACCAGTAGGATATTGTGGAAATGACAGCGTGTGACTTCTGAGGCTAGGTCATAAAAGACGTTGTGGCTTCCATCGTGCTCTCTTGAATCACTCGCTGTCAGGGAGGCCAGCTGCCATGTCATGCGTGCACTAGAGCAGCCCTGTGGAGAAGCCCACGTGATGCGGAACTCAGGCCTCCTCCCGACAGCCGGCACGCACTTGCCTGGCATGTGAGTGAGCCACCTGGGCAGCTGATCTTGCAGCCCTAGTCACGCCCTAGAAGGACTGGAGGCCCAGCCCACCTCCTGTCTGCAGCTGAGCCAGCTAAGCCCTCCTGGATTCTTGGCCACAGAGACTTTGTGAAATAATAAATGTTTATAGTTTTAGGCTACCAAGTTTGGGGGAAATATGTTATGCAACAATAGAAATACCACCTTTGTTGATTCTGCCCCTTTTTTCAGATCATAGTTTATATCTTTATCTCCTGCTAGATTTTTATCTACTGAAGGGCAGAGTTTGGGTCTTAAGCTCACTTTTGTAGGCCTTGCAGAGGTTATTACAGTGCACTGAAAATATTTTTAATTGTATATGATTAACTTATATAAAGCCTAGAACAACTGGGTTGCAGCTATTGCTTCTGTTTGGAAAGGTTGTAAATTACCTCTGCTATTTTATTTGAAAGTAAATGCAGAAGGAGTTAGAGTGTTTGAACAATGTAAATAAAACAAAAACAATTATTTATATGAGAATTAACATTTTAACAAGTGTCTAAACAATTTGGGGAAAAGACTCACAGCAGAACCAGGAAGAACAGTTGGAGTTGGCCACCCTTAAAGAATTTACTGAGAAAAAAGAATGTCCTTTTTTGATTACCTGTTTTTATTCATTTGAAAGTAATTTCAGAACTTATAAGTTGGTAAGTTGAAAAAAACAAGAAGAATACCTATATACCTTTTACCTAGATTTGTCTATTAAGACTTTTTGTCTCATTTGCTTTATCATTTATACTCCTGTGTGCTCGCTCTCTCTCAGAGCATGTGTTTGTAGATACATACATGCATGTATCTACACACACTGTATCTTTTCTAAATCATTCAAGGGTAGCTTACCTACATCATAGCCCTATATTCCTAAATTCTTAAGTGTGTAATTCCTGAGAAGTACAGTTAACAAACTTCAGTAAGTTTAACATTGATACTTTACTGTTGGTATTCCACTTTTGTCAATTGATTCAGTAATGTCCTTTATGCCATTTTGCCCCTTCCCAGTACAGGATTGAGTATGGGGTTATGCATTTAGTTGTGTACCTTTAGTCTCTTTAAACATGTAACATTTCCATAGACTTTGTCTTTTATGGCATTGACATTCTGGAAGAACATTCTGTTCTTCCTCCCCTTTTTTAGAAGAATGTTCCTCATTTTGGGTGTGTCTGGTGTTTCCTTGTGAATTAGATTCAGTATCCTTTTAAATTTTCTAAAGTGAGAAAACAGTATTCCATTCAAAGGATCAATTTAAAGCAACATTTAGGTCAAACTTAGTTCAAAGGAATTATTAGAAGCTGAAATGGAAAACCAAAACATGTTGTAGAATCTTAGAAAATGTTTAGAATAAGAGAGTTTTCTATCTTTCATGTTCCTGTAAACATTATTGATTGACTCAACAACTGGATTTTTAAAAGTCAATCAGTGTCTTGGCATTGGGGTGACCTTAGGTGGTTTCATCTAGCTTCATCATGAACTTGCCTCCCCAGAAAGCCAGTGGTATCTTTCTGGGGAAACAAAGGATTTTCTTCCAACTATTGCTAAATTTATTTAACAAACATTATTAAATTCTTATTATCTGCCAGACACTGGAGTGGATCCTGGGAATACAGAGAAGAATATAACAGACTTTGTGTGCCCTGCTGTCTATTAAAAGACAATCACAGAGGCCGACATGCCACAGAGGTCAGAAGGAGCCTCTGCCTGGGAATAGTTGTAACCACACTGGAGTGGGAAAGCCTAAATGCTCTTTTCTGCCCAAAAGGAAATTCCTGTTGTTCCTGTAAGAGTCGCATCCACCTGCTAGAAAAACTTATCTTGCTGTTGTTTGGCATTTTTACCTATTGTGGTGTATTAAAAATGACTAGATCAAGTTCAATAATTTAGTGCAGGTAATCCCTTTAAGAGACTGGGGAAAAGAGTTTATTTCTTTTAATGCTTAAAATCTTGAATTGTTGCAGTTGTTTTGTACTATATAAAATGCCTAGGAATTCATTTTTTTTTTTTAAATAATAGCACTAGGGCTTCCCTGGTGGCGCAGTGGTTGAGAGTCTGCCTGCCAATGCAGGGCACACGGGTTCGAGCCCTGGTCCAGGAGGATCCCACATGCCGCGGAGCAACTAGGCCCATGAGCCACAATTGCTGAGCCTGCGCGTCTGGAGCCTGTGCTCCGCAACAAGAGAGGCCGCGATAGTGAGAGGCCCGCGCACCGCGATGAAGAGTGGCCCCCACTTGCCGCAGCTAGAGAAAGCCCTCGCACAGAAACGAAGACCCAACACAGCCAAAAACAAATAAATAAACAAACAAACAAACAAAAAATAATAATAGCACTAAAGTTTTAATTGTATATCTATTTTTGTATGCATCGTTCCCAACAGTATCACAGGTAAAGGCTTAAAACTTTTAAGGTGAAAAATGTTCTTAAAAGCTGAAGATAAAACAACTTTGAATCTTCTGATGCTGTGGTCATAGTTATGGCTTTGTTCCTGACTCTTTCCATGTGGCAGTGTCCTAGGCAGTTCATTTCATCTGAAGACTAGTGTATTCTCAGCCACTCAACTTTGTGATTCTGGTGTAGGGAAATGTCATTATACATGGCTGCCTAAAATACTGTAATTTAAACTTGGAAATAAAATGCTAATATGCTGAAACTGGGATAATTTCTTTTTTTTTTTCTTTTCTGTTTAATTTATTTATTTATGGCTGTGTTGGGTCTTCGTTTCTGTGCGAGGGCTTTCTCCAGTTGCGGCGAGCGGTGGCCACTCTTCATCGCGGTGCGCGGGCCTCTCACTATCGCGGCCTCTCTTGTTGCGGAGCACAGGCTCCAGACGCGCAGGCTCAGCAATTGTGGCTCACGGGCCCAGTTGCTCCGCGGCATGTGGGGTCCTCCCAGACCAGGGCTCGAACCCGTGTCCCCTGCATTGGCAGGCAGATTCTCAACCACTGCGCCACCAGGGAAGCCCGGAAACTGGGATAATTTCTAATAAGAGTACCACTAAAGATCATTTCTTTTTTTCCCAAATACAACATAGGGGAATGGATATGGTTGTACTATTGTAGAAGATGTTCTTTATCTTTAACTAAAATTATATTACATGAATGATTGATATTTTCATGTAATTCTCAATATAAAAATAAAGAAAATGTAATATCTATTCTAAATTCTAGATTATATTTTGTTAATACAGTAACCAAATACCAGGCTAAAGCAAAGGAACTATGATTTTATATTGTCAGAAATGAGATTTTAAAAGGCACCTAGAGAACAGAAAGGAATTCAAGAAGATCCAAAAATCTAATATAAGATTGGGAAAGATTTTTTTTTCAAGTCACTGTATATATGTCCTTGCTCCTATGTTGGTAAATACTGACCAAAGAGAAATATTTTATTGATAAGTATGTATTTTAATCAAAATAATTCTCTGATATGACATTCAAATAAGCTAATTTTGACAATTTGTCTTCTCTTAAAATTGAGAGGAAAAGAACACAGATGCTTTTCACCTGTGCAGCTTAAATGCAGTTAACTTTAGTGTATAAATATTGATCTTTCAAACGACCTTAGTTGTTCGGCTGCCTACAGTAGGACAGTATTGTGAAACATAAGGTAAGCTCTGAATCTGATGATAAATGGAATGTAGATTACGTAGAGGTTATTTCTTATTTATACTGTTAATAATGATTTAGAATTGACTAGGTTGTCTTAAATTTTAAAATCCCTGTTGCTTTGCACAGAGCTTAGCAGAATACAAAATCTTATAAATTTCATAGCACAATATAGTATATAAAATTGCCTTTTTAAAATCAAAACTGGTTGAATATTGGAAATTTTATATTATTCAACCTTAAAATGGGTTTCTTTGTAATATGGCTTCTGCCTCAGTCCACCTTGCATTTCATCTTCTAACAACACTTAACAGTCTGTCATTTCCTTGCTCACATCTTTCACAGTTAGAGTTGCACTGTGTGGTCTGATAGCCAGTACTTGCATGTAGCCATTTATATTTAACTTTAAAGTCACTAAAATGAAATTAAAAATCTAGTTCTTGCTGCAGTGGCCACATATAAAGTGCTCAGTAGCCACATGTGACAAGTAGTTACCTTACTGGACAGTGCACATATCAGATGTTTCCATCATTGCAAACTTGGTATTAATGTAAGCATTTTTGAGGCTATCCAGTTGCTAAAACACTTTCCAATGTAATGCCTCTGATTGACCAAAATAGTAAATATTTTATTTAAATAATTGGAAAATACCTGCAAAATAACAACATTTGATTAATTACATTTCAAAGCATATGTGTTTTGCTGAGAAAATGAGATGATCTAAGTAGAATGTTTTGTAGCTAGTCAGTAAACAAAATTTTATTAAGCACTGCTATGTTCCAGGCACTGTCCTAGGTACCAGTGATACAGGAGTGAAATGGTGTCTGCCCTCAAGGAATGCTTACATTTTAGGAGGTGGGGGGAAGACAACAAGCACATATTACTTAGTATAGTAGTAAGTGCTAAGTACCTAGTATAGTGCTACTTAGTACTTAGCATAGTGTTAGCAAGTACTGTGAGGAAAATGTACTAGAGTGTGACTGCGATAACTACTTTTGCTGGGTGGTCAAGAAAAGCCTCTTTGAGGTAAACTTGAATTAAGACTGAATAAAGGGGGATGTCCCTGGTGGTCCAGTGGGTAGGACTCTGTGCTCCCAATGCAGGGGGCCCGGGTTCAATCCCTGGTCAGGGAACTAGATCCCGCATGCATGCTGCAACTAAGAGTTCGAATGCCGCAACTAAGAAGTGTGCGTGCTGCAACTAAAAAAAAGATCCCGCATGCTGCAACTAAGACCCGGCGCAGCCAAAATAAATGAATAAGAAATATTTTTTTAAAAAAGACTGAATAATGGGTGCAGGAGGTTATAGTCAGAGAAAAGAGCAAGTGTCAACATCTTGAGGCAAGATTATATTTGGCTAGCAGCGGGAAGGTAAGGCTAGTGTGACTGGAATCTGGAGTCATCTAGGAATAGAATGGTAGGAAATGTTCAGAGAGTTAGTTGGGATTATTAGTTTTATTGACTAGGAGGGTAAGGAACTTGGATTTGGGTTTTTTCCTTAATAGGAATCCATTGAAAGGTTTTAATCAGGGAAGGAACATGATTAGATTTGTGCTTAGGAAGATCAATCTGAATGCTGTGAGGAACATGAGGCATCTGCAGTCCAAGTGAGACGTTGCGACAGTTCAGACTATGTTTTAACAGTGGAGATGGTGGGGAATGGGTAGATTCAGGGTGGATTGGACATGGGGTGTAAGGAAAAGAGAATCATCATATTCAGCAGAAACATTTGTAAGTACCTATCCTGATATGGTGCCATGTTAGATAACAGATATACAGATTGATTTAAGCAGTTATTTCCCTTCCTTCTTGGATAGTAATTCTTCATCACTTCTTCCCATTTTGGTTTGTGTGTTTTTTTCACCACCTAAATGGTACCATAAAATTAATTTTCTTTCTACTTAAAAAATAATGTATTTTTCAAACAATTTTTTTGAAACATACCGCATCAAACTCCATAATTCTAAACTACCCTACTTCTCTTACTCATGTCTTGTTTTACTCTACCTTCTTGCTGTTGGCTCCAGCTTTGATTCCGATTTGTTCTGGCATGATATGGTAATTCTGTTGAAAATCATAAAACGCTCCCATCAGAAAGTCCTGAGACACTTTTTCTCCCATCTCCCCTACCTTCCCAGAAGGTCCTGGGGCTTATTGAAAAAAGCAGTCTTTGCCAGGGAGAACCACCTATAGAAACATGGTTAACAGGTTAAATACATAACTGAGCGCTTGTTCACATGTTGAAATGAACTCAGAACTTCTTCCTGCAGAAAATTCTGACTTTGCCTACAGGTGTCTCCCTCCTCGTTGAGTTAAGGTGGCCTTATATCAAAGCAGAAGTCCTGATTAGGAACCTCAATTTCCATTATAGATTATTAACCTTATCACCTGCTTGTCTGGTTTCTAATACGTGTAGTTATGCTCTTAATCAGTGACATAGAGTACTTGTACTCTCTAAGCATCAGCAAACTATCTGTAAAGGATCTGTTATGGACTGAATGTTTGTATCCCCCAAATCCATATGTTGAAACCCTACCCGCACATGATGTAATTAGGAGGTAGGGCCTTTGGAAAGTAATTAGGATTAGATGAGGTTATGAGGGTCGAGCTCTCATGAATGGGATTAGTGTCCTTGTAAGGGTCAAAGAGAGCTTGCTCCCTCTCTCTGCTCTCCACCGCGTGAGGATACAGCAAGAAGTCAGCAGTCTGCAGCAGGGAAGAGGGCTCTCACCAGAGCCCAACTGGGCTGGCGCCCTGATCTTAGACTTCCAGCCTCCAGAACTGTGAGAAGTAAATTTTCTGTTGTTTATAAGCCATCCAGTTTATGGTAGTATTTTGTTATAGCGGCCCAAGCTGACTAATACAGGGTTAGGTTATAAATATTTTAGTCTTTGTGGGCCATAACTACCCAACTCTGCTCTTGTAGTGTGAAAATAGTCATTGGCAATACAAAAATGAGTGGGAATGGCTGTGTTCTAATAAAACTTTACAAAAATAGCAGGCAAGATTTGGCCCATGAGCCATTGTTTGCTAAACCCTTCTCTAGGCCTTTGAAGGACAAACTTGTTACACTGTTCAGCTCTCATCAAAGCTGGGCTGTGCTATTTATGGAATATGATTAGAGGGAGCCACCATATATCCACTCCTCTAAGTAATCTAAATTGTAAGATTCAGTTTTTGGATTTGATCCTCTCGCGTTTGTTTAAAAAAATTTTTTTTTTGTAAAAGGCAGGTAGACACACGGCTATAAGTCTGCATCATCTACAGTAGAAATGCTGAAGAGGAAGAACGTCTTTATGTAGCCAGTGGCTTCTAGGGAAAGGGTGTCTCAATTATGATGACCAGTGGTAATGGAAAAAATGGGAAATAGATAAAAACCTATTATTGTCTCTCCAGCTTTACCCTCTTTCTTGCCTCTGGATGTCATTCTAGCCTCTAATTTTATTCAACTAATAGTTGTTAATGTCTGTTAGGTGCAAGGTGTAGTGCTAACCAATGTCTCCTGAGAGTATCTTTCTACTAGGAAAAGGTGCCTAATATAAACAATTGGCATCTGCTTTCTTGCATATATAGCTCACTCCCTGGCATGGAGAAGATACTTAATAAATCTTTGTGGCTGAATTAGTATCTCCTATTATAAATCAATAAATTGATATTGTTTGTAAATTACTCTCTTACGGATTCAGTTAACTTGAATCAATGGATGAATTGATAAATAAAACAAGCCAAAACTAATGTCCAAACATGAACCCAAGGTGATTCCAAATATCCTGTGATATCTAAGGATTTTTACAAGATTACTGAAATATCTCTTCTTATACTGCCATATATAACATTGAAATATGTAAAAGGTCGTAATTGAATTAAATAGATACAGTAGATTTGTTTAGGGAAAGTTTTATAAGTTATCACTGTGAGCTATGCTATGAACCCAGTCTGCCTAACATATTTTCACAGCTCACTGAATGTTCCCCAAACTCTGTCATGGGCATTATATTATAGTTGAGGTCATTAAAAAAATAATAAGTTATACTAAACTAAGAAATGATCCACGCAGTGTTTTCCAAGCTGATTTTTAAAACCACATTCCACAGTGGCAAAAGCATTTTACATTTCCACTAGTACACAAACACACATACATACGTGCAACTGAAACAAAATTGTGTGAACTAGTACCCACCCCTACTGTATGTGATGCCCTCTGAGGCTTTCAATTATTTGAATTCTTTTCATAATGGATCATGAACCACAGTTTGAAAAATAGTGATCTAATGTGATTTTACTCGGTATGTATTCTCAGTATGACAGTATGATATTCAGTAAGCCATTTGAGAGGTTCATCTCATTTTTTCTAGCCATTCTGTTCATTAATTTATTTTTAAGTGTTTGTACATATTGAGTGCTTACTGTACGTCAGATGCAGTTCTAGGTCCCAAGATATACAAAGATGAGTATGATTCAGTCCTTGCCCTTGAACTCAAATGGGTAAGACAGACAAAGTTATAATAACGTTTAGTAAGTATTATAATATCAGAATAAAAAATGTACTATGGGAACAGAGAAGAGCAAGCAACTAATTCTCCCAGCAGAAATCCAAGAAAGGCTTAGTACAGGAGGTGACTTATGAAAATTAGGTTATATAGAATGAATGCGAATTTTCCAGGTGTAAGAGAGAAGGGCATTCTTGGCAAAGGGACCTGTATGCACAGGCAGGAAGTATGAAAGGGTGGAACTTGTTCCAGCAGCAGTAAGAAGTTCAGTGTAGCAAGAGTTCAGGAGCTAAAGATAAATAAGGCAGAGAGGTAGACTGAAAGACCTGTGTTCCTTGTTAAAGAGATTAGATTTTATTCTTATGTAGTGAGAAGCCCAGAGGTTTTGATTTGTAAGGTAAGATATTTGTGTTTTAGGAAGACAGTTATGTCGGCTCTTTAAGGGGTGGTAAGGATAAAAGAGATATTAGAGACAGGAAATTCTTTGCATTGCTTCAAATGAGAAATAAAAGGTTGAACTAAGATAGCAGTGCTAAGTATGGAAAACATGGTCCGAATTCCACAGTTCAGTTTGTCAGACATTTATTGAATGTTAACTGTATGTCAGGTTATTAAATACTGTGATACAAAAAAAGAATAAGAACTGGTCTCTGATCTTGAGTTTTCCGTCTAATGGGAAACAAAGACAACAAATAGATCAGTTCTGTATTATAATGGTCAAGTGTTATGACAAAGACTTGCATAAAGTATGAAAAGAGCAAAGATGAGAGAAGGGGCATTACAGGCAGGGGGCAGAGGAAAGCAGTCCTGAGAAAGAACCTGCGGGGAGCTACCTGGAGTTTAGTACTGCTGGAGCACAGTGTGGATGAGGAATGATACGAATGAGCCCAGAGTAGGAGTGAAAGGTTCACACGAGTTCTTGTGGTGGAACTTGCAGGTTTGTATGGAGCCCATCAGTCATGCTAAGGAGCCTAGACTTTATCCTGTCACTGGTGGGGAGCCTGTGGACTGACATGGGCAACTTTGTGGTTGAGGTGGCTTATTTTGATAATGTGGAGGATAATAACAGCTAACTTTCATTGAATGCATGTCATATGCCAAGCACTGTTGTAAGCATTTTACGTGTATCACCTTGTTGAAGCAACCCTGTTGTTAATAGTCTCATTTTACAGGGAAATTACTGACACAGATTAAGTAACTTGCTCAAGTCGGGCAGAGCAAGGACTCAATCCCAGTGATCTGACTCTAACCCACAGTGATATGGTGCTGGGTAGATGAGCGAGTGGCCAGACTATCGGGAAGAGATTATGATGACCTGCCCTGGGGTAATGGTAGCAGATGGAGAGAAGTCTGCTCGGGCCGCCATAACACAATAGCGTAGACTGAGTGGCCTAACAACAGAAATTTATCTTCTCACAGCTCTGGAGCTTAGAAGTACAAGCTCTCGATGCTGTCAGGTTTGGGTTCTGAGAGGGCTCTCATTCCAGCTTGTAAATGGCTGCCTTTTTGCTGTGCCTTCACTTAGCCTTTCCTCTGTGTGTGCACGTGGAGAGAACAAGCTCTCTGATGTCTCTTTTAAGGACGCTAACCCTGTCGAGTCATGCCCCACCCTTATGACCTCATTTAACCTTATTACTTCCTTAGAGGCATCCCTTGGCCAAATACATTCACACTGGGAGTCAGGGTTTCAACGTATGAATGGGGTGCGGGGGGAGGCACAGATACTCAAGCCATAACAACAATTCCAGAAAATATTTAGGAGATAAAATCAGCACAAGTTGGTGACTGATCTGATGTGGAAAGCAAGGGGGAAGGGAGAGTTTAGGATGACTCTCAGGTTTCTCACAAAGGATATAGAAAAAGCAAATTAGTTGGGGGAAATGACAGTTCCGTTGGGATTATAGTAAATCAGAAGTACCTGGAAAGCATCCAGGAGGTGGTTGGCAATACTGATATGAGGAAAGGCATCAGCATCTGATGGTAGTTGAAGCCACAGTTTGGGTAAAATCACCTAGAGAAATAATGTGGAGTGAACAGAGGTAGTACTGCCAAAAATGGAAAAGTACTTATGAGGTAAGCAGACGAACAGCAAAGGGAGATACAAGAAACAGGAGATTTCTATCCCTGAATCCAAAGGAAGAGAGTATTTCAAGCAATAGGGAATCCTTAACACTCAAATTCTTTAGCCTCTTGTGTGTCAGATTTGTATTCTTAGGTGAGAAAAGGAAACAGTCACAGAATCATCGCATTTTATTGCCTAATAGGACCAGAGAGATGATTTTCCAATCCCCTTATTCTGTAAACAAGGAAGCTGAAACCTTGCAAAGCCTAGGGATTTGTCTCTTTCATGGTACAGGAGGAACTAGAATTTAGGTCTCCCAAGCCTCTTGACTTCAATCCGGTGCTTTTTACAGTATATCAGACTGAATCTATTTGTGGGGTTTGAAAATTGGGTCTAGGTTGTAAAAAAATTACACTAAATAAAATGGAGAAAGAAGCATCAGAATTTTATTATTGTATGCATTTGGGTAAAGGAAGAAGTAGTACATAAAATGTCTAAAACTCCAAAGGAGAGACTAATCATGTTGACCTTGAATGATGATAAGAAAATTGACTAGGGCTTAGAGACAAGGATTCTGTTTTTTCTCTATTTAGAATGGAAATGGCACATTGTCAGGGTCACGTGTTAGGCCCTGGGCACACATTTATACATGTGACTCCTTTTTATGTTTTTCCTATCAATGACTAACCCCATATTAGGAATTTAGCAATACCGTATTATTAGAAAATTAGCGTTAAGTCAGTATCTTATTATAGGCTTCAAACTGTCAGACTTCATTACTTTTGGAGAGGAGTAGCTCGCTCTTTTACAGGATTTCACAGTTGCCTTCAGCTCATGGACTCCCCTAAGTGAAAATTTCTGTTGGTAACGGAGAGACCATTTGTCTTGTAATTCAGTTAATGAAGTACATATTGAGTCTTAACTATAAATAGAGCACTATGCTAAGCACTTCAGGTTTGTAGGTTGTATCAATATTAATGAACTGGATACAGTCCCTCTGTAAGACATACAGAATCTGTTTCAGGTACCAATAATGTCATGTAAACCTTTAGACTCACAAGTATTTTAATGGTGTCAGTGGGGTCAGTAGTGCCGGTATGTCCTCGTCAGTACTTACCATTGAAAATACGAGCTGCCTTTGGTTTGTATTTATCCCTTTCAATATTTTAAAAACAAACAATACTGAAGCAAGTTTAGCCACCATCTTGGCTTGTGTATTAATTGCTTTCTTATTTTTTACCAGCTAAGCAAGCATGAATTTGACTTAGTAACACAATAAAAAAACTATTTTTTCCCATTTTATAACTCTGTAGTTTGAAACTGTGTAAGCTAACATTTAAAATAATAAGTATATACATACCATAAAGATACTCTGTATTTATATTTTTGGTAGATTTTAACATATCAAATAAGGTAGAATTGTACAGAAAATAACTGATTCACCAACAGACACAGCTTTGGTACTAGGCCATTAACAGAATTTTTATATGGTATACGCAAGTTACAAAGAGCACATTATGTGGAAAATAAACCAAGCTGGGAATATGTAAGCATCATATAAAAGGACTAGATAGCCTGCAGTTTGCATCATAAAAAGAATGTTTGTGTTTGATACAGTAGGGTAAGTTTCTGCATCAGGAGAACCCTCAGCAAAATTGTGAAATAGGCAAAGCATAGCTTCAGAGGGATCAGAATCTTGGCACGGCCCATGGTATGTGTTATTCCAAATATGAAATTTTATTTATTTAGTTAGTTAGTTAGTTAGTTATGGCTGTGTTGGGTCTTCGTTGCTGCGCGCGGGCTTTCTCTAGTTGTGGAGAGCGGGGGCTACTCTTTGTTGCGGTGCGTAGGCCTTTCATTGCGGTGGCTTCTCTTGTTGCTGAGCACGGACTCTAGGGCACACGGGCTTCAGTAGTTCTGGCACGCGGGCTCAGTAGTTGTGGCTCACAGGCTCTAGCGCGCAGGCTCAGTAATTGTGGTGCATGGGCTTAGCTGTTCCGCGGCAGGTGGGATCTTCCCGGACCAGGGCTCGAACCCGTGTCTCCTGCATTGGCAGGTGGATTCTTAACCACTGTGCCACCAGGGAAGCCCCACAAATATGAAATCTTACCACTGAAGGCATTTAATGAAAAGTTTGATCCATAATGCTGCACTAGTCAAAACTTTCAGGAGAATGGGAAGCTTATCATATTCATATTAATATTCCCATGCTAGCATGGTTCATGGAAATTAATATTCAGTAAATGTTTATTAAATGAATGCATTCTGTTAAGTAAAACATTAAGAAGAAATTTTGGCTGGGAGTTGTATTAACATTGTGCTGTTACCATAAGAGGATTCATTTAGCAGTTGTTTACTGAGCATCGTCTATGTGTAGATGCTCACTGTGTTGGCAATTAGGAATACAAAAATGAGTAAGATGGACCTTCAAGTGGTGAGATTGGGGAAGAACTTGTAAACAGCTCTGATAAAGATGATTGGTGCCACAGAAGAAATATGAAGACAAATAACTATTAAATAGTGCAATCATACGAATACCTACGAACAAAATATAGTTATGATATTATCAAAATACAAAGTGCTGTGTGATCCCAGAAGAGGAACTGATTCCATTTGGAGGTGGGAGTGTTTGGCAAGGTTTCATAGGGGAAGTGACTTATGAGTTGAACTTTGAAGAATATCCCACTGGCATCTTGGGCATCTCAAATCCACGGTGTCCATTGGTGTATTCATTTATTTTCCTCTTCCACCCATCTGTCCCAGACCCACATGTCTGATAGTCTTGAACATGGTTAGTGATTTTACCATTCACCCTTGGATCCTTCCTTATGGAAAATGCTAGAATCACTTGACTACCTTTCTTTCCCCTCCAGTATTAATTTGGTCACTATAGTTGCATGAAGTTTTGAATAGTTGAGTTTTTTTTATAATCGATATACTTTGTTCATAATCAAAGCTTATCAAACATTTGTATTTGAGCATATCTACCTACTAATTACATATTTTAATTTTGTTGAATAATAGGCAAAAATGTCATATTTTGAAACAATTCACTTATTTTTTGCACATTGAAATAATACAATTCTAATATCTAAATAATGTACTGAAAATCGCAAAGAACTTAGTATTCTAGAGAAGCTATCCTGGTAAGCAGTCATGACAGCATTTTTATTTTAAATAATACTATTCTTCTAAGAATATATTTCTTTTAATTTGTCCTTATCTCTACAGAACCATAAAATTTTAGCACCGCTCTAGAATTTCTAGACAGTAATACATTTCTGCTGCCATTTGGAGGAGCCTGCATCACAGGGTAATGAGGAGTTCAGTCTGACTTGCAAAGATGCCTTCATTTGAAATTCAGAACCCCCCGGAAGAATTTAGTCAAATTCCATAGTGAATTATGTCTTCTAGATTTCTCTAGTACTGAATTTAATGGAAGGTACAATTATAACTAATTATTTTATAGAGATTCTAATGATGTTCTTACACCACTGAAACAGTAGATATTCTGAAAACTGAAAGTGAAACTGTCAGACCTTGACATCTGTAGTTAACAACTACTTAGAGTTTTGTTGATAGATATCTAGATAATTGTGAAATTAAACCACGAATGTGGGAGGCCTCTGTGCTTTTCTAATGAAACTGTTTAAGTTTTGATAAAATCCATGACATATAATCCTGGTCTCTTTCAATCCAAATTTTTAAGTAATATCTATAAATACTTATTCTCTAGAGTGGTCTTAGGAGTTAAGGAAAGCAGAAGTTTATGAAAATTTCATTCTGTTTCTCCTTAAACTTTATGCCAGAGTTACTAAGAATTAGCAAAGTTCTTTGATACAAGATTTACTCTTCTGATATCATGCTCTGGTGAAATACTAGAAAAATGTTTTGAGAAATAAAAGACAGATGTGTGAGTTAAAGGAAATTTTAGTTAATTAACAGAGTTGCATTACAATAATCTTAACCATGATTGTGAAGTCTTGAATTCTAAATTTGCCTGTGCTAGTATAATGCTAATTATATATTTTACTTAATTTTTAAGTTTTTATAATAAATAGTCCAATTTCTATCAATAAGGTGGAGAATTCGCATTTCGAATTGCCTTCAAAATTAAATTCTTATGCCGTTACAAAATGTAACTGAACGGTCTGGTCTCCAAAGACCAAGATGCACACTCTGCATATCTCTGATATGTCCTTGCAGTCTGTTGCTGATGTGTATGAGGAAAGAAAGGTACTTCCTAATTGGAGTATTAACACCACTTACCCCTAATACTCATGAAAAGTCCTGGAATCGTTTCATACCTGGTGACATCACATTTATCCTTTAAGTTTTAACTCAAAGTCAGTTCTTTGAATGAAGTCATGCTTACTCGCAACCTCATAAGCCCGCAGAACTAGGCCTGAAGCTATTTTCTTTCCTCCAAAGTAATACCTGCTATCCAGGTACATATCAATACAGAAGCAGTCTCAAGTGTAGTCTCACGGTCCATACAGCTAGACTTATGGTACACTAAATTTACTGAGAGCCAATATATCCGTTTTCCATTAATTTTTAAATATATATATAACTCACTAAAATGGGTGGATGTAAATATTAACTACTAATACTATAATATAAAAAATATACAAAGTAATACTTGTAAAATACTCAAATTTATTAATTTTTCTTACTAATCTTAAACTGTTTCCAGTCTCTGCTTAGACAATCCCAGTTTTCTCCAGACTTGAATAGATTTAAATGCTTTTCATTAATCTGTTTGTGGCTTCAAAACCACAAGACTATGCCATCTATTAAAAGTGGAATTTCATTCTTGAGCTTAGTTATCTTTAAAATAACTTAGTCGTTTTTTGCTAATCCTGTAAAAGTGCTTCCCTACCATAACCAAAGTAAAACAATACAGAATAAAATGTCTATATATGTCAAAAATTTCCTTATGACTTGCATTTCTAGTCAGAATAAGATTTTTGTACCACCTTCCAGCTATTCTTGCTCTTTTACATTTGACTTTATGAAAACATAATTTATAATGAATACACACATTTGTGAAGCTGACTTTTGAACAAGAATTTTTAAAGGACCTATGATACTATTTTTTGGGAATTAATTTATTTGAAAAATCTTATGAGGATATGAAAATGCAAATTGCCTTTATTTAAGAAGAGAGAATTGTATGAAATAGAACTCCTCCAGAAAATGTGAACTATCTCTATGGAGCACGGGGCTTACCTATTTGATGCGTCTTGGTAGAGTACCTAGCACAGTTGCACAAAACAATGGGCATTTAACAAAAAGCTTTTAATAATCAGGAAATGAACTTCCTTAGATATGAAGTAGCCAAAACTGCTTTTATTCTCATTGTCTCTACAAGTGTAGGAAGCAGAGCATTTTAATATAGTGCTTGAATGAGAAAGCTGCACACAAAATCAGAAGTATACCATGTAGAAAGATCAAGATTTATGGAGGCCCAATTACATGAAGGATATGTTCGTAGAGCCCCATGTGTCATTATGTGGATGTAAATTAAGTTAAGCACTTACTGAAATTGCTTTCTGAAAACTAACTGATGATAAAATAAAATGCAGAAGTTCAAAGTGAGAAAGTTACCTTAGACCAAGAGTGAAATGAGAACCCAATTATGCACTAAAGCAGTTTTGCAACACTTAAAAGTTTTCACTAACATCTAGAAATTCACGAGTGATTTTTTTCAAAGAATGAGAACTGAATCATTTGTTGCTTGCTTTATTAGTGTACTTGTTTAAGCAGAAGGGTAGTCTCTATGCAGTGCCTCAGATTTCTTTTTCACTCCTACTCTCCCTGCTTATGAGTCATCAAGACCAGAGTGCTTTCCTTCACACACAAAGAAAATGCTGCTGACCCATTGTCTTGGTCTGCTCAGGCTGCTATAATAAATTACCATTGGCTTAAACAACAAACATTTATTTCTCACAGTTCTGGCGGCTGGAAGTCTGAGATCAGGGTGCCAGCATAGTCAGGTTATGGTGGAGGCCTTCTTCCTGGTTTATAGACTGCCGTTTTGCTGGATCCTCACATGGCAGGGAGAGAGAGATCGCCTCTCTTGTGTCTTTCTTGTAAGGGCACTAATCCCATTCATGACGGCTCCACCCTCATGACCCAATTACCTCCCAAAGGCCGCACCTCCAGATCTCATGTTGGGGATTAGGGCTTCAACATATGAATGGGGTGAGGGGGTGGGACAAACACCCATCATCAGGGAATGCACTGGATTTATAATCATCAGTTCTGCTTTATTCATATTCCTTTTAATTAAGTCCATGAACTTATAAATTTTTGGCAGGTTGTTAGAGAACCATGGATGGCTACAGACTCTGCTTAGACAATCTAAGCTTTCTCTAGACTTGAGCAAGGATAAAACATGCAGAGGTGAAATGCATGACCTTTGGCCTCATTAACACAAGAACTGATTCAAGTTCTAGGTATATAGGTTTGGTTTTGGTGTCTTAAAACCTTATTTTTTATGTTTTTTATCTTCTTTTCCTCCTCCCTCCACATTCCTTTCCTATCTTGTGACCTGTGCTTTCTGCTCTTTATCCATCAAACCATACTCTGAAGGCAATATAGGAAAAGCATTATAGTAGTTAATAACAGAGGCTTTGGGAACCAGACTCAGAGTAGCTCATAGCCTGGCTCTGCCACAATAAATATATCATCTCAGACAAGTGAGACCCTTAATGGCATTGTTTTCTCCATTTCCTCATCTGTAAAATAGGAATAGTGCCTTCCTCACAATTCTGTAGAGGTTAAACAAGGTAGTGCATTTAAGGTGCTTAGTGTACTACCAAGCATATAGAAGTGCATACTGTTGAATAAATAGCTAAAAATGAAAAAGGAACTAGACTGATGGATTTAACTTATAAGGTAATGTGTGACTTTTCTCAAAAAAATTCACTTTTTTAACAGGGGATAAGGAAATAATCTCTAAATATGAAATTAGGAATACAGTGCAGCCGGTGGAAAAGGCTTTATTTTAAAAGAGCTAATCCCAGCCCTCCTATAACCATAGGCACATGCCTGTTTTGCTGAATACTGAACTACAGACCTTTATCAACCTCTTTGCTACTTAAAGCTTGGCTGTGTCCTAGGATGAACCATTTTTACTTTTTTATACTGTGAATTAGTTTCCTAATGCTGGCAAAACAAATGACACACAAACTTGGTGTCTTAAAACAACAGAAGTTTATTCTTCAGTCCTGGAGGTCAGAAGTCCAAAACCAAGGTATCAGCAGGGTTGGTTCCTTCTGGTGGCTCTGAGGGAAAAACTGTCCCATGCATCTCTCCTGGCTTCCAGGGTTGCCAGCATTCCTTGGCTTGTAGCTGCATCACTCCAATCTCTTCCTATCTTTCATATGGCCTTCCCTCTGTGTCTATCTCAAATCTCCCTCTGCCTCTCTCTTATAAGGATACCTGTCATTGGATTTAGGGCCCACTCTAAATCCAGGATGATCTCATTCAAGGTTTCTAATTTAATTATATCTTCAAAGACCATTTTGCCAAATAAGGTCACATTCACAAGTTCCAGGATTAGGACGTGGATATACCTTTTTGGAGAACCACCATTCAACCACTATGTACGGTGTAAGAGAACCAGACTCAGGAGAATGGGAAGATGAACTGGGAAAGGAAAACCATACTTCCTGAAGATCCCACGGAGTGGGAATACTAGAGCCTCGCTGCCAGTGTGGCCACGGGGACCATGGAAGATTAGTTTTCTAGGTACAATTAAACCTCTGCCCAACTGGCAAGTCTTTGTCTTCAGCTGCAGTGAACTGCTTTGGGATTTGTCCAGTTTTCCTTTCTTTTCCAAGTATGTCAATGCTGTCTAATTTCTGAAGCCTATTAACTCTTCTTTGGGTAAAGAACAAGCAGTGGTGCTAGAAGTGCATGCCTGTGGTTTGGGCTTGAGAGCCATGGTGGAATGTTCTAAGATGCACCAGCTGAGGAAGATAGCCATAGGTCATAGTACTTATTAACACCTTCAGTCACTTCACCACCATCACCCCTTTTCAGCAGGAATTTACCATGCCTCAGGGGTGTGTAATTGAAAATTTGGTTAACAAGTAAATAAGTGGAGGGGATTAATATTCTTGACATTTTTGGTTTTGGTCTGAATGGAGCACTGGAAATTGGCTGCAAGGGCTGAGTAAGGAAAGATAAAGGAAATCACCTAATTTTATTCACCACAGTAGTGTGACTTGTGACTGGAAAAAGGACATTGTTAGTATCAGGGCCCTTTACCTGAGACATACAGTTTGATCCTAGTAGTTCTACCTAAAATGATGGTTAGTTCAAAAAGACCCAGGCTGGTAGAGGGTTGTAACAGCATGTGATAAAATTTCCTACGAACATGCACAGCAAGCTGCCCAGAAAAAGAGCATTGCACAAATTTTTAAAATCAACTCATTAGGTCATCAGATCTCTACCTAGACCAAGACATCCTCAAAGTTAATTACTACATTATTCCTTTTTGTGTCTGTGGTTCCTATCAGAGTGCTTATTTAGGAGATGTTTAATCAGCCAACTACTTAGTGTATCACTGCTCACCTTTTAAGTTGCTCTTATTAATTTCCATAAAGATCAAAATATTGAGAAAGTAAATGATATCACCTAAATGCTGGATTGAATAGGTATGAACTTAATTTTTCAGGATAACTTCTTGTTTTCTTGGTAAAAAGAAATAAATGCACAGTTTCAAGGAGAAAAATTTGTTGATATAAATCGGATCAGGGTATTACTGCTTCTAAACAGTGGGCAGCAAACTATGGCCTGTGGGCAAAACCCAGCTCCCTGCCTGTTTTTATATGGCCTGCAGGTTAAAAAATGGTGGTTATGGGACTTCCCTGGTGGTGCAGTGGTTAAGAATCTGCCTGCCAATGCAGGGATCACGGGTTCGATCCCTGGTCCAGGAAGATCCCACATGCCGCGGAGCAACTAAACCCATGCGCCACAACTACCGAGCCTGCGCTCTAGAGCCCACAAGCCACAACTGCTGAGCCTGTGTGCCGCAACTCCTGAAGCCCGCATGCCTAGAGCCTGTGCTCCGCAACAAGAGAAGCCACCTCAATGAGAAGCCCACGCACCGCAACGAAGAGCAGCCCCCACTCGCCGCAACTAGAGAAAGCCTGCGCACAGCAACAAAGACCCAACGCAGCCAAAAATAAATAAAAAATATATAAATAAATTTGTTTTAAAAAATAGATAAATAAAAACACATGTTAAGGGCCAAGACAATTCAGTGGGGGAAATAATAGTTTAAAAAAAAATGGTGGTTACCTTTTTAAATGATTGGACAAAAATCAAAAGAAAAATAATATTTCATGACACATGAAAAGTATATGAAATTCAGAAGTTTATTTTAAAACAAATAAAGTTTTATTGGCACACGGCTCATTTGTTTATATATTGTCCATGGCTAATTATGCCCTCCAATGGCAGAATTGAGTAGTTGCAATAGAGACCATTTGTGGCTGAGAATCCCTAAAACATTTAGTCTCTGGCCCTTTACAGAAAAAGTCTGATGACTCCTGCTATAGTGCAGTGTTTATCAAAATGCTGATTTTTGAATTTCAGAATATCAAGAACTTGAGCTTCTCCCCTCAATCTTCAGTTTGACCCAAGGAAAGTAGGGATGTGTTGTATCAAATAGCTGCCCAGCTTCCCTCCTATGGGCTGAAGGCAGCGTCCAGGTACTTGTAACTGGCAGACTCTCCACAGTGTTCAGGAAATGACTAAACAGAGTTAGGCGGGCAAGCCAGGGAACAGTCTGAACAGGACACCCCCTGGCACCACTGACACTGAGCTCTCAATGCCACTCGTGCTGGGAATTATTTCTAAACTGTCCTTGCATCTTTGCAGCGTGGCCTCAAGAATCACGGCCCTGGAAAGAAGTTTCTGGTTGGCTAGACCCAGGCCACATGCCCACACCTAATTGTCAGGATACAGGAGATTGAGGTACTCGTTCTTATTTGCTGATTTTCAACTCATCCCTCCCACTATGATGCACGAAGGAGATTTACCCCAAGTGAGAAGCCATGGTAGGCGGCCAGAGAATGTAAATCACACATTTTCTACATCTTTGCTACTCGAACTGTGGTCTGAGGCCCAGCATCAGCATCACCTGTGAGCGTGTTCAAAGCGCAGCCTCCTTAGGCCCATCTCCTGACACCCCGAATCAGATTCCAAATTTTAACAGGATCCCCAGGTGATTTGCGTGTGCATTAAAAATTGAGATGATGCCCTAATAAAGTCCTAATTTGGCAGAATTCCAGGCAGTATTATGAAGTGAAAGGAAATATTCAGGCGGCTTGGAGGTACATATTTTGGCCCTGCAGGTTACCTATAAACATGAGAGCTGTCCCTGGGAAGCTCCTCCCCTCGGCTGTGCCTGCTTTTCTGTTTCTTCCTTTCTTAAACCCTCAGATTTAAAACCTCTTAAGCGTATAGCATTTCCCACGGCCGTGTACCAGGAGCCCCAACAGTGAAAGTGGGCAATGGGGGAGAGGGCATTTAGATGTGGGTTGTTTATAAACGACGGCTTGCCTGTGTAGGTCACAGGGCCAAATAATATTTTAAAGGGCCACAGGTGAGTTTATTGACCTAATATAAAATCAGAAAAGGAAGATTAATATGAACCCAGTCATACTTGGATTCAAGTCCCAGACTCTGTCACTTACTTTGTGATTTTTATGTAATTCACATAATCTTCCTGAGCCACAGTTTTCTCATCTCTAAAGTGGGGTTAACAATATGAGTATGAAAGATAATCTATGTAAAGGAGATACCACAGTGCTCAGCAAGAACTACGTACTCCATTTATTACAGCTATCATCGTTCGTTTTAATTTGCTCCATTCAGAGACCATGGTATTTTATGCCTTAGTTAACCAAAGTGTCAGAGCTTATTAACTCAGTTTGCAATAGAATTGCTACAACTGCTGCTGCTGAGTGATCTATGCTGAGTTCTGGATTACAGATTTAGGCATTCAACTTCTAATTCTGCCTCCAGTTTCTGTCATCATGAGGCATCATAGAGAACAGTTGTTTATACCATCAGGACAATTTGATAAATTGCTATCACGAATATTAAAAGTACATATTTGAAAAACTGCTGACTATACCTACGGATATTCTTTAAATATGACTTCTGGAATATTGCCACTACTGACTACACTTGAAAAATCTCAGAAGAACCTTTCTGTAGGGTAGACATGATTACTTTTAGTTACCATAAACTTACTGAAATTTACTACCAACAATCCTTGGAATTGAAGAAAAACAGATCTTTGCAAGCACAGGGCAGTGGTTGGTATCTTAAGCATGTGCTATCCCTGATCATTTGGATACATTTCCTTCGAGAATCTATCACTTCAATAAAATTGATTCTAAAAAATGTGAATTTTTATTTCCACAGCTAAAACGTTTTGGGCACAATGCCCCTGAAGTTATTAAAATAAACTCTTTATTGAAAAGCAAAATAGGTTTTCCAGTTACTATTTTAATTTTTATTGCCCTGTAAATTAAGGAAGAACACAGTTATAGAGTCGAAAACCAGCTCATAAAGCTTAAACAAGTTGTTAGTAAATGAACTGGATACATAAAATCCTTAAGCTATATCTCGGTTAGCAGTGAAGTGTCTTTATCCTCAGTTGATTAATACATTTCTCCCATGTGCACTTGTTTTTTTAACTATTTATTTATTTATTTGGTTGTACGGGGTCTTAGTTGCGGCAGCTGGCTCCTTAGTTGCAGCTTGCCAGCTTCTTAGTTGTGGCATGTGAACTCTTAGTTGTGGCATGCATGTGAGATCTAGTTCCCTGACCAGGGATCGAACCGGGGCCCCCCTGCCTTGGGAGCACAGAGTCTTATCCACTGCGCCACCAGGGAAGTCCCTACACTTGTTTTAAAGACACCTCTAACGTGAAGGTCTCAGGTTACTTTTGACTAGAATCAACCTAAATGTAGATTTGCAGAAAAATAGCTACTAGGCTTTGAAGCACATGGCTATAATGTACCCAATGAATGAAAATGCTGTATTATTAATAGCCAGGCAGTATTATTAATATTGGCCAGGCAGTGTAAGGGACACCCTGTCAGACATTAAGTTTGTGGGAATTTTCCCCTATTCTTTAAACAAGAGAACTGCTAGGTGCTTCTGTAAATGCAGGAATCCATTTTGACCTTGAAGCAAATCTTCCTTGTTCTAGTAAAATTTGCTTGAGTAGTTGCCCTCAGAATGCAAGGCTAGGAGACTTCCTGCTCTCACTGCTACGTGGAGCCTTATGCATTGTGCTCTGGAGGCTGACTCCAAACTGTGTAGAATATCCACCCCAGGTCTAACTCTGACATGCAGTCATAAACGCTTAATCTGCTTCCTTTCCTTTTCTGGAGATAATCTCATGATCTTTTGCCTTCTATAAACCTTCTTAACCATAACCCTTTTGGAATCCTCTAGTTTACATACTAACAGAGGAAAGCAGAGATTTTCTCCTTGATTTGCTCCCTGTCATCAGGGTCAAGCCCCTGCCATCGTAGTAGCAGCACCTACTCCAGCCAACCCAGGGGCAGTTCTATCCTCTTTAAATGTGTTGGCCAAATCCTGACCCCACCGTCTCCAAGAATGAGTTTTCTCTTCAGGTCTGTGAGTCCATCCCACCAACATTTAAACATGCTTAAGTATCTCCTGTCTAATAAAAAAAAGTCTTCCTCAGCCACAGGCTGCTTTCCAGCTACTCCCCTTTCTTTTTTTTTTTTTTTTTCTTTTTTTAAAAAATTAATTAATTTTTATTTTTGGCTGCGTTGGGTCTTCGTTGCTGCACGTGGGCTTCCTCTAGTGGCGAGCGGGGGCTACGCTACTCTCATTGCGTCGCCCGGGCTTCTCATCGCGGTGGCTTCTCGTTGCAGAACACGGACTTTAGGCACATGGGCTTCAGTAGCTGTGGCTCACGGGCTCAGTAGTTGTGGCTCGCGGGCTCTAGAGCGCAGGCTCAGTAGTTTTGGCACACGGGCTTAGTTGCTCCGCAGCGTGTGGGATCCTCGCGGACCAGGGCTCGAACCTGTGTCCCCTGTATTGTCAGGCGGATTCTTAATCACTGCGCCACCAGGGAAGTCCCTCCCCTTTCTTTCTTAACTGCGCTTAAAGGTCTTGGAAGAGTGGTCTGTGCTCTGTTTGCACACACACACACTTCTCACTCTCTTCTCACTCTCCAATCCAGTGTAATCTGTCTTCTTCCCTGCAGCTTCACTGACTTCACTCTCAACAGGGTCCTCAGAGATTTCCTTGTCACCCATATTTGGCAGCCATCTCACTGTTACTGATTCATTCTTCCTTCTGGAAACATCTTCCTTCAGCTTCCCTGAGTCCACTGTCCCACCTCTCTGGGGACAGTTGCCCAGTCTCCTTTGAAGCCTTTCATGTATTCCCACCACTGCCCCACTTAATGTCTGGAACATTAAGAAACTTCTGGTCCTTCTCTTCTCATTTGACACATGCAGACTGGGTAATCTCAGCTACCTCCATGATTTAATACCAGTGGATAGAGTCACCTCCTCGTTCTGAGCTCCAGACAAGGAAGTTGTTGGCCGTTCCCACCTTTGTGAAATACTCTCTTCTCTTGGCTTCCCTGGTTCCAGAATGCCTTGGTTTTCTTCTTTTTTTTTTTTTTCCTCAAATATTTCTTAGTCTTCTTAAATCTGTCACTTTCCTACTTAAGCACTTCAATTATTTGAATTCAGGGTGAACTATAAATCCAGTCATTTTCTGGCTCCTACCCACTTCTCTAGATGCTTCCCACCTCACACTAGTTTTAGCTGTACTGATCTTTCATTTCTTCCAATACCTTGCTCTCTTGTCTCTTGCGCCACATATATAACTGTGACCTGAAGCCAATTCTGATGTATGAACTCCAGCCTCTGCTGGTCTAAGTAGTTATTCCAAATTTTTATCACTTTCCAAATCCTTTCATCTTGTTAACCACTACCTTCTCTCTTTGCAGTTGACTTTGCCACCTGCTTTACATTTAAAAAGGGGGGTGGGGAGCAGAGAATGAGGGCATGATGCTAGAATTTTCTGAGCCTCCTCCGTAACACTTAGAAATTTACTTCCGTGAGAACCCACCCAATCTTCCTCATTTTCTGTCTTAGGGGAAGAAATGTGCTTCTACCTCTTTAAGCCTAATCCGATCCCGTCCCAGCTTTTCAGGAATGAATTCTAACTAACTTCCTTGTTGATATTGGCTTTTATCTCAAGTAGTTTCACCCAATGTTACACTCTTATACTCTTTGGAAAATCCGGTCCCTTGGCTCCACATGTTCTTCTAGTCATGGACCTAGCTCTGCCTCCCTTCAGATTCAAGTTTCTTGAAAGAGTGGCCGGTAATCGGCTATCCCCACTTCCTGATGCCTGTTGGATTCCTCAGCCCACTACAATTAACGTCTCTTCCCAAAGCTGACAAAATAGCTCTTGCTAACTTGCCAACAACCTTCATGCTTGCCAGAACCAATAGACGGTGTGCTGTCTTTTATCTTTTGTTGCGCCTTTGTGATATTAGACACTGCTGATCGCCCTCCTTGGAACTTTTCTCTCCTTCGATTTACAGGATCCTACTTTGCCCTAGTACTTCTCCCATCTTTCTAGCTTTTTCCTTTGCAGCTTCTTTGGGAGCCCCACTTTCTTCATTTACTCACTCAACGAATATTTCTTGAGCTACACGCTGGAGCTACAGTGATGAGTGGAATATAATCCCTGCCCTCGTGGAGTTTCCAGGGTACAAAGAAGGAGAGACAATCACATAATCGCACAAATAACTATAAATCATTTCGAATTCTGGTACCGTGCTGTGAGAGCATGTGTTAGGGGCCTAATCTAGTCTTAGGGCACCTGAGGTCTTAAGCATAAATAGGAGTCATCCATCAGACCGTACTGCCTTCCTTCTTCAATATGAAACTTTGGTGAATGAATGCATATACATCTTAGTCATGCCCTTAATTATTTAATAACTGTCAGTCACATACGCTTTCACAATCTGCTGTTTCCAAATGGAGGTATTTTTAGCCTTTTTGTGCACAGTCTCCTTCTCAGCCTCCTATTAGTAGTTATGTGGAGTCTCGGGCTTGGGGACGTTTCTGTAAATTTCTCAGCTCAACTTTGCCTTACTTGAGCAGGCAGCAGCAGGGCTTCACAGCATTCCAGGCGCCCATCTTTCTGAAACGGAATCCCATTCACTTTCTTCAAAGTCGGGTTCTCCACGTGTAGCAATCTAAATTTAGATGTCATGTGTTAGAGTAGGCAGCCTACCACAAACACACCTATGAGCACTCCTCTTTGATGTGCCATGTTGTTGAAGAGGTGCAGACGGAATACACAGCTGCTTTGAGTCTCACCTCCATCATTTCAGAATTTGGACCAATTATTTGGATTTGCTCCTGGAGGAAGCATTGAAAATCAGCATTGAAGCTCTGGCGATCTGACTGGGATTGGGGCTTTAACCTGTAAAATCGTCCATTGTTTTGTAAATGACAGTCGTCACAGTGAGAAAGCAGTGTCGTCCCCCCACTCACCCCCCACCCCCCGGGCCATGGTGTGCTTCCCTAACCATCCTAAAGGCACAGAAAGCGAGCAGCCCTGGAGTGAGGCAGGCGCCTCATCTCCGTTGGTAAGGAACGATCTAAGTCAGTGGTTCTCAGCAGGGAATGATTTTGTCCCCAACCCCTGGGTACGTCTGATAATGTGTGGGGGACATTTTTGATTCTCGTGATTGGGTGGGTGCTACTGGCATCTAGTGAGCAGAGGCCAAGGATGGTGCTGAACATCACACAGTGCAAGAGACAGACCCCCACGACAAAGAATGATTTGGTCCAAAATGCCAGTAGTACCCAAGGTGAGAAATCCTAATCTAAGGAAGAATGGAAATGTAACAATTTAGTGACTGCACCTACGAGAGATGCCAGAAACAGATTCACCTATTTCTAGTGAAGTACTCAAAAGATAATTTTAATTTTAAAAAATAATTTTACATAGATTCAGAGTTTTCTGGGGAAATTGGTAGGTTATTTATGTATTCAACAATGAACCATGTGTCACAGTTTCAACTTTCAACAAGTTTTGGTCCCTGCCCTTAAGGACATAATCCAGTCTGCAGTAGTGGTCTTTAACAGTGTAGCAGACTCACCTGGAGGCTTATTAAAATCCACTGCTGTGCCCCACTGCCAGTTTCTGATTCAGTAAGTAGGTCTGAGGTGGAGCCCAAGAATTTGCATTTCTAACAAATTCCCAAGTGATACCAATGAAGCTGGTCCAGGATAACGCTTTGAGAACCATTGCTCTAGGGGATACAGAAAAGAAAACACCTGTAGTTCTGCGATGGACTAAATGTTTGTGTCCCGCCCAAAACTCATATGTTGACATCTTAACATTAAATCCTACTTGGGATTTCCCTGGTGGTCCAGTGGTAAAGAATCCGCCTTCCAATGCAGGGGACGCAGGTTCGATCTCTGGTCGGGGAACTAACATCCCACATGCCGTGGGGCAACTAAGCCTGGCACGCCACAACTATTGAGCTCGTGTGCCTCAATGAGAGAGCCTGCCTGCCGCAAACTACAGAGCCCACGCGCTCTGGAACCTGTGCTTCACAACTAGAGAGAAGCCCGCGTGCCGTAACGAAAGATCCCACGTTCCTCAACGAAGATCCTGTGTGCCACAACTAAGACCCAACGCAGCCAAAAAATAAGGAAAATAAATAAATATTAAAAAAGAAAAAAAAACCCAGTTCTGAAGTCCCCTAAAGAATTGAATTATTTTTAAAAAAATATTGAATCTTGGGCTTCCCTGGTGGCGCAGTGGTTGAGAATCTGCCTGCCAATGCAGGGGACACGGGTTCGAGCCCTGGTCTGGGAAGATCCTACATGCCGCGGAGCAACTGGGCCCGTGAGCCAAAACTACTGAGCCTGCGCGTCTGGAGCCTGTGCTCCGCAACAAGAGAGGCCACGATAGTGAGAGGCCCGCGCACCGCAATGAAGAGTGGCCCCCACTTGCCACAACTGGAGAAAGCCCTCGCACAGAAACGAAGACCCAACACAGCCAAATAAATAAATTAATTTAAAAAAAAAAAAGAAAGACTAACAGCTATAAATATAATGAAAAAAAAAAATATTGAATCTTACTTAATGTGATAGTATTAGGTGGTAGGGTCTCTGGGAGGTAATTAGGTCAGGAGGTGGAGCCCTCATTAATGGGATTAGTGCCCTTTTGAGAAGAGAGAGCTTGCTTCCTCTTTCCCTGCTCTTCGCCTTGTGAGGATACAAGATGGCCATCTGTAACCAGGGAGAGGGCTTTCACCAGAAATTTATCGTGCTGACATCCTGATCTTGGACTTTCAGTCTCCAGAATCATGAAAAATAGATGTTTGCTGTCTAAGCCACCCAGTCTATGGTAATTTGGTATAGCAGCCAAGCTAAAACAAGTTTAACATTGGGAGTATATGTGGGACACTAAGACTTGATTGTATCTGTCAGAATGTCTTTGGAGGAAGGAAGATTTCATAGCCCATGGCCGCTAGAGATAGACTTAGTGTTTCACTGAGAACTAGTATTATTGCTGAAAGCTCAGCTGTTTTGATTTATGTTTCTGTAAAGCTAGCAAGGTTGAACGTTTCTTCATCTTAAAAAAAAAGTTTTTTTTGTATGTGAATTATGTGTTCATTTCAGTTATCTCTTTTGTATTTTCCTGCTGACATCTTGGTGAGCAAATGGTTTTAAACTCCACAGTTTTGGCTAACAATGAGATGCAAGATATAGACACTAGTTCTTAAAATTCAGCACTGTTCACTTTTGCCAAGTGAACATAAACTGAATCGCATCATATTATAGATAACAGAGTATCTAGAATATTTTATCTCTTTTTACTTTTGCCATTGAAAACTATAGTCAGGCAATCAAGGTAGCAAGGGTTAAGTTTCCAGATTGCCACAAGTCAGAATTGACAAGAAAAGCCTTCTGCTCCATATTTGCCTGGGAAGGCTCCAAGGGAAAGGCAAGCAGCAGTAGCTCAAATCCTTGTTCCCTCCATTATCCTTTTTTTTTAATAGCTTTTGCATAGGCTCGATTTGGGGAGGTTGTATGATGCTAATTTAGGTATATATGTCATTACAATTTTAGTATGCATCCTTCTCAGGCATACACAGAATATGCCAGACGTGTGAAAAAGAGAAGGGAGTCAGGCACAGGAACCTCTGGGACACTGGTGTAACAGTATTCCAGGCTCAGTGACCTCTTCAACACATACCAAATTGATAGACCTGAGTTTCAAGTACGTCTCTCAGTACGAAGGATTAACTCTTTTTCTTGTCTAACTCACCCCAGTGTCCCCTGTTCTTTCCATAACTATTCTACAAAATTCCCTAGGTTAGAACTAGAACCAATGGGTGAAAAACTAAAAAGAGGTGAAGTTTGACTCAGTTTAAGAAATAATTATGTAGCAATTAGCTTTGTCATGGTTAATGAAATTGTTTATCTTGGCGTAGAGGCATTCTCTTCTCTGGACATGTTTTTGCAAAGACTGGCTTTTCATGAAGTAGGATGGTAGAGAATTGGGCTAGATGACCTCCAAAGCCCTTGTAATTCCAAGGTGAATCTATAAATCTAGGATTCTTTGATCAACATTTATTGGAGGGCAGCTATAGACAAAACTAGGCATTGGACACATACAAGAGATATAAGCATGATCTTTGCCCTCCAGACACATACACACATAAAAAATAACAGCACGAAATAATACAGGCTAAGCATTATCTTTTTAGCCGCAGAACTTGTGTTGAAGATCACTATGATTATGTTTAGAATTAAATTCTTAGAGATTACTTTATTTAGATTGATGTGCAGCAACCAAAGGATTTTTTTTACTAGGATTGGGGGACTTATTTCCATTAGAACACTGCTTATATAAAAATAAAGATGAAACCATGGGAAAAGGTAACCCTGAAAAATGTGGAATTCAATGCAAATTTTATTAGTCTATAAAATCACATTATACAATATTTACTCTTCCGTACTGTGCACATTTAAAATATTTACATAAAATCATAAAAAGCTATGATGTTAAAAACATTAGCATAAGACATAATTTGTTTTTAATTTGTTGTGTAAATAAATTAATTTCACTGTCTTAAGGATTCGATAAATTGTTGCAACTAATTCTGTCTTTGATGACTTGCTGGTGTCTCCTGGTTTTTGAGGAGTGTGGCAGCTGTTTCCAAAAGCTGCTTTTTCTGAGGTCTTTGCAACTTTCTGACACTTCTCCTGTTGAGAAAGTAAAATTTTTCTTCTGAGTAATTCTCATTTCCCACTAAGTGTATAAGCAACCTGGAGTATTTTGTGAGATACAGATTAATATTTCAAGCATAATAATCCTTATACGTTCTGGTTTGATTATGGAGATTATGGTAATGAATAGAGGTTTTGATCAAGACTGCTTCTGAGGTCCCAAGGCTTTGAAAATCCTAGGTAGAAATAAGACAACATATTCCTATGAGATATTAATGCTATACTAGTTTTCTTAAATTTCTCATCTACGGATTGAGAATTTCTTCCAGAAATTTAGATTTACTATGTTACATTGTACTGTGTAATGTGGTTTGTCTTTTCCTAAATTTAGGATGGTTATTTTTTAAAATAATTGTATACATTGTTTTTTCAGGGTACTAGTGTATTCAGTGCATTAGTTAGAACTTTGGTTGCTAACAAAAATGACTAATTACAAGTAGCCAATGTGAAAAAAGGGATGTAGGTAGAAGAATGCAGCTGGGCCTCAAGAAGGGGATGGACGCTGGTATTAGGAGCCATCAGGACTCCAGGAAGTTCTTTCTCCGTCCTCTCTGTCCCTTGTCTCTGCTGCTTCATGAAATACCATAATGAAGTACTACACTTCATATTTGCTTCTTTCTGTGGGCTAGGTTTTTGTGTGTCTTCATCCACGTGGCAGAGTATGACCAATCCACAGACCCGGAATTTATATTTTATAGCTAAAGCCATGTGAGAGGTTAACTATTTTTTTTTTTCTAAAGTTCAATTTCCTAAGATAAAGAATCCACTCACAAAAAAAAAAAAAAAAAAAAAAAAAAATCCACTCACAGACCAATTAGCTATGGCTAGAGGGGGAGGATCACAAAGTTTCCTAGTAGACATGTGAGCACATGAGCCCACTCCCAAGGAGCTGAGGGCGAGAGGTGGTAAGTTTTAAGGGAAATGGAAAGGAGGAAGATGGTTCCTAGGCTGGACAGACACCCAACATAGTTTATTATGTTCAAGTATTACTCTAGGAATCCATGTACATGTATACACACATCATATATGAGGAAGGGAAGGAATTTTTTTTTTTTTTTTTTTGGCCACGCCACGCAGCATACAGGATCTTAGTTCCCTGACCAGGGGTTGAACCTGTGCTGCCTGCAGTGGAAGCACGGAGTCCTAACCACTGGACCGCCAGGGAATTCCCGGGAAGGAATTTTTAATTTCTAATTATCATAATCCTGCAAAGTATTATTATCCTCATTATGAACTGAAGAAAGTGAGACTGAGAGAAGTTAAATTACCAGCTCAAGATCATAGCTAGTGAATGACCAAATTGGGATTCAAATTCAAGTCTGTCTGACTCCCAAGCCTGTGTTCTTGTCCCTTTACCACACCGTGTCAGTCTGGGCTCTCCTGAAAGCAGAGACTGTCCCGAAGACTTGGATGCAGGCAGCTCGTTTGAGAATGTGACCCCAGGGAACAGGCTGTGAGAGACAGGGGAATGACCCCAGCAAGGAGAGAAGGCCCATCTGTGGATCCTCTTCAAATTGGCAACCATGTGAATATCTGCTACTTGTTCCTGTGGGAGCATTTGAGGAACCTTACAGAATGTATCTGAGAATGGGCCACCTTGGGGTCAGAAGTGGGAGAAGCATTTTTCCTTGAGCTCCTGTCTCTCAATGGTCAGAGGTGGCCCTAGAGACCTTCACCACCCTGTTTCCATATTGTGCGTGCCAGATTGAAGGCCAAGTGGTTCCCGTTGGAGTCCTTTGTCCCCACACCAGTGTAACCCTGGGGCCAGAAAGGGGAGTTCACAGCACAGGCTGAGGTGCTGTCAGGTCACATCTGCTTACAAGGCTGGTAGAAGCCTATACAGGACTGGGCACCAGTGGCAGCTTTTGAAATAAGAGGTGAAATTGAGGAGACGTGAGTGGTGCCCAGAGGCTGTGAGACACATTGACCAGTTATAATGAGAGAGTGGAATGAACATCTCGAATGTCACCATTCATTCATCCATTCAGTCAACAACGAACGGCAGGTACTTACGAAGTGCAAGAGAAGTTGAAATGAGTCTAGTTGAGTTTCAGATACTACAAAAAAGGAAATAGACAATGTGATAGTGTGGGAAGTGCTTCCATAGAAGTATGAAAAGTGTAGTAAAAATAAGGAAGAGAGACACCTGACGCATTGTGTGTGTGTTAGAAAGGCATGTCCTTTCTCTAAAGCTTTATCTTTTTTTTTAATTTTTATTGGCATATAATTGATTCGAGCTTAATCTTGAATGATAAATAATAGTCAGCCAGTTGGGGAATTGTGAGAAATTTGAATATTGACTGTGTATTCCAATTAAATTTTAGTATTTTAATGTTAAATTTCCTGAGTGTGATCATTGTGTTGTGGTTATGTAAGAGAATGCCCTATTTTTCGGAGATACATGCTGAACAATTTAAGAGTAAAGTGTCCTAATGTCTGCAACTGACTTTCAAATGATTTGGCAAAAGTAAACATGCATGGGAAACAAATGAACACAAATGTGGCAAAATGTTAACAAGTGATGAATGTAGGTGAAGGATATGTAGGTGTTTATTGTACTAAACTTTGTGAAATTTTCCAAAATAAAAAAATTGGAGGGAAAAGTTAATTAATTGGGGGCCATGGGCAGGGGCTGGGAGAATGTGAGGGGGGGGAGCAATCTAGGATGAGACTGACACAGACTCCAAGGCAGGAGGAAACTTGGGGCTTTTCAAGAATTGCTAGTGATTAGGTGTGACTGGAACGCGGAATGCTTATGGGAGGGGAATGACGGAGGTGAGGCGAGAGAAGCTGTGAGCCGTGCAGGAGTGCCTGGGCTGTATCCCGAGGGCATCAGGGTGACACTGAAGGATTCCACACACCTTCTGTGTTTTAGGTGATCTACATTAGCAGCAGTTTAACAAGAATGGATTAGAAACGGGCAAAATCATGGCAGAAAGATTAGTTCATAAGAAATTATAGTAGTTCAGATGACAAATTCTGTAGGCCTGAAGGAAAATGGTGCCAAAGATAAAGGGGAGAAGCCAACTTTGAGACTGTATAGGGCAGAAGAATCACCAGGACTTGGCAATCAGTTTCAGTAAGTTCGTAAGAAAGCTGACTTGGTTCAGTTCCGTTCGATGAGTCTTTTAAACCCAAAGGAAAAAGCAAGACATGAGACGGACGAAATTAGTTCTACAACTTCTTTAGCCATGACTGATAAATTAAGGAGATTGGTTTATACATCAAGGGTTTATTTATCTTTTATCACCATATCTGGTACTGCTTGGCATATAGTGAGTATTCAATAAATTTTTGAAATTGTTTTTAAAGATCATGAAAGTGGATAGTAAAATGCCTTCTTCAGTTGCTGATATCAGGGGAAATAGGCTCTATATTTTGTTAATGTTTTCTCCCTGGGGGCTAAGCATTTGGCAAACATCTGTCTCCTAACACCTGTTGGACTGTTTTACATGCAATCTACAATGAGCACATGCCAGGGTAGTGCCACTTAAAGTACCTGCACTTTTTAAAATCTATCAGATGTGTCTAGAATTACTTGTCTTCCACCAACTAGTTTATTGTCTCAGTTTTAAAAGTACAGGTATTTCTGCTTCTTAGTAAACTTAATGCATGAAATGTGCATTTACAGAACTTGCAAAGTTATAAACGTATTTCATATAACATGAACTTGCAATATAAAATTTCTTCTCAGGAGTAATGCCTGTGCTTGAGAAGCAGTGACAGAATAAATATGGTACTAAAGCCAGGCACACCTAGACATTGCAGGTACTCTGGCAAAAGAAGAGGTGGCCTGGGTGTGTCATCAAAGGATCCCTAGGATGGGAGCAATTCCTTTGGTGGGTGGTGAGCTGAACAAAGAAGACAAGTAAATGATAGGTAGTTACAGAAAGAGGCTCCCTAAGCCAAGGAAACATGAAAGACGCCAGGATTCAATTTAGATTTTCTGGCCTTGACATCCCTCCCCCATCCTATTAGGGAAACCGTGTGCTCTCATCCGACTCAACCACAGACGTATTACACTTGTTATAATAGCTTATAATTGTTTACTATCCTCCTTAGACTTTACATAAGCCCTGTGAAAGCCACCCCCCTTGTGTCCCTAGCAGTTAACATCGTGCTTAGCTCAAGGTCAGAGCTCTGTGGTTTTTTACATATATGAATGAACGTACGGACGAATGAACATGCATGACTTCCCAAAAGGATCACAGGTCCCTAT
The DNA here is from genome assembly GCF_009873245.2 of Balaenoptera musculus. Lineage (NCBI taxonomy): Eukaryota > Metazoa > Chordata > Mammalia > Artiodactyla > Balaenopteridae > Balaenoptera > Balaenoptera musculus. Next base: position 7,489,321 of record NC_045802.1, on the reverse strand, counting down.
AGTCATAACAGGACTAGTATTAACCCTTTTCTTTGTAATCAGTTGCAGTTTAGTATTTTAAAGAAAACATGAGATTTTTAAATAGTATACACACATATTCCATTTAGAGTCTTTCTAGTAAATATGAATATTAACTTGTAAAATCATCTAAGCTCACATGCTTTATAAATTAGTACTTATTCCTGAAGTGTTGTTTTGGGATCTGCCAAATACAAGGGTACTGCCCCAGTCTGGCCAGAGCTTTCTCCAGTTCTTCTGATTTCAATAAAATGAAAATTTCGGGATACCAAAAGAGAAAGCAGCCAAAGGGGCTCACACTGTCCCCTTTATTTACTATTAGGGACACTTAATAGTGACCGCTTCCAGCTCTCTGCACAATGGCCTTTGCTGCCCAAGGTCAGCACTTCCAAAACAGTGGTTCATTTAGCCTTAGGGACCTTGAGGAGTTAGTCCACAATTCACAGCACAGCTCTGTGGGCAGCTGCTTCCCTGGGAGAGATGTTCTGACTCTTTTATACGTCCCCTGGGGCAACAACTCCAGGTCCTGAGTGACATCTTATCATAACCCGGTGGAAACACTGAGCAGCAAGCAAGCATAATTCTGGGCAAAGAAGGACTTCTCTCATAAGAATTTTGCAAACAGTACATAGTCTCTATTTTGTTACAATGCATATAATTTATCTTTGGGGAAAGAGGCACACAGATCTTCATGTAATTTGCACACTAGTCACTGCTTATTAATAAAATATCCTTCTTAGTGGAAAGAAAAAAATATTCATGATGTCACAGTTTCCCATGACAGGTGCTTATGTCACGATTTAGAACGCTGAAATATAATGGCGTTCCCGTCTCAAGTTCTGTTAGGAAAACGCCTTTAGATGAAATACAACAAATGATGAGAAAGGGCTTTCCATTGTAGAGTGAGAATTTTTACTTTCTCCTAAACATAGGTGCCTTTATTTATTTTTCTAAATGCTAGAGCCCTGTTTGTAAAGACCCTTATCCCATGGTATTAGACAGCTATTGCAATAATAATGTCTTGCAACAAATCACCCCAAACACAGTGGTTTATATCACCATGTATTTATTCTCATACTCACAAGTCTTAAGGTTGACCAAGGTCTAACTTATATAGGATGGGCTCAGCTGGATTGCTCTGCTTCAAGCTGTGGGTAAAGGACACATATTTAGTCAGATGAAAATAACCTTGCCCTATGGCACTTCCCTGGTGGTCCAGTGGGTAAGACTGTGTGCCCCCAATGCAGAGGGCCTGGGTTGGATCCCTGGTCGGGGAACTAGATCCTGTATGCACGCCGCAACTAAAACATCCCGCAGGCCGTAACTAAGACATGGCGCAACCAAAATAAATAAATATTTAAACATATATATATATATATATATATATAAAACCTTGCCCTATATTAGGTTCACTAGGTTTTGCCACCATACATAATTATTAAACCTTCACTAAGAATGTTTAGCGGGGACTTCCCTGGTGGTCCAGTGGTAAAGAATCCACCTTCCAATGCAGGGGACGCGGGTTCGATCCCTGGTCGGGGAACTAAGATCCCACAAGCCGCTGAGCAACTAAGCCCGTGTGCCACAACTACTGGGCCTGCACTCTAGAGCCCACATGCCACAACTACTGAGCCCATGTGCTGCAACTACGGAGCCTGTGTGCTGCAACTACTGAAGCCGCACGCCTAGAGCCCGTGGTCCAGCAACAAGAGAAGCCACCGCAATGAGAAGCCCGCGCACTGCAACGAAGAGTAGACCCTGCTCGCCGCAAGTAGAGAAAGCCTGCGCGCAGCAACGAAGACCCAACACAGCCAAAAATTAAAAAAGCGTGCTGTATTGTGCTAGCAAGCATTTTATCAGAAAAATACACCCCCAAAAGTCAGTAATTTATTCACTTTGTTATTCTAAGAACTGGCATGTTTTTGAAATTAAACCTAAATTTTGATCAACATAAAATGAAATAAACATTTTCATAATATTTAGTTTCATTAATTAAACCTTTTTTCTCTGAAAGTTTTATTCCAAAATTTAACCCCCATTCATGTGAATTGATTTTAAGTGGCCTTTTCTGGTGTCATTTTTTTTTAGGTGTAAGCATCTCCTCTATTACTTTTAAAATGTATTTTATAGGTGTATCTGTTATTTTTCACATTGATTAATGTCTACGCTTAATGAGTGTACAGCATGACTCAATGGTGTAGTCTATAATAAAATTAACACATTTTTATATAAAGAGCACAGCCAACATTAAACATACCCTTTTATTTACTTAATATTAGAGATACAGAGATGAATAAGATATATTTCTTGCCTTCATGGAGCTCACAGTGTAACAGGAAAAACAAAATGATACAAACAGATAGCTGCAATGCAAGAACTCAGGAAAATGTACAGAGATGGCACAGAAGGAGAGAGTATCTCAGGGCTTAAAAGAAGTGTTTTCTTTAGAGAAGAGGGACTTTAAAACACAAATCTTTGCATATTATTTTGGCCCACTAAAGAATTATCCTCACTGCTGATTTGCATTTTGATATTCTGCCCTTGGCTTTAATTAAAGGGCATTATAAGAAATAAATTATATATATAATTGCTGTAGGAAAGTGGTCTAGAACATTGTTTTCTCTGTCATTTTTGTGAAATCTACCCCCTCATGCAAGTAGGGCGCCAGACTTGGGAACCTTGCCTGGAGGTACAGGGAGAGGGAACCCAGGTTGAATGCAGGGGTGAATGTCACTGGTCCTAGGGCCAAGGAAAGGATGAATACACTGCCAAGCCAAAGGGGGGGGGGACGGATAAGGAAACGCAAAGAAGAGTAGAAAGGTTTCACAAAGGGTTGGAGACAAATGACAGCAAATTCCTCAGCTAAGGAGGTAACTGCAGCTGTTTTTACTATGGGTAATCGCAGCTATAGACCAGATGGGAAGGGACTTATGATTCTTTTAGAATTTGGTATTAGGAAAAACCTTATATCCCTGAGAAAGTGTATGATTCTATCTGATAAGAAAATTATGTAACTGACCATGTCTCACGTTTTACCTTTTTTCAATTGTGGTAAAATATGCATAACCGAATTTACCATCTTAACCACGTTTAAGTGTACAATTTAAGTAGTGTTAAGTATATTCACGTCGCTCTCCAGTGGATCTTCAGAACTTTATCATCTTGCAGAACTGAAACTTTGTGATCTCTGTGTAAACAACAACTGCCCATTTCCCCCTGCCCCAGCCCCTAGCAGCCACCATTCTACTTTCTGTTTCTATGATTTTGACTATTTTAGATACCTTATTATATTTTAGATAAGTGGAATTATACAGTATTTGTCTTTTTGTGACTGACTCATTTCATTTAGCATGATGTCCTCAAGGTTTATCCATGTTGTAGTATGTGTCAGAATACCTCCCTTTTTAAGGCTGAATAATCTTCCGTTGTATAGATATATCACATTTTGTTTATGGAAATTTGAGATACTGCTTTCAATTCTTTTGGATGTATACCCAGAAGTGGGATTGCTGGGCCACATGTTTTCCATGGTGACCGCACCATTTTACATTCTCACCAACTGTGCACAGGGGTTCCAGTTTCTCCACATCCTCATCAACACTTGTTATTTTCCAGGTTTTTTTTGTGGAGGGGTGGGAGCGGTTCTTTTTTCTTTTGATGGGGGAGAGGGGATCGTAATCATCCTAACAGGTGGGAGGTGATATCTCATTGTGGGGTTTTTTTGTTTGTTTTATCTTTTCCACATATATGCCCAGGAGTAGGATTGCTGGATCATATGATAATTCTATTTTTAGTTTTTTAAGGAACCTCCATGCTGTTCTCCATAGTGGCTGCACCAATTTCATTTTATTATCTGTTACAGTATCTGTGAGTCAGGAATTCAGGATGGCTGATTCTTTTTTTTTTTTTCAATTTATTTTATTTTTTGGCCGCGTTGAGTCTTCGTTGCTGTGCACAGGCTTTCTCTAGTTGCGGCGAGCAGGGGCTACTCTTCGTTGTGGTTTGCGGGCTTCTCATCGCGGTGGCTTCTCTTGTTGTGGAGCACGAGCTCTAGGCACACGGGCTTCAGTAGTTGTAGCATGCGGGCTCAGTAGTTGTGGCTCGCAGACTCTAGAGCAGAGGCTCAGTAGTTGTGGCGCACGGGCTTAGTTGCTCCGCAGCATGTGGGATCGTCCCAGACCAGGGCTTGAACCCATGTCCCCAGCATTAGCAGGCGGACTCTTAACCACTGCGCCACCAGCGAAGCCCCTCATTGTGGTTTTGATTTGCATTTCTCTGATGATTAGTAATGTTGAGCATCTGAGCGTCCTTTCATATGCTTGTTGGCCATTTGTGTATTATCTTTGGAGAAATGTCTATTTAAGTCTTTTGCCCATTTTTAAATCAGGTTATTTGAATTTTATTGTTGAGTTGTAGGAGTTCCTTATATATTCTGACTATTGACCCCTTACTGCATATGTGATTTGCAGATGATCGGCTTTTCACTCTGTTGATTGTGTCCTTTGATGTACAGAAGTTATGAGTTTGATAATACTTTTTGCTTTTCTTGCCTGTGCTTTTTTTTTGGTGGCATATCCAAGAAGTCCAATGTTATGAAGCTCTTCCCAGTGTTCTTCTCTAGGAATTTTATAGTTTTAGGTCTTACATTAATCCATTTTGAGTTAATTTTTGTATATGGCATAAGGTAAGGGTCCAATTTCATTCTTTTGAATGTGAATATTGTTTTCCTAACACCATTTGTTGAAGTGACTGTTCTTTCCCCATTAAGTAGTTTTGGCTCCCTTGTTCAATATAATTTGACCATTTATGCAAGGATTTATTTCTGGGCTCTCTCTTTTGTACCTTTGGTCTGTATGTATGTCTTTAATCCCCTTTTGCCTTTGATGGTCAGGAAGCTTTCAGGCTAAATCAGGGTTCAACTGTAACATTTATGTGGACCTTCATGATCCAAAAGTTTATGTTCTTTTTTTTCTTGCCTCGGCCTTGAACTTCTTCTCTTATTTAAGTTTTTCCTGGTCCAGATTCCTAATTCATATTTCTGTTATATTTTTATGCTGTGATAAGTTGTTATCATGAAGTACCCCATATCCTTTCTAGATAGAATGAGGCATCACATCAATCACGTTAATCAATCTGTCAGTCAGACATGGCCACCAGAATGCACACAATCTCATTGACAAGGCCTGGTCTCTCACATGGGACAGTGCAGGACAGGATCTGTGTCACAACATACAGGCTCAGGTATTAAGTTCTAAGAGATAGAAAAGAAAGAGATCCGTGTGGGGCAGAATGTCCAGGGCAGGTTGTACTTCAGCTGGACTTCTAAGGAATGTTACTCTTTGGATTGATAACCTAGAGGTTAGAGAAAGCAGAGCTTTCCCCTAAAGGGTGAGCCCTGTGAGGCTAAAATGAGAGGCAGGACTGAACCTGGCCTAGACCGTAGGATGTGATTTGACTGAAGACTTGAGAAGTGGCTGAGACTGAGTAGGTGAAAGGGGAGCAGGTCATGAAGGAACCTGAATACAGAATGAGGGATTTGGATGGACTTTCTTTGTTTTTTCTGCCCACCCACCTGGGGAATAAAGATGATCTTGTCCAGGATATAGTGCAGAGTTTTCATACTGGGGGTTTTGACCAGCATTATTTTTTTAATGAAAGAGAAAATTTCACAATGCTTTGCATATAGCAAACGTTAAGTATTGTGTCATGACACTTCTGTTTCAGTTGCGTATTGCGTGCACGCATGCCGGGTCACAAGGTGAAATGTTTTTCTTACTGAGAATTATGTAATCAAAGACACTGGTACAGAAGAAACCCTGTGGTTCTGTCACGGATTTAAAATACTGGGAAGCCCTGGCATAGAGACATGTCAGAGCACACCACAGTACTGTGAGGTCTTCAGGCTGTGGGAGCACAGATGTTCCTCGTGCTCCAATCCCAGCCCCCCCTGGCTCGGGACCTCCCAAGGTGTATCCCAAGGTGTATTGGCCTCCCCACCTCTGTTCAGTCCTTCACTCTCTCCTGAGTGTGAGTCCGTCCATGTAGTGTAGTAGAAGGAGTACATGTTTCGGACTCAGCTGGCCCTGCGTCTGAAGCTAGTTCAGCCACTTACTGACAGAGGTGTTAAGCCATTCTGAGCCTCAGTTGCCTTTTCTGTAAAAATGGGAGGAAGTCATACCTATCTCACAGGTTATAATGAGGATTTAAAAGAATATATGTCCCCTTCTGTCAAGCTATATTGTACTTCTAGGAGCATATCTATGTGAATACTCATATGTGCAAAGATTCGTATGCGTGGATGGTTGATTGCAATCTTATCAACCAAAAATTTAGGAACACTTAAATATCTAATAGGTGATTGATTTTTTTAAATTATGATGTATCAATCGAATGGAATGCTATGCAGCCATTAAGAAGAATGAGATAGACCTAGATCTACTGATATGGAAAGATACTTGCAGTACTATTATTTGGAAAGAAAAGTTGTAAAACCATTATCCCATTTTTGAAAATATATAGTTTTTTGGACATGCATAAAAGATGCTGTAGTCACATATAGATGGCTATAGTAGTTGTCTCTGGAAGTCACAATTATGAGGGAGTTTAAATTTCTGTTTTGTAAATTTTTCTATTTTTACAGTGGGCGTGTGTGAATTTTATATTCAGAAAAAAGTTTAGCTGAATATACATACATGTACAAGCATGTATTACCTAGCATAGTAATTCTGGGCACATAGCTAGACCCTCATGGTAGTTGTTATGAGAATTCAGTTTCAGCATGGGTGTTCTGCATCTTCAAATCAAACATTCCTGTACCTGTGGAACAACCATTGTGCCTAGGATTTCTGTGTGAAAATATACCTTTTTTATTTTTTATTTTTATTTATTTATTTATTTATTTATTTTTTGCAATTGACAAGGGAAAATATACCTTTTTTAATTAAAAAATTTTTTTTAATTTAGCATTATTTTTTAAATTATTTATTTATTTATTTGGTTGTGCCAGGTCTTAGTTGTGGCAGGAGGACTCCTTAGTTGTGGCATGCGAACTCTTAGTAGGATCTAGTTCCCTGACCAGGGATCGAACCCGGGCTCCCTGCATTGGGAGCTCAGAGTCTTAACCACTGCGCCACCAGGGAAGTCCCTTTAATTTTTTTTAACGTGGACCATTTTTAAAGTACTTATTGAATTTGTTACAATATTGCTTCTGTTTTATGTTTTGGTTGTTTTTTGGCTGTGAGGCATGTGGGATCTTAGCTCCCCGACCAGGGATTGAACCCACACCCCCTGATTGGAAGGCGAAGTCTTAACCACTGGACCACGAGGGAAGTCCCACCTTTTTTAAAAAAAAATTTTTATTTATTATTTATTTTTTGCCTGTGTCAGGTCTTAGTTGCGGCATGCAGGGTCTTTGTCAAGGCATGCGGGATCTTTCATTGCAGTGCGCGGGCTTCTCTCTAGTTGTGGCGTGTGGGTTTTCTCTCTCTAGTTGAGGTGCGCAGGCTCAGGAGTTGTGGCTCGCGGGCTTAGTTGCCCCGAGGCATGTAGGATCTTAGCTCCCCGACCAGAGATCGAACCCGCGTCCCCTGCATTGGAAGGCGGATTCTTTACCACTGGACCACCAGGGAAGTTCCTTTTTATTTCTTGATAGACTCATTATTATAGTTGAGGCCTGTTCTCTTTTTTTCTTTATTATTAGCTTTAATCAGTGGGCTCAGGGCACCCCTCACAGGCTATGCCATAATAGCAATCTAAGCTCATCTTAAATATTCAAACAATACTGAAGTTTGTAAAATAAAAACTTAAAGTCCTCATTCTCACCCTTGCCCTTAAGTTCCATTCTCCAAAGATAGAGCTGGTTCCATGTATGGTCTTCAAAACTTTTATACATATGCAAACATGTGTATTTTTGTTTTACAAATAAGATCATGTGATAAATACCAATAAATATCATAGGCTTAGACCCTTTTTAAGAGCTGCATAATATTCTACCTCACAGGTGTATCATTTATTTCACTATTCCCCTACTGATATAATTTTTGCTATGGCTAGCAGTGCTGCAAAAATATGTTTGTATATACCTTTTCCCACTTCAGTAAGGGGATCTGTAGAATAAGTTGCTACAAGTGGAATTAGTGTTGGTCAAAATAGATCTACCTGGATAATAATTATTATCATGGTGCATGAATTTACACTCCTACCAGCAGTGAATGTATGAATTCCTTTCCCTACACACACACCTTCACCTATATTGAAACTATTATTATTATTATTGTTGTCTTCAAATCTTTGTTAATCTAATATGTGAGAGAAAAAAAACAGATCTCACTGTTCAATTTGAATTTCTTTCATTGGGTGAAGATAAACGTCTCTTTGTTGCCACCACCTATTTGGAAATCTTGTGCAGTTTCTGCAGATCTAACAGGAAGGCTGGCCTAGAATTTGCAGTCCTTGCTAAATGCTGGTAAGGACATATTAATATGCTTCGGTATGTGGTCCAAGATAGAGCATTGAGGAAGAGTAGACAGAGAAGATGGTGCAGTTTAGTGTATTTATGGCTTCATTTTGGACAACTATGGCAAGGGTGAGGGACGGTTTGGATGGTGGCATATTTCCATGCATAGAACTCAGTAAGTGTATGGCTGCTAATTCAGCATTCCCGAGCCCCTCACCTGTCTGAAATGCGTCCTCCATTCCAGGCCAGCTTTTCTTGAAACTGTGGAAATCTGGTCCGTTATTCTCTATGTACTTGTCCCCACAGAAATCTGGCATGATATTGGTTCAGCATCTGGAGGAGCCGGTACCAGTTTATCAAGTCCGCATCCATCACGTAACAGTGCCTCACATGCCTAAGGGATTTCATGAAACTCCATCTCAGAGTCACTGCTTGAAACGGTCACGTCTCAAACCTCTGTCAACAAACTCTGTAAATGTGGAAAAATGTAGGCAAGACCTCCATTGCAAAAAGAGTGTTCAGATACCTTTGCAACCAGTTTTTTGGTAATAGTTCAGTCACTTTCACCCCCTTAGTTGTCATTGGTTTATAGGGCATCTGTGACCCAGCATATGTGAACTATAAAGTTTGTTCCAATACACGTTATATCCCCCTTTCAGAACGAGTAGCCTTGGTAGAGGTAATGCCTCCCTGAGCAGGGGCTGTCACTAGGTGGGGGCAAATAGAGAGACGGGGCCCCCAGTGAGGAATGAACAGACACTGCTGTCTTGTTCACTGTTGAGAATGTCCTTACTGGTTTCTCCATCTCCCGATCCAGAGATACCTACTTGTGAAAGAACATGTTTCTTTCTGACCTCTCAGCTCCTCCAGAAACGATTCAATCTCACGCAATCTTCAGTCAAGGAAATTTCCCTCCTTCTGCTGCTGCTTTCCAGGTAGACCCAGTGGTTTTCATCTTTTTTTCACATCTTGAGAGTTCATGTCTTCCGAACCCTCTGCATTCACAACTAGTTCGTTGTTTCTCTTCTTTTTTAAGTCATATTCAAATATGTATATGACTGCGCATAGGGCTTCTGGTCAACCTTTGGCAACCACTGTTACCTCATGAGTTTATGTAAACTCAGTCACCAGCAAGGGAAGGTAATATGTTAGTACTTTTGTGGGTAAACATGATCTTACCCTCCCCCAACACAGTAGTTAATTTCCTTATATTCCTAAAAAGGGAAGGGCTCTGGGCTGGGAACCCCTTAAGTTATCCCTTCTAAATGGTTCGAATTTCCTTTACTCCAGCCCTCTGGCTTTCCTAATTAGCTTGTGGTTGGCCGTGAAAGAGAGTAAGTAGCTCAAGATCACTCACCTCACTCTCTTACCTGAAAAAGGACATTTCACGTTCACATTTTGCCAGTGACAGGAGCACTGAGTCCAAAATTTTATGCAGAAAACAGCCTAGGAAGCGAGTTGCCCGGTCACTGGTGCTACAGCACATCGAGTTCCCTGCCTGGGATCAGGTTGTTAAGATCACAGGAAGATGAGGTGCTATAAAAGTGTCTTCCTTTTCAATTTAGCTTTACCAGAGTCCATAAGTCCCCTGACAGTTTCTGTAAACAGTTCTTCTCCACTTTAAATAAAATTTTTAAGAAATTAACACCTGGTTTGCTTTTTCTTTTTAATAAATGTATTTATTGTTTTTGGCTACATTGGGTCTTCGTTGCTGCACGCGGGCTTTCTCTAGTTGGCGGCGAGCGGGGGCTACTCTTCGCTGCGGTGCACGTGCTTCTCATTGCGGTGGCTTCTCTTGTTGCAGAGCACGGGCTCTACAGCGCAGTCTCAGTAGTTGTGGCGCACGGGCTTAGTTGCACCACGGCATGTGGGATCTTCCCGGACCCGTGTCCACTGCATTAGCAGGTGGATTCTTAACCACTGCGCCACCAGGGAAGTCCTGGTTTGCTCTTTAAAATTTTTTGATGTGTGAGGTAGGACAGGGGGAGAGTGTAGATCTGGGGGCTGTGGAAGGCATTCCAATATAAGGGGAAGGACACAAGGTTTTCATCATTAGACGTGTTTGACTTTGAACCCTGGCTTCACCAAATATTTGGCTATCGTGACCTTGGGAAAGTTGTTTTTAAGTCTTGATCCACATACGGGTGAGTGGGATACTACTACCTTGCAGGCTTGTTGTGAACATTAAATCGTAACAGCAGACCCCTGGCGCCGGGTCCCGGCTCAGTAAGGGGTACTTGCCCATCTCCTTTCCCGTCTCGTTTTCTATCACGATGAATCGGAGCCGTCCAGTGCATCGGTATTTAAGGGAGCTCTGGATGCTACATGGTGATGCTGACCCTGAGGAAGGGACTTCCCACGGGGGAGGAAGAGCTAGAAGACAGACAATCATATTTCACCCATAGAAGCACGTCCCGGCCTGAGCCATCGCAGACTCGCGGACCCCGGGAAAGGTGAGCAGAGGCTCAGTGGTGGGAGCTGTCACCTAATGTTCAGGCTTTATTCACCCAGCTACACTGCCTCTGGGGTCCCCTAGAGGGAAGGGGAAGCAGTTCTTTCCTGGATTAGCTGAAGGGCAAGGTGAGAGGAGGCCAAGGACTTTGTCCATCCTCCTGTCTCGGACCAGCGTCCCCTGTCCCCGAAGTTTCTCTCAGAACTGAAGCTTAAGTTCCGGCGAACAGGAGCCAGTGGGCCTAAGTCCTGGGCCCCAGCACCAGTCTCCCGAGTCAGGGTCCTGTTCCCTTTCTGAGGTAACCGCTCCTTCTTGCCTGCTCCCCTACCTCCCTGCGGGGAGAACACCGCCCCTGATCCGTGGCCACCGCGGACCCTGCTCTCGTGCGGATTCTTGGCCGCCAACCCTGACTACTCAGGCTGCTTGCTGGGAGTGCAGACCCTCGGCCCCCTTGGTGATCTGACCGGCCCAGGAGCCTGCATGGCCGTGATGCAAAGAAAGGGGCCGTCAGCAGGAGGTGTTGAAAACACTGAGATAAGAAACAAGTGGCTCATAGGAGCGAAGACTTCAGGCTGATTGTGATCAGAGAGGCTGAGACGGAACAGTGCCAGGTGTTTCTAAGCTGTTAGAACACTTGTGGAAATGGCAAGAGAATAAAGGTCTTCTTTGACCTAGCCCTCCCACAGGAAGGCAATGTGGTATGGGGGGGGGGGGGGGAAAGCATGAGCTTTGCTGTCAAATAGGCCAGGCCCCTTCTGGTTATTTGTCTTAGGACATGTGAGTTAGTAGTGACAGTGGAAGGGGGACCGTGATAGTGGTTCTTGCTGTTCATGAGTATTGAGGTCTTACTATGTACCGAGCACTTTCAGTGCTTTATAGCTGCTGTCTCCCAATAGCCCTATGAGGTGGTCACTATTATTTTCTCTATTTTATAGATGAGGAATGTGAGACACATAAGTTAAATGCCCACAGATGGAGCCAGTGTCACTATTCTCTTATCCAACCTCTCTCCACCTTCATTTCTTGCCTGCCAAATGGGAATTTAAAAAACACGATTTCATAGAGTTGGAGAAATAATGAATAATTCACATCAAGTCTGTGGTGTACAAGAGGTGTTCAGTAACTAAATTTTCCTCCATGAGAATTACTCCTAATGAAATAATAAAAAAAAAAGGAGCAAAAGGCCTTAGGTACAAGGATACAGCCTAGAAGCCAGCTTCGTGTCCAACAATAGGAAAAGGCTTAGCACTTGATGACAGAATATTATACAGCCACTAAAATATTTATGAATACAATATAAAGTAGAAAGTTTTATAATATTATGTTAGATTAATAAAGAATATACAAAATAGTATATGCATGTTGATGACAACTATAAATTACAGTGTAGGCAAGGGTTTCAAAGCAAAATATAATAATTAAAAGTTGTTAGATATAAGTTATTTAATGTTGTTATATATTGCCTTCCAATTGAAAAAAAAAATAAAAACAAAGCAGTGCCAGGTGCTACAAGTAGCAGCTGCTGTCAGCATGATCAGGGTAACCCCAGCATGTCTCAGATGTGCAAAGGACACCAATCCTTTTCAACACACCAGCATATTTGGAGAGTGGGCCCTATCAATAACATCATTTTGTTGTTGTTATACTAAGAATGTAACACATCTGAAAAATTCTGAAAAAAAATTATTGGCTTCAGTAGACATACTACCACATGCTAATCAACCTGCTGCACTCCTTAACTCCAGTAATGTTTCATGGTCCAAAGATTGGAAGTAGACTTTACTAGTGAGGTAGGAAAGCTTCCTTTTAAACGCCTTCTGCCTTTAGTATCATGCAGATTTTCTTTAACTAGAAAAGAGTGGTGCTGAAGCACTTAACCTCCAAGGAGATTATTTCATAAAAGACTGATTTTTTTTACACATAAAGGAGATAGTTCATGAATAGAAAATGTAAGCATAAGCGAAAATTCTTGTGGTCTCTCGGTTTATGAACACCAAAAATAATGAATCTAGCTTACCAACCAAGGTTGCTGTCTACTATACCTACTGTGAAACAGGCAGACCTAGAATATTATTCTTCCTTAGTGTTATAATTTCAAAAACAGATGTGGCAAAAAGAGACTAACGTGGATTGCACAGTCTTTTACTGTAGGCTGTGAAGGCAAAGCCGTAGACTTTGTTGAAAGTTGTAGACTTCTTTTGCCTCTATACTTCCCAAGCTGCAACTGGGCCTTTTCCCAAAATCAGACTCATCTTACCGAGCTGTTGCAGGTCATTATGGTCCGCTAGCTATTACTGCCTTGTGAAAACCAGTAACAACATCACATCACCAAAAATGCTATGGCAGTACTACATCCTGTACCAACCTCCTCCCACCCTCCACATCTTACCTATAATCCGCCATCATTCTTGACCTTACTCTGTAGCAGGTAGCTATGCTGAGGTTAGACTAGCCTGGTGTGGTAGAAGAGCCATGGTTTCAGAATCTACAAGCGTGTTAGTTCATATGCTGTCACAAACTGAACTATCTTGAGAAAGTCAGTGATTCAGTCAGTGTTTGCTTCCTTAATTGTGGATAAAGAATGTTGACACATGTTGTGAGGATCAAATGAGAAAGTGCAAGTGAAAGTACTTTAAAAATAAGTGCAACGCAGCAAAGGAAACCATAAACAAGACAAAAAGACAACCCTCAGAATGGGAGAAAATATTTGCAAATGAGCAACTGACAAAGGATTAATCTCCAAAATATACAAGCAGCTCATGCAGCTCAATATCAGAAAAACAAACAACCCAATCCAAAAATGGGTGGAAGACTTAAATAGACATTTCTCTAAAGAAGACATACAGATGGCCAACAAACACATGAAAGGATGCTCAACATCACTAATCATTAGAGAAATGCAAATCAAAACCACAATGAGATATCACCTCACACCAGTCAGAATGGCCATCATCAAAAAATCTACAAACAATAAATGCTGGAGAGGGTGTGGAGAAAATGGAACCCTCTTGCACTGTTGGTGGGAATGTAAATTGATACAGCCACTATGGAGAACAGTATGGAGGTTCCTTAAAAAACTGAAAATAGAACTACCATATGACTCAGCAATCCGACTCCTGGGCATATACCCTGAGTAAAACCATAATTCAAAAAGACACATGTACCACAATGTTCATTGCAGCACTATTTACAATAGCCAGGACATGGAAGCAACCTAAATGTCCATCGACAGATGAATGGATAAAGAAGATGTGGCACATACATACAATGGAATATTACTCAACCATAAAAGAGGAACAAAATTGAGTTATCTGTAATGAGGTGGATGGACCTAGAGTCTGTCATACAGAGTGAGGTAAGTCAGAAAGAGAAAAACAAATACCGTATGCTAACACACATATATGGAATCTAAAAAAAACTGTGCTGATGAACCGAGTGGCAGAGCAGGAATATAGACACAAATGTAGAGACTGGACTTGAGGACACAGGGAGGGGGAAGGATAAGCTGGGACGAAGTGAGAGAGTAGCACTGACATATATACACTACCAAATGTAAAACTGATAGCTAGTGGGAAGCTGCTGCATAGCACAGGGAGATCAGCTCGGTGCTTTGTGACCACCTAGAGGGGTGGGATAGGGAGGGTGGGAGGGAGGCTCAAGAGGGAGGGGATCTGGGGATATATGTATACATATAGCTGATTCACTTTGTTGTACAGCAAAAACTAACACAACATTGTAAAGCAATTATACTCCAATAAAAATATAAAAAAATAATAAGTGCGGTCCAGACAATGAAGATATCATTCCACACCCACTATGTTTATATTGATGGCTATAATCAAAGACAGATAATAACAAATGATGTCAAGGATGTGGAGGAATTGGGAACCTTGTATATTGCTGGTAGGATTGTGAAATGGTGCAGCTGCCTTGGAAAACAGTCTGGCAGTTCTTCAAATGGTTTAACCTAGAGTTACCATGTGACCCAGAAGTTTCACTCCTAGGTATATACCCAAGAGAAATGAAGACCGATGACGTCTACACAAAAACCTGTACATGAATGTTCATAGCAGTTTTATTCATAAGAGCCAAAAAAGTGGAAACAACCCAAGTGTCCATCACCTGATGAGTGGATAAACAAAATATGGTCTCTCCGTACAATTGAATATTATTCAACAATAAAAAGGAATGAAGTATTGATTCACGCTACAACATGGATGAGCCTTGAAAACATATGCTAAGTGAAAGAGGCCAATCACAAAAGACCGTATATTGTGATTCCATTTGTTTGAAATATCCAGATTAGGCAAATCTGTAGAGTTGAAAAGTAGATTAATTGTTAGGAAGGCTGGGAGTTGAGGGGAGGAATGGTTACTGGCTGCTAATGAAACCAGGGCTTCTTTTGGGGGTGATGCAGTTGTTCTAAAATTGATTTATTGTTATACTCTGTGAGTACACTAGAAATCATAGAATTTTGCACTTTAAATGAATAAATTATATGGTATGTGAATTTTATCTCAAGCTGTTATGGGGGAAAAAATAGGTGCAATGCAAAGACTATTAATAATAATACTACTGGGCTTCCCTGGTGGCACAGTGGTAAAGAATCTGCCTGCCAATGCAGGGATCACGGGTTCGATCCCTGGTCTGGGAAGATCCCACATGCCGCAGAGCAACTAAGCCCATGGGCCACAACTACTGAGCCTGAGCTCTAGAGCCCGCATGCCACAACTACTGAGCCCTCATGCCACAACTACTGAAGCCACGTGCCTAGAGCCTGCGCTCCGCAACAAGAGAAGACACTGCAATGAGAAGCCTGCGCACCGCAAAGAAGAGTAGCCCCCGCTAGCCGCAACTAGAGAAAGCCTGCACACAGCAACAAAGACCCAATGCAGCCAAAAATAAATAAATAAATTTATTTATTTAATAATAATAATAATACTGTGTTTTCTGCAAATGACCAAACAGAGCTGAACTCTAGCAAGGATCAGTTCAGGGCTTGATTGACTTACTTATTACCAACATCTATGAAATCAAGACACTTCTTATAAATGAGGATTCTCACAATCTGTTGGCCAGGCTACAGTTGTCATTGCCTACATATCCGTGAACATCAAAAACACCAGTGTCCGGACTTGGAAAACGGGTGTCAGTTGCTTGCAATAAAATCCCAGAAGGAAGAGTGAAGCACTCTTTTAATCCCTGGGAACCAAATGTTTATGGGAAAGGGAGTGGGGGAAATGATAAATCATCATGTGCTTGGCAATATTCTTAAAACAGGAATCAAAAATAGGCAAGCAAAGAATCTAGCCCCAAGAGCTCTCAGTACTTTCGGATTCTCTTAAGAAATGCTGCATCGCCAGTGCCCTTGATGGTACAAAGGATGACATTGAGTGAATAGGCAGTGACCAGACTCTGAGTCAAGCAGGGATTCCGAAGACTGGGACTCTGAATGTGGAGACAACTTAGGAATATTTTAAAGCAATTTGTTTTGCCTGTATTTTCCTTCTTGTGTATGCAAAAGAATGATAGATATTTTTAAAAATCTAAGTCTAAAAGACAGCTTCATAAAGTATAAAATAAAAATTGTAAATAAGAAAGCATTGGGACTTCCCTGGTGGTGCAGTGGTTAAGAATCCGCCTGCCGGACTTCCCTGGTGGCGCAGTGGTTAAGAATCCACCTGCCAATGCAGGGGACATGGGTTCGAGCCCTGGTCTGGGAAGATCCCACATGCTGCAGAGCAACTAAGCCCGTGTGCCACAACTACTGAGCCCCGTGCCACAACTACTGAGCCCTGTGCCACAACTACTGAAGCCCACGCGCCTAGAGCCCATGTTCCCCAACAAAAGAAGCCACCGCAATGAGAAGCCCACACACCGCAATGAAGAGCAGCCCCCATTCACCGCAACTAGAGAAAGCCCGCATGCAGCAACGAAGACACAACGCAGCCAAAAATAAATAAATAAATTTAAAAAAAAGAAAAAATCCACCTGCCAATGCAGGGGACACGGGTTCGAGCCCTGGTCCGGGAAGATCCCACATGCCACAGAACAACTAAGCCCGTGCGCCACAACTCCTGAGCCTGAGTGACACAACTACTGAAGCCGGTGCGCCTAGAGCCCGTGCTCCGCAACAAGAGAAGCCACTGCAATGAGAAGCCCACGCACCACAACAAAGAGGGGCCCCCGCTCGTCGCAACTAGAGAAAGCCCGCGCACAGCAACGAAGACCCAACGCAGCCAAAAATAAAAATAAATAATAAATAAATTTATAAAAAAAAAGAAAGCATTATCTCATAGTTAAGTTGGTAGCCTTTTTTCTTCCTAAGTGCTACATAATATAATGCTGCATCTTAGAATCAGAAGCCTTATACTTGATCATATTTGGTACTTACTAAAGGTAGTTCATGGGAATTCACTGGCAGTCCAGTGGTCGGTGGTTAGGACTCTGCACTCTCACTGCCAAGGGCCCGGGTTCAGTCCCTGGTAGGGGAACTAAGATCCCACAAGCTGCATGGCCCAGCCAAAAAAATAACAATACTAAAGGTGGTCATGAGGGTGGCAGGAACTTCTACGTTGAAAGTGACATCTCTGGCTGTTTCATTGAAAAATACTATAGTGAGTCCAGGCCTGTCGGGCCAGGCCCCAGACCTGCCTACCTGGTCATCCATCAAAAAAAAGAAAAAGAAAAAAGAAAAGGAAGGAAGGAAGGAAAATATTTAATATGATTCTTGATTCTCAAGATTGAAATTGACACTTGTTCTAGGACTTTCATAGAGTTTTTGTTAGTAATATGAGTTGTGGGTTATCTATCGCCCCCTTACTCTGTGCCAGGCACTGGCTAAGTGCTTTTCATGCATTTTCTCATTGTCTTCTAACAACAATGATACGAAGTATTTCCTATTTTATAGTAAAAGAAACTGAGGTTAGGAAATATTAAATAACTCTCCCAGAGTCCTTCAGCAACTAAATGACAGAGCCAGGACTTGAATCCATCTGACTGCTGACCACTGTACCGGAATACCTTTATGGCTGATGCTAAATTGAGTCTTAAAATCACAGACAATTAAACAAATGTGAAGGGAAATAGGGAAAGGAAGATGGATGTAGAAGTATATGGTAGTTGCAGACTTCTGGGCAACCTCTAATTACACTGCTGGTCAGCTCGGTCAACTGCGTTTTCCAGGTTACTGGAAGGAGGTCGGAGCAAAGACAACTGAGAATCTGTAGTTACGTGTTCCAACTATCTCCTCCAGTAAATTCTGCTGATCAGCTATAAAACTAATTACATTTCTGTCTTCCACCTTTATTCTCCAAGCATTCTGGTTTTGCTTTTGTGTGCTGAAATACCCATGGAGAGAACTGCAAAGGATTTGAGGTACAGAGCCAGAACAAGGATATCCTATACCCAAATCCCCAAACATGGGACTTCAGAGCTAAAAAGGAGCTCTGAGATGGGCACACATTGAAACCACCTATGAAGCTTTTTCCAGACTTGTTGAGTGAGAATCTCAAGGGAGTCAGTACAAGAACTAGATTCTCAGTGGTTCTCAGAATAGGCTTCCCGGACTGCAGCATCTGTATCACTGGGAACTTGTTAGACATGAAGATTCTTGGGCCCCACCCCAGACCTCTGGACCAGGGACTCTGGGGATGGGGTCCAGCAATCTGTGCTTGACGAAGCTTTGCAGTAGTTCCTGAAGCCTGCTAAAGTGTGAGAACCCCTGAACTGGAGCAAAAATTTGGGTAGAATCCTAAGGTTATTCCTCCTTTTTGGAAATCCACCACAACTCTTATTTCAAATTCAATTTAAAATATTTATTTTCATATTTTATACTTTAAATCTCTTTCAGCGTGTATAGTATTTAAAAGCACAAGTATCCTAGCCTAAAAATCTGAACCTATTCTACTCTCCTCCTTAGCAATGAACATTGACTAAAAATACCTTTTGTTAAGGTATTTGTCAGTCTGAAGGGTTGTCTGCATTAAATTGTAAGGTATTTGATGACAGAAACCACCTTGTTCCAATTAATTTTGAAATATATCCACTTCAGTAATGCACAGATAGATATAGGATGTCACTAAAACTATTCTAGAAAATTCCTTGGCACATTTATTTTGCTGAATAGGTATTTTGTTAATATAGTTGTTAAAAATCACTTTTCCAATTTATTGACTCTAGAAAAAAAAATAGGGAAAACTAGCTATAGCCAATAGGGAAAGAGGGAAGATACTTTTCTGGTTTCTGAAATATTTCTTTCTCTACTAATATTTTGATTTGATACTTGGTCTGGAGAAGTGAAAAATTTGTTTAGATCAGCATTTCCCAAATGGGGTTCCTGCAAGATGTCAAGTTGTTTCTCAAAGCAAAGGTTCTGTGGTACATACATCTGGGGAATGCTGTGTTAAAAAAAATTAAATATCGGGAGAATTCCCTGGTGGTCCAGTGGTTAGAACTCCACGCTTTCACTGTAGGGCTTTGATTCCTGGTCAGGGAACTAAGATCCTGCAAGTCACGTGGCAAGAAAAAAAAAAAAAGAAAGAAATAGGTAGATTCCCTTCATGACGTCTTTGAGTTGTTAGTATGGTAATATGTACTGTGAATTTCCAGGGGGTATGTACTACACAGCATGCACCAGATTTTTCTAATAAAAATTTGGGGGGCACAAATCAATAAAGCATTGTTTCCAAGGACCTTCTGCATTGACATGGAAATATTTGTTATATAGAATTCTCCTTTGTAATGGTAATTTACGCAAAGAAATTTTGCCTGTAAATTCTTCTGATGATTACCTTCATTTGTAAAATAATCCTACCAACTGGATTGGTAGGATTGGGGTCCTCAAACTAAAGTGTAGTCCCTAGGTATATGCAGTGTGTCTCTAGGTGCATCTCTGCTTAAGTAATTCTTTTCATGTTTTATAAAAAACACTGCTTCTGGAATATAATGTGTTTTAAGCAATTTAACAAATATAAAATGAGCATGACACAGGACTTCTCTAGTGGTCCAGTGGGTAAGACTCCGAGCTTCCACTGCAGGGGGCACGGGTTCAATCCCTGGTCGGGGAACTACGATCCCTCAAGCCTCACGTGCGGCCAAAAGAAAAAACTGTTAAAAAAAAAAAAAAAAAAAGCAATGGCTTATAAGCCCAGGTACTGTGCTATTTACCAGTATTATCTCATTCAATCTTTACAAAAATCCTGTAGTTATTCCCATTTTACAGTTGAGGAAACAAGTTTAGAGAGGTGAAAGCGCTGGCCAGTGGCAGAGCCAGGAGCAGTGTCAAGCCAGTGAACTCCTCCTCACTATTCAGTGTAACAAACCTTTGTTCGCTGTGCCAGGCACTTTGCTAGTTGCTGCTAAAAAAAAAGTAAGATACAATTCCCACCCTTAGGACTTCACAAAAAGAGGGAGGGTTGAGAAAATAAATCATTGCCCTAGAGTATGTAACATGCAATAACAGTACAATGGCTTCACAGAACAAGGAGCGATCAGCTCTGCTTCAGTGGGTTACCAAGGGCTTCTCAGAAGAACTGACACCTGGGCTAGATCTGAAGAATGAATAGTTCTCCAGGAGAGGGTGGAGGGTTGGGACGCACAAGGAGAAATTCCAGATGTGGGCAAAGGCAAGGAAGAATGAAACCATGTGACCTACTTCCGAAATTGCTAGTGTATCCTGGTGGTTCTGCACGACTGGATCCTGGGTGACTGGGAAAGATAAGAGGTGGGGCTGGAAGAGAAGCCAGGGGTGCCGTCATAAAGGGACTTGCAGGACGTAGTGGCCAGTTTGGATTTATCCCATAAGTAGGGAATCCATTGAGTTGTTTTAAGCAGGAAAATAACATGGACAGAGTTATACCCAAAAAAGATAATTTTAGCATTCAAGTGGAGGATATATTTGAGAAGAACAGGAGGAGAGCAGGGATACCAGTTAGAAGACCACATCACAACCCAGATGAGTGATGTCAGGGGCCTGAGGTAAGAGGCAAAGCAGACAATGTGAAGGGACAGTGAATACATGAGACTTGCTGACTGATGAGATGTAGGACATGAATAGGGACAGATTTAGAATGACTCTTGGGTCTGATTTAGCTTGTTTGGATGATGGTACCACTGACTGCCGTAAGGAGGGAAAATCCAGTATTGGCCAAATTAAGGTTGAATTATCTGTATTACATCCAAGTACGTAGAGACATCCGAACACACGTGCAGACACTGCAGTGTTGTGATGGGCACGTGCACGACCTACATGTGGGGTGACTCCCTAAGACAATGATTCTAGGGAGACAGGAGTAAAACCAGGAGGGAGTAGTGAAATGGATCTTCTGTAGAACAAGTGAAAAATGCCTAGAGAGCCAAAAATGGGGGTAGCTGGAGAGAAAATGGAATCTGGATAGAGATAGTGTTATATTTAGCAACGTGGTTTTCCAGTGGTGCACTCAGCACAGAGTGACGTGGGCACCGTGCCCACAAGGTGAGCAGACTATCTACCACAAGGCCTTCCCAGAGCACCTTTACCTTGGCCACTTTGCTGTGGTCGTGACGCTCTTTGTCCGGCTCAGAAATCTGAGTTATTTTGTGAATGACCATTATTATGGTTGGAGCGGAAGTGGCTCCACTTCTCAGCAGTGGCCTCACGTTAACCAAGCTCACCGCGACTGATCACTCATACACGTGCACACACACCCGAAGGCAGTGCATCCATCTGCAGGAGGGGCTGTACTCCTGCCGGGCTGACCAGGACCCCTTCCGTGGGAAACCCAACTGGTCGGAATTTGCTCTGGGCTCGTGAGGGGGCGAAGGGGATGGTTGGGTGATTCCAGTGTTCGCTTGCGTCAGAGCCTGAAGGCTCACATTCTCCCGTGTCCGTGGAAAACCAGAATGTTTTACATGTATAGTGCTTGTAAACATACACCTGCAACAAAGTACAACGTTAATTAAAATACCTGAAACACTGCCAATAATTATATAACTGAAGAAAATTAAAAAAAAAAAAAAATTAGTAGATCACGTTTTCCTCTTTTCTATCTGCCATAGCCCATCGGTCATCAAGAAGCAAGTAACATAAAAGGGTACATAGCTGAGCTGCTAAGCTGGTGCGTGGAGATCAGCGGTATTTTGGTGCAGACTGGGCGATGGGCCTCTGGAAGCCACAGCAGAGAAAACAGCAATGTCAGGAGGGCAGAAAAATCATAGCTTGAAAGGAATAGGCAAACTGGGGCCAAGTAAGTTTAGTAACAGCTTCCAGAGGGATTTATCCTTTCTTTTTTTTTTTTTTTTCTCCCAGAGGTTTATTCTGTGCAAAACACTTTTATGTGTATTAATCTCATTTTAGCTCTGACACAATCCAGCAAGGGAGGCAAGGTGGGGATTCTAAAGAGGGAAAGGATTTGAAAGAGATTTATGATGTAGAAACAGCAGGATTTGATGACCAATTAATCTTCTGGTTGAGGGTGAGGGAAGAGATAGGATGCCCTGCCCCCACTCACTCATTCACTCACCAAAGTACTCATACAACAAATCCTTCCTGAGGGTCGATGATGTGCCCCGTCTAGGCACCGGTGCTAGGTTTCCAGATTCCTGGCTGGGGCTACCACATAGGTGATGGTGCCATTGCCTGCCCAGGAAACGGTGGAGTATCTGATGCTGATTGCCCAGATTTCCACCCTGTGAGTTCAGGCTGCCTGTGGACACCCGGGTGCAACTGCCAAGTAGGTAATTTTACAGAAAAGTTTGGCTTTTTCAGGGAAGCGGTCTGGGATATGAAACAGATTTGGAAATTATTAGCCTATAGGTGAAAGTTAAAACCGAGAGTGGATTAGATGACCCGAGAGATCTTGGTTAAGACACTTAACAATGCTGAGCTTCAGTTTCTTTCTGTGGGAAATGAAGAAGATAGCATCTACATCACAGCATTATCTTAGGTCAAATGAACATGAGTGGGCCTGGAAAACAGCAAAGCATTACGTAAATTGAAAATATTATTGGGAATTCCCTGGCCATCCAGTGGTTAAGACTCTGTGCTTCCAATGCAGGGGGCGAGGTTCATCCCTGGTCGAGGAACAAAGATCTTGCATGCTGCACGATGCAGCGAAAAGAAAAGAAAATATTATTACTGATTTTTCATCACTATAGTATCAGCATCTTCTCTAACCGAACAGCTTAGCAGATTCCTCAGAGAAGACCAAAATTTTGCACTAATATTCCTCTCTCATTATCATCACACCCCCAGGCAGAGGTCAAGAGCCAAATAGGAATAGGTCTTGATATCTGGGCTTTGAATAGAAATTAAGAATATGAGATTCCGAAGTGTATTTTAGATATGAAAGACCCATCTAATCAGGAACCGAGAGGCGGGAAGATAATGGAAAGCAGAATGGCCGTGCTGCTGTTGAGCGTGATTTCTAAAAGCACAACTAATGAATGATTAACGGGCAAAGAATATTTTCAGATATTCTGACCATTGAAAAGTGAGGAGGAGGGGGAATTTAGAGAAATTTGGGAGGAAGAATTCAAGTTCTGATCAGGAAAGCCCCTGATTGTCAAAATGAAAGACAGGGGAAAGCCAGGATACCTTTAGAAGAGGTACCAGGATACCTTCAGAGCAAAACTGGAGGAGATTAAGTGTAGCAGCACTGTTTTGATTGGGTACAAAGATGTTAATAGGTGACAAAGAGGTTTTTTTTTTTTAAAGGTTTACTGTTTTGGTCATTTTCAGCTCCGTGAAACTATGGTTTAAAAGCAAATTTCACAGATTAATCTTTATTTTTATGGATGATGTTAATATAACTAACTCCATGGGTTAGGACATGACTGGGAATAGAAAGGGATACATTTACGCTCAATTTTAAATTTTTTATACAGTATGGTATGGGAGCAGTGGCTCAATGCCACATTCAGTGAGTCACTGAGTTTTCTGGCTTGTGTTAATTGCTGCGTAGGTATGTCCACTGTGCAAGTAGTCACTGTGTCTCAGAAGTTAAACTGGGGAGAAAGACGGGTCACCTTGTGCTAGAAATTTGCTTAATCTACTCTCAGCAAAGCACGGTGGGCTTGTTTCCTGAAATTTTAATTCGTAAGGCCTAAAAATTCAAACTGCGATGCTAGCCTTCCTTTGGCATGAAGAATCAGTTTGTGTTTCTACAGTGGCAGAAATTAAAGGAATCGGCTCCTTTTTCCCCTCATTCAGTCATTCATCAAACGTTTATTGAGGCGTTTATATGTGCCAGACATCGTGCTCATCATGGCTAGGGACACATGCATGGTTGAAGAAAAAGCCCTTGCCCCCAGGAATCTTCCAGTCCGGTGGAGAAGACACCAGGGTTAGGGCCAGGGCTCGCTTCCCACAGGTGCTGACGCTGAAACTGAGTCTGAAAGGCTCAGCAGGAAGTGTCCAGTTGGATTGAGGGTTGAGATCCCCGGCAAGGGAGAGAACCACAAGAGAGAACTCAGAAGGGCGCTGGGAGAAGTTCCTGTTGAAGTGGGAGGTGGCTTTCTTCTCAGTGAGCAGCAGAAGCTTGGACTGAGAGGTCGTGAGGCTCAGAAGGGCCCTGCAGGTCGTGCCAAAGGATCTGGAGTTTTCCCGTGAAAGTGAGGGGAAACCTCCTGAAGAACAGGAAGTAGGCAAGCACTCTGACCCCTCGCTTTTGGAGGGCGGCCACTGTATAGACTGAGCTACTCTGAGAGCACGGATGGTTTTGTTCATCTTCGGGTCCCCGTTGTTTTCCCACAAACACTTCTGAGCACCTTCTGAGTGAGCAGCCTGAGAGCCAGGGATGCAGTAGAAAGACTCGGCCCCTGGCCTCGGGGCTTCAGCCCCGCTGGAAGAGAGGGATGCACCCCACACCGCACCAGCGGGCGGTACACTGAGCACACGGAGAGGGTGCAAACGCACACTGCCAGTGAGTCAGCACAGGCACGGCAGGAGCTGTGACTTGGCAGGGAAAGTGGCAAGTTCAGAAATGTTTCCTGAAGATGGTGAGGCTTCAAAGAAGGGAGAGCTGGGGGAGCAGCCGCAAGAGGAGGGCCGGAGGTGGGCGGTCGGAGTGCGTGTGGACGGATAGATGGCATTTGGGTGTGTTGCAGAGGACTTGCCCGTTGAGAGGCAGAATGGTCGCTGGGCAAAGCGGAGGAGGGGGCAGGAGGGCGCAGGGTGGAAGGAGACACGTTGACCAGGAGCAAAAAGGACACATCCTGGGCTTCCTGGTGGCGCAGTGGTTAAGAATCTGCCTGCCAATGCAGGAGACACGGGTTCGAGCCCTGGAGCAAGAAGATCCCACATGCTGTGGAGCAACTAAGCCCAGAAACCACAAGTACTGAGCCTGTGCTCTAGAGCCCACGAGCCACAACTACTGAGCCCGTGTGCCATAACTACTGAAGCCCACGCGCCTAGAGCCTATGCTCCACAACAAGAGAAGCCACCACAAGGAGAAGCCCACGCACTGCATCAAAGAGTAGCCCCGCTCGCTGCAACTAGAGAAAAGCCCGCACGTAGCAACAAAGACCCAGTGCAGCCCAAAATAAATAAATAAATAAATATATTAGGAAAAAAAAGGACACAACCTCCTAAGGCTGGAGGGAAAGGTGTCAGGGTAGACGAGGCCACAGGTTGGTGTAAAGAGGGGCTTGCGGACAGACAGGGTTTCACCAGAGGTTGGTTCGGTCAGTCGGGTCACAGTACCGTGTCCTCAGCAGCACACTCGGGTGGTTCTGGGAATGCATCTTACCTGTCCTCGGGCAGTGCCTGCTTCCTCTGCCTCTAAAGCTATGTCAAGCAGCCAGAATGAAAGTCAGCAGATCTTAAAGGCTTCTGCCATTCAAAGGCCCCACTCCAGCTCCCAGAGGCCCCCGACGTCCCCACGTGGGAAGGGGGTGGGAAAGGGCCTGGGTCCGCCTCCTGATCTCTTCCTGATTCGGGGCTTTCACTCTCTCGCTGTGGGCCAGTTTGGTATGTCTATGGAGACTTTTCTTCTCCCCTGAAATCGGTCTCCTTGTTGTCTTCAGATTACTGCCCAGAGTGGACGGAAGAGAGTGAAGAGAAAGGCAGGATCGGAAAAGCAGGCTGGACCGGAGAATGATTGGGTCTTCCCCGGAGGTCCAGTGGTTAGGACCACTGCAGGGGGCGCGGGTTGGATCCCGGGGAAATAAGATCCCGAAGGGCACGCGGCGCAGCCAAAACACACACACACACACACACACACACACACACACACACAGACTATAAAATGACTGTGCTCGCTGAGGGAATTACAGATGAAATGAAGGCTTCAAAATAATCCAGTGAGATGAAGTACGGATGAAAACAGGATCAGCCAGTGTGTTGGTAATGGTTAAAGCTGGACAGTAGGTACACGAGGTTTTATCACACTCTTCTGTCTACTTTTGCATGTTTGCAATTTTCCATAATAAAAAGTTGAAATATAATAAATATAATAAAATAGTTGGTATTTGAAAATACTGTGAATTTGCAATAATACCTCATTTTTGCCAGTTCATGTGAATAAACATATATTATTTACCAGTGTAAAAAAAAAAATGCAGGAACTGTCTTAAGAGAACACTGCTGGTTTGGATTTCTCCTTCCTCTCTCACCTCCAGCTCTGCCTGTTGACAGTGCTAAGCTGGCATTTTCCCTCCTTGGTTTTAATCAGAATCCATTCCTTCTGTCTGAGCATACTTGCGAAAGGGCACCTTCCGCTATCTCTGTTGTGAATTTGAAAGGCTAACCCTGATTGTAAGGAAGTTGCATATAGACCTAACCCAAACCTTGCCCTAGACTAAGCTCTTCCTTCCACTCCGGCTGTGACTTTGAAGTGACAGGGATTTGCTGGTTGTCATACTTGTTTTTAAATTACCCCCTTGGGCGTCTCTAAAATCCTTTCTTGTCCAGCTTTTTCATAGGTCTCTGATGTTTTAAAAAGGGACTAAAACTTCTCCAGCGCTGAAAAGATGCTTCAGTAATAAGCATGCAAAACCAGTCTGAGATTATTTTCAGTTGAGACTACATTGTGATTGAGAAACTCAAAGACAAGTAAGTTTATGACTCAAAAGATAAGGAACCAACTGGCAACAACAGCAGATGTTTTGGGTGGAGCGTGTGTCCCAGGCTGGGGCGGAGTCATTCGCATTCAGCCTCCTAAGTATTCCCTCCAGGCCTCCCCACTCCTTTCCACCTTCTTAGCGACTCTGCATTTTCTTCAGGGGCGTTTAAGGTTACTTGACATCTGACTCAACCCACCTCTCAACTCTTGTCTCAAGGTTTCCTTCCTGGGAACCTTCCTTAGTGCCTAAATCATTCTGATTTCTCCACTGGTGGCTGCCGCAGGATCCAGCTCCTCAGCACCTTGACTGTTGTTTTCCCTCCTACAAGCTCCTTGGGCTCAGCTGTAGTCTCCTTTACCTTTGCAGCACTATGCTTCACACCCGGGAGGCTCCCCCAGAAAGCCTAGTGGCATCAGTCACCCTGCAGAATGGGAGCAGCTCAAGATGAGGACAGCTAATTAAACAAACCCGTAGACTGGCGACAGAAATGTTACTGTTCTAATAGTGGAGGAGCATTCTCCCTAAAAGATAAGCACAGAATATAATAATTATTTTATTGTATTTGTTTGTTTGTTTTTATTGTGTGCTCACTAGGAGCCAGCCACTATGCTAAACCCTTTACCTGCTTTGTCTGACTTTTATCCTAAACCACTCCCTGTCCTTCACCCGCTTCCCCAGCATTCCATCAAATCAATTAAGAGTGTGGACTCCGAAGCCAGTCTGCCTGGATGTGAAGCCCAACTCTGCCTCTTTTCAGCTTATTGGTTTCGTAGACAGATTACCTGATCTCTTGTGCCTTAGTCTCCACGTCTGTAAAATGGGTATGATAACAGTAAAAATACTTCATGGAATGGTGAGGACTTATGAGTTACTGTGTGTTCAGCTTTTAGAACAGTGTCTTGCGCGTAGTAAAGGTTAAATAACTGTTAGCTCTTAATGTTGTTATTTCAAGATACTCAAAATTGCCAGCTTTTTGTGTGTTTTAAAATATTTTCTATACCTTTTTTTTTTTCCCAGTTCACTTTTGGACTCAAGACATTTTGTAAATCAACTAACTTCTCTTCGTCTGTTGAAATAACAGGGTTACTATATTCAGTCCTGTCTAATTGCTGTCTTTCAGCATCCTTTTTCTAAGGAATCTGACAAGGGAGACGGAGCTAGGACACATTCCTCTCTTTGTAGAAAGTAATTGCAAATCTGTCTATGCTGACATTGAGAGACCATCTTCAAGGTTTAGTCCTAACTGAAAAATGAAAGTTATATATACATATATCTGTATATCACCATAATCTAGATAAGTGAATTTTAAAATAAATTATAGATATAATACATATATTTATAATTTTAAAATCCACTTACCTAGATTATGATGATGGTTGCACAAACCTGCAAATATACTAAAATTCATTGAATTGTACACTTTACGCAAGTGAATTTTTATTTTTACTTTTTTGGCCATGCCGCTAGGCATGTGGGACCTTAGTTCCCTGACCAGGGATTGACCCCTGGCCCACGGCTGTTTTAAAAATCCTTCCTAGGTAAGCTGGGACAAAGTGAGACAGTGGCATGGACATATATACACTACCAAACGTAAAATAGATAGCTAGTGTGAAGCAGCCGCATAGCACAGGGAGATCAGCTCAGTGCTTTGTGACCACCTAGAGGGGTGTGAAAGGGAGGGTGGGAGGGAGGGAGATGCAAGAGGGAAGAGATATGGGGACATATGTATATGTTTAGCTGATTCACTTTGTTATACAGCAGAAACTAACACACCATTGTGAAGCAGTTATACTCCAATAAAGATGTTAAATTAATTAATTAAGTAATTAAAAATCCTTCCTAAGATAAATAAACAAAAAATCTGGAGGAAAATACTGCTAATAGTAATTATTACAAAAGAAGAACTGAGATGGAGCAGGCCTCCAGGAGGACAACTTTGATTTTTTTATTCTATATGCTTCTGTATCTGATGTTTATAATGAAGCTATATTTATGTGTTATTATATATTTTTGGTCTGTGTTGTTCACTGCTGTTAAGTGTCACCTAGATCAGTACCTGCATATAGCAGAGGTTCAATACATATTTGTCGAGTGAATGGATAAATAAATAAATTACATTTTAAATGTAAAAAAACTGTGGCACGAAAAACTTGATGGGTTTGTGTATGGCTCTCACAAACTTGCTAATTTTAAAAACCCATTTCTAAGATAGATTTATGGAAGTGATGCTTTTCAGCAGTTTGAGAACTATTCTTAGAATACTCTGAATGGGACCTGGCTTTAAAAATGTGGGCTCTGAATTTGATTTTTGGCTGCAGAAATTGCCTATGAAAGAAGTTTCCACAGTATATCTTTTATTAATCAGTCTGTTATAAAGCATGTACAATAATTTATTTTTCTTATCCAGTATAAGAAAATAGGTGCTGTAACTGAGGAACTATGTTAAATTGTGATTTTATTTGTATTCGCATTGCCTTTAAATTGCCTGATTGAAGTTTTTCTTAGACAATAGTGGAAATAAGTCTATTGGTAGTTTTCAATCTAGGTTAAAATCTGTATTTGAACTTGCCCCTCCCTGATAAACTTGTTTTATGTATATTAAGGTAAATACTTGTCCATATGTGTCTAAAATGCTAGAATAATATTGTCTATATTAGCATTCAAACGGTTACTAATCATGTTATAACTAGTTACAGTATTCAACATTTTTTCTTGCTGTTTGCTGAAATGGAAGTTATTTGCTGTTTCTATTTACTGCATTTAGTAATGCATAAAATAGTAATATCTTGATTTTAATCTTATCTTTCCCCTAACACAGAGGTTCTTAAACCTTTTGGAGGCCACAAACCCCTTAAGGATCTGATGAAAGTGATGAACCTTTGCACTAGAAAACTGTACACATTTGAAATTGGTTTCAGACCTCAAGTTAATAACTCTTTCTCAATCATTAAAATGAATGGAGGTATCATAGATATCTTCACATCCGTATATTTAACCTGAACCCATGGAATTTGACCAAGGCTCCTAGCTTTGTATTGATGGAGACTTTCACATTTAACCTGTGGCTCTTTAAGCTATCACAAATTCCCTTATTAGAATATCATTCTTGCTTCTCCAGGTATAAGGTACTCAGGTGACTCTAGGATGATTGGCAGATGAACTGTAGGTTCACATTAACCAAAACCCCAGTGGCTTGGGGCAGAGTTCTGAGTTCATTACATAATTGTTTAAAGGTGATGTAACTATAGGATTGACTTCTCAAGATATTCCGTTTTCTGGTCTTATGATAGTTAAGAAGTTCAAGACTAGCAACTATGGTTTTTAAAGAAGAGGGAGTCTACAATTAATTAAGGACTTATTTCTCAACTTAGTGCTTCTGTGAGAACAAGAGGAGGGAATTGTGATTTTTGAATGTGGTTGGGGGATGCTCGTGATAATGAAATAGATCATTGTTGGGACAGACCACGAGGCTGAGTGAAAGACAACGATACCGAGAGAAACACAGTTTGAAACAAGGGACAAAGAAATGGAGAAGTACTGAATTAAGAATTAAGGATGGCTGAGAGCTGCAATTCTTGAAAAAGGTACGACTGAGAGATTTTCAGGTTGAATAGTCAACCTAATGTGGAGATCAGAGATGCAACGGGGGGCCCAATCTCAGACCTAAGCACACCTACCATCCAGTTACAATTAGATAGGGAAAGTGATAGGTGTTTTGTGGTGGTCATTCTGACGCCATCTTCAGGGCAAAGAATTTGCTGATTTCCTATACAAAGAAACTTTTCTCGATAGTGCTGTGCCTAAGGGCGTAGCGTGGGTGATGACAGTCTAGCAGGGGAAACCAAGCCCAGCAACCTCCACAAACCCCCAGCATCTATTACCGCTCTCAAGTCTTCCCCACTCCTGCTGGATCCCAAAGAGATACGGAAAAGCATATGCGAAGATCAGTTCCAAATGAAGACCATTGAATTTGTCCAACCCAACGTCCCTATTGACCTTCGGAGGATATAATTTTGCAGGTTAATGAAAACGGAGTAAGTGGTGAATCCAAGGAAGAAATAAATGTTGAGTAATCATTTGAGATGTTCAGCTATGAGTGAAAAAAAGAGATGGGTTGGTGCAGTGGTATTGAACAAATATGTTTTCCACATTGGAGAGTCCTGGTTGTATTGAAAGGAGGAGAAGAAAGAGCCAATGGAAAGAGCTAGAGGATAATTTTGGAAAAAGAAGGGATGACCGAGGTCCTTAACGTCCCTGTCTAGGATGGAAGGGAGAGAAGGCTGAACGCCACAGAGGGGATAGTTTCCCATGCGGAGGAATATTAGCTCTGAATTTCTAAGAGGCTCTGAGAATGATGACAGTGTTGGTAGTGTGTGTGTTAGGAGGGTGGACGTCTTTGATCTGATGGAAGGAATGTCGGTATGGAGGATTATTAAGTAACCATCAGCCTGAAGTTGACTATAAAAGAAAAAAGTACCAAAATTTGTTCAACTGTCTTTCCTCCTAAATGACTTGAAGTTTCAAGGAAATTGCCTGGAAAAGCAGTCCTTCTCCTCTCCCATTGAATATATTGTACTTTACTTTAAAAATCCAACAAAAAAGATGCAACATTTCTTTCATGAAGAATCTCCCTGGAAAAAGGCAAGATAAGAGACTGGTTTCTTGGTCCATTTCCCTGCATATTTATTTATTTATTTATTTATTTTTGGCTGCGTTGGGTCTTCGTTGCTGCAGCGTGGGCTTTCTCTAGTTGACGGTGAGCGGGGGCTACTCTTTCATTGCGGTGCGCGGGCTTCTCATTGCGGTGGCTTCTCTTGTTGCGGAGCACAGGCTCTAGGTGCACAGGCTTCAGTAGTGGTGGCTCACGGGCTTAGTTGCTCCGCGGCATGTGGGATCTTCCTGACCAGGATCGAACCCGTGTCCCCTGAATTGGCAGGCGAATCCTTAACCACTGCGCCTCCAGGAAGCCCTCCCTGCATATTTTTTGATAAGCTTTTATTTGATGCTCAGCATCTGAACTGCCAGGAACTTTAAAGATAATGCATTTCCTGGATATGTGTGTTCTACGGCAATTGCCAACATTTCCTGCTTCTAATCACTGGCCACAAGTGCCCAGTAGCTATCAGGGATAGAACTGATGGTACGAGGAGGAGACCCGTGTGTGAGATTGTGCGTGTAGGCAGATTGTCGAAGAGGCGATTACTTACTAGGGACTGGAGTTCGGTAGGTAACTAACTGATAGGAGGCCTGAAGGGAGGAGTGGGTGTGGACGTGGCCTGCATTTGCTATCAGGAGTGGTAAACATTTAATAAATAGGCAGAATTGACAAGGAAGAAATTCTCTCCTATCTTCGACTCTCACCCTCTTCCTTCTTTTGGCCACCCCTTCTTCAGATGCCCGATGGTGTCATTAATATTTACTTGGAAAAAAAAACCCTCTGAATATTTGAATTTACTGCAAGTTAATATACATCAGCTTTGGAGCTAAAAAGGTTAGTGGCATGTCAGGCTGCATTACAGTAATAGAGCAGCAGAAGAAAGGAGGTGGCAATCCTACCTTCCATCTAGAGGACTAGATACTGTCCTAGGCGTACCATTTTTAGGGGGACACTGACCAACTTGGATCACAGGCAGAGAAGAATAGCCGGGGCCACCCTGTTCTCCGAGAAATGACTAAAGGCCTGGAAAACGGAGACCCAGTGACTATCTTCAGATACTTGAAGGGTTGTCTGCCATGTAGAAGAACGAAGTAGTTATTATTCAGTGTTGTTCTGAAGGGCAGAACTAGGAGCAATGGGAGGACGTGACCAGGAAATATATACTGGATTAAAATAAAGAAATTTCAGCTAATGAGAGGTGGTCAAAAGTGGAATGGGAAAAAATCTGCAGAACAGCATTAGACATATGATCCCATTTTAGTGTGAAATTGTACACAAAGTCTTTGAGCAGTGGAGGGACAGAAAAACCACGCTGGCAGCAGGTTAGAAGGTGCGTGAAAGAAGTAGGCAAGGATGGCCAGTTAATAGACCACTGGAATACTCCAGAGCATTATTTCAGTAGCAGTGGGCATTCCGAGTCAAAGATGACCCAGCCATCCATTGACGGATGAATGGATCAACAAAATGTGGTTTATGCATACAGTGAGATATTATGCAGCCTTAAGAAGGAAGGCAGTTTTGACACATGCTACAACATGGAGAACGTTAAAGACTTTATGCTTAGTGAAATAAAGCAGTCACCAAAGGACAAATACTGTCTGACTCCACTTATATGAAGTACCTAGAGTAGTCAAATTCATAGAGACAGAAAGTAGAATGCTGGTTACCAGGGGTTGGGGGAGGAGGGGAATGAGGAATTAGTGTTTAACGGGGACAGAGGTTC
Source organism: Balaenoptera musculus (assembly GCF_009873245.2). Lineage (NCBI taxonomy): Eukaryota > Metazoa > Chordata > Mammalia > Artiodactyla > Balaenopteridae > Balaenoptera > Balaenoptera musculus. Next base: position 7,455,975 of record NC_045802.1, on the reverse strand, counting down.
AGTTTTGGAAGATGAAAAAGTTTTGGAGATGGATGGTGGTGATGCTTGCACAGCAATGTGAATGTACTTAATGCTATTGAACTGTACACGTAAAAATGGTTAAAATGGTAAATTTCATGCTGTGTATGTTTTACCATAATTTTTAAAATACACTTCTGAATTTTTTAAGAAGAGAGAGAGAGAAACTAGAGAAGGTTTAAAGGTGTGAAGAAGGAGGAGTGAAGGTAGTTACCAAGCTATTTAGCTGAGCTGACCAGGTAGATGATGAGGCCATCAGCCAAGAAATAGATCATTAACCAAAGAGAGAAATAGGCCTGGGAGGGGAAGATTATGAGCTCAGTTTTAGAAATATGAAGTTTGAGTGGCCTGAAGAACATTCAGATGGAGATTTTTTAAATAACAACTTTATTGAATTTTACACAATAAATTGCACCTGCTTAAAGTCTACAATTGAAAAAGTTTTGAGAGCCACATGTACCCATGAATCCATCACAACCAAGATACTGGCCATTCCATCATCCCATCCCTCCCCCAGACAAGGACTGATACGCTTTCTGCCACTTATAGATTAGTTTGCATTTTCTAGAGTTCTATATAAACGGAATTATATGGTATGTGGTTTTTCTGTATCTGACTTATTTCACACAGCATAATGATTCTGAGAACCACCCATGTTGTTGTCTGCATCAGTAGTTATTCCTTTTTATTACTAACTGATGCTCCACTGTATGGATATTTCACAGCTTGTTTATCCATTTATTAGTTATTGGGCATTTGGTTTGTTTCTAGTTTTTGGCTATTACAAATAAAGCTACTATGAACATTCCAGTGAAGTCTTTGTGTAGACACCTGTTTTCATTTCTCTTGGGTGAATACCTTGGAGTTGAATGACAGGGTTGCATGTTTACCGTTTTAAGAAACTCTTAGTAGGACTTCCCTGGTGGTGCAGTGGTTAAGAATCTGCCTGCCAATGCAGGGATCATGGGTTCGATCCCTGGTCCTGGAAGATCCCACATGCCGCAGAGCAACTAAGTCTGTGCGCCACAACTAGTGAGCCTGCGCTCTAGAGCCCGCAAGCCACAACTAGTGAGCCCACGCGCCACAGCTACTGAAGCCCTCGCACCTAAAGCCCGTGCACCGCAAGAAGAGAAGCCACCACAATGAGAAGCCCGCGCACCGCAATGAAGAGTAGCCCCCGCTCGCAGCAAATAGAGAAAGCCCGTGCGCAGCAGCGAAGACCCAACGCAGCCAAATAATAAATAAAAATAAATTTGAAAAAAATTTCTGGTTTTGGACTTCCTTGGTGGCGCAGTGGTTAAGAATCTGCCTGCCAATGCAGGGATCATGGGTTCGATCCCTGGTCCTGGAAGATCCCACATGCCGCAGAGCAACTAAGTCTGTGCGCCACAACTACTGAGCCTGTGCTCTAGAGCCCGTGAGCTACAACTACTGAAGCCTGCGTGCCACAACTACTGAAGCCCGCGTGCCTAGAGCCCGTGCTCTGCAACAAGAGAAGCCACCACAGTGAGAAGCCTGCGCACCACAATGAAGAGTAGCCCCCGCTCGCCACAAGTAGAGAAAGCCCGCACGCAGCAACGAAGACCCAACACAGCCATAAATAAATACATACATACATACATACATTTTTTTTTTAATTTCTGGTTTAAAAAAAAAAGAAACTCTTAGTTTTCCAAAGTGATTGTACCATTTTACATTCTTATCAGCAGTTCAACATCTTCCTCAACACTTGGTATTATCAACTTTTTAAACTTAGCCTTTCTAATTGGTGTGTAGTAGTATCTCATTGTGGTTTTGATTTGCACCTTCCTGATGCCTAATGATGTTGACCACTTTTTCATGTGCTTATCAGATATTCATGTAATTTCTTTTGTGACGTGTCTGTTCAAATCTTTGCCCATTTAAAAAATTGCCTTGGTTGTCTCCTTGCTGAGACATAATAGTTCTTTATATATTCTGGATACCAGCCCTTTATCAGATTTATGTATTGTAAATATTTTCCATTCTATGCATTATCTTTTCATTTTCTTAACAATATCTTTCTAAGAGTAAATTTTAAGTTTTTTTTTTTTTTTTTTTTTTTTTATTTATTTTTGGCTGTGTTGGGTCTTCGTTTCTGTGCGAGGGCTTTCTCTAGTTATGGCAAGCGGGGGCCACTCTTCATCGCGGTGCGCGGGCCTCTCACTATCACGGGCTCTCTCATTGCGGAGCACAGGCTCCAGACGCGCAGGCTCAGCAATTGTGGCTCACGGGCCCAGCCGCTCCGCGGCACGTGGGATCCTCCCAGACCAGGGCTCGAACCCGCGTGCCCCGCATTGGCAGGCAGATTCTCAACCGCTGCGCCACCAGGGAAGCCCCAAATTTTAAGTTTTGATAAAGTTCAGTTTATCAATTTTCTTTTGCATGAAATTTTGTTTTTGTGTCCCTTGTAAGACACTTTTGCCTCCTTCAATATTGAGTAGATTTTTTTCCCTCTGATTAACTCTAGGCCTTCTCTAGTTTTACGTTTCGCATTTAGATTTATCACTCATTTTGAGTTAATTCTTGTGGATTATGTGAAGTAAGGGTCACTGTTCATTTTTTCCCCAGTGGGTCTGTAGTTGTTTCAGCAAAATTTGTTGAAAAGATTTTCCTTTCCCCCACTGAACTGTCTTACTACCCTTGTTGAAAATCAGTTGACCATATACATGTGGGTCTCTTTCTGGAGTCTCTGTTCTGTTCCAGGTGGAGGTATCTAATAAGATGTTTGGGGCTTCCCTGGTGGCGCAGTGGTTGAGAATCTGCCTGCCAATGCAGGGGACATGGGTTCGAGCCCTGGTCTAGGAAGATCCCACATGCCGCGGAGCGACTAGGCCCGTGAGCCACAACTGCTGAGCCTGCGCGTCTGGAGCCTGTGCTCCGCAACAAGAGAGGCCCGCGCACCGCGATGAAGAGTGGCCCCACTTGCCACAACTAGAGAGAGCCCTCGCACAGAAACGAAGACCCAACACAGCCATAAATAAATAAATAAATAAATTAATTAATTAATTAAAAAAATTTTTTTAAAAGATGTTTGATATAGGAAATTGGAGCTTTTTTTTTTTTTTTGCTGACTATCAGCAATATATCTTTGCCCAGCCCACGGAGAAAAGCATCTCTCTTCAGGAAAGCCTACCTCCTGCCGTCAAGTTTGCTCTTCAATTCTTAAATTCTGGATTGAAATACATATTTCTTACGGGCTAGAATTAGAGCCAAGACCTACAATTATAAGGCAAAGGAAAATACGAAAACTTGGGTTTAGACTTGGTCAAACGCACAATGGCACCAAGTATTTGGGCTCCCTAATTGTTTACTAAACTTATTCATGTGTTATTTCTGTGGAAAAACTTACAGGAGAAAGAAATGAAAATGCCTGGAAGACACCTTAAGGATTTGGGAGCTGTCTCTGCAAAGACAATCAGGAATCTGGACATCAGCAGACTACTCAGCTTTTTCTTGGTCCTATTCATGCCGCATAAAGTAATCTTCCAGGGCACAGGACCACTGGCCGGGTTTCCCTGGCATGGGTGTAGGTGTGCGGGCCTTTCTGTCTCTTGACTCCAAGAAAAGCAAATCCTTCACAGAAATGGATTCAACCACCATCTGAGAATAGTGCCCCTCCCACCTCACAGAGGTTCAAGAAATACTTTCTGTTACCACAAAGGTTCTCTCTTATTTCCCTCCGTTTATCTAGGTATCAAGACCTGAGGAAAGAAGGAAACTGGTCCAAGATATTAAATTTATTATAAACAAGAATTTTAAATAAATATGAGGGCAATTTTGAAGACATAATAGAAGAGACTATGAAGTTTAGTTTTAGTGGCTCATTTAAAAGGAGAGAAAGATTGCTGAAGAACGTGGATTCAGAAGTGTGTGACCCAGTGGACCCAGGGGATCTAAGTTCGTATTCTGATTTTGGCACACATCTTAGAAATGGTCACCTCTGTCCCGTATCTTAATGAGAGCTACACGTGCTATTAGGAGAACTGCATGATGTCTGCTTACCTATGCTTATGTAATAACAAGTAAATTTAAAATTATATTCTAGACAAATCCTTTCCCACTTACATATGCAGTGTTTTGGGGGGTTTTTTTTTTGCTTTTACAACTTAAAATTTTGACCCTCTTTGCGCCAGTACAAACTGCCTCTTCTTGGTAAGAAAAATAAAGTCAGTCAACTCAAGGATCAATCTTTCGTCCTTCAACAAGAGTTTCTGAAAGTGCCTGGAAATTAAAGTTATAGGGTTTTGAACTGCTGAGTTAATGAGCTTCCTGAAAAAAAAGTGTCAAGTTCACCAGTTGCTAAACCTGCCCCTAAAGTCACTTAAAAATGTATTTAGAAAAAAAAAAAATGTATTTAGATTCCATGGCAATAAACAGAAAGGAAAAAAAAATTTTTCCCTGGGGGCTTCCCTGGTGGTGCAGTGGTTGAGAATCTGCCTGCCAATGCAGGGGACACGGGTTCGAGCCCTGGTCTGGGAAGATCCCACATGCCGCGGAGCAACTAGGCCCGTGAGCCACAACTTCTGAGCCTGCGCGTCTGGAGCCTGTGCTCTGCAACAAGAGAGGCCGCGATAGTGAGAGGCCCGTGCACCGCGATGAAGAGTGACCCACGCTTGCCACAACTAGAGAAAGCCCTTGCACAGAAACGAAGACCCAACACAGCCAAAAAATAAATAAAAAATTTTCCCAACATTTGTGGTTTTGAGTGTTTGCCGCGGCATATATTTGCACTGAATATTCATGTTTAACCTTTTGTCTAATTATTTGAATTCAGGTTCTCAAGGTATTATCTATATATCTATAGATATGTGTGAGTGAGTGTGTGTGTGTGTGTAAGACAGCATAAGACGTTTTCTATAATTTCTATAATTAGAAAAGTTGTTAGCTGTCTGAAATCATGGTAAGCCAATGGATGCATTTTGAACACTGTCTATCCACTACTAGTTCTTGATTTACTTCTTTGGACCTTTTGAGTCTGAAACTTTTTGTAGTTGACCTCCAAGCAGCAATTCTGATCCACTTCTTGATGATGTTGCAATTACTGGCGTAGCATCTAAATTAGAAAATTAAAATAATGCTGGTAAGAGTTTGTTTTGTTTAGAGTGATAGTTTCCAATTTTATTGCATTTTTATTATTTAAAGTTTATCAGGGCTTCCCTGGTGGCGCAGTGGTTGAGAGTCTGCCTGCCAATGCAGGGGACACGGGTTCGAGCCCTGGTCTGGGAAGATCCCACATGCCGCGGAGCAGCTGGGCCCGTGAGCCACAACTGCTGAGCCTGCGCGTCTGGAGCCTGTGCTCCGCAACAAGAGAGGCCGCGATAGTGAGAGGCCCGCGCACCGCGATGAAGAGTGGCCCCCACTTGCCACAACTAGAGAAAGCCCTCGCACAGAAACGAAGACCCAACACAGCCAAAAATAAAATTAATTAATTAAAAAAAAAAATCCACTTTAAAGTTTATCAGCAGTAGATATAATTACTTCCATCTAATATATAAACATAAAGTTTGTACGACCACCTGGTATATTCGCTTGTGTCCAAAGGTTACACAGCAATTCTGTAACTCTTTAAAGACTTTGGCAAAGTGCCTTCCCTCTTGATTTTAAATCATTATTTTGTGAGGAAAATTTAATTAGAAAAAAGATGTTTCTTTTCTAAGTGCAGGCCAGTCTATTGAGCCAATAAAGAATTTGTTTGAAAATAATTCCCAGCTTCTAGGACTACTAAGAGAATAAATTTTTTTTCCTTTAATTAGTATTTTAGAATTTTTTTTTAACGAATGCCAAATGCAGTGTGAGCTCAAGTTTTTTAGTTCAGTTCTAAACTTAGAACCCGTGATTTTCAAGTGGGTTCTAAATTTGGCAAAAATGCCTTCTCTCTGCCATAGTAGCTGGTGTTTTCCCATTCTTAAGGGTTCATACATCTTATTTTCTAAGCAAGCAGTCCTGTTTTTCTTCATTTTTTAATAATTTTTTCCATTTCCTCTTTGTGGAATACCAAATGTGATACAACCTTTTTTAGACCATAAAATAAAATAGATATGGCAGCTTTTGCAAAGAAAATGAGGAGAGGGGGAGGGAATGGTAAGAAGGAAAAAAAGTCATTTAGCTTCTTTCTTACAATGAAAAGATAAGTACCTTATGTCTTAGATATTGAGTTACACAAAGTTTATATATAGGTTGTTAGAAATCACCAAGTCAGAATTCAATTTGAATACTTATTTTTTCTGCAAATTTCTGCATAAATGCACATGAATCCCGGCCCCTCCCTGAGAAAAATGTGGGGGAAAGAGCATCGCTTTTGGTCATCACCTCCAGAAGTGTGTCCAACAAACCATCTCCTGTGGTCTGCTCTTTGCTGAATGTTTAATCCCACCCCTTGCAGGTGAAGACACAGAGGTAAAATGCTTAACTCAAAACTCACTGAGTGCAGAACTCAGGCCTGCTGAGCCGGGGACATGGGCCTCTTCGGGGTAGAGGTTGTTAGTGGACAGATGTTCTACATAGTTGAAAACAGCCACTTCCTAATCCTGCAGGGTGTCAGAGGGAAGGATACCGAGATCTCTCCCCAAAACAGGCACCCACACATCTCTCACTCATCTGCATTTCTGTCCTTCAGCCCCGCACTCATACCTTTCTCTGTCCTATTCCTCGTATCCCTTTTTTCCCCTTAGAACCATCTTTTCATTAACATAAAATGACCCAGAGGAAAGAAGACCAGCATTTCAAAAGGTGAAATGTTTGTGTCCCTTTTTTCCCTCCTGAGACAAACTTTTGAAATCTGATCCCTCGGCTGCACACCTCTGCCGAAGTATTTCTCTCTCTGTTCGAGCAGCTTCCTTTTCTCCCCACGACGATGCTGTTTGGGCACTTGTACGGGTCACCCCAGCCTGGAAGGACCAGGCGCAAACTTGGTCTCTCCCAGCGAGCATTGCCCAAGCTCTTCCCTACACATCTTGGCAAATCGGCATCCCGCCTGCTTGCTCGGGTCTCTCTGGTCCTCACTCTATTCTCCGCTCAGAAGGAAGAACCATCAGGCCCCCTCTAGCAGGTGGCAGCCGCCAACAGCAAGCCAGCGGCCTTGACGGTCTAGTCCAACAGGTTCCCCTGCTTTATTTTCTCTTGCTTCTGCAGTGCCAAGAGGGGAGGACTGGAATACTTCAGATATTTCCCGCTCCCAGTCTTCCTGGGTACTAAGCATTCTGACCACCAGGCTCCCGGCAGAGGCAGCAGTCGGATTTTCTGGGATGTTCGGCCCTCCCATCCTCCATACCACTTCCACTGGCAGCTGTCTCCCCTCCCCACCCTGCAAGTGTTGGTAGAATTCCACTGACCTCAACATTCCTAGAGGGGCTGGGATTGGCATGGACATCCAACCTTGAAGGGAATGCAACAGAGCGAACCATCTTGGGCACTACCCCTGTGGGCAGTGTGTATCATCCGAGTTCAGAGAATAGGTGGTCTGAGTAAGCAAGTCAGATGGGTTTAGCTCAGCAGATCAGCCAGGCCAGTCTCCTGCCTCTGACAGTGGCACAAAGGGCTATTTTGTGAGAAAACATTGTTGCTCTCTACCACGTCAACCTCAAACGTTGAGGATTACTGCACACGCCATTCTGGTTTTCCTTAACAGTATGTTTATCTGGCACTGTCTCCAATTTCTCTATTTTGGGCCTCAATCATCCGTCACAGTGTTTTTGTATTAAATAATCTAAAGGAAAGAGCATTAGTTAGGCTCAGAGTCAGGAGTCGTGGGTTCTTTCTGTAGCTCTGTCATATGGTAAGGTATGACTTTGGGCATTTACCTTCTCTGGGCCTTCATTTAAAACAGTGGGGTCTGGATTTGATTACAACCGTGTTCTAAAACTCCATGAGTCTTCTTTAAACTACTACTGAATAGTATAGTAAATAGAAAATAGTATTTAAAATAATATCATATGACACAACTAAGGAGCCCGTGAGCCGCAACTAAGGAGCCTACCTGCCACAACTAAGACCCAGCACAACCAAGTAAATAATAAATAAATAAATAGTAAAATAATATCGTATGATACTGTTTCCCCCACAATTGCCCCTGCATTACTTTGGTTCAACTTTAAGGAAATACCTCTATTTCTAGTCTTATAGGTTTACCCTACTGATTACAGACCTATTGTCTTTTTTTTCTTTAATCTTTCTTTCTTTCTTTGGCTGCATCAGGTCTTTGTTGCGGCTCTCTAGTTGTGGCGTGCGGGCTTAGTTGCCCTGAGGCATGTGGGATCTTAATTCCCCGACCAGGGATCAAACCTGAGTCCCCTGCATTGGAAGGCGGATTCTTAACCACTGGACCACCAGGGAAGTCCCTTTTTTTTCTCTTTATAAATCTACTTTTATAAACTTTCCAACAAGGTCTCAAGATGCTCTTGTTTTTGTTACCTATCTCTAAGAGAGATTATTTTTGTTGCCTATCTCTAAGAGAGACCTCAGCCCTGAAGGAAGTAATCCGAACTCAAGGCAGGATAATGGTGTTTACTGTTTACCCCACAGTCTGGTGGCTTTGTGACAGCAGCAGCACACTGAGTTTGTGTCTTTGGGGGGGCTGCCCACAATCCCTCCCAAGATGCCTTTCCTGTGTTATAAATAGGAATTCAGAGTCCATCATCTTATAAACATTTGAAACTTTCCCCCCAATATTTTACTCTTTGCCACATGAGTACATATCTCCCACTCTTTGCACATTCACAGAGCTTTGTGAGATCTTTTGGTTGTTCATCCCCTTGGATCTTTATCACCTGGAAGAGGAATCATCTACAGAATTGAAAGTTGTACCATATATTTCCACTTCCATGTTATTTAAAATTTTTTTTTGTATCTATTTATTTAGTTGGTTGCACCAGGTCTTAGTTGCAGCTCGCCAGCTCCTTAGCTGTGGCATGCCTGTGGGATCTAGTTCCCTGACCAGGGATCGAACCCAGGCTCCCTGCATTGGGAGTGCAGAGTCCTATCCACTGCACCACCAGGAAAGTCCCCATGTTATTTTTCCAAATGTTGAAAAAAAACAAACTCTCATACTCATCCTGCTCCCTGGGAGAGGGTAGCAGTTGGTGGGGGACGGTGAGTGAGGAATGAGATGCAGATCCTACCTGAAGGACGGGAAAACTTAGCATTTTGTGTGTGTATGTGTGACTCAAAATTTTTATAGATTATACTCCATTTATAGTTATTATAAAATATTGGCTATATTCCGCGTGCTCTACAATATATCCTTGTGGCTTATTTATTTTATACAGAGTAGTTTGTACCATTAGCATTTTGTTTTAACGTGAATTTTAGTGGCAGGTTATACAGGAGTTGGTAACAAAGTCATGATTAGACTCACATCTCTTCATTACTTTCCCCACTCCATCACATTTAAGCATTTACTCGTGGACTGAGTGGCTCCTATAGGCCAAGCACTAGGCTAGATGCCAAGAAAAATGGTGAATAAAACTCACCCTGCCCTTGAGGGATTTGCAGACTAGACGGCTACACACATGGGCAGCTGCAGGCCTGGGTGAGGATGCCAGGGTAGGAGTGGGCCCAGAGTGGGGCGGTCAGGGGAGGCTTCTCAGAGCGGAGATGTTTAAGCTGGAAGGCAGGAGGTGGGTCAGTGGAGAATTATCCTGATTGAAGGAATAAGTACCTGAAGAAGCACACAGTCTAGGACCTCCCAATGGCTCAAGACAGTGGGAGCTCAGAGCGCGGGGCTGGATCTATCGGCAGATGCTGAACACGATGGTCTGCTAAAATGTGTGAACGTTCTCTTGAGGGCAGTGGGAAGTCATTAGAGGGATTTTTCAAGTAGGGGAATATCATGACCATATTATCTTATTTACTTTAGAAAAATCACTTGGAGTTTTCTAAGGCTAAGGCCCAGAGACGTTAGGTACTTTGTTGAAGTAAACCAAGCAGGAGACCATAGATTCAGCTAAGATGGTGGTCTTCGAAAGGAGGGAAGTGGGTAGATCAGAGACATAAATGAAAGAGGTAGAGACCACAGGACTCGATGATTTGTTGATTGTCGGGAGTTAGGAAAAGGGAGGAATCAATGATGCAATTCAGGTTTCTGGGCCAGGGTGCTGAGCTAGAGAGGGCCAGGAGAAGTTTCTAATGATGCGTGCAAAGCTGGATGAAGCCTTGATTCTCAGGGCCACCTTAACGCAGTGCTGAGTTTCCCAATCCTGGAGGACTCAGAATGATGAGGGACTATTTTAAGAATGAAGTGGGTTTTCTGTGCCTCCGTGGCCCACTCACCTTTGGGTCAAGAGTGCTGGGGCGGACTTCCCTGGTGGCGCAGTGGTTGAGAGTCCGCCTGCCTGTGCAGGGGACACGGGTCTGAGCCCCGGTCCGGGAGGATCCCACATGCCGCCGAGCAACTAAGCCCGGGCGCCACAACTGCTGAGCCGGCGCTCTGGAGCCCGCGAGCCACAACTACTGAGCCCACGTGCCATAACTACTGAAGCCCACGCGCCTAGAGCCCCTGCTCCGCAACAAGAGAAGCCCCCGCAATGAGAAGCCCGCGCACCGCAACGAAGAGTAGCCCCCGCTCACCGCAACTGGAGAAAGCCTGCGCGCAGCAACGAAGACCCAACGCAGCCAAAAATAAATAAATGAATAAATAAATTTATTTTTTTAAAAAAAGAGTGCTGGGGCGCTACCCCTTGAGGAGATTCTCTGACCTCTCAAATGTTCCGTTGAAATTTCTCCTCAATAATTGGTAAAGGACATCAGTTTTCTCACTTCCCACACAGACCCTAGAAGGAAGCAGTACTGCACAGTTCGGCTACAGCTGTCATTTTGCTACCTTTGGAATGTATCTTTTTGAGATTGTTGGTTTTTAGTGCCAAAGCAGAGACCATAAGGAGACATCCACGCCGGACGTCATGTAAAGGGGTTGGGCTTTGGAGCCAGAGAGACTAAGTGGGTCAGCCTAGGCGACCTTAATTTCCTGCTCCGTAAAATAAGAAAAGTAGCACCCACGCCAAGGACTTGCTGCGAGAATTACAAGGAGGTAAAAGCATTTTCGGTGCCTAGCACGTGTAAATGCCCACTAAGTATTAGTTTCTGCCCTCCTCCCCACCCCCATCCGTGGACACTGACCCCTGAACAACACTGCCTTCTCAGTCTGATGGGAGAAGCCCCGCGCTGCCCTTCCCTTTACTGTCTCGCTAACAAATGGGAGGGTTTGGGGGCTTCCCTGGCGGTCCAGGGGGTAAGACTCCGCGCTTCCAATGCGAGGAGGGAGGAGCGAGGAGGGAGGAGGGGGCAGGTCCGATCCCTGGTCGGAAAACTAACATCCCACGTGCTGCGCAACCAATAAATAAATAAATAAATACTTTAAAATGGGTGGGATCTTTTTGTTTGTTTTTTAAAATTTCTTAGGCAACAGAGAGAAAGGAAGAGAAAAGGAAAGAAGAGAGGAGGGGGAAGGGATCCGAATTAAACTTGGGAACTTTTCTAAGTGTAAGTTTTGCCTAAAAGCTCTTTCAAGTGTCTTAACATCGGTTCTTTCTCAACTACAAATGTTAACCTATGGCTTGTGACAATCGTATGGGTCTTTGGTAGCACAGTTAAGACTAAGAATACTTGAACTGAGGGAGAATACCAGGCTCATGAGTAAGACAGTGGCTTCCCTCCCTTCATAGGCTGACTCGGCTTCACCTGTCTGTCCTTGAATCTTAGAGTTCTAAGCTATGATGCGATCGGCAGCTCACTGTAGAAAAATGCGGGTCTTCTGCCTTGAGTCCTCTTCAGATCTTTCTGCTTTGGGAGATATGCATGTACATTCTTTCTTACTACTCTTTCTGGTTTTAGATAGCATCTGACTCTTGCATTTAGGGCTCACAACCCGCCTCAGGCTAACTTTCTTAGATGTTGGATAGATTCAGGGAACATTTTTGAGTGGAACACTCTTTGGCACTGGCTTCTGCTTCGGTAGCCGTCCCCCTTCCCCTCTTTGGCATTCTTTCCTTCTGTTGCTCTAGCAGTTCTTCCTCTAATCTCATTTGTGTTCTTTTGCTCCATCAAAAAAAAAAAAAAAAGGCAAAAAAACCCTTTGAAAAAGATAGGAGGCTCGATTTTAGCCATTGAAGAATTTATAGCCACATAAAGATATTCTTTGAGTCTTCTAATTATCTTTAGGAAACATGTAGCTTTTAAAGACACCTTGTTACCATATAATATTTAGGTCAGGATATAGTTTCTATCTGCAAAAGATTACATTTCTTTAGGTAAGGTAAGAAAACATAAGACGAAAAATGATTCAAGAGACTAATACTACGCTTCTTTTAAAACATGGGCAGGAAACCATAGAGGTAGCCTGACAAAAATCCATTCTTCTGCTTCGGATGAGATTATTGATTTTCTTAGTTACTATTTTTCCCTGAAGTGTTGAAATAAGTGCCTTTTGATGCCTGGGCTTGAGAAAAACTTGTTCCTCACAGCCACTTGGCAAGTATAAATCCCAGGAACTAGGTGCTTTAAGTACTGTGTTTGTGAAGCAGGAACTGCTGTTAGTAGGGCGCGGGCGGGGAGGAGCGAGGCTGGGGAGGGAGGGAGCGCGGAGCGCTGGGGCTAGAAACCCTAGCAGCGGGTGGGAGTGACCCAGACGGGAGAGCCGGTCCTTGCTGGGGCCTTGCAGGTCCGCCTTGCTTGACTTCCCCTGTCCCACCACTGCCGGCTCCACCCAGGGAATCCTTGTCACCCATACTGCTCCCAATAAATCTGGAGTGGTTTCAGGCAAATCTGAACTAGTTGTACCCAAATGTAAAACCTAGATTGAATTTGTTGAATTCTTCGATGGCGCCCATTTTGGTGCCAAAATGAATTTGCTACACAAGAAGGAGTACCATTTTGGGGGAGTTTATGAATTTTTGTGATATCTGGTAATATGCAGGAAAAAAGTGTGTTAACCTCAAAATCTGCCACATGAATGCAACCGATTAGAAACCTGGTGTTACTGTTTTGACTTTAAGGACTTTTCATAAGATCCGGGAATTTAAAAAATAAATATATTTACAAGCTTCTGAACTATAACAACCTTACCCAGTAAAAAGCAAAAAAGAAAATCTGTGAAAACAGCAGTTCATCAAACCACTGCCCCAGATCGTCAGGATAGGGGCCAACCTGAATAGAATTTAACCACATAAAGTTGCCAATATCCACTGATTTTGACCAACAAAGATGACAACACAACAATAGGTTTTGCTCCATGTCGTACTAGGATGTAATTCAATCTATGAAGGGAAGGGAATTGTAGACATGGTTTATTAAAATTGAGTATCAACGGTGTGATAGGTGTGGACAGAAAATCGAACCTCACCTTGACATTCAGCTATCATTTACTGAGTACCTGTGATGGGCAAAGAGTGCTGGAGAAACAAGATGAGTAAAACAACATAATATGTAATATATTTATATAGGTTATAAAATATATAATAATCTATTGTCATTATATTTATAACACTATAAAAGCCATTAGAAAGGTACAACCAAAAGTGACAGAGCTCAAAAATGAAAGACGAATGCATCTCAAGTTGAGGTTGTTAAACGGTTGGGAAAGTTTTAAAAGACAGGTTGGATTTAGCAGCACAGGTGGGGAAGGACGCTTACAAAGCAAAGTGTGGCCAGAAGCTCAAAAGTAGGAAAGTACAAGGTCCAGTTTGATTGGAAATTAGGAAAGCAGTGGGAGGGAAAGCAAGGGAGAAATTTTGCCTGACTAGGGAAGGCCTTGAAGGCCAGGTGAGGATCTTGTAGTTAATTGGGAAGAAAATGTTGTAATTAAATGGAAAGTTTTTAAGCAGTGGTGGAGCTTTATGCATTAGGAAAATATTAATAATACCAGTTTTTAAAATAATCTAAAATAAACAGCCAACATCTGGTGCTCATTTACAGAACTCTGAGCAATTTGCATACTAGGCTCAGCTCTTTATGTATATGAGCTAATTTAAACTCACAACTTCCCTTTGAAAGGGGTATTATCATTTTACAAAAGCAGCTGAGCCTCAGAGAAGTTAATTCACTCTGCCCAAGGCAACACAGCTAGCTAGTGCAAAGGCCAGGATTTTAACCTAGTAGTGTCTGGTTCCAAAGCCACCATTCTTAACCACAAAATAATAAAGGCCAGAACTAGAGTTGGGGGCAATAGAAATGAAAATAAAGGTGTGGGGCGTTGATTCAAAAGTACTGTGACATAGGTGTTACAGAATTTGATGTGAGGGAAGAGGAAGAGGGGGAATTAGACTCCTAGAATTGGAGCTGGTGTGGGAAGTCGGCAAGTAGGGAAATCAGAAAGGGGTCTGGCTTAGAGAGCAAACCTGTGAGCTTGAGAAACTGGTACACGGTGGGGTCCAGGATAGAGCCTAAGGCTGAAAGGGAAACTTAGAGTCATTTACATAGAAATGGAGGTTAAAACTCCACGTGGAGTTGGTCACGGGGGTCTCTAAGAGAGCAGAGAAGCAAAGAGAAGATGACTCAGGACTGAATTATGGGAAAAGAAGGAATAGTGATTAAAGAAGATACAGCAGTAGTGATGAGAGGTAACAAGGTTTTCGTGTAAACACTGATACTTTTCCTCCTAGCACATACCTGATTCTGATTTGTGTTAACAGGGTGGTCATATTTGGATGACAGTAGAAACACCTTAACTTTAGGGCCATGATAAATGTGCATGATTTTTATATATAGTGTATATCTCTTTACAGGGAAGAATTTCTAGAGTAACGACGAGGTCTGAATTTCTTTAAATGATGTAAATCTTTGAGTCTTCTATTAGCAAATTTCTTCTCTTAAAAAATTGGAGTTTTTGTTTCTAATTTTAGAAGTAGTATAAATTGTAGAAAACTAACGAAATATTGACGAGTCTAAGGAGAAAGCAAAGCTTACCTTTCACCTGAAATAAACACTATTAATGTTTTTTAGTATATTCTTCCAATCTTTGTTGGATTCACATACACACTTTTCTTTCAAACCAGGGATCCTTCTGAAAATAGTCTTTGTCATGATAAGGTAATATGAATATTTTTACGTGGCATTAAATTTAGTATTCATAACAATTTGATAGTGTCATAATAATAAACCATCATGAGGATGGACCAAAACGTATTAAACCAACCCACTCTCATTGAACATCTAGGTTGTTGACACATTATAGATAATTCTGCAGTTAATATTCTTATTCACATCTTTGTGCCTTTTACTTATTTCTGATTATTTTCTTAGTATTTTTTGAAGCAAAATCACTGGTCAAATGCCATGAATGTTTCCAAGGCAGGGTTCTGTTCCTGAATGTGACTATCAATTTGCTGGTAGTACTTTTGTTAGAATATACTAAATCATGCTATCTCCTTCCTACTTCCTTATTTCCGTTCTTGGAAAGCAAAAGGAAACCTTAGAACAAGGATCAACAGCAACCTTTCAAAAAAAAGCATACAGGTTTTTCGTTGTTGTTGATTTTTTTTTTCAACACCTTCATGAACAACAGGTATGGGTTGGCGGTCACCTTCTATTTAGCCCACAAGCCATTTTGGGCGCTGTTTTTTAAACAAAAAGGCTGTCTTTGGGGGAGCTGAGGCCATCTTCCCATCGGTGCAGCTTCTGCTGGCAGAGACTCCTGCTCTCCGCCTCTGACAAAGACAAATCCAAGGTGGTGAACCCCACCCAGGTGAGGAAGGTGTTTATCAGGTCTGCTAGGATTTCTCTCCTACGCCTCGGGGGTTTTCAGACGTCTCCTTTGCATTTCCTGGAGGCCAGGAGCGCCTGATTTTGTCTTGGTCTCCCAGGCAGAGCAAGGCGCTCTCCTTTCCTGTCTCCAGACTGTTTCTCTGGACTTGGGACGGTCCACAGTCTTGGCACCAGCCTCCTTAAGTGTGCGGGGAGCCCTGGTCGCAGGTCCTGGATTCCAGGCGTCTGTCCTGGCCTTTCCTCCCTTCAGTCCCATCCCATCAGCGGGCAGCACCCACACTTGTCACTTAGGGCTGAAGTTACCCTTGATGGGAAATGGGGCTTCTTTACTCGGGCTTTAATGCAATGTTTTGCAAACTGCAGAGCCCATTGGCGAGGGTTGGAAAGTAAACTTAGGACTTTAAGAAAAAAAAATGTCAGACTCCATCACAATGGTAGGTATTGTTTCATGAAACTGTTTTCAAGTTTGTTTGTTTGTTTTGCCACACTACTCAGCTTGTGGGATCTTAGTTCCCTGACCAGGAGTTGAACCCGCGCCCCCTGCAGTGGAAGCGTGAAGTCTTAACCACTGGACCGCCAGGGAAGTCCCATAAATTTGTTTTGTTTTGTTTTGTTTTGGCCACACCGCGCGGCTTGTAGGATCTTAGTTCCCTGACCAGGGATCGTCGAACCCGGGCCCTCGGCAGTGAAAGCTCGGAGTCCTAACCACTGGACCACCAGGGAATTCCCATACATTTTTTCAAGTTTTATATATGCAAAATGTATGTGTCCTATTCAAAAATCTTGAGAGTCGAGGCTGTAAACTCACGTCAGATTCCCATGAGGATATGGGTTATATTTAGGTGGGAAAATGTGATCATTTTTTATTTTATTAGCTAGGCTAATAACTGGAAGGTCATGCGGCTTAGTGGAGAAAACTTCAGCTTTGGAGGCAGAACTGGGTTTACTATTACTCTCTCACTAGCTGTGTGACCTTGGACAACTTAAGGGATCTCTCTGAGCCTCCTTAGAATTATTTGTAGAAGAGAGATAAGCATCCTGGCCTATAGGATCGCTGTGAGGATTAAACGAAATTATCTGTGTAAAGTGCTCAGCATACAGGAGAGATAGGATCTATAAAGCTTACTTTCGTCTGGGCTGTAGGACATCCTCTGCAGCACAGCCAGACTCTGTTTCACGTCAGGAGTACATGCTACCTGTGACAGCACCAAACGTGGTTCTGTTCCTCACCGGAGGCAGCCCTCTAGTTCAGTTTCCCGCTCTGTGTCCTGTGTGATGATAATAAGCGTTTCCTACGAAAAGAGTCTCTGAGGAAGGACGTTTCCGAATCGCAGGTCGTAGTGCTGAAATTCTAAGGACCCAACTCAGGACTGGCAAAACTCAAATGTCCGCAGGAGCCAGGCGGGCAAGACGGCAGGCCAGGTGCTTAGGGAACGGTGGGGCTGCGCAGAAGACAGAACACACCTCCTCTGAGGGAGGCGGCCCCTGTTCACTCCACAGTATCGTAACCCTGCCCAGCCATGGAGCCAAGGTTATCGGATCTCTGATTTTTCAAAAGAAGCCAAATATCTGGATTTTTTTTAACGTGAAAAAAAAAAAATCCAACTTTTTAAAAACACCATGTTAACCAATTGGCACATCTGAGGGTCACATAAGCCAGAGGCCCTGCCGGTTTGCACCGTCTGACCTAACACTTCACGGCTCAGCCGACAGTACAGTCACCTCAGGCGCTCGAGGGAAACCTCCCAAGGTACCCCTGGAGAGTGCTCTTTTAACATAATTTTGTAGCAAAAACACACTTTAAGCACAGAATATATAAGTCCACTAATAGAAGAAATTTCCACCGAATGAAGAGGAAGAACATCATTTTCACGAGGCAGCAGGAAAATACGGGGCAAAATTAGCAAGTGGGTAGCGATCCGTCGTCCCTTTCTGTGTTTGTTTCATAAAACATTAATTTGTTTCTTAAAAAACAGCTTTATTGAGAGATAATTCACATACGTACAATCTGATGATTTTTGGTGTCTTCAGAGTTGCGCAACCATTACTATGATGTAATTTTAGATCATTTTCATCTTCTTAAAAGAAGCTTCACACCCACCAGCAGTTACCCCCCTTCCCCCCATCCTCCACCCCTGGCTACCCTTAATCTACTTTCCGTCTTTATAAATTTCCTCTTCTGGACATTTCATATAAATGGAACCGTACAATATGTGGGTTTTTGTGTGTGTGTCTGGCTTCTTTCACTTATCATAATGTTTTCAAGGTTCATCCACGTTGTAACATGTGTCACTACTTCAGTCCACTCTATCGACGAATAATATTCAATCACAAAGATACACTACATTTTATTCATCCCCTCAACAGTTGATGAACATTTGGGTTGCTTTTTGACTATCACAAATCATGCTGCTATGAACATTTATGTGTAGGTTTTTGTGTGGACATGTTTTTGTTTCTCTTGGGTACATACCTAGGAGTGGAATTGCTGGGCCACGTGGTAACTCTATGTTTAACCTTGGGAGGAACTGTCAGACTGTTTTCCAAATCGGCTGCACCGTTTTACATTCCCACCAGCAGTGTATGATGCCACCAATTTCTCCATTTTCACTCATGCTCCCCATGTCTGTCTTTTTGATCATAGCCATCCTAGCAGGTGAGCTAAGACATTTGTTTTTAAGGTTTATGGCACTTCTCATGGGGCAGCTGAATTTGGCCTGTTGACGTGGTTCTTGAGATCAAGACCTAAAATACTGATCTTTTCTGAATTTAGATCACCATTTTATAAAAACATTTGCTAATGAGTGTCCCCCTCTTCATGTGTACCATTCTTTGGCTAACCAGAGAATAGGAACCTTATTAAGAAAAGGTAATTTTTCTTCCTTATTCACCAGTGAAATATTACAATTCTAGAGATATTATTGGTATAAATTCGCTTCTGGGAATTCCCTGGCAGTCCAGTGGTTAGGACTCTGTGCTTTCACTGTGGAGAGCTGGGGTTCAATCCCTGGTCAGGAACTGGGATCCCGCAAGCCGCAGAGCGGCAACCCAGAAAAAAAAAAAAAAATCACTTCCATACCGTTTTCTTTGCCTCAGCCATCAGTGCTGCCCACAGCTGAAGCCACTGATTTCCCCACCTGCAAGCCACATTGGCACAGAAGACTCGGGCCTAGGCAGAAGTACTTAAGCAGCCCAGGACAAGGTTCCCCTTCTCCACACGCTGACAGATATAATAACACCACCTCTCTGCCTTCCTCGGGTCTTTCTTTGTGCCCATCTGTTTAATCCTGTAATGTCCTTGCAAGTGAGAGGAAGCAGCACTACATCTAAGCAAGAGTTAGGGAAATGAGCACAGACCTTAGTGGCTACCGAGGCCACACGCGGTGGATGAGGGGTGGGACTCAGTGTCCTGGGTCACAACCTGTACACTTTTCTCTGCCTGAATTCCTCTCCTTTATTGTCAGCATCCAAAAAGAAAAAAAAAGAAGAAGGTTTTAAGTGTACAGGATCCTTAGTGCGGCTGACCTCATCAGACATTTCGGTTTACTGTTTCTATTCCTTTTCAGAAACTGGCCCTTTCTGAGAAGGAGAGACAACAGAGAATTCATATAACTTGACTTTAGGCTTCATTGCATGAGGAGGAATCAATATCCTCCAGCCAAAGACTTACAGCCCCCTGTCTGCTTTTTGTATTTTTTTACATTAGAGTTGTTTCAAAGGCCCACTGGAAGCAACCTTTGGGCAGACATTCTTGCAGTTTTCTGTGATAAATTCTTATTTGGCTTGCCATAGTTCACTGTATCCAACTAGGAATAACCTTGGCCTAGTTGGGAGCTGGTAAATACTACAAATATATGTGTTTGTCTTTATTTGCGATTGCCCCTAGCCCCCAACTCCACCTTCCTCTTTTTAAGTTATAAGAATGAGGTGCAGTTGACATCCATCCTCAATATTAATCCTAACATTTACGTATTGTTCTATTTTCCTGCCTTCTGATTTAGAAATACCCCAATGTTTATTGCCAAAGATGGAAGAGGAAGATTAAAACAATAATTTGCAGTAAGTACTCTTTCAGCTATTAAATCATTTATTCAACAGACTTTATTTACTGCCTGCTGTATGCCAGGCACTGTGCTAGGTGCTTGGGATGCAAAGATAAGATAGGATTCCTGCCTTTAAGGGGTGCATTGCCATGGGACAAACAGACATATAACTGGATAATTACAATTGTGAGCACAGTAATTAATGTACAGAATATTATGAGATTCCAGAAGAGAGGCACTTCTCCTATCTTAGAGGCAGGCTCCAGGAAGGGCATAACCCCTGTTCATGAAAATCTGTAATTTAGTTGGCTAAATTGGGCATGGGAGAGAGTGTTCAGGCTTTTTGAATTAGATAACTTCGTAAGTTGGGATTAAAACACCCAATAACCCTAAAGTAAAATATATGCCAATTTGTGGCTAATGATTCATGTTGAAGACGGAGAGGGTCTAATATAATAAAATAAGTGAACGTTAAGGTTGCAGGGTTAGAGCTAGAAGTTGTAGGGTTTACTTAAAAAGTTTCTCTCCTTTTTATGTTCCTCCCTTTGTATCACAAAAAGCAAATAAGAGAAATGTGCCTAGAAGTGCAGGTTTTAATGCTCTGTGACATGGCCTCTGTTATACTTGGGAATAACTGAAGGCACCATCACTAGACTGGATGAGGATTTAGTGCTGTCTGAGGCTAGAATTAAAAAAAAAAAAAAAAAAAACTTAATTTGCAACCACTGCCCTCATATAAAATTAAAATATGAAGAAAAACTCAAGGTTAACTAACTGCACTTGATGTTTTCTAAGTCATGGGTTTGAAGAGGTCTGCATAACATAATTTTAAACCTTTGAAGAAAAAGTTTAATCTTTACAACAAGCCCGTGATCACTTCCATTTTATAGCTGAGAGATTGGAAGCACAAAGGAGTAAAAAAAAAAAAAAAAACTTGCCAGAGATCATACAGCTAGTAAGTAGCAGAGCTGGGATTTGAACCCAGGTCTATTTAAATCCGGTGCCTGTAATTCACCGTACCATCCTGCTGAAATAGAAACCTGTGTGGGCCCATTGCTCTTGAGTTGTTCTGTGACCATAAACTTACCCTGGCAGGAGTAAGCTATTAGAGACAACTGGTAAAAGAACCTAAAAAAATGGTTGGACCAGGGCAAACCCAACACTGCTCCTGGAAAATACTGATAGTGTTATCTTCAGATAATAGTCAAATTTTGATATCACGGATGCCATCTAAAGTGTGGATAATTCTCATGAATATTTTGTAATATAGTCATCGAGAAGATAAAACAGAATTGAAATAAATACCTGGATTTAAAGAAAGCATAAAATTTGATTAATAGAGGGAAGTAAAGAAGAGTAAATATGTGTGAAGGTAACAATATAACGGTTAACTTTAGATGTTTGCTTTTTAAACACCGAGTGTACATTATACTAGTTTATATGGTCTTAATATCATACTTTTTCATGATCATATGACATGCATTGTCCATTCACCAAGACTATAATCCCTGAGACCAATTATGTATTTTTTAATAAAAGGAATAAACATTAACATCATAGGTCAGGAGAGGTTATCTCTAAGTCTATTCTCAAATAGCTAATAAATTTGAGCAAATACATTATGTTATGGATGCTTAGACTGGATATATGAAATAGAATTAACATAATAAAATGAGTGATTTTAACTTTGGTCTGTTACATTTGGAGGAATTGGCTGGTGGGTTTAGAAGTGTATAAACATACCATCAGAGAGTGAAAAAAAGGGAAGTCTGTTATAACTGAATAGGGGTGTGGTCTGCTCAGGCTACAGAGGAATAGATAATAGTTTCATAAAGGGCTGATATAACTGTAGAGTCTTCAGAACTGGCTATTATAGCTAGCACATTTTTCTTTACAGACATAATAAGTATGGCTATTAATACCGCCAGCTTGGTGAGTTAGAGAAACACACTCTCTGCCTCTATCTAATCCTCCGGGTAACAATATACCTACAACTCCTGTAATCCTAGAGCAGTTACATGGATGCACCTAAGTGGTGTGATGGGAGGGAAAGATAGCATCACAAGGATTCGTTTGATTATAACAGTAATCCACACCAAGTCAAATAAAACAGCCAAACAGTTAAAAAGGTGGTCTCTAATGAATTTGCTAATTCTAGCAGGCCCTCGCAAACATTTCCTGCTAGAGTACCCCATATCAAAACGAAGTGGCTGTGTGCTTTAATTACATGGAATAATCATTTGATTTCCAGGAAGTTGAGACCGTGCTTTGTATTTAAATAAAAAGTTCCAGACGAGCTGTGAAACTCGATCAAACCAAGAAAAGGGTGAAAACTAAATGCCTGTTCGGTGAGTCAAGGTTTCAGCTGCTCAGCAAGCCTGACGACGGTACGGGTTTAGGAGCCCAGAAAAGGGGTGTTTTAAAGCCGGCTGACTGGATCGTGTCACTTTCTTGTAGGAAAAGCCCTGCCTTCCCAGAGATCTAGAGTGTAATGCAACCATATGTTGCTGAGGAGCTCGAATCTTGGCTGCCTTCGCCCCTCTGCACGAGCAGAAACCCCGGTTTTCAGGGGCCGTGATCTCATCGTGTCGCTCTCACTTTTGAAGGTCTGTTAAAGAGTCTGGGGCCTCTTATCTTAACGGCTTTGGAAGTGAGTTTGGGGTGAGAAGGGGGGGGAGGCCTGTGGGTGTCTCTTTTGCCTGAGGAGTTGGAGACACTTGTGGAAAAGTCAGGCCCTTTTCGCTCCGGCGGCCGCTCGGGCGTGGGGCTGGCTTGGGTTAGACACATGCACACATACACCATAGAGCTCTGCTTTCCCGTAGCAGCTGCTGCCTCTGCCTCTGCCTCTCCCGCCTCAGCCTCTTTGCCCGGCATACACACACATTCAGATTTGCGCGCTGTTTCAATCCTTGATGACGTGTCCCCGGAGACAGCCAATAGCAAACGGGCTCTGGTCAGGACAATGGGAGGTATCGGGCCAATGAGCGAGCCCCGTGAGTTGGCGGTAGCCAATAGGAGCCGCGCTGGCTGGAGAGTAATGTTACAGAGCGGAGAGAGTGAGGAGGCTGCGTCTGGCTCCCGCTCTCACAGCCATTGCAGTACATTGAGCTCCATAGAGACAGCGCCGGGGCAAGTGAGAGCCGGACGGGCACTGGGCGACTCTGTGCCTCGCGGAAGGTGAGTCTGGGGCAGCGCCGCGGCGGGGAGAGCGCCTCCGGCAGCTCCCCAGCCCGCGCGGCGGCCGGATCCCCGCGGCCGGGAGCCGGCGGGTCAGGATCCACACAAAGGCAAATGAGGGGGGACCGTGGGGGGAACTGCGCACGGAGCGAGCCTCCCCTCGGGCGCCGGGAGCCCGGCCGCGCGCCGGAGCCCCGGCCCCCGGGCCGCCGGAGGCGCCGCGAGCCCCGAGCCCCGCGAGTTTCCACCCCCGGCGGCGTCCGCGCTGACTGGCGCAAAAAAATTTTTTTTCATTAAAAAAATTTTTTAACGTGTTTCGGCCCCCGGGCCGAGCGTTCGGGCGGCCGGCGTGCGCGGGGGGCGGCGGGCCGGCGGGCGGGCGGGCGGCGCTTCACGGCTGCATTGGCCGCCGCAGAGCCGGGCGCCGGCGGCGGGCGAGCGCGGGCGGCGGGCGCTGCGGGCGGGCGGGCGGCGGCGGCGCGGGGCCGGGGCCGGGGGCGGCGGCGCGGGGCCGGGCCCGCCGGCCTGAGCCCGAGCCCGAGCCAGTGCCCGGGCGCGGCAGCGGCGGCGGCGGCCCGGCGGCGGGGGGAGCGGCGCCGCGGCGCTCGCTGGAACATGGCTGACTCGGCCCGGCGCTGCTGGCTGGAGAGAAAACAAGGCGGGCGGGCGCGGGCGGGGGAGCTGGGCGCAGCAGTTCCGAGGCAACTTTTTTTTTCGTCTTCTCACAGCCCCGCGTCGTCCGTGCGGGGGCAGCGGGGCGCGCGGGTCGCGCGGAGGGAGAAGGGGAGCGGCGGGCCGGGGGCGCCTCCCGGGGCGGCCCCCCCCGCGGGTGGCGGGCGGGGGGAGGGTCCGGCCGCGCGCCCCCCGCCCCTCCCCCCGGCCGTCATGGCCGAGTGTGTGCGCCAGAGCGCGGCGCGCACCCCGCCCGCCTGCGCTCGCACTCACACTCTCGCACACTCACTGGCGCACAGACACACACACACACACACACACACACACAAAGGGAAGGAGCCATATTCTCGCTCGCGCTCGCCCTCGCGGCGGCGGCGGCGGCGGCGCAGGCGGGGAAGACGCGCAGCGGCCATTCCGTGCGCGCCGGCCCCGGCGGCCGCGGGCGGAGCCAGCCCCCATTTCGAGCGGGGCTGCTCCCTCCGCCGAGCCGACAAAATGGGGGAGGCCGGCAGGCCTGCGCGGGCGGCGGGCGGCCGGGCGCACGTGGCGGCGCCGCGCGGGGCGGGGAGCCGGGCCCGGGGGCCGGGCCGCGGCCCCCGCCGCCCGGGCGGCCTCCCCTCGCGGCCCCGCAGCGGGCGGGCGGGCGGCCCGGGGGGGGGGGGCCCGGTGGCGGGAAGGTGTGCGGAGCCCGCCCCGCGCGGCGCCCCGACTTCCACGGCTCAGAAAAAAAATACTGCCTGGTGGGGGAGGGGGGCAGCCCGAGCAGCGAGCAGGAGTGGCTTTTGTCCCTCATCCTTGTTTACTCGAAGAAACTTCAGACCGGACGTGTTTAGTCAGAACCGAAATGCGTCTCGGGGCCAAGCCGATAGCAAAGGAAGCTGCCTGGCGGTGGCAGCCGCGCAGATAGCGCCGCCATCCCCCAGCCCGGGCCCGAGCGCTGGCGCTCCTCCCGCTCCCTCCTCCCGGCAAACTTTTATGCCGAGAGAGTATTTTTCAGTGATCCCTGGGACAGCTTTAGGTGAGCCGTGGACTTGGCCCACGATCCGGAAAGGTCTGCCCGCTTTGGCTCTCACCTATTTGTTCCTTACGTAGCGCGGAGCCGTGAATCGGCAGCGTCGCTTTTCTGACCTTTGGTTTTGTTGATTGAAAACGGTTTTTTGCATTTAGTTCTTCGTTTCTTTTAAATGACCGGTTGGGTGTTCACCCAGAACAGATACAGGCAGCGAAGTAACAAGCGCCGTGTGAGTATACCGCTGTGTCTCCGCTTTTTGGAGATCACACTCAAGGACCGTTTTTCGCGTGGTGTAGCCTTTTCTAGGAATTGACGATCACTGCCATTTTCTGTGGTATTATGAGGGGTTAATGCCACTGCCGCGTTAAACAACCAGCGCCTTGCTTTTCATTCCCTCTCCAAGAAGTTAGAGTGCTCTGAAATGCCGTAAATTTCATTGTTAACATTACGCGTCTGTTTATTTTTTAGAAAAATAATTAAGCATGGGCAAAGGAGATCCTAAGAAGCCGAGAGGCAAAATGTCATCATATGCCTTCTTTGTGCAAACTTGCCGGGAGGAGCACAAGAAGAAGCATCCAGATGCTTCCGTCAACTTCTCAGAGTTTTCTAAGAAGTGCTCAGAGAGGTGGAAGGTAAGAGGGCCTAAAACGTACTAAGCAGGTACGAAAGGGTGACGTCCACATTGGGATTTCTCAAAAGCCTCGGTGCAATTTGCATAACGTGAGTGGTGGTGTTGGAACAGGCTGCTAAATATTCAGCAAAGGACACTGGGTTTGTTCATTTTAATACTTAAGAGGACAACTTGTTAAAACTTTGTTGTCGAGTTAAGTTCACGAGTTGTTATTTTATAGACCATGTCTGCTAAAGAGAAAGGAAAGTTTGAAGACATGGCAAAGGCGGACAAGGCCCGTTATGAAAGAGAAATGAAAACTTATATCCCTCCTAAAGGGGAAACAAAAAAGAAGTTCAAGGATCCCAATGCACCCAAGAGGCCTCCGTAAGTATCTTGCCTGTTGTTATTTTCAAGGAGTGTTTTGCAGTAGAATCAGACAAATTTAGCAAGCCACCTTGTGGATTTGGAGTCTGTAATCAAAGTTTCTTCGCTAACTCACATTGGTATGTTTAAATTTTGTAAATAAAATTCCTGTTGGATGGCAGTTTTAGTTAGAGCAGTGGAATTGGATTCTGGCCTCCTTCACCCAATATATCTCCTAAGTGTAATTTTAATTTTGCTCCTTTTCTTTCTTGAGAAATACCATCAGTCTGAGAGTAATTTGCAGAATGTTCTCTTGGAACGCTAATAAATAGTGTATGTTCAGCTAGTGGTGTCATAAGTTAAATCATTGTGTAAATTAAGTTTAATGAGGGATATTTAGCATTTTATAACATTTATATCCTGTGAAATACGTGGTAGAAATTAGAAGCAGCTTTTATACAGCAATACAACACAGTTGTTAGTAAACCTACAATTCTAAAATTAAATCTCTCTTTTTAGTTCGGCCTTTTTCTTGTTTTGTTCTGAGTATCGTCCAAAAATCAAAGGAGAACATCCTGGCCTATCCATTGGTGATGTTGCAAAGAAGCTGGGAGAGATGTGGAATAACACTGCTGCAGATGACAAGCAGCCTTATGAGAAGAAGGCCGCTAAGCTGAAGGAAAAGTACGAGAAGGTGAGTATGGATTGGCGTGGTGTAGTGATGGAAGGGTGTGCCAGATGTCAGATGAATGACTATACTTGGTACTGCATCTTAATTTCCTATTACGATTCCTAAGAGTTGGAGGTGTAATGCCGTTTTAAGTATAACAGCTATTCAGTGTGCCATTGGCTGTACTCTTAAGTCCCTTTCCATGTTTTAAAGAACGTAGAAGGTCAAATAAATTGTCAGTGTTGTTTGACTTAACATTATTTGACTCGGGTGGTTTTGTTATTCTCCAGTATCCAGATTGATGAAGATTTTGGTAGTCACTTTGAGTCAAATGGTTTAACTATTTTAAATGATCAGGCACACAACATAAAAATAGGCTGGACCAAATAACGTAGATCTGTATTGTTCATAAACACCCTGAAACACTTATGTTCCCTCCCTTGGATTAAAAAAAAAAAAACTTTACTAAGTCAGAAAGTTATGAGTTTGTTGATCTGTACAGTAAATTGATATAATAAGAAAAAGCTGTAGCCTCTATACTTTGAGTTGAAATATTAAAAGTAAAGTTAGAGTTTAGCTTATTTAGTCATTTTGGAGAAATGTATCTATTTCTAGATGTTTCTTAACCAAATTGCATGCTCAGTGGCAAATAACTTTTTTTTTTTTTTAAGACAAGGTTTTCTACTATGGATTAGGGTCTGACAGTATAAACCTGTAGAATGCGTTTTTGCATTCAGAAGGTGGCAGTGTCTACCCTTTAATCAGTCTCTACATTCTAGTTTTAATAAACTGAACTTAGGATGTGGTACGTGGTTGTACTTCAGTGAGGCATAACAATGCCAATCTCAAACCGTGTCATTCCATGAGTTACGGACTATTTACAATTATAATATTTTCATGTGTGTTTCTGAAAGTCCACAGATGTGAGTCTGCAGGTAATGTGTTATTTTAGTATATCTGAGTCCTTGTTTTTTCATAAAGTTTTGCCATGTTACTTTTATTTCTCTCCTTAACTGTTTTGTCTTTCCAACCACTTTTTTCCTGCCTTTATTTTGGAAGGATATTGCTGCATACCGAGCTAAAGGGAAGCCTGATGCAGCAAAAAAGGGAGTCGTCAAGGCTGAAAAAAGCAAGAAAAAGAAGGAAGAGGAGGAAGATGAGGAAGATGAAGAGGATGAGGAGGAGGAGGAAGATGAAGAGGATGAAGAGGAAGAAGAAGATGATGATGATGAATAAGTTGGTTCTAGCGCAGTTTTTTTTTTTTTCTTGTCTATAAAGCATTTAACCCCCCTGTACACAACTCACTCCTTTTAAAGAAAAAAATTGAAATGTAAGGCTGTGTAAGATTTGTTTTTAAACTGTACAGTGTCTTTTTTTGTATAGTTAACACACTACCGAATGTGTCTTTAGATAGCCCTGTCCTGGTGGTATTTTCAATAGCCACTAACCTTGCCTGGTACAGTATGGGGGTTGTAAATTGGCATGGAAATTTAAAGCAGGTTCTTGTTGGTGCACAGCACAAATTAGTTATATATGGGGATGGTAGTTTTTTCATCTTCAGTTGTCTCTGATGCAGCTTATATGAAATAATTGTTGTTCTGTTAACTGAATACCACTCTGTAATTGCAAAAAAAAGAAAAAAAGTTGCAGCTGTTTTGTTGACATTCTGAATGCTTCTAAGTAAATACAATTTTTTTTATTAGTATTGTTGTCCTTTTCATAGGTCTGAAAATTTTCTTCTTAAGGGGAAGCTAGTCTTTTGCTTTTGCCCATTTGGATCACACGAATTATTACAGTGTTTATCTTTCGTATAGTTAGCTGATAAAAAGCTTTTGTGTACACACCCTGCATACTCATGATGAGGGTAATAAAAGTTTAATTGAGACAGTTTTCATCCATAACTGAAACTCAAATCTTGATCGGTTGATAACAGATTTCACATAGCCCAGGTTCATTTACAAAGTGAAGAGTAACCAATCTACTCACAGCACGGGATTATTAGAATCAAACATTTTGAAAGTCTGTCCTTGAAGGACTAATAGAAAAGTATGTTCTAATCTTTACATGAGGACTCTACATCCTTTAACTCCCATTACCATGTAATGGCAGTTATATTTGCAGTTCCCACGTTTAAGACTGAGAATGTATCCCCAAAAGCGTGAGCTTAAAATACAAGACTGCCATATTATGTTTTTTGTTGTTGTTGTTATTAGTCCCAACAAAGGCTCTGGAGAAAAAGTGCTGGCTGTAAATGTCTTCTCCTGTTTATCTAAATATGGATTGTTTAGGAAACTTGAGATCCTCCATTAAAGGTATTTTTAATTAATTGGGCCAACTTTTAAAATTCTATACCACATTTTAAATCAGGTATATTTTCCTATATTATGGTTTGCCCCTTTATAAATCAAATAGACATGAGGGAAGAAGACACTTAAACTTTGTATTTCAGTATGAATTACCTGATTTATTTGAATTTGATTTTTCTTTACAAAACTCAAGCTCATTCATCAGGGTCATATGTTTATCTGCTTAACAGTTTAGGGAACAATTTGGCAATTTTGTGGTTTTTGAGATTATCGTTCTCTTAAAGTGCCAGTGTTTTAAAATAGCGTTCTTGTAATTTTACACGCTTTTGTGATGGAGTGCTGTTTTGTTATATAATTTTGACTTGGATTCTTTCCATTTGCATTTGTTTTATGTAATTTCAGGAAGAATACTGAACATCTGAGTCCTGGATGATACTAATAAACTAATAATTGCAGAGGTTTTAAATATTAGTTAAATGGCTTTCACTTAAGATTTTAAGGTTTTGTTATATACATATTCTAATCTTATTCTCAGTTAATACCTCTTAGCAACATCATTTAAATAAGTGTAAGGGCGGGCAAAGTTTATCCCTTAAAAAATACTCACTTTACCCTTGTAAATAGGTTAATGGGCTGATAAATATTTTTGTGAAACATTCCATGTGTTCTTATAGGCTGCTGTTTACATGAATCAGGAAAAACTAATTTTGCTTTCAGACTATTAGGTTAAACAAGATAGTTTTCTAAAGCAAGGCACATGTAAGTGAAAAGCAGGAATAGTGATTATAAATCTAAACTTAAGTTTTCTAAGCTAAAGGAGAGGACCGCAGTAGAGGGGCTGAAATTGTGTCAGAATTTATCAAATTTTTAGTCAAGAGGAACAAGCAGTTATCTCATTTACATAGAAGTTTGCTGTAGCTATAGAATCATTGTTTATTGCTAGTAGGTGATCCAGTTAAAACGAATTCTGCCTCAAGGAACTTCAGTGGGTGTCTTGTGACAGCTACTGTTTTTTTAAGATGTTGAGAGCGGGAACAGGTTTTTTTGGGTTAATTGGATTCAGATCTTGACAGGAAGACATGGACAAAAACCCTTTTCAATCTGAAAACATACTAGCTCTGTTTAGTATTTCAACAGTATACCCTGAAACTTGTATGTGCAAAACTCAAGTAAATGGGAGGTAGGAGGCATAACAGATTTTTTTTAAGTGAATGCATAGGAACTATTTTAATGTCTAGAAATAGTTAACAGCACTATGGGGTATAAAGATGTTCTTAACATCAAAAGATTAAACAGTATAAACTTCAGTATTAAGTTGTCTGCATTTTAAAAATTGATACAAAAGCGGCATACTGATTAACACTTAACCAAAGTAATTGTCTCCTAAAGGTTGGGAGCTGTTGCTGGTTAGTGCCTGTAATTGTTCTCATGATCTTCCATCAGGTGTTGATACTTGCTGTTTTTATTAATTAGAGTGAAATCTGAAAAAAAATCTTTCGTGTGTGCTGTGCACCACAGGGGTAAGACTTAAATGATAGAGATGGAAAGTGCCTGTGTCACAGAAGCTGTTCAGATACTTCCCTCACTGCCTGGGGGATTGTAAGTGTTGCTTAGACGGTAGTGTAGTATCTGGCTATATTGAAAACTGCACTGGAAAGACAAGATGGAAATTTTTGAATGGAAAGCGTGGCCAACTCCCTTGCTTGGCATCACATAAACTGTGACAGAAGTTCAGATCTAGGTCTGCTTGGTACAACAGGCCTTCTGAAAGGGCCTGAAATAGCTCTTTTTCAGTACCAGCCAGGTACTTTTTGCATATGATGGTATCACTGTAAATTCGCACAAATCCAGTACAGCTTAAATCAGGATTAACTGCTGCTCAAGTGTGAACCATTGGCCAGTAATTACCTTGCTTAATTAATAAGTTGTGGTTAAGTTATTTTTAAATATTTTCATATTTGTGCTTTGTCATTTTAAAATGACTCTTGAAATGCTTTTAAAGCAACGTAAAAGCCAGGAAACGATCTGGATACCTATGCAACAAAAGATGCAAGCTGGTTCATTTCTTGTCCCCCTCATAGCAAAGACGTGAACAGCAGGGCTAACACTCTCCGGAACCTGGGAAGTTCCCTGGGTCTAAGCCAAGTTGCTCCCTGCAGTAATAAGGCAAAATGTGGCCCTGTTCTAGGAATGCTGCTATTTAACGTTACACCATGACACAGGACAAAGAATGACAGGCATAACTGAACAAGCCACACTCCAGAATGTATAGCCCCATCTTCCAGTGGGTTTCAGTCTGAAATCATACCTACCAGGAGGAAATTTAATCACTTAGGCCTCTAGGCATGTCCATTGGTTTGAACCTTCTGTATTTATCAGTCACCTGCTGAAAAAGGAAGTGGTAATATAGATCTGGAATAAGATGAGGAATTATGATAGACCTTTAAGTGGTGGCGTGAGGTATGTGGAGACTGAAAGCCAGTAGTGGTGAGAAAATCAGTGAAAAGGGATTAAAGAGATTCTTGTAAATTTTTATGATGTACTTTTTTTTTTCTCTTTAGTCACACAATTCAAACATAAGTGACATTTCATGGTATGATGCCCCATGATATATTTGATACTTTTACTGACGGTCATTCATGTTGCTTCCTATTTTTTGCTATTCCCAACAATACTGCAATGAACGTCTGTGTACATTTTTGTTAGGCTTGTGTAGCTCTAGATACCTTGAAGTAGAATTGCTGAGTCAACAGATAGGTGCATTTAAAATTTTGGCAGATATTGACAAATTGACCCCTCCCCCAAGGCTATCCTTATTGTGAAACTTTTTAACAATGATTTTTAAGATATAATAAATCAGGTTTTTAATGGCTATTTCTTTGGCTCCATGAAATAAATGTCCATTTTTAAAAGATAGGAAATTAAAATACTGAAATACTGCCATTTATTCAGAGCCACGCCAACACAAGAAGGTAGAATCAGAACTGAAAGACCCTTGGGTTGACTATTGACTATTTAAACTTCTCTAACAAATTATTTCTCTATAAAGTTACTGCAGTAACTAAATATTTAAGTAATCCATTGTGTGAAAATGAGGAACTTCCTATTCTGGCATCTTCAATCCAGTAGCTTTATCTGGGGAGGGCTTTTTCTAGCAGAGATTGTGTGTCAGTCTTTACAGAAGCTACAGCCAACGGTTTTGGAAACTAAAGGATTGTGTGGGCTGGATTCTGGGCATTAGGAGATAGTTATTTGTAAAAAAGGAATGGATACCGAGGATCTGCCTTAAATGGAATAAAATTGACCACTGCTTCACCTCCTTGCTGGAGATGGTACTTTAGGTAAAGGGCGTACCCCAAACGCATTTATAAATGCAACTGTATTAATAGACTTAAACTTAGTTCCTTAGAGGTACATAGAATCTCTAGTTACAGTCTTTACCATATTTTTGTTCACTGGGTTTCAACTACGGATCATCCTATAAATGTTCTGAACATAACCAGGTAAGTAAATAAGTCCTAAAGCAAAAGAAGTATCGATTGAGGGTAAGAGTACTCAGTGTAATGCCCACAAAGGTGTGAAGGAAGAGTAAGAACTTGCAGGCTACTCAGAGCAAGGATATGGCAGCCCCTTCCCCACTCCCCAGCCTACATTTCAGGGAAGCTCAGGTCTTGCTCTGCCACCTGGAGTCTGCCTGGCTGGGACTTGGGCATAGTGAGTGGGCTAGGCACACTCAGGCTGAGAAGGACCAGACAGACTTTTTTTTTTTTTTTTAACAAGAGGAACAAGAGGTGCCATTGCTTTGGGGACTGACAACAGAATAAAGTATGGCACCAGTGTAGGGTCCTAGCGCATTAGAGGTAAAAGGCTCTAGGCTCCTGCAGTCCAGCCTGTGCATTTTCACAGAGCAGTGGGCAAAGGCCCATCAAGACTCAGAGGCTCAAGGACCAAAAGCAGCATCAAAACAATAGCAGTGCCAGGCTCACAGCAGGTGCAGAAAATTTTCGAGTTCCTTCCCCTTCTCTGTAAGGACGGTAACTAGGGGCTGGAAGGCTTCCTCCCTAACCTCACTTTCCTGCCTGGGTCCTCCTGCCTTGGCTACAATTGTGGATATTCGAGCAGGTCAGCACACTCCGCCATCACTGTGATTCCTCTCTGGCCTTCCTCCTTAGCTTTACTTGGACTCAGGACACTTGCTGACAAAACAAAACTAAAATACTGCCAATCATTTAGAAAGTGATGAGCTACCTGATTCTAACAGGCTGGGAAGCACCAGAAGAATGTGTACTGCTTATGTGTCCTTAGAATTGCAGCATGAACTTCCAGAAGTAGAAGGAAGGATAGCAATACACTACAATCACTTTTGAAAAACTTGTTTACCCTTATTGTGAATGAAATTTGCGTTCATTGAAAGAAAACAAATAAGCAGGGAAACAAACATCTACAGTTCTATTAGTCAGGAAAACTATTCACATATTGTGTGCCCTTCTAGTTTTATATATATAACATGATATATATATACAGATATATATTTGATTAATATATAAATTATATGTGTGTATATATATATAATTTTTTAATCTGAGGTGAGATTCACATAACAAAAAATGAACCATTTTAAAATTAACAATTCAATGGCATTTAGTACATTCACAGTGTTGTGCAACCACGGCCTCTAGTTCCAAACATTTTCATCACCCCAAAAGGAAATCCTATACCCATTAATTCTGCCCTTCCCCCTTAGCCCTTGGCAACAACCAATCTGCATCATCTCCATGGATTTACCTATTGTGGCTATTTCGCATAAATGGAATCATACAGTATGTGACCTTTTGCGTCTGGCTTCTTTGACTTAGCATAATGTTTTCAAGGTTCATTCACACTGTGGTATGTATCATATTTCATTCCTTTTCGCGGCTGAGTAATATTCCAGTGCATGTATATATATCACAATTCACTTATTCATTCATTCATTGATGGACACTTGACTAGTGCTGCTATGAACATGCATGTACAAGTATTTGTTTGACTCCCTATTTTCAACTCTTTGGGGGTACATATCTAGGAATGGAATTACTGGATCATACGGTAATTCTGTTTAACTTTTTGAGGGACCACAATGGCTAAGATGACCCTTCCACAGCAACTGAATCATTTTACGTTCCCTCTAGCAATGTATAAGCATTCCAATTTTTCCACAACCCCACCAGCACTTCCTATTGCCCTTTTTTTTTAAAAAAAATAATAGCCATCGTAGTGGGTGGGTGTGAAGTAGTATCTCATTGTGGTTTTGATTTGCATTACCCTAATGACTAATGATACTGAGCATCTTTTCATGTGCTTGTTGGTCATTTGTATACCTTTTTGGAGAACTAATTCAAGTCCTTTGCCGATTTTTAAGTTAGGTTGTCTTTTGGTTGTTGTATATATATGTCTGCTTTACAAAAAATGGCAATATATTTACAAACACTCTACTTGAAAACTACTTTTACTGCTAACAGTCTATCTTAAACAAAACTTTATGTCATCATATATCCTTATTCTGCTCTGCACTGCATCATTTTTACTGCCTGCATGTTATTCCACTGAATAAATGTAAAATACCATAAATTATCTTGTCGATCCCATCTTATTAGACATTTGTGTAGTTTCTGATTTTTTAATTAGTTTTATTGAAGCATAAGCATAGTTGATTTACAATGTTGTGTTAATTTCTGCTGTACAGCAAAGTGATTCAGTTATACATATATATACATTCTTTTACATATTCTTTTCCATTATGGTTTATCACAGGATATTGAAATGTTCCCTGTACTATACAGTAGGACCTTGTTGTTTATGGATTTTTTTTACTATTATGAACAAGGCTAAGATGACTAGACTTTCCTTATACCCATACTTCTGTGTCCATGATTATTTTGTTAGGTTATAAATATATTCCTCAAAGTGAAATGGCCGAAATTGAAGTCAGTTTTTGATTGAAGTGAAACGATGAATTTGGTGAGTGCTACGAAGCTGCCTTCAGCAAGTTTTCACCCAAATGTAGTAACTTTTTAAAAGGCTATTGAGACAATTTTACATATAAGGGATATGTAGGGTCATGATTTCTAAGATTCCATAAAGGTTCGAGCCTATAGCAGTGGGGGAAATCGTGAAAGGGATAAACCTTCAAAAGAGAGCAGATGAAAAGCTTGAAAAAACTGGAGAGCCATTGGGTTGAAATGTCCATTCCCCTTTATGCTTCTGTTATTTTACTACTTTTCAGGTTGAAGATTAACAGAAAGAGCTTTCATATACAAGTAATTGCAGCACTGCAAAAAGAGAACGTGTAGATCAATTGGAATGGGTGAAAAAACTGAAAATTTTGCAAAAGCATTAGAGCTTTCTTGCTTTTCATTTCATTGTATCATTGTTCTTCATAATAATCTACATGATTTCCAAAACGTATTCGTCATTTGTATCAGAATTTTTTTCTTTAAATAAGGTTAACTGTGTTTTCACATATGATTTAAGACCAAGACAGTCTACAGTTCTGGGGAGTACATGTCTTATCAAATGGTGGCCAACAGGTCAACATGAGATTGGATTAATTATAAAAAAACTTATCTTCTAGTCAGTCCCATAGGGATCTATTTCATACACTGTTGAGTACTGGATTTTACACTATATAGATCAAACCTGAAAAGCAGTGTAAATTTCTCATTTTTTTTAAGGACCTAAATTTTAGAGGTCAACATTGCAAAACTTTATGTCATGAATTTATATACACTGAGCTTTTACAGATAATTATAATGAACCATTAGAAATAATACTGATTTTATTTTTTTTAATTAGGTAAGAGATATGTTATTGTAAATATAATACTTGAAGTTTTTTTTAAATGTTAAGGTCTTGAGGGTTTTTTTTTTTTTTTTAATGTATTTGATTTATTTATTTTTGGCTGCATTGGGTCTTCCTTGCTGCGTGCGTGCTTTCTCCAGTTGCGGTGAGCGGGGGCTACTCTTCGTTGCGGTGCGTGGGCTTCTCATTGCGGTGGCTTCTCTTGTTGTGGAGCACGGGCTCTAGGCGCAAGGGCTTCAGTAGTTGTGGCTCGTGGGCTCTAGAGCGCAGGCTCAGTAGTTGTGGTGCACGGGCTTAGTTGCTCCGCGGCATGTGGGAACTTCCCGGACCAGGGCTTGAACCCTTGTCCCCTGCATTAGCAGGCGGATTCTTAACCACTGCGTCACCAGGGAAGCCCATCTTGAGGGTTTTTAAAGAATTATAGTTCAGAATCAAACTGACTTGAAAAAAACAACAGAGATGCAGTTTTATTATTATTGTTTTTTGCTATGTCTTCATTTTTAGGCCAAATCTAACTTTTTCTCACCTTTAAGACCAAGGAGTCTTAGTAGGCTATTATTAATAATAATAGTAATGTTTAAAACCTCACTTAAAAATCATAGAAACATTTCTATTTTGTTTTATTATAAATCTCTTTTTAAATGGGAAAATTATTAAGAAACTGCTAGTGCAAACAGAAGTTAACCTCAAAATATATCTTTACTAGGTTTCATGCCTCCACCATCAAATAGGACGAAAGGATGACCAAAAAAATGAATAAATGCTGATGTCAGAGTTTAATCCATGCTTTACTTCTTTTTATTTAAATCTGTAGACCAAGAGTAAAGCATATGATAAATAAGTGGACTTACCCAGGAGCCTGGGATACTGTTTGGGAGTTTGATGATGTTCCAGCCACGCTTTGGCAAGTTAGCGGACAACACTTGGGCCAAGGATGGCAGCTAGCATGGATGGCAGGGTAACTGACACAAAGCTTGAGCAGGAGCTCCCAGGTAATTGGGTATGGAGGGTCTGTTCTAGGGAACTTTCTTTACAACGGTTGACATTGCCTTATTTGAGGGACCTACTTGAGCACCTCCTTTGAAATGGAACAGCCTCTCTGGAGCCACATTCCAGGGAAAGGAAATCTGGAACCTTTTTTTCTAGAGATAGGCAGCTGGCTGTGATTTCACTGCAATAGACTTACAAGGAGTAGCTATTACTAATTTTCAGAAACACAAAGGAATTCCTAAAACTGTTGTTCTTCCTCCCAAGGGTTTGGGAATGTGGGTCTCCATAAAGTGTCTGGTCTCTTTAATTCCAGGGAGGAAGGGAGTTAGGTAAGTAATGGAAATTGTCAGATGACAGTTTCCTATCATCTATTCTAGATTCTTTCCCAGGATCCAATTTTAGCTAAAAACATAAAATAAAACCCATCTGGTATCACTTCAGAGAGTTAAGAGGAGAGATTCTGAGAAAGATTTTTAAGGAATAAACTAGCAAAATGTATTCATGATAAAGCTGATCAAAATTAGGTTTGAAATCTTAAGTTTTCACCCAGTACAAAGAAGTCTTTCAATTTTTTAAAAAAAATTATTTATTTATTTATTTGTTTTTGGCTGCGTTGGGTCTTCGTTGCTGCACGCGGGCTTCCTCTAGTTGCAGCAAGCGGGGGCTACTCTTCGTTGTGGTGCGCGGACTTCTCGTTGTGGTGGCTTCTCTTGTGGAGCACGGGCTCTAGGCGCGCGGGCTTCAGTAGTTGTGGTGCACAGGCTTCAGTAGTTGTGGCGCAGGGGCTCAGTAGTTGTGGCTCACCCGCTTAGTTGCTCTGCGGCATGTGGGATCTTCCCAGACCAGGGGTCGAACCCCTGTCCCCTGCATTGGCAGGTGGATTCTTAACCAACGCGCCACCAGGGAAGTTCCCAGCGGATTTTCTTGAGTATAAAATATTTAGGTTTAGAGAACATTCGCTTTTAGAGTTGACTCCTTCAGTTCCATTAATACATAAAGCTAATTTCATTAATGTCATTAAATCTTCCTTTATGGGCTGAATTCTTATTAAATACAACAGACTACGTTCGATCTGTCACAAAGTCAAATTTGTTGAATGAACTGAACTGCATCTTTCTCAAATTTATTTTAACCAAGTTTTAGCGGGAAATCTTCCTCTAAATGATTGTGCTTAAGATTGTATTATTGTCGCTTTCTAGTTACCCTATAATTTAACCTTTAAATGACATAAGATTACATTAAACAGTGACAAGTGGTATACATCACATAAAGAAACTAAAGACCACTAATATTTAGCCGATCCGACACTGTGGGTTGGAAAATATATAAAGCCAGGGAGAATGAATTTCCTTACCCCCCAGATAAATCCAGTTTCTCTCCACAGGTTGATGACAACACCGCCTAAGAATGGAAAGCTGAGAAATCCAGCTCCTTGACTGATTAGGAGGCAGCTTCTGCTTCAGGGTCCGTTCATTCACTTGCAAAGGAGCCAGGCACCCTGCTTGGCACTGGAGACCCAGCGCTGCCCGCAGGAGTGTCTAGGAGCCCACATGTTCCTGGAGGAGGCAAACATGAACAAGTAAACAAACACAGAAGAAAGAGCATTGCGGGGCTTCCCTGGTGGCGAAGTGGTTAAGAATCCGCCTGCCAATGCAGGGGACAGAGGTTCGAGCCCTGGTCCGGGAAAATCCCACATGCCGCGGAGCAACTAAGCCCGTGCAGCACAACTACTATGCTCTAGAGCCCGCGAGCCACAACTACTGAGCTCACGTGCCACAACTGAAGCCTGTGCTCCACAACAAGAGAAGCCACCGCAGTGAGAAGCCTGCGCACCGCAACGAAGACCCAACGCAGCCAAAAGTAAATAAATAAACAAAATAAACGAATTTATTAAAAAAAAAATGCTGCTCAGGGTAATGTGATAAAGGCTGAGTGGTGGAGGTGGGCGACACGGGGGGCCGTCTGGAAGGAAAGGTCTCTTTCCAGGAGATGTAGCAAAAACGTTCGCTCATTTTCCAGCTCGGTTAGTTGCCCGCCTGCTCGCCCTCTTTCCGGGGCCCTGAGGCTCAGGCCCCCCGCCCCCGGGCAGCCGCAGCTCCTCGGGCCCCTGCAGGCCGCTCTTTCCCAACTTCCCGGCCTCTCCCCGATCCGGGAAGGCCTTGCCGGGCCTCGCGTTTTCCCAGTCGCTCCAGGGAGAGGCCTGCTCTCGGCTCTCAGGATGTGGAGGATGCAAGTAGCACGGCCAGCTGCGGCCGGGAGCCGCCGGGAAGCGCGCCAGCCGCCGCCGAGCAGAACCCGCGCCCACTGAGGCCCCGCGGCCGGCGCAGAGGGTGCCCTCTACCGCCCCGCTGGCGCGCCCGGGGCGAGGGACGAACAACGACCGCGTGCGCGTGCAACGTTTGCGACTTCCCCCCACGGCGGCGGCCGGGGCGGCCCGCACCACTGATGCCCTCTCCGCGCGAGGTGAGAGCGGACGGGCCGCGGTGAGCAGGGCTGACGCCCGGGGGCCGGGAAGCCAGTCCAGGCCCTCCGGGATCTCGGTGCCTGGCCTTCCCCTCGGATTTGTTCAGTCTTTTGACATCATCGCCTTAAAATATTTTTCTCCTGAGTTTCCTGCTAGTTACAAGACTCACATTCTCCTCTGGCCACACTCCTGAACTTGCAAACATAGGTCTTATTTAGAAAGCACCATGGCAAGTTCGGCTTTATCCTTTTTTTTTTTTTTTTTTTTCCCCGCACTGAACCCCGGGCCCACGGGCTGTGAAAGCGCGGAGTCCTAACCACTGAACCGCCAGGGAAGCCCTGCAAGTTCGTCTTGAAAGAAGGAAGCCTAAAAGGAAATTAAAACGGACCCCTTGCTCTGCCCACACTCAGAACGGGGAAGGGGTCCTGGTGGCCCCCAGCCCCACGCAGTTCTCCCCAAAGGCAAGTGGCAGGTGATATCGGGGAAGGAGAGTGGAGTTGGTGCCCAGGGCACTCACCCTTCTCGAAGGTGGGCGCACGTTTGATGGGGGTGCAGCTGGCAGCAGGGAGCTGCTGGGACCCGGCCTTCCACGGGGACAGGGGGTCGCTTCCCCCCAGCCCCTGCCTGGTGCTGGAGGGGA
This sequence comes from Balaenoptera musculus, assembly GCF_009873245.2. Lineage (NCBI taxonomy): Eukaryota > Metazoa > Chordata > Mammalia > Artiodactyla > Balaenopteridae > Balaenoptera > Balaenoptera musculus. The sequence goes on along the minus strand of NC_045802.1, from coordinate 7,416,453 downwards.
GTTCCGGTCCCTTCCCAGGCCCAGGTGTCCTAGCAGGCAGGCTGGAGGCTGGCTGGTGTCGCAGGCCCGGTCCCACCCGGGCAGTGGCCTGGAGGCTGCAGCCAGAGCCCAACCCGGGGCCGGAGGTGCTGGGGTCAGGGAGTCTTTGGATGGAGAAAACCTGCTCTCCGGAGGTAAGTGGGCTGAAAAAAATCAAACTAAAGCACACACACAGCTGCTGAGACTGGCCCAGATTCTGCTCTGACGGTCGGCCTCGGTCCTGGGGGAGCTTCTCGGGACAGTTTTAGCTTCATTCTCAGCAAAGGAGAGACAAGACACAATTCAGAAATGAGTGTACAGCACCGTAACTGTCACAGGAAACGGCTGCAAATGACCGTGACATTATATCGTATTTTCATCTTTCTTTCTTCTTTTTATTTTGTTTTTCATTGTGCAACCAAAAATGTTAAGATTTCAGCTGGTACTGAATACATGTTACTTAGGAGGACTACCTCAAAAAAACAAAAAACAAAAACCAGAAAACTTTTAAAACAAACCCATACAGGTTGACAGGTCAACACTGAAGATTTTGTGAAATAACCAGATTTGCAGTGAATGGGAAGCCCCATTATATTCTTACCCTTTTTCAATTAAATTTTAAACATGCTTTAGCAAATATGTCTGTTCCCCTCAGGTGGGCGTTTTGTTTCAGGGTTCCTTTCTGCTGCCTGAGAGTGCTTTAGTCTGCCAGAATCTCCCCCAAGAGAGAAGGAGCTCTTAATGTGGAATATTAACTCCTCTGCCTATTGTATGCATAAACCCAGGCCTACCTCTCTCCCAGGGGCATCAGAAATTGCTTTTGTGCACCGTTTGGTGAGGCCTTTGCATCCAGAAACAAAAGTGGAAGAAGAAAACAAAAACAATGCCCCAAAGAAATAAGAGTGTGATGTCCAAAGACCTATAAAGCACTGAGTTTCAAGTCACTGATTTTCAAAAATAGTTCAAGCACAGGCTTTGGACTCACACTGCTTTGTGCCAGCCCTCACCTGACCACTTGCTACATGCATGTCCTTGGACAAATATTTAACCTCCGGTGCCTTGATTTACCCATTTGTAAAATGGGCACAATAATTGACTTCATAAAGCTTCACGGCCATGTGTGAGAATTTAATAAAATAATCCATATAAAATGTGGCACAATGCTTGGCACTTGGTTAGAACTCAATAAATAGTGAGCTACTACTTTTTACATAACAATAACAAATTACATAATAAATTATTAGCTTATTATAATTACTATTATGTTATTACAAAGTCTCATTCTTTTCTCCTCCAATTTGGGCTTCCACCTTAATGCAAAACATACTATAGTGGCTTTATTCCTAATTATTTGAATTTGATGCCAGTGGTTCCCAATCACCCAGGGAAAGGGGTCCCTTACAAAGGGACTGATGCCCGGGTCTCACCCACAGGGATTCTGATTCAACTGATCTGGGGTGTGGCCTGGGCTTTGGAAATTTTGAAAGCTCCCCAGGTGATTCTAATGTACAGCCAAGTTTGGAAACCGGTGCTTTTTGGTGTTGCCCTAAACAAAAGGGCAAGCAGGTGTTTACAGTTCAAATAAAATTAAAGCAGTCTGTATTCTGAGCTAATAATTTGACTCATTCTGCTGCATTAGCCATTCAAATCAGCCAATCGACTGACTTATATATTCACTGAATTTATAAGCTTTGACCGAGTTGACCAATTAATTCGGTTAAAAAGTTTGATTCATTGAAATCACATGGCCACAGCCTCAAGTAAATTGAATCTGTTGGAAATCAGCTATGATTGTGTAGGTATTTGGAAGTTTTTAGATTGTACATTACCACAGAAGTTCACCTTATTTAATTCCATTCTGTACATTTGCTAAGAAATAGGATATTAAATAAAAATGCTGATAGTTTTGGACTGATTTGACCAATTCGTTCAGTAAAAAATTTGATCTCTCAAAGTCCTATAGCTACAGGCTAACGGAAATTGAATTTGTTGGGGACCAACTAGGATTTTAAGTGTAATTGGGAATATAAACTACTACAGGAGTACACATTATTTAATTCCATCCTGCACACTTGCTAACCAACGGGTTATTAAATCAAAATGCTGATAGTTGGGATGAGATTAATGTTGTCTTGTCCCTTTGATCTCGTCCTGGGGACTTTTGACAGCATGTAGGTTGCTATCAGATTTGGACACCACTGTCTGTGTATAATTAACCTCTTTAAAAAAATTAAGGAGCGTGTTCGTCCACTTAGCGCTTCGGTCATAGTGACCCATCAGGTGAATCACGAGTGAGGTGGCATTCACAGCCTCTGTCAACTTCCTGTCAACATTTTCTGTTGGACGCACAAAATGCTAGATTAGAAAAAGTCCCTGAACCTTGTTCCCCAGAAGTTCTGGATCTGGTCATGGACCTGAGACATCACAAGCTACTTTTTTTTTTTTTTTTGCTGCACCGAGAGGCTTGCGGGATCTTAGTTCCCGGACCAGGGATTGAACCCGGGCCCCGCAGTGAAAGTGCCAAGTCCTAACCACTGGACCGCCTGGGAACTCCTATCACAAGCTACTTGAAGTAGCTGGGCACAGCAGACCTTCCCGGGATGCATCCATAGGTGGACAAAACAAAATTCAACCACCACCTGTCTCCAAGTGTTTATGTTTAAAACATAAAACAGTTATCAAGTTGAAAATCAGGCAATTTTACGTGGATGGGCTACTTCCCCCACTGCAGTACAAGTTATTTATTAATTTGGCTATTTATTTGCAAGGGGCAAAGAAATGACATCATTAGAAAATACAGGGGATAAGAACAGTATTTTAGGGACTTCCCCGGTGGCACAGAGGATGAGACTCCGCGCTCCCGATGCAGGGGGCTGGGGTTCGATCCCTGGTCAGGGAACTAGATCCCACATGCATGCTGCAAGTAAGAGTTCACATGCCACAACTAAGGAGCCCACGTGCTGCAACTAAGACCCGGAGCAACCAATTAAATAAATTTTTTTTGTTTGAAAAAGAATGGTATTTTAAAGTTTCCCTTCTGATTATTTTATGAAAAAGGGAATTTTGGCTAAAGATTGGATAAGCAAATTAGCTTATAATGGTCTAAAGTGTAGGAAGGGAATGAATATTTAGTAAGTGCCTATTCTGTGCTAGGCTCTTTTCTGTGCATAATTTCCTTTAATCCTTACAATATCTCCTCAAAACAGAATCAGTCCCAATTCATAGATAGGGTAATTGATGAAGTAACTTAAGGCTGCACAGTGTGAAGTCACAAAAATGGGATTTGAACCCAAGTCAGTCTGCCCCAGACCCCATAAGCTATTCACTACATGTCAGGGTGGTCAACTGTCCTGGTTTGCCCAGGACATGGGACTCAGTTTCAAAACCATGACAGTCCCCAGAAAACCAGGACATGTTGGTTACTCTACTTGGTAACCAGAGGTTACTGCTCCCTTAGCCAGCCAACCAGATTCCAGGCCCCAGGTCTGCCCCCGGTGGGAAGGATGGGAGGCCTGAATCCCTCACTTATTTCAGAAAATAATATATCCAACCATATTACATTCCCACCGGAGAAAGCAAGTTAATGGCACATCTGACCGAATTACTATATCCTTTGATCATGTAGGTCAAGCACTGGCAAACCTTTCCCCTGGGGGGCCATTTTTTATTTTGTGGGTCACAGGGTCTCTGTCACAACGACTCAACTGGGTCCTTATAGTGGGGTGCAGCCATGGACAACACAGAAATGAAGGGGGGGCTGTGTTCCAGGAGAAGTTTAGTTACCAAAACTGGAGGTGGGCTGGATTTGGCCCCTGGATAGTTCGCCAAACCCTGATGTCGTTTATTAAAAACGAATCCTTTGCGGGCTTCCCTGGTGGCGCAGTGGTTGAGAGTCTGCCTGCTAATGCAGGGGACACGGGTTCGAGCCCTGGTCTGGGAAGATCCCACGTGCCACGGAGCAGCTGGGCCCGTGAGCCACAACTACTGAGCCTGCGCGTCTGGAGCCTGTGCCCCGCAACGGGAGGGGCCGCGATAGTGAAAGGCCCGCGCACCGCGATGAAGAGCGGTCCCCGCACCGCGATGAAGAGTGGCCCCCACTTGCCGCAACTAGAGAAAGCCCTCGCACGAACCGAAGACCCAACACAGCCAAAAATAAATAAATAAATAAATAAAGCAGCTATAAAAAAACGAATCCTTTGCATAGATAATTCAATTTGAAGAAGAATTTATTTCTAGAAGTTACTTTAATTGGGGGTAGGGCCGGTGGGCAGTTGGAAGCCGTCTTTTGGACTAACCTATTCATCAGTTAGTCGTGCCTACTATTTTGGGGCCATGGAATTTGACTTTTCTCATCCTACTCGGAAGTCACCCAGTGTGTGGGTGTGTGAAGGCGGCAGTATGGTATCTCCCGTCACAAATTTATATCCCCTTCCTTGTCTGTTGGGAGATATTAGTCGCATTCATTTCTCCACTGTCTTTTCAGCTTCTTCTATTTCCAAACATCATTTAAAAAGTAATTCCTACTGCACTCTCCATCATATTACGATATATTCATTTGCTTCAATGTAGCATTTTCTTTATTGTGTGCTGGAGAAATATTCCCAGCTTTTTCTATACTGAAAAGCAATGCCACTCTAGCACTGGGGCAGCCTCTACCATCCCAACATTCATTCACGCATGCCTTCATGCACTCACTGGGTACCTACTCTTCCCGGAGGAGGGCGAGGGGCCGCTCAAGACCTTGTGCCCATAAACTGGGAGATTGGGATTGACACATACACGCTACTATATATAAAATAGATAACTACTAAGGACCTACTGTATAGCACAGGGAACCCTACTCAATGCTCTGTAATGGCCTGTAAGGGAAAGGAATCTAAGAAAGAGTGGGTCTATGTATTTGTATGACAGATTCACTTTGCCGTACACCTGAAATTAACACAAGATTGTAAATCAATTACACCCCAATAAAAATTTAAAAAAAAACAAACCAAAATAATTAAAACCTTATGCCCCCATCACAGATATGCCCCCAAGAAGAGAAGATACAAAGCAACATAGTCTTAAATGCAAAAGGAACAGTGGGCATGGCTTAAGGAGATGGGGGAGGTGGGAGGGGAAGGAAATGCAAATTTGGAAGGAAACTAGCAAATGGTAAGGCTTGGGCTCAGGATTTATAAGCCAAGCACAGAGGGAGATAATAAATAGATTAGCTCAGGAATAGAAGAGGCGCTCAGCAGTTGGAGACAGCAAGGGGTCACAGGGAGGGCACAGTTGCTGAAGCAAGCAGAAGCCACTGTACGTTCTGAAGCAGGAGATGGGCCGGGTTAAAAACAGCGACGTAGGCAGGGTGTGCTGCTGGTTTCCGGGGCGGTTGGAGTTGGGAGTCTGGGTCAGAGTGTGGCAGCTGAAACGGACAGTAAGGAACAGGGTCCACAAAAATTCCACAGGAATCAAGAGGATGACATTAGTGTCCCTAATTCCAGAAAACACGGGAAGAGGTGATGCTCATTTAATGAAGATGACTTCAGGTTTCAGCTGAAAAGCTTCAGGTATTTTCATACTCCTTGAATCAAGATGTTCCCTGGGCAAGCAGGTGAGAAATCAAGGTTACCTGTGCAGACTTTACGTGGAATGCCCTACAGAGGTGATAACTGAACCAGGCAAGGAGTCTCCTATGCTTTTCTTGGTTATTCATTTGCTTAATGATCTCTGCCTAAACCCTTTCATGTTTGGCTGGAGAGAAGCATATTAGAACCAGTGTTTCTTCCAACTTACTCTGAATGCCCAATGCACAAACTCCCAGACAGCATACACGTCAGACACGTCTCTACTAACCACAGGTTTTGAGTTAACCTGTAAACTGCCCAGATTACCAGCTCTGGCAAGGTGGGGTTCTGACCACTGGTTTTCATTACTGGGGGCACTGCTCATCCTGGCCGTCTTGCCCACACCACAGTAGTCACTGAATTTGTGATGGGTAAGCTTGCACTTGACTTAGGAGAACTGAATGAAACTGCGTATGACTCTCAAAGCGAATCATTCAAAGAAGGTATTACAACAATTAAGAATACATCAACACATATTAGATAAAGATTTAGATAATGCATGCAAGAAATGAGGCACTATTTTGGTTTGATGATAAAATCAACTATTCACCTGAAAACATTTCATAATTGTATAATTGATCAATTTAACCCACTGACTTCAATTTCCTAACCTTACACTTGCAAGGAGGGCATTAATATTGAAGATTATCATGATATCCAGGAGAGGAAAATACTATAATAAATAATTCAGCTTCTTTATGCTTCAGCTGCTTTCCTAAATTACTTATGAAACAGCAACAAATACTAGTGGTGCTATTGGGAAAGTTGACATTATCCATTTCTTATTTAACAACGGAGTCATTAAAAAAGAGAGAGAGAGGGAGGCTGGGAGTGAGAAACTCATTATTGTATTAAATACAGATTCTGGTATCTTGAGAAGCTGCACGTTTGGTTTGGCTGAAGGATATCAAAAGCCACTAAGCAAGAGAATGACATTTGTTGTAGCCAAAGTAAACAATTTTTATTTCTGTTTTCCATATGCAAGCATATGAGTAGAACATAGCACATTTCATATTTGTACATTTTGGGAAAACATGTAGAATTATAATCATCATAATATGAAACACGTCCCTTATGCTACTGAATGTTTCATCACTGCTTTGGGAACGCTGCATGGGCAGATAGTATAGAAATTCGTGATCCCGTGAAGTTTCAGTACTACTATGGACTGTGTATGGGCCGGACAGAAAGACCCGCACCGGAACTGTCTCAGTTCTGTGAAAATTTATTTTATAACCTGTTTCCAGAAGCTGTGATTCAAATATCATAGTAACTTATCAAATATAACCCTCATTGCCAGGAAAAGTTTCCTTGAGCCTCACTGAGATTTTTTTTTCTGATCTCACTAGAGATGAAAATGTTTTCCACTCTCCATAAACTCCAAGATTTTCCCTCTCTCTCCAAAAGAGAGTCATTTCGAGGCAGAATCCCCACCCCCAGACATAAACGTGATCAAATGCATGCCTTTCCAGCGAGGCTTTGCCCAAAAGTTCAGACAAATTGGAGTCCTTTTTATGAAATATCGTTTCTTTACACCCTAACAGTTATGCCTGCCAGACAAGATGTTTGCAATAAACTTCACAAACTTCCATATTTTGAGCAATCAATTGTGGGTGTTAAGACTGAAAACAGAAGAAGTTAATGAAAAGAAGTTATTGACAATGTAAATTGGGAATTCCCTGGCAGTCCAGCCGTTACGGCTCGGCGCTTTCACTGCCAGGGCCCGGGTTCAATACCTGGTCAGGGAACTAAGATCCCGCAAGCAGCCCGGTGCAGCCAAAATAAATAAAAAATGTAGATAAAGTCTTCAACAGTGCTCAGCCTATGGTATGTGCTCAATGAATATTAGTTATATAATTTTATTATTCAGGAATATGCACATTTAATGACAAATGGTAGCATATACATACACACTTAAAATGTATACACCTATTTATGTATATAAGGGGTATGTATAAACAGAGAAGTGTCCAACTTTTCTAATTGCCAGAAATAATCTTTGCTTGTGAATTAATTCATTGCTGTTTGCTGTTTATTTGTTCTTTTGTTGAGAGTTGGAAAGGAGAACACTGGCAGAGGTGTGAAATGGCTCAGTTATTTTAGTTAATTATTAACCCTGAAGCCTCACCATAATTATTCTAATCTCAGCATTGAAGCAACTTTGGCCATTGATGAAATGCCTGATCGATGAATTAAAATCACGAAACACACTGCACGGTGCCACCTTTATCACAGATCGTAGGAGGTTAGAATGGGAAGGGCATCAGGTGTCACCCAGCACAGTGCCCTCGTTTTACAAGTGAGGACACTGCAGCCCCAAAGATGTAAGGTGACTGGCCAGAGCCCAAGGCAAATATCAGAGGGGTCATTTCAAGACTGGACGTTGACTTCCACATCCAGGCTCTGTCCAGTCTCATCATCTGGAAGGCTTTTTCTCCTCTGAAAAAACAAGTCTGTCTGATTACACCGTGTGAAGCCATTACAGCTGGATTTGCTTCCTTGGCCTCTGGTGGGTGACGGCCTCCTAAGCCTCTCAAATGCAGAGAAGAGGGATTACGAGTCTAAGATGATGAACTGAAGGGGCCCCAGCAAGCCTCCCCTCAACCTCCCCTTTCCTGCTCTGCTGTTGTAAATACACAAACATATACGGGTGCCAAGTAACACCACCTCATTTTAGAATTAAAAAGTCTGCTGTTTTGTTTTCCAAGTGTATTTTTAAATGAAGTCTTTGAAAACAGGTCACAGGAATCTCTTTTATCTAGACAGCATTGTTGGTGAGAATTGGTTATTGATGAGTTCAAGAAATCACTTGTCTCTGATTCTGATGTTCAGAATGGATGGTCCAGTTAGGCAAATTTGCCTGAAACCACACCTGCAGAACCTGGAGAACAGGCTGGAGGCTCCTGAACTCAGGGTTCTGGTCTCCTCTATGCTGTATCTCCAGCACTAAACGCAGTGCTTTTGTACATCGTAGATGCTCCATGAATTTTGTTGGATAAATTAATGAAAGAATAATAAGCAAATTAAATGTCTGTTTCTCCAAAGTTCCCATGGGAATCGAAGAGAACCTTAATCTGGAGAAAGGCATTGGTGCTTTCTAAATTATGTCTCCCAAACCATCTGGCTACACTGGCGAGGCCAAAAAACCAACCAACCAAACAGAAATCCAAACGCCCTTTAAACTTTTCCATCCACCTCTGGTAGCCACTGCAATGCAGCCAAAAATTAATTAATTAAAGAAAAACAACAACAACAAAAAACCTTCCACCGTGTCATTCCACCTTCAGTTTTGAATTCTAGAAAGACGGACCTGTGTGTTCCCGAGGCCGGAAGACAGTGTGCCGTGGGTCTCTTACACGGCAGCTACATTTCACAAAAGACAAGTGCTTTTTACCTGGTTTTGCTGGTGGCATTTAAAACTCTGCACTGGACTTTGCCACATCCATTCTTCTATCCCCAAAGCACCGCTGTGAGTTGATGGGAGGGAAAAACATTAACTTCACTTCAGCCTGAGAGAGGTCAGTGACATGTCCGGAATCACAGGGAACCCAGAGTGCCTGCCTGGGTGGCTCCTGAATCAGTTTGAAGGTTGGCTATTAAACAGCAGGAGATATTTATTCATTTTGGAGGTCTGTTAGTCTGTGTTTCTAAATGGTCGACATGTAGATGAAGGGGGGAAATCATTTAGCATTTACTCACGGCTCCCAAGCCAACGAAGTGAAAATAAAAATATATTCAGAAAAGTTTGTAGAAAACTTATCTCATGATAAATCTACAGTTGGGTTATTAGGAAGCTAGAAAAGTCTATTTGAAAGATAGCTCCAGCTTTTGAAGTGGGTTTCATGGAGCAGGTCAGGGCCCTCATGACTTTCCCACCCCCATCCCAACTGCGAGAAAAATGCCCCCGAGTGGCAAGACCAACATCTAAGCCCACTTGACATTTTAAAAATTTTCTTGGGACTTCCCTGGTGGCACAGTGGTTAAGAATCCACCTGCCAATGCAGGGGACACGGGTTTGAACCCTGGTCCCGGAAGATCCCACATGCCGCGGAGCAACTAAGCCCGTGCGCCACAACTACTGAGCCTACACTCTAGAGCCCGCGAGCCACAACTGCTGAGCCCGTGTGCCACAACTACTGAAGCCTGTGCGCCTAGAGCCCGTGCTCCGCAACAAGAGAAGCCACCGCAATGAAAAGCCAGGGCACTGCAATGAAGAGTAGCCTCCGCTCGCCGCAACTAGAGAAAGCCCGCGCACAGCAATGAAGACCCAACGCGGCCAAAAAATAAATTAATTAATTAATTTAAAAAAATTTAAAATAAAACACTTAAAAAAATTTTTTAAAATTTCTTATGTTTGGGTGAAAGCTGACTTCCCAAATAGCCACTTTTTTCTGTCTTTACCTAGATGCTTGTACTGGAGACAAAATGGTAGAGGCTGAAGGGAGTACAGTGGGCGACTGAACAAGCTTCTTCCACACTACCCTTATGCCAGCTAATGTTATTAATCAATGCATGGCAATGATTGGTGCTAAACGAAAAGTTTCCCCTTTTTAGGTTCAGCTGTGGTTGAAGCTCATATTTTCTCCAATTCAATAAAATAATCGTAGAAGTTGGTTGGAACCACCTTGGTTCTTCCAGTTCTCTTGCCCCTGCTTCATACTTTGCATGTGAAACAATTCTAGTTCCTTTAACAATCCAATCTCCTTCTAGTTCCCTTTTCATCCAGCTGTGTGACTCCTCTCCATGCCTGCTGTGTGTTTTCTGATTATGTTCTCTTGGGGAGTTTGGAAATTTACCCACACCAGTAGCCCTCACCCTCCAGAACAAAAACAAAGCAGCTCACACACACATCCCCAGAGTAACAGGAGGACTGGCCCACCTACCCCAGTCAGCCTGTATCATTGATTTCATATGTATTTGTACATGTGGTCATCTGTAGGTTCCTTTGGCCACTTTATTGAGCTAATTAAATTCTAAGATAGTCTAAAGTTTACCAAATTGACCAGAAAACTCTTAGCCACCTAATATGGCAATGAAATGAAGATACATCTTTCAAGAAGACATTGGCTGTGACAATAACTAGAGAAGAAAGAAAATCCCTAGAATTCTTGACAACTTGGCAATTTCATGTTGCCCACTGTGGTATATGGCTTTCTGCTGACGATAATCACAAGAGCTGGTCCTACTGGATGTAAAAAAGGGAACTTAAGAAGAAGGAGAGGGACTCCCCTGGTGGCGCAGTGGTTAAGAATCCGCCTGCAAATGCAGGGGGCACGGGTTCGATCCCCAGTCCGGGAAGATCCCACATGCCACAGGAGCAACTAAGCCCGTGTGCCACAACTGCTGAGCCTGCGCTCTAGAGCTCGCGAGCCACAACTACTGACCCCTCGTGCCTAAAGCCTGTGCTCCACAACAAGAGAAGCCACTGCAATGAGAAGCCCGCGCACCACAATGACGAGTAGCCCCCGCTCGCCGCAACTAGAGGAAGCCCGTGCGCAGCAACAAAGACCCAACGCAGCCAAAAAATAAACAAATAAAATTTTAAAATTTAAAAAAAGAAGAAGGAAAACTTTCTTTACGAGTTGAAAGTAAAAGAAGCTAGGCTGATATTAGCATCTATAGATTTTAGACATGAAAAATTATAGACACTGGTTTCAGTTATTAAAAAGCATGAGCTTAAGCTTTTTGATCCCTTAATTAAAGTGCTGATTCAAAAAGTGTTCAAACACAACCTTTGACAGCTCAATTTCTAAAATAATATCATAAAAGCAGGAGAGTGAACAAATCTATGCGTATCTGTACTACAGGAGAAATCCTACCACCAATTACTAAACGGAAGTGCAGGGGTCCCAGTGCGCTTGTTAAAGATCTGACTGAAAAGGTGATGGGAAGCACCTGACAGTGTCACTGAGGGGAACGCAGGCCTAGGCTTGAAAAAAGCTGCAGCGCTTTAGAGCAGCCCAGCACAGCCTAGAGCTGGAGAAGCTACCTTTTTTGCCTGGGAAATTCGCATTTGTTTTGTTCCCTTTACCAATGTCATCTGACCCCTTGTACCCTACCTTCTGCCGTCTGCACCTTTAGCCTAAAGTAAAGACACCCAAGTTATGGTGTGCATTCCAGATATTTCAATCACTAAATGTCAGTTCAGTGAGGGGAAACGTCAATTAAAACAAAAGTGGACTTCTCACAATTATTATTGTGGCTTGCGTAGGCCCAGGTTCCAAATTTTCACCCTTATCCCACCTTCCCTCTCAACCCTCACTCCCGGTTGGGGAAAAAAGTACTAGAAAGGCATGGAGCATATAATTTCTTTCCTTTCAGTTTCTCTAAGTAAACTTCCGGTTCTGGTCTGACTGTGTGTTAATATCCTGATATTAACACACAGTCTGAATTTTGATTATCAGAGTAGCCAGATCTCATGGCTTTAAAACTCCAACGGCTCTGATGGGTAGTTGCATCTATTAATGCCCACTTTCTTTTAAGATTTTTTTTTTTTTTTTTTTTGATTTGGAACATTTTTAAAGGCTTTATTGAATTTGTTACAATATTGCTTCTGTTTTATGTTTTGGTGTTTTGGGCATGAGGCATGCGGGATCTTAGCTCCCCAACCAGGGATCAAACCTGCACCCCCTGCATTGGAAGGCCAAGTCTTAACCACTGGACCACCAGGCACGTCCCTAATGGCCACTTTCAATAGTGTGTATATACAGACTCTCAACTGAAGTTCTGACGGAACAGTCTGAAATTGTGCGAAGCACAGCAACTGGCCCACTTGCTCGAGTGACCATCCATGGTCCAGCATGTTTTAATTCTACCTGCTTATTCATCAGTTGCCTGACTAAAGAATGATATTATGTCCAAATCAAATTGCTTATCTTGCATTTCACAGGACAAAGGGAAATCCTGGGTGTCTGAGTTTGTTTCCCAAAGACTTTCCATTGACCCAGTTCATATTTCTCAACAGGAAGTCATATAGACTCAGGAAATGATCGAATGTATGCAATTGAGAGCCAAAGATGATCATAGTTAGAGGTCAGATATAAAAATATACACATGCAAAGAGATAGAAATAATACATTTGGGGGCATTTTCACAAAAAGTTACCCCTTTAGAGAAGAAATTAAAATTATACTTCTTTACCTGAATTTTCAGGTGTAACTCACTTTGTAGAATACTTGGAATACTGAAATCCTCTCTCATTTTTATGACACAATTGGACTTGTATTTCTCTATAACAAGTATTAGACCCAGAAAAATACAAAGCGCTCAGTAAGAATGCAGCAAAATGTACCCCGCAAAATCACATATCTAAAGGTAAGATTATCTCTTACTGATAAATGATTAGAAGTCTACTCAAATTAAGCTACAGAATATGAATGCAAAGTAGTCAGAGTTACTTTTATATTTGGCATAATAGCTAAGAAGCTTAAAAAGAAATGCAGTATTATAACAGGACCAAACAATGGGACAGCAGAGTCACTTGGTTCCTATCAAGTCTTCTCCCTAATATTCTGTAAGAGAACATACAAGTTGCATTTGTCGTGGAAGCTTCCCGCATTTGGAAATGAATGGCTGATCTTGGTTAAAGCCTAGAGGAGATATGCAGACACTGATTCAAGATGCAATAAGATAACCGGTTTGCTCTTTGGCCTCAGATAGAATCGCCGCTGAGTAAGGGTTGTGTAGACCAGGGTTGGGAAAGAAGGCCATGTGGCAGGTGACTGAGGTGGCAGTCAGAGCAAACAAGATTGCAGCAAATGTCCAGGTACAGATAACAACCCAATATACAAGAATTCAAAGTAGGTTGTTGATATGGCCTTTCTTCCCCAACTGGAATAGAAGTTCCACGTGGGCAGGGATTTTGCATTTTGTTCATGGCAGTTATCCCCAGCTTCTGGAACAGTTCCTGACTTATAAATATTTGATGAGTGAATGAACATAAACTAAGTTTCAGAAGACATATTTGTCCAAGGAAATTAAATTCCACAAATATCTAATGAGCACCTAAGCAGTGCTATGCTAAGTGTCCTTGTGTAATGCAGAAGTCGCTGCAGTGCAGGCCGTGGGAAAGCATGGCTCTGGGCGGGGGTGGGGGGGATGGAGGGAGAGAGGCGCTGATGAGATCAAGGAGTGTCTTCAGGAATACAGCCATTTGGGACGGTATTAAATGCTGGACGGTAGGAAAGGCAGAAACTGGGACCCAAATGCCAGGCCTGACCTTGGAATTCAGTTCCCTGAGCTCCCCGAGGACAGGAACTGCTTCCTTTGCCTTGCGTGCCTGGTGCCCGCTCAGGGCACTTTCCAGCAGGTGCTCAATAAATGCCTGTGGATCCAGGAGCTGGCAATAGGGATCAAGGGAGGCATCCAATCTAGCCTTGGGATCAGCAAGCTGGCCGGGACCAGCCTGGGACTCGGCTCAGGCCTTCCTCTGTCTCCACCTCACTCCCTTGAATGACCAGGGCCAAGTCCAGAATGAGGGCTGAGGACTCGTGCCCCAGAATGAAATGTTAAAATGTCAAACCCCAGGGCCCTACTTGAGACTTCCTATATCTTAGAAGAGGGACCCAGAAACTAGCACTGTAATCAAGTATCCGGGTGAGTCTCCTACACATACCAAAGTTTGGATTCTACTAAAGTAGGATTTCGTAGACAAGAAAAAAGATCTAGTAAGAATTCTCTCTCAAGTATCCGCATTAGTAACTGAAATCCCCAGGGCATGAGAAATTAATATTTTGGGTGGTTCCTATGGACCAGGGACTGTTTAAGATGCTTTCACATATAACTACTTAATATTCAATAATTCAAAGGGGTAGTTTTATTATATCTATTTTTAAGGAAACAAGCTCAAGGATAGTAAATAACTTGCCTAACACTGCACAGCAAGTACCTAGTGGGAATCCAAACCAGGTCTGTTTAATTCCTGAGACCACACGCACCCCTATGTCTTGCTGCATCTTGGGCAAATGCAGAATGGAGGGAATCCGGACATTCCGTAGTGCCTGTCTTTAGGGAATGTACGCAGACTCAGTTTCTGATTGGTTGAATCTGTCAAGATGAATTTCTGGAAATCAAGATTTGAGGTTTTAATTATACATGCATTAGGTCTAGACAGAGAGTGTCTAAACCACCTATGACTTTAATAATCCTTATAAAAAGGCCAAACACCAAATGAAGTGATTTGTCTGGGGCAGAAAACTCGCGCATAGGGCAGACAAGTACCTTAAGAGGACAACAGGGGAGGTGCAGACTGTCACATCTGACACTGCCGCTCTGCTCCAGGTCTTCTCAGATTTCAGAGAGAGCCCAAAGGACTTGCCTGGTGGTGCAGTGGTTAAGAATCCGCCTGCCAGTGCAGGAGACCATGTTCGATCCCAGGTCCAGGAAGATGCCACATGCCGCGGAGCAACTAAGCCCGTGCGCCACAACTACTGAGCCTGCGCTCTAGAGCCCAGAAGCCAGAACTACTGAAGCCCGGGTGCCTAGAGCGCGTGCTCCGCAACGAGAAAAGCCACCGCAATGAGAAGCCGGCGCACTGCAACGAAGAGTAGCCCCCGCTCGCAGCAACTAGAGAAAGCCCGTGAGCAGCAACGAAGACCCAATGCAGCCAAAGAAGAGAAGCCAAAAGTCCAGCTTTCCCTGTGAAATATCCTGATTTTTATTTTTTATTTATTTTTAAAAATTTATTTGTTTATTTTTGGCTGCGTTGGGTCTTCATTGCTGAGCGCGGGCTTATCTCTAGTTGCAGTGAGCAGGGGCTACTCTTCGTTGCGGTGCACGGGCTTCTCACTGTGGTAGCTTCTCTGGTTGCAGAGCATAGGCTCTAGGTGCCCGGGCTTCAGTAGTTGCGGCGTGAGGGCTCAGTAGTTGTGGCTCGCGGGCTTAGTTGCTCCGTGGCATGTGGGATCTTCCCGGACCAGGGCTCGAACCCGTGTCTCCTGCATTGGCAGGCGGATTCTTAACCACTGCGCCACCAGGGAAGTCGCCTGATTTTTAAATATAGATAATGAATTCAAAAGTTTAAAACACACTTCAAAGGGCAAACAAACAGGTCTGGAAAACAAGGACGGGCCCATGCAGCGCCAGTCTACAACCTCTGGTCTGGAGCTCCCTCCCAGGGACTTAAGCTACATGGAGTAACTGGGATATTAATAGTTCCGTGAAACGTGTGTCTGTGCATCCTGTTTACATGAAGGTACACCCTATCACTGCTTCTGGTTTAATGTGATAAAATGTGCATCACATCGTCTTTGACTTTATGCAGGTGTATGAGACACAGCCTGAAGGCCACATTTTTGTAAACTGAATTGGGCCTTTCTATTTACTTACCATTGTTGGGATGCCTCATTCTGGTTTTGGAGTGGTCTTCAATTGGCATTGGCCAATTTAAAATTAATGATTCGCTGGCTCATTTTAAAGGAAAACGGAGTAAATTCTCCGGGGGAAGAGCCTTCAGTTTTAGTAAGCACCCCCTACTGCATCTGTTTTATTTTTTTTATTTAATTTTATTTTTTAATATTTATTTATTTGGCTGTGCCGGGTCTTAGTTGCGGCATGTGGGATTTAGTTCCCCGACCAGGGATCGAACCCTGGCCCCCTGCATTGGGAGTGGGTAGTCTTTACTGGACCACAAGGGAAGTCCCTGCATCTGTTTAATATTAATTGACTGCATTTGGAGATTTCCTAAGAATAACTTCTTGGTACTTAAGCATTAAAATTGCTCTGTTTTAGAGCAGAAATTCTCTCTCACATAGAGAGCTAATAATGCGATTCGCTACATATGATGTAATGATACACGTTCGAAAACAGGAAGTTTAGAACAACTAATAGGGGTTCTATCCCTATTATTTAATGATTTAAAATGTTAACTTACGTAGAAGGACTATGAACTAGCCAATGAATTATTGTTGTTTCTAACACTTCCACGGTCTAAATAACACTTCACTCTTTTGGTATTGGCAGCGCCTTAGGGAATATTTTCATCTCTATTTTAAGACAGGGTTTATTCTTGCAACGTGTATGCATTTATGTCGTGTTATCAAGTGAAGCAACGTCAACCGACCAAAGCAGAAATCATCATCAAATCAACTGAACACAATGTCACAACGTCACCCGTCTAATAATGGATGTTAAACGCAGTATAGACGCACAAGCATCAGTGGGAACGGATTAAAAAGGCACTTACGAGGATGACCCGCAAAGACTCCTAGTTTCAAGACCCAACAAAAAGCCTCCAGGAAGTGAAGCCGGCAGGTTTTAATCTCACTTATTTTCATGGCTATGTTTTTTTTATTGTAGTTTTCCACTGTAAAACAAAAGCGAATCAAAGGAGTCTGGTGGATTTTGGAGAAGAAAAACCTCCTCTCTCCCGGAAGTCTGACGGAGCCCAGATCCCGGACTGAGCGGCCGCGGCCACGGGGAGCGCCCCCCGCGCCCCGCGCCCACCGGCCTGCGTGCTGCCGCCCCCGCCGCCGCTGCTGCCTAGGCCAGGGCGCGGCGGGCTGCGCTTGTTTTTTTCTTTTTTGGGGGGTGGGGGGGGGGTGTGTTTCAGGAAAGCTCCGCGGTGCTGACCTCATCTTCCAAAGCGCGTCCGCTGCCCGAGAGCGGTGGTCGCAGTCAGCGCCCGCCGGTCCTCTGGCCGCCGGCAGGGCTCCGCGCCCTCCCCCTCCTCTTACCCCGCACTTCCTCCTTCCTCCGCCTCGCCCCTCCCCCACCCTCCTACCTCCCTTCCCCCTCTCCCCCGCCCCCTCCCCATCCCCCCACCTTCTCCTCCTCCCATCCTCTCCTCCCGTCTCTCCCTCCCTCCCACCTCCTCCTTGCCCCACCCACGCCCCTCCCCCATCCCGCCCCTCCCCCACTCCTCCTACCTCCCTGTCTCCAACTTCCCCCCACTCTTCCCTTCCCCCGCCTCCTCTCACCTCCCACCTCCTCCTTCCTCCGCCTCCTCCCACCCCATCCCTTTCCCCTTCTCTCCCCTCCCCCGGCCCCCAGGGCTGCGGGCGGCTCCCTGGTTTCGGCGTCGCACACACGTCTGGGCAGAGTGTGGTTCCCAGGCTCTCGATCTGGAATTCAGACGGGAAAGTTTGCTGGCAGCTCCAGCGCCCGGGCCGCCCTCGGGCCCGGCCCGTCAGCGCCCGGAAAGCGCGGCATTCACACAAGGGCGGGTGGCAGCGCCCTCCGCTTGTCTGCTCACTTTCACGACGATTCTGCCCCTGAAGTTGAGCACGGATTAAAGAGCGGCAATACTTTCTGTTTTAGAGAAGAAAACGAGGGAGCCGAATGGCACCGAGAGGGAGAGAGGCGAGAGGGTGGCGCGAGAGCCAGGAGCAAGTTGGCGCCGGTGGGCTGGGGATGGAGGGTCCTTTAGGGCGGAATTGCATCGTCGGATTCCGCGCAGAGGTAGGTGGGTGCAAAGACAAGGTGGCCGGACAACGGAGTCCCAGGCAGAGAAGTGTGTGGTATTTCTGCTGCCCGAAATGAGACCACACAGTCTTGTTTCCCACTTCTTAAGACTCAGTAGATCCGGATCAGATCGCGTGAGTCTGTTTTATTCCCATTTGCACAGGAGGACACTGAGGCAGGGACAGGCTAAGTGACTCGGCCACCGCCACACAGCTCTTAGTGGCCGACCCAGGACTCAAACCTACATCTCTCTGACTCCAAACCCCTATTCTACTGTGACCTAGTATTTGCTGGTTCAGACAAATGGCTTAGCTTTAGCACCGATTGAATCCATGCCTTGTTCGGAGCACAGGCAGGTAGATTTGCAGGTAGATATGTGCTCAGAATTCATCCAGACTTGTATTTCACAATGGACATAATCAGTGCATCTTTACCCCTCAGGATGTTGAGGAGGCCTTTCATTAGCAGGAATCTGAATTCCTAGACTCTCTCCAGAGGGAGTGCTTAAGGAGCTGTTGTCTCCAGTTAACCCGAGTCTCCTTGTGGCTCATTAGGGAGATTCCCTGGGCCCTAGGCCCATATCCCCGGTGCATAATTGCTGGACTATCCAATAAGAGTTTTTAAATCCCCCCAATTCCCATTCTCCTACAAAAGAAATATACGATAGTGAGGGCGGGGAGACCAGCAAGGCAAGTTAAACTTGAAGGTTTAATGGCACTCTTGCAACATACCCAGAAAGTTCTGCTGGACCATGAAGAACCCCTGGGAAAAACTGGGATTTTGGCCCCTTTGGTATTTTACAAACTGTTTACTCTGGAGACTAAGGAGATGGGTAGTGATGGTGATGGGACATTTGTGGTCCCCCAAGTATGTGTGCCCCTTTCCTGTTTATTCCCAGCAAATACAAAATACACCTGGTTCACTTAGGCTCTTGGATAGTAGTTTCTTTTCAGAAGATTTCAAGATACCACTAAGGATGGTTTTGGCTTCAGTTGCTATTTTTACTTCTACTTAGTATCTACACATTCATCAGTCACCAGAACACACCCTAATCGTCACCCCAAAACGAGGTAAAGATTTGACAAGTCTAGCCTTCCAAGAAAGTCCAAGGGAACATGTTTGACACATGTTCCAATACAGTGCAGGGGAATCGGTGTTTAAGATGCTGTGTTGTAGAATAATACCTCAGGGTGCTAGCTGATGTTTCATTTATTCCTAAACCTCATACAGCTCCCATGTTGACTAAATCCCCCATAGGAGCACTAGGAAGTTCTCCTCCTGGTTATCCTTTCTCCTTTTCTACAGGTTAAGAGCTGAAGCCACCAGAAATGAGAATTAGTACAACCTGACACCCAAGCCTTGTTTTTGGGGTGGGTGGGTGCCGTGGTGGGCCTGCGGCTCCTTAGGCAGACAGCCAGGAGAGGAAGGAAGCCGGTGCCCGGGCCGGCTGTGGCAGTAGCCGTGAACCCCGGCAATGCGAGGGGCCTCGGTGGATCTGGGCAGCTGCTCCCCAGCAGAATCGGGCTATTGCCTCCAGGTGGTCAACTTCCCTAGTCTTTTTTCATGACAGCCTGTGGGGGCCTAGGGGCAGGCTTTCCTTGTGTTGAGGAGGGACCCCTGGAGGGTGGTCAGAGAATCTCCTGCTTCCTGCCAGGCACCCTGAAGAGGAGAAGAGAATCAGGGGAGTCAAATGAATCTGACAACCCACCTCCCTTTGCAAGGACAGTTGGCTCAGAGCCGCTTCCTCATCTGGCCTTGGAGGCTTTGCTGCTCGTGGGCTCCCCTGTACCCTTGACTGCCCGGGCGTGTCTGCCACCGCCGTGCCCTGGGCCCCAGACCCTTCCCAGCCATGGTGCCTCTGCTGGATCCCATTCCTAGTACCTTTCCTAGGGAATCCAGAGGCAAGTCCAGGCTAATCTGCTCCGTGAGAAACAGTGGGCAATGTAGGTGTTTGCCTTTTCACCAGGACCATCGACAGACAATACTTGGATGCCAGGGCTGGCTCTGGGACAGGGAAGCTTCAGGCCTTTGCTGTGGCAGAACAGGGAGGGAGGTACTTGGGGTTTTCAGCACCTCTTAAATCATCCCAGAGAGAGAGCCACTTACTTCTGCACGCCGGCTCTGCCGCCGGCTCTGTCACAAGAAGATGAACTACAAGTAATAAAATCAAGACAAAGTTCTGTGTAAATCTTTCCAGCTTACAAAGATTATAGAAAGTGGAAGATGAAAGGGATATTAAAGACCATCTACTTCTACCTCCTCATTCCGCGGCTGTAAAAGCCGAGGCCCAGGGAGGTGTGTGGACTAACTGACGGTCCCGCAGCGGCTCCGAGGCAGGAGTTGCACCAGCATTCTGTGACCTTTGCACTACATCCTTGCTGTTCCCTAGTCCTAGGGCATCTTTCGACTTTTGAAAACAGGCAAAGAGAAATCCTTCCTCCGGCATCTTCACCTCCCTCTACGTTTATTGTTTCCAGCTGCTAAAAATTGGCATTTTAAAAAGTGGGTCATCCTGCCGATCATTGAGGGTCAGGGCTCCGGTGAGTGCTGATTGAGAGGAGAAGAGAACAGGCAGGTGGTTGGAAGCAAAGCAGCCAGCCTCCTGCCTGGCGCCTGGGGATTCTGTCGCTCGAGTCCCTGGGTGTGTGCCCTCAGCAAATACTAACCCACAGAGTCAACTGCCAACTCCAGTCATCTGTACATTTGCCCTCCGGGAATGTAAAGCTGGAGGAAATGCCAATTCCTAATCTCATTGGCCTTGGAAGGAAAGATGCTTTTGCCCAGTGGAAGCCTTCAAAGAGCAAATGTGTATTTAGGGCCTGCAGTGCTCTCCAGAATCCTTTAAGGGACCCGGCTGTCCAAAAAAACCCACAGATGGTTCTGGCTTTGTCTTTGCCTCAGTTAACACCTTTGGGTTGCAAGTCATCAACTTGAGCTGGCTGAAGCGTGCAGGGAAGTGTGTAGACGAACCCTTGTGTCATCAAGTCCAAGGACGGATGGCTGCCAGGCACCCAGGCAGGACCCCTCTCCAGCTTTGTCTCTGCTTCCCGTCTCTCGCTCTGCAATCGACTTTCTTCTTCTTGGTGGGCAGCTGGACTGGGTAGGAGATGATCTGCGATGATTGCCACGCTTACATCTCCTCTCCTGCAGAGATTAGCCAGGCGACTGGCCGTCCTCAGCCCAATACCGAATTCCCAGGAGGGAGAATGTGGTTGGCCCAGCCTGAGGCAGGTACACAGCCTGATCCAAACAAGGTGGCCGCAGGTAGGGTGCCCCAAGGCAGACTGAGGGGCGGTTCTCCCTGACAGGAGAATGAAGTGCGGTGGGCAGGCATTTCCCATGGGTGACGATCCTGGGCTTCGATCCAATCAGCCATTGATATAGAAAAGTGGTAGATGCAGGTGGGAGTCTGGGATAAATCAGACACTCTAGAGACTTAAGTTGCCTAAATTCTTGAGTGACAAATTCTCTATCATGTAACTCTGTCTTTTTAGAGAGCTGTTTCCTTGCAGTTCAACCCCTGTCCTCTGGACTCTAAGAAAGCCCATTCAATCAACCTGAGGAAGGTCTTAATCCTTTATGTGGTTATCATATATATTTTCGTCCTGTTGAAGGGTGTTAGCTGGATAGATACTGAGAATGAAATAAAGGTGTAATATTAAATTTGTATGGTTGATATATATAGGTATGTGCGTATGTATATATTGGGTTGGCCAAAAAGTTCATTTGGGGTTTTCCGCACAATGTTACAAAAGCCCCAAACGAACTTTTTGGCCAACCTAATATATACATACACGTACACATACCTACATTTTTACTTATTTATTTATTATTATTATTATTTTTAAGAGTACTTTTTAAAAATGCATTTTTTTTCTTTTTAATTTATTTTCTTTATTTATTATTTTTGGCTGCGTTGAGTCTTCGTTGCTGCGTGCGGGCTTTCTCTAGTTGCGGCGAGCAGGGGCTACTCTTCGTTGCGGTGCGCGGGCTTCTCATTGCGGTGGCTTCTTCTGTGGCGGAGCACGGGCTCTAGGTGCGCGGGCTCAGTAGCTGTGGCGCACGGGCTTAGTTGCTCTGCGGCATGTGGGACCTTCCCTGACCAGGGCTCAAACCCGTGTCCCCTGCATTGGCAGGCAGATTCTTAACCACTGCACCACCAGGGAAGTCCATACCTACATTTTAAAACATCCAACCTACTTCCAGAAAGGATTGGAGCAAATTCTAATAAAAATAGGAGAAATATGACA
This sequence comes from Balaenoptera musculus, assembly GCF_009873245.2. NCBI lineage: Eukaryota > Metazoa > Chordata > Mammalia > Artiodactyla > Balaenopteridae > Balaenoptera > Balaenoptera musculus. The sequence goes on along the minus strand of NC_045802.1, from coordinate 7,394,177 downwards.
AAAAACCATTAACATTAAAAAGATGTAAAAGTCAAGTAGCAAACAGGTTGCAGTTGAGCAGAGTGGCCGAGATGGACAAACTCTAATTCCTGGCCTGAACTGATTACTCAACTTGGCTCTGAACTTTCTAATATTCAAGAGAAAGAAGAAAATTTATGAATTGAGTGGCTATTATTATTTAAGCATCTAGAATAACATCTAGATGGAAACATCTAGAATAGTGGAAACATCTAGAATAGTGGATCTCAGAATATAGTCCAGGGCCTCCTGGGGTCCTCAAAACCCTTTCAAGGGGGTTCCATAGATCAAAACTATTTTCATAATAATATCAAGACACTGTTTGCCTCTTTTAGTCTCATTCTTATGAATGTACGGTGGAGTTTTCTAGAGGAGCTGTCCCCAACCTTTTTGGCACCAAGGACCGGTTTCGTGGAAGACAATTTTTCCACGGACCGGTGGGGGGGTGGTGGATGGTTTTGGGATGATTCAAGTACATTACATTTATTGTGCACTTTATTTCTATTATTATTACCTTGTAATGTATAATGAAATAATTAAACAACTCACCATAATGCTGACGGGGGCGGAGCTCAGGCGGTAACGCGACCGATGGGGAGCCGCTGTAAATACAGATGAAGCTTCGCTTGCAGGCCACACACCTCCGCTGTGCGGCCTGGCCCAGGGGTTGGGGACCCCTGTTCTAAAGGCTACATGTCATGTAACATGCCCACAGATTGCATGCAAAAGCAGGTATGAGAATCCAGCTGTCTTCTACTAAGCTAGACATTCAAAAGATTTACAGAAATTTAAAATAATATCACTCTTCTCACTAATTTATTTTTATTATGTAAAATGTATTTTCACAAAACATTAATTATGTTGATCTATTTTGAGTCAATGCTATTATTTTAAATGAATTAATAAATTTTAATTTTTAATATGGTAAGTGTTGATGGATATATCCTATATAAGCAAAAACTCTGGGGTTCTCAATAATTTTTAACAGTGTTAAAGGAGTCCTGAGACCAAAATGTGCGAGAATTGCTATCGAGAATCTTACTATTATTTATGTACCTGAGATGGTGATTTTTGCCCCCAAAATTCCATTTTAGAAGGCATTGGGCATGTCTCTGTTTGATCCTTGGCAAAACTAAAATCATTTTATGAATAAAGTATTATTTTTGTAAACATACATTTGTTTATTGCTCATTTTATCTATTCAAGAAACATTTATTGAGCCCTTGTTATGTATGTTCCAGGTGTGCTGCCTGACTCTGTGAAGGCAGTAAAGGGCAATCTCCCTGTCCTCGTGGAGATTTGTGATCTAGTTTGCGAAAGGGGCACAAGGTTGACTTGAAAATAATTCAGGATCAATGTAAAACCAGATGGAAACTGCTTTTGTTTATCTTCACATGAACTACCAATTAAAAGAAATACTATTTATTTTACTGAGTCTGAAGATTTGAGGCTAAAGAATTTCCTGGCAGGAGGACATCATGTGCCAGGTATTGGATTTACGGGTGATTCAAGTTACAGCAGCCCTGGTCTGTTATTATTGTCTTGGAAGGTATGATACGTTTTGAGAAAATTCAGTATAGGTAAACAGAAATCTATATTAGAAAGTATTATACTTGTATTTCAAAAAGAGTTTTCTTTTTGGAAATATTGGACTTATCAAGGGAATGATCAATACCTTTATTGATGGAATGAACAGTTCATTGTATACTTAGAATATGATTCAAATGATCACAGCTTTTCAGTAACATGTATAATGCATTTAGGAAGACAAAACTACAGTGTACAGTTACAGTAAAAAAGAAGGAAGCAAGCTTCTAGGTATGGCCTGTGTCTGATGTTAGGTGAGCCTCATGCCAGGAGGAAAAGTCCGGAGTTGGTAAGAGAGGTGGCAAAGCAAATAAGAACTGTGAGGTATAAGTTCATTTCTTTGTTTTATAGCATGGTTGGGCTGGAAGGTCAAGACAGTGCGTGTACGTCTTAGTATCTTAGACAAAAATCTTTTATTGTGTCCTCGTTGATTAATGAAGAGATGTAGGGTAGATATAGGGCAAATTAGAGTGATTTGCAGCTGGTTGAACAATCACTTCCCCAAAGTCTTGGTAATGGATCCATTCCAACTTTGATGGAGGTCTCTGTTGACTTGCCACAGGGCTCTATCTTCAGCTGCCCTCTATACAACGTTGTTATAAGTGATATCCTGAAGAAATCTGTTGACGGCAAAGATGGGAGGAATAGCTTATACATTAAGATGCTAGAACCAGGGTCCAAAAATATTTTTAAAAACTGAAACAATGTGCCCAGTCTAATAAGACAGAATTTAAGAGGAAAGTATCCACCACTGAGCCCCCAAAAGCCATCCAGACAAGTCTAGGATGTTTGGAACCTGACATGTTAAATGGAACCAGGATGAGGCAAATACAAAAATGTGTCTGTAAAGACCTTGTTCTGAGTAGGCTCCCACTTGGCTCTAGGATGTTTCCTTAAGCTCCATGGTAACAGTAGGTATTAGGCCAGGGGGGGACGAGGGTGATGGTGGAGAAGAAACTCAGGTGGGGCAGGTGGTTTAAGAGTATAATGTGAAGAAAGGAAGAAAGGAAGGAAGGAAGGCAGGAAGGAAGAAAAGAAAGAAAGGAGGGAAGAAAGAAAAAGAAAGAAAGAGAAAAAAAGTATAATGTGCAAAAGAAAACAGCAAACTCAATAAATTGCTTCCTAAAACGCCATCTCAGAGGTCTCAGTTTTTTTTTGTTTTTTTTTTAAATTTTTGGCTGCATTGGGTCTTCGTTGCTGCGTGTGGGCTTTCTCTAGTTGCAGCGAGCAGGGGTTACTCTTTGTTGCGGAGCACGGGCTCTAGGTGCACGGGTTTCAGTAGTTGTGGCACACGGGCTCAGTAGTTGTGTCTTGCGGGCTCTAGAGCGCAGGCTCAGTAGTTGTGGCGCACGGGCTTAGTTGCTCCGCGGCATGTGGGATCTTTCCGGACCAGGGCTCGAACCGTGTCCCCTGCATTGGCAGGCGGATTCTTAACCACTGTGCCACCAGGGAAGTCCCTCAGATTGTATTAATAGTAATATTATGTCCAGAATAAAGGAGGGGATGGTCCTGCTGTACTCTGCAAGTTAGGCCTCACCTGGAATGTTGGAGGCAAGTCTGGGTTACCACCTTTTACAGAGACTTTGGCCAGCCAGAAAAATAGAGAAGGCAGCAACTAAGATGGGAAGGGTCTTGAGATCACATCACATCCCTGCTCTCAACCCTGCAGAGTGAGGCCCTGTCGAGGCCACAGGACTCCTGGCTGCCTCTCAAACCTCACTTCCTACTTACTGTCTCACTTCCCCTTACTGTCTTGCTGACCCCCTTGATATTCCTCAAACATCACACATATATCATTGCAGGGCCTTCACTCCCTCCCCTCCCCCCCATTCACATGGCTCATCCCCTCAATTCACTCAGGTCTTTGCTCAAATGCCATCTCCTCATTAGGGCTCCCTTGCCTCCCAGCCTAGGGGAGAAGCACTCCCCTTTCCCAGTCTCTGAACTTGCTTTTCCTTCAGTGTTTTTATCATTACCTGACATAATATTATCCATTTACTTGTTTAACTGTTTATTTTCTGTCTTCCTCAATAGAAGACGAGAACCAGGAGGGCTGGGGCCTTGTCCGGCTCCCTCTTCCATTCCCCCCCCCCGGCCCCCCAGACACCTCAATGAGCAATTTTTAACAGACTCAATGAGTACAACGAGGCCCTATTGCAAACCTACAAGAGTAAAACCTCTGAGAGCTACTCAGACACTGAAGGAGCTACTTCGTGGATGAGGCTTTTCCCACGTGGCCGGGCTAGAGTGGCGAGTGGGCACCGAGGAAGGGAGCTTCAGGAATCTCAGGCTCCGGGTAGAGAACTGTTTCCAAGAGTTGGAAAGGGTGGGCCTCTGGGAGCATCCCTGCCACTAGGCGTGTGTCCTCAGGTGTGAGGAGGCTACTTGCCAGGGATATTGTTTGGAAGTTGAATTCCTAGTACTGAAGACTTTTTTTCCATTCCCAAATTTTGTGAGATTGTCGCAGGTCAGCCCACCTCTTTCTCGTTAAAAGAATTTTGAGGGCTTCCCTGGTGGCGCAGTGGTTGAGAATCTGCCTGCTAATGCAGGGGACACGGGTTCGAGCCCTGGTCTGGGAAGACCCCACGTGCCGCAAAGCAACTAGGCCCATGAGCCACAGTTACTGAGCCTGCGCGTCTGGAGCCTGTGCCCCGCAACGGGAGGGGCCGCGATAGTGAAAGGCCCGCGCACCGCGATGAAGAGCGGTCCCCGCACCGCGATGAAGAGTGGCCCCCACTTGCCGCAACTAGAGAAAGCCCTCGCACGAACCGAAGACCCAGCACAGCCAAAAATAAATAAATAAATAAATAAATAATAAAAAAAAAAAAAAAAAGAATTTTGAATTTAGTCTACTGAAATAGTTTTTCTATGTGAACACATTTTTAGTGTTTTGCATGTGATAATGGGATTCAGTTTGTAGAAACGATGCCCATTTTCAGAAACACAGAACAGAATATGTGAGATTTAGAGGAGAAAGACTTTGATTTCATGGGAAATGTGTGTCATTCTCTGAGGGCATCCTAAGAATCATCAGAATGTACCTAATTTTTCTTATTCACATGTCTGATGTGCTTACCACCCTTATAAATAATCATAAACTTTGCTTTCTGAGTATCTTTCTAGATAAGACATGGCATCTCTCCCAAGGAGAATGATTTTAGCACTCAACAGCTGAGAAAGGAAGTGAATTATCCCTTTGTAACTGCTCGGGCACTTTAGGTAGTCAGGCAGGAATTATCCTGGTGTGGACAGACAGACAAGAGTAAACAAGACTCTGCTTTGCTTTTTCAACAAGGCAGTTTTCTTTTTTATAGCACTAAATGCTGTGTATTAACACAGAGCTCAGAGAACACAGAACATAGAGGTCTGTGTATTTTTATAAATTAAAACAAACAAAAAAACATAACAGTGCTTGTAGAGGACTCTGTGTTTCTCACTCGGGGAAAAAGCACAAAATATCAGTGTGGAGGGATTCCAAGTGCCTCCTAGCTAATCTCTGCAGCACTGCCTTACTCCCACAGTCCTGAAGCAGGCCCAGAGCAGAGAGATACGGTCTGAAAGTGTGTCATGGGAATTTGTGACTGTTTCTCTGGCTACGCGATGAGATTTTTGCTGCCTAGAAACGTTGGAGGTTGGAACCACACAGCTAGTGTTCTGTTAACCTAATATGTAGAAAAGAAGGTCTTTCCTGGAAGTCTGAATTTTTAAAACTTATTTCAAAAAGCGAACAAGAAAGCCCAAACATAATTTCAGCACATTAAAACAACAGCAGCAGAAACTGAGCTATATGAAAGCTATATAAAGAGTGAACCTTGGGAATTCCTTGGCGATCCAGTGGTTAGGGCTCTGTGTGCTCTCAGGGCAGAGGGCCCGGTTTCAGTCCCTGGTCTGGGAACTAGGATCCCACAAGCCGTGGGGTGCAGCCAAAAAACAAACAAACAAATAAATTTAAAAATATAAATAAATAAAGAGTGAACCTTCTTTCTCTCCCAGCATCAGCCAGATTCTAGAGCACAGTTTCATGAGATGGGAAGCAGAGTATTTGGTTGCTGGATACTAGTTCCTGAGGAACTTCCCAGGAAATGAATTTGAAGGGAAATGAGATCAGTGAAGCCAGAGCAACCCCAGGGTCAGAAATTAGGATGCTCCTGTTACTTGGTCCTGGGATACAGGACAACTGATGTTTCCCTGGGCCTCGGCACCAGATGGTGGCTTTCCTAAGGGACTCTTCATCATTGGGGCTGGGCTTTGGGTCTGACCCAGCAGTGTGGGCGGGACCTCTCTCTCCTGGTCCCTCTTGTGCCCTATAGAATAGATCAGTGGAATCCAGACAACTAGTGGACCAGGGTCCCAGCCACACTGCAATTTCTTGTTTATGCTTTACCCGCCTACTACCTGCACTGGGCTTCTCGCTCCCCAGGACACGGACACATCTTGTTCCCCACTGCATCCCCAGCACCCAGCACGGCCCAGCCCCGAAGGCAGCCGTCAGTGAAGGTTTTTTGCACGTTACTGTTAAATGAAGTGAAAAGGTCCAAAAAGTTAACGTAAGCCTGCACGAACCCGCTTCGAACGGTGGCACAGACTGCGCGCTTGGGTTTGAGGGAGGGTTTTCTTCCGCCATGTGGTCTTGGATGTTCAGGTAATGGGCACCAGAAGCCCATCTGGTCACCTGAAAACTCAGTTCTTTGGCGGTCCGGGTAGTGAGGACAGGGTCTGAGTCCTTGCTCACCATTGAATCTCGGGGTACAGTGCCTGGCACCCGGAGATGACCCACGAGCACTTGTTAAAATAAAGTTATCGCTACTGGCCCGACTCGTGCCTACTCGGCTGCTGTTATTACCGACTAAATGGGCCTCTTTCAAAAGAGGCACGTTAGGAAACGGAATCGCCCTGAAGGGCAAAGATGTTGGGGTAGCAGCCCTTTTCCTACCGCTCTCTGGGAAGGTGAAGAGAAACCTGGGACGAGACTTCCCAGGGTCACGGTCCCGCACGGACCGCCGGCCTTGGGTTGCCGCGGTGAGCGGGCGTTCCCGGCCTCGCTCATCACGCCAGAAAAGCCCCAGAACCAGAGCCGGCAGGTTGGGAGGCGAGGAAGGCATTTCCTCCCCCACGTGACAAGGTCACTGCTCCGACTCCTGCCGGATCCGCGCGGCCACCAAGTGTCTCAAAGGTGAGGGCTGAAGAACTGCGGCGGCGGCAGCGGCAGGCGCGGCTCTCCGCCCCGCCGCGCTCCCTCCCCCACGCCTCCATTTGGTGAGTTCCTCGTCGGCTCCGGAGCCAGGACGGAGACCCCTGCCGGCGGGACGCGGCGCTGCGGCTCCGCCCTCCGCCGCGCAGGCTGCGCCCCGGGAGCCAGCGAGCCGGCGAGCCGGGGAGGGTCCGCGCGGCACGGGGCGTTCGTGTCCTTCGCGAGCCAGGTCTTGATTCCACCTCCAAGGGCTCAACGTGATCTCTTCTTTGGACGCCCTCCAAAAGATTTTAAAAGACATGTGTTCCCGTGTAGGGCAGCCCAAATGTCCCCTGGCCTCGGTTCCTCTCGACGTCTCCCGCCACCCAGGCCCCTCGCACCGACTGTTCGCAGAGCCCCCGGGCGGAGAGAACCCGAGAGCCGCCGTCCGCAAGCAGCGGGTCCTTGAAAGGCAGGGCAAGGCCTCACTCTGTTTCTTTCAAGTTCACGGAGGCTAGCCAGACGGCTCTCGGGCAAGCAGTTGCCCACGTTCTGCTTCAGGCAGAGTCCTAAACCAGTGCCTGTACCTCTGTGTGTGTGTGCGTGCGTGTGCCCGCGCGTGTATGGGAGGGTGTGCAAGGTGAAAACGGGGTGTACTAGAAATCGCAATGAGAGAAGCAAACAAACTGCAGTGAGCACAGAGGAAGAACGACTTACTACGAGCCTGGGACCTAGTTGGAGAGGCAGGACTAACCTTGCGACGGTAATCGCTACTTTCCTTGCCATCGAGTCCTAAGAGAAACAACTCCACGAAGGCTGGAGAAGAAAAAAAAATCTTGGGGCTGCTGGTCTGGAGCGAATCCCCTCAGAATGAGGGAGATTTGAGTCCTTGCAAGGCAAGGGGATGGATTAGGCCTTCCATGTCGGGAAAACAGTGGCTTAGGGTGAGCTGCTCCGGCTGGCAGGGCAGGTGGAATAGTGCGCGCCGCCGCGGGTTCCCTGCAGTCCCGGAAGTGCAAAATGAGTCTGGAATTCCTACTTGGGATGGTTAGAGCGGTGGTTCTCAAAGCGGCATCACCCTCTCCTGGGAACTCGTTAGAAATGCAGATTTGGGGGTCCCACCCTGGACACTGAATTACAGTCTCTGGGGGTGGGCCCCAGCAATCAGTTTTTAACAAGCCCTCTAGGTGATTGTGGTGTTCTCTAAAGTTTGAGAACCCCTGGATTAGGAAATGGAGAATAAAGGAGCCGGCTGGGTGGCAGTCCCGGTGCCAGACAGTGAAAGTCGGGCTTCTTGCCAATAAGTAAGTAGGAATAAGGGTGTAACGCTGACAGGCATAGGCTGGAGGGAAGGGGATCCAGTTTGTGAGGGAGAGAGTGCTGAGTAAATGTTATTTTGGTCCCGTTGATGTGAGGGCAGGACACCCACATGGAAACTCCTGGAGGCAGCGGGAAGGCAGAGCCTGGAACACAGGTGGGAGAGCCGGGGTGGGCAAACCTGTGTGGAGCTGCAACGGAAGGAGTGGGTCAGCTCACAGAGGAAATAAGCCTAGTGACATATGTTCAGATAGAACATTCACGGTGTTGTACACCCATCGCCACCATCTAGGACACGGGGATGGGGGTGGGACAAAACTTACGGGGAAGAGCTGGTCAGTGAGGAAGAAGGAAAACCCAGTCAGTGCGGTGCCACTGAGGCAGAGAAAGGAAAGAGATTCAAGAAAGAACCAGTGGGAGGAGGAGAAGGTCTCAGACACGAGCTGGCCTAGGGCAGTGTTTTCTGACCCATTAGACGGCTGTGAAGCAATAAGGTTGTGAAACCAGCATTTCAAACAGTAATAGAAAATGTCAGCGTGTATCTTACATAGCAAAGATAGGGTTTCGTGAAACTTCTGTTTGATATGTTTTTTGGGGGGGGGGGGAACAACATCATTTCTGTGTCATTCTTGCCAAAAATGTATAACGTTCGGGCAACTTGAAAAAACATCAGAGAAACCAAAATTGAGAGACTTGACAAAAAAACTGATCAATATTCTTCAAAAGCGTCAAGATCATAAAAGTCAAGAGAAGGCTGAGGCGCTGTCACAGATTCAGGGGACTGAGGAGAAATAACTAAATGCCGTTCGGGATCCTGGATAGGATCCCGGAACAGAAAAGGGACATTAGTTGAAAACTGGGGCCTTTAGTTTGGATAACAGTATTGCACTGATGTTAATTTCCTGGTTTTGTTATTGGCTCTCTCTCACATCGGTCCCCAACAAGGGTTCTCCTGGCTGGTGTTGTTTGAGCCAATAAAACAAGACCCAGTTCAGTTCAGATGCTGTGGAAATTTTTATTCTGTGATCGAGGAACGTGGAGGTGGGAGCTCAGGCTCTAGAGGATGTGCTCCCGGGACAGGCCGTGGGCGGGGCTGCTTTATAAGGTCTCCGGCGGCAGGGAGGGGGCGGGGTTATTGCAGGACAGGCACATGCGCAGCTGTGCTGCTCCAGCTCCGGATCCAGTGCTGGGTGCAGCCTCTCTGCACTCGGCCCGATTCCGCCATCTTGAATCGCGGTGTCTTGTGGGGTGCTTTTGCGCACGGCCTGCAGCTGAAGTGTCTGATGGGGCAGTCCTGCGCTGGGAACTGCAATGCAACTCGTTAGGTGCGACGCCTCTGCACGTGGCCACCTACAGGCAAGTGAAACTACACTAAGCGCAAAAGAAGAGTTTAGTCCTTATCACCTAGATGCCGTCTTATTTTCCCCAGGGACCCCAGTAGGCTTTGCGAGTGACGGTTTTGACAATTGCAGTATGGGTCTGTAAGATGTTAACACTCGGGGAAGCTGGATGAGGAGCTCTTAGTCTGTACTGGCTGCTATAACAAAATGCCACAGACGGGGTGGCTTATAAACAACAGACATTTCTTTCTTACCATTTTGGAGGTTGGAAACGCAAAATCATGGTGCCGACAGAGTCTGTGGTGACATCCCGCTTCCTGGTTCATAAATGCTGCCTTCTTGCTGTGTCTTAGGGGCGATAGGGAGCTCTCGAGCCTCTTTTGTAAGGTACTAATTTCATTCATGAGGGTCCCAGCCTCATGACCTAAGCATCTCCCCAAACCTCACCTCCTAATACCATGACATTGGGCAATAGGGTTTCAACATATGAATTTGGGGGGTCCGGGGGACACCGCATTCAGATCATAAAAAGGGATATACGGAAATCTCTGTACCATTTTTGCAACTGTTCTGTGAGTCTAAAATTAGTTCAAAATAAAAAGTTTAAAAAGTACAAAATGTATTTTTGTAGATGTGAGCAGGGAAGGGGTTCACGATACAAACTATGATGAGAAAGTTTGAGATCCCCACTGTCTTCTGGGGTGTGGAGGGCATGTGGACCAGGCAGTGAGGGAGCGCTCCTGGAGCTGAGGTCCCAGGAGGTTTTTTGGGTGCCTTGGGGGAGGATGAGAAGCTGCAGGGCATGGGTGTGGTCAGAGAGGGGGGGCTGGGATTATCACAGTGTCTGCAGGCAATTAGATGCAGGCCTCAGTTCTGCAGTTTGACAGAGACCGTAGATTCCAGAAGAGAGAGGCACTCCGACCCGAGGAAGTTTGAGAGCTGGGTGGGAACAGTGGATGTCTGGATGTTGCAGTGCTATCCTGTTATAACCTACAACAGTCCTTTGGGGGAGATTACATGCCAGGAAGAGACCCCCTGTTACCCGGGGGAGGGTGCATCTGATAGTCTAGGGTTGTGTATTTTCTTTAAATTTTTTTTGGGGGTGGTTACTTAATTTTAGGTCTCTGTTTCATAATCGGAGTCCTATTTCATAATTGAAGTTTCTCTGAATCCTAAAAGCAGGTAAGTGTCCCTCTTTCACAAGGAATCCTTTAAGCAATCTGGAGGAACGAAAGGTTCTGGGAATTCATGTAGCTTCTAACCTCCCTTGCTAATGTATTGAGTTAGAGCAGTGTGGTTCCCAATTGAGGGCAATTTTGCCCCCCAGGAGACATCTGGCAATGTCTGGAGACATTTTCAATTGTCACAACTCTGTGTGTGTGTGTATGTGTGTGTGTTACTGGCATTTAGTGGGTAGAGGCCAGGGTTGCTGCTAAACGCCCTACAGCGCACGAGACGCCACTCCACCCCACAACAGAAAATGATCCAGTCTCAAACGTCAACAGTGCCAAGGCTGAGAAACGGTGAGTTACAGGAGATGAAGATCTGAGTTCTGTTTATGGTCAGGAAAAGCTGCCCGGGTGCTTTTCACAAAAGAAGGGTATTAAATTTCATTTCTTGGCTTGATTTCAAGTGGATAATTATAACCTGCCTACCTAAAATTTACACTTTAATCTTCAGTGGTTATCTTTCTTCAGTTCCTGCTTAAACAGGCTTAGTGTGGCTGTATTCTTGACAACAGGGCAATATTCTGTGCCTGACTCGGTTACAGGTCAACAGGGGGCGAAACGAGGGGTCTGTGAAGTGATTTGAAACCTTTGGGAGGTGAAAAGCACTAAAACAAGAAACTTGGGACATTATCATTATTAATTATTAGTAATATTACAGTACTCATTCAGCCACTCTCAGGATTCCCATGGGATTCCTGTGAGCACTGAGGTCGAAATCAGATTCCTGACCTTCGGTCTAACCAAACACTGCCCAGAATTAATATGTTATGGTTAAAAGCAGGGAGCTCTCCCTCTGCAGGGCCCTGCTGCCTGCTCCCAGCATTTGGGAGAGGCTCTGCATTGGCAACATCCAGCTTCAAAGCAAATCTTCAATCTTCTATTTGTACTCGCGGTTCCCATATTTAGAACAGAGCAGCACATACTTGTCTATTGCTTCAAGGCAAGAGCAAATTCTGAAGGTATTAAATAGAGCCTCACTGCAAGCAAACAAGAGAGGCCAGAAAAAAAAGGGCAAGGCTTTGCGTCTACTTTTCCTAACGTTTTAAAGATGATAATAATTCAGGGTGGCAAAATTTAAAATCGGAAGTCAGGCTGTCAACTGTTTGACAAACCAAATGATTACCTTTTTGTAAACCACACAGATTAGTTCATGAAACCCGATTTGGCTTTTTTTTTTTTTTTTTTTTTTTTAAAAACAGTCCTTCAATGTTAAGCAAGCCCAGACAGCTACAGACAGGTATGAAAGGAGCTGGGTTTTCCTTTGTAAGGTGTCTTTTTTCTTGTTGTTGTTGTTCATTGTCTTCAGGATTTCTGTCTTTAGAAGTATAGTGCCAATCTCATCCTTAGTAATTTGAAGTTTTGGCAAAGTGTGACTTTTGGGATTTTGAATGGTGATGTATGTTGCTTCTCTGCTTGACATATCTTTAAGTAGGTTTGTAATGGAGACTCCTGGCATGATTCTTCCTTAAAAATCCATATCATTTCATAGTACAAGTGTTGCTTTTTATATATGGACAAAATGCCACTGACTTTAATTTGATGTTTGGTAGCTGACTCATGCTCACCCTCTTGCCTAGGCCCTTAAAAACATGCATTTAAAGGTGTTAGCTGAGAGGAGAGGCAGAAATTTTAGCTACAGGGCAAAGTCTGTCTTTGCAAACCAAACTGATGTGTCCCAGACAAAACCTGAGACTCTGACTCCTGGTGGGAATGATCAAACCATAATAGGTGTTAATATTTATTGGCTATTTAGTATGTGCCAATCTGAGTCCTGAATTTTCCTGTGCAATGACTCATTTAACCCTTGCCACAGTTTTTTAAGGTAGGTGCTACTTATTGCCTCTATTTTATAGCTGAGGAAACTGAGGCTTAGGGAGGTCAGAAAAACTCCACTAGAATTTGAAACGAGCCATCTGTCTCTAGGGCCCTTGCCCTTTTTCCCAAAAAAAAATGATCTAAAAAACATGAAATATATTGGCATGTGATAATTATATAGTTTGTGATAATTATCTAAATGTTTCATTACCTCTTTTGCTCAGGAGGCATGATGGTAACCAGAATCCTGGAAGTTGTCTGTTTACAAAGAGTAGATTTGGACACAGCTTGACACAAGTCCACACACTCCAACACAATGTGAACAGAGGGCCTCTTGGAGCAAATGTGGTGCCCCAAGAGATCAGCTCAGTTTCTTTTCCTTCTTCCCAAGATGAATTTAGGTGGTGGGATGTTTTAGTTTTTCTTTTCGAGGGGCTTTTCTTTTTCTACACTTTTCCTGAACACGATGCAGTCGATACCCTTTTGAAGTCTGATTGTGCCTCTGGCTGCATTGCACAAAGCATTTTCATCATGGCCGTGTTTCTGGAAGCTAAGTGCTTGGCAGGAACGACATATTTATCTTGGAGTTGAGACTTGAGAAGTGAGTTCCACCCCTGAACAAGGCCTGAGATGTATCACCTCCCCACCTGGGATTCCAACCTCAGGTACATAAGGGAGCCTACAGTAAAATTTAAGAGTAAAGGGAACAAGAAACCATTTTCCATTAATTTAGATGAAAGCTGATGAGGTAAAGTACAACCATCTATCATTTCTGCGGGGTTTTAGTACTAGTATGTCCCCCGCTGCCTCCGTATGCCCTGTAGGGGTTGCAGAAGAGTGGTTGGCAAGTCACCACTTTCAACAATGTGTATTCAGGCTTCAATAGGTCCTTCCTGCATCAGGTTGAAAATGGAACACGTTGATAACATACAGACAATCCTTTGCTTATAAGACATGTGGCAACTTGCTGGCATGGCCTAGGAGCCCTTTTGAAATTGGTCCCCAGCTCTCCTTTCTAGCTCTAGTACCTGCCACTCCGTCCCCTGCAGCTACACAGATGGCCTGCACCCCTTTACTCCAGATGGGGTAAAAGGCAAGTCTTGGCCACACATGAGGATTCCAAGGATTGGTTTCTACATCCTCTGGGCTGCAACTTTGAGACTTAGAAACAAGACTAGGGTGGGTGATGTGGTCCCAGGATGACCTGCTTGGCAGACCACACCCACAAGAATTCAGTGTCATAATTTAAGGTATGTTGACTGAAAAAAAAACGGACAACATAAAAGTTGAGAATTATGTGTTGTTTTTTTTCAATTGTAGTTGATTTCCAGCATTGTGTTGAGAATTCTGCTTTACTTGGTGGCCTTACTGAGGACTGTAGCCCGGGATGGCAGCCTCTCAGCCCTGAGGGACTGTTCCAGAGCAGTAAGGGAGGGGCCAGGACATTTCATGCCTCCTCCTGGTGCACCCATGTGGGTGCCTCATCCTGGGATGCCTTCCTTCACTTCGTCTCTCGACTTGTACTTGTCCTTCATGTGCAATCATCTTCCAGTCAGCAGCTGTCCCTGACCCAACCCTCTGATTGAGATGCCCCTCCATGCCACTGTAATACCCTGGGCTTCCCCTGGTGGCCATGCACACCATGAGAGGCCTCTTTACTACCATCTACCTTTCCTACTGTATTCTTTCATTCTGGCTTAGATAGTGGGGGATCAATATATTTGTTGAAAAAAACGAATGACTCTTTCTTTCTGACGGCAGAGCCTGTTTGGGAAACAATTCAAGTCAGAAGATCACTTAGTGAATATAAAAGGCCTAGGATGGGCTGAGCCAGAAATGCCCCCAATCCGTGTCTGAACACACTACCCCGTCCCATAGCCATTGCTGCTCTGCTGGGTTGTTCTGGATTCTCCACACTCCATTTTTCAATGCTGTGAGCTCTGCTGGTATCAAAAGGGCCCCTGAGTAGGTGCTAATGTCTTTGACTTTAAACTTGGCTATGATTGCAGGAAGAAAGCGGCTCAAGAAGGCTCTCGTCTCTTCTTTTGAAGAAGGGACGCTGTTTCTCAGCTTGGGATTGTGAGTCGGGCTGGACCAGCTCTGTGGGATGTTCCACCTGCAGGTTCTCCCATGGCTGCCTCTGGGCCCCAGCCGCGCTCTCTGCCTGGTTTCTGAAGGGCTGTAGGAATGCGTCTGTGTTCGTGGCTGCATAGGACATGGCCATGAGGAGAATTTTCCCCTTGGAGGCAGCTGTGCATGCAAGCAAAGGAGATGGGCTCCATCACCCGAGAGGAAGGAAATGGAAATGCTCTCTGCTCAAACTGTTCCCTCACTGCTCACCGCACCAAAATTCCACCATCAAACCCAAGTACCCTGCCGAGGGGCGTGTAGAACCACGAATCTATTAACCTCTCCTGACACATTAGCACTAATTAGTTGTTCAAGGATAGGTTTATTTTGACCATGTAGAAAGGCTCCTGAAAGATCTGTAAGCACAGGGAACGTGGATCTCTCTGGGCAGTGTGAGAATCTCAGCTTGGGCCATGGTCGTTCTCTTGGCCGCGCTGGAGGACTCAGCCAGGCTCCAGCTGTGTAGTCTTCTCCTCCAGTTCTGATGGATATTACTCACGACCTTCTGAGCTCTAATCAAGTGTAAATACCTTAAACTGCCATCGAAAGCCTTGGAGGCAACGGTCAGGCGTGATCAGGGACTAGTAGTGGATCAGCTCTCCCCGCTCCCTGTGTCCCCTGCTCCCATCCCCCCAGGTCCCTGAGCTTCTGGGGGACACGGCCACTTCCTTTTCACGTCTCTGTTCCTCACAGCATTCAACTCAGTTATTTGGCATTTAGGTGTCCATGTGTGTTTGCAAACTGAATTGAATGCAGCAACGTGGATTGTGTTAGCTGGATAAACCATTACCCTCACCTTCCCCCAGAGATATGGGAACTTGGGTAAGTTTCATATTTAAGTTAGAGTGTCTGTCAGTGGTGGGCCCACAAGAAGGGCTACACGGCCTGGAATTTTCCAGACAGCTTTGGATTGAAATAATCTATCTTGCTCTCTGCCTGAGTAAACTATACAAATCTTACTCCAGAAGTTCCTAATTTGGGACTTGGAAAATATGACTGCTGTATCTGTGGGATATCCAGAATAACAATAATAATAATGGCACCCAATAAACCAAACGTTTGTTAATGACAAGCACAGAGCTAAGTAAGCACTCTTGCTTGACCACCAAACGAGGCCGGTAGGTGAGACAGGTTAAGGAAGTATCTTTATTTATGGCTTCGGCATCCATACGTTTTTTCCTAATGACTTTTCTGCCTACATGAGGTCTGACTTGATGAAGGAGGAAGCAGGGGCCAAGCTTGCTGGAGAGTTGCAGCAGAAGGCTTCCATTCCCGACCCATTGGCAGGTTTATGGATGACTCACGGCGACGGTCAGCTGTCAATACAGACAATTCTTGGCTATTCTAACCACCAGCTTAACTTCTTCCAAGGAGGCCTGTGGCTTTTCCACATGAGGGCTATCCTTCTTTTCAAGCAGCTCAAAAGACCCTGCTTACTTAGAATTATTACGTACAATCTTTATAGAAGGATAGAATATTGTTTATGGTTTCTGGTAGCATGCACTATTCTACTGTATGTTAAGTCATAAAGCCAAGGCAGAGAGCACTTAAAACATGCAGTCTACAATCTCTGCTCTCATGCTTCCCGGGATCTGCTTCCCTCATGTCCTTTGAAGCTCAGCTTCTGTGCTAACACTCCATCAGGTATTTCCCAAAACCTTCCACAAAATCTGTCTATTAATAGGTGAGAGAAAATTTACAGTGTGGGCAAGAAAATTGATCTTAAATCTTTTTTTTTTTTTGGCTGCGTTGGGTCTTCGTTGCTGAGCGCGGGCTTTCTCTAGTTGCGACGAGCAGGGGCTGCTCTTCGTTGCCGTGCGCAGGCTTCTCATTGTGGTGGCTTCTCTTGTTGTGGAGCACGGGCTCTAGGCACGCGGGCTCAGTAGTCGCAGCACGCAGGCTCAGTAGTTGTGGCGCACAGGCTTAGTTGCTCTGCGGCATGTGGAATCTTCCCGGACCAGGGATCGAACCTGTGTCCCCTGCACTGGCAGGTGGATTCTTAACCACTGTACCACCAGGGAAGTTGCTATCTTAAATCTATAACGTTTTCCACTGGAGGGATTGGGTGGGTGGAACTTAATCCTTAATCTTCCTTCTTATATGCTACCATTTCTCTTGCTAGCAAATCAGATCAATGGGCTGAAGGGGCTGCGGGAGGTGAGGATGGCCTGATGAAGGGGAGTTCTCAACCTCTAAGGACTGTAGGCAATGTAGAACCAAGGCTAAAGGACAAGAGAGATAGCATCACAGCCCATGTGTCCACTTTTTTACTCCATCTCCTTGGACATCAAAAGGGATGGATGTGGGTAATTCTCACAGATTCTGCTGATACGCAGGACACAACTTCCAGGAGATCACCTGAAACTCCAAAAAATCTTTAGGTGATACTCTGATACTATTTTTAAAAATTATTTCTATTGTGGTAAAATATACATCACAGAAAATTTAACATTTTAACATTTTTAAGTGTACACCTCAGTGGCAGTGAGTACATTCACGCTGTTGTAAATCACCACCATCCATCTCCAGGACTTTTTTTTTTAAATTAATAGCTACTCTATTTATTTATTTATTTATTTATTTATTTATTTATAGCTGTGTTGGGTCTTCGTTTCGTGCGAGGACTTCCTCTAGTTGCGGCACGCGGGGGCCACTCTTCATCGTGGTGCGGGGGCCACTCTTCATCGCGGTGCGCGGGCCTCTCACTATCCAGGACTTTTTCATCTTCCTAAACTGAAACTCTGCACACATTAAACACTAACTCACCATTTGCCCCCTCCCCCCAACCCCTGGCAACCGCCATTCTACTTTCTGTTTCTATGAATTTGACTCTTAAGTAATCCCTATGAGTGGAATTGTATTTGTCCTTTTGTGACTGGCTTATTTCACTTAACATAATGTTCTGAAGGTTCATCCATGTTTAGTATGTGACAGGATTTCCTTCTTTTTTAAGGCTGAATAATATTCCATTGTATATGTATACCACATTTTCTTCATCTATGGACATGTGGGTTGCTTCCACCTTTTAACTATTGTGAATAATGCTGCTACAAACATGGGTGTGCAAATAATGTGTTTGAGTTCTTGCTTTCAATTCTTGTGGGTGTATACCCAGAAGTGGGTTTGCTGGATCATATGGTAATTCTAGGGTTAATTTTTTGAGGAACTGCCATATTGTTTTCCACAGTGGCTGCACTGTCGTGACACTATTCGTAGTACAGGAATTTGCAAGAGGTGGGCCTGGAGAGGACATGAATTTTACTCTTTGATTTTCCAAGGACTTGCTGATGCTGGGGGTGTCACCATGTTTCTGCCTTAGGTTCCCCGTCTGCAGAAGGAAGATGGCAGCTACTCTTCCTCTCAGGAAAACCAGGGCCTGTGGGAAGTGTTGTTGAGATAGACTGGGAGAAGAAATGTGGTTTAAAATACCCTGAGTTCCCAGGCCCAGAGCCTGTGTCCTCTCTTCTTTCTGCTGCACAGGTCAGGGTTGGGTGGCTAAGGTCTGACATCTGTACTGCTTATCAGACATGGATATCAAGGACCTTCTCTGAGGTGATGCAGACAATTGCACCTGCATTTCTGACTTTTGTTTAAGCTTGCCATCTTCCTTTTCCTTTGATGTGGTATACAGTCGCCCCTTCGTATTTGTGGGGGATTGGTTCCAGGATGCCAAGAATACCAAAATCTTACATAAAATGGTGCAGTATTTTCATATAACCTACACATATCATCCTATATACCTTACATCATCTCTAGATTACTTATAATACCCAATACAATGTAAATAGTTGTGAATGCTATGTAAATAGTTGCTGGTGTGCGGCAAATTCAACTTTTGCTTTTTGGAACTTTCTGGAAAATTCTGTGTGTGTGTGTGTGTGAATATTTTGGATACACAGTTGGTTAAATCCAAGGATGCGGAACCCGCAGATATGGAGGGCTGACTGTACAGTTCTAGAGAAGAGTGTTTACTGAGTGTCCATCAGAATGCAGTCAGGATCTCATTAAGAAGGTAATAGCTCATCCTTTCCCTCAGTTTCTCACTCCTATTCCCTGGCCAGTGCTTTTTCTGGGTGTCAGAGCACTTTGAGAACACACTTTCGCTCTCTGATCCACGTCCGATCTGACAAGTTGGGAGGCTCATGCCCACCCCTTATGGAGGAGCGCCAGCAGTCCTGGCATCCTGTCCTTTGGAAGCCTGCCCGAAGCCGCACCGTGGCCCCCTGGCACTCCAGACCCTCTGGCCTCTCACGCAGCTCCTGCCAGAGTTGCTCAGGTGCCCTCTGAAGGAGGGCTGTCTCTCCGGGCAATGCTTTGATTACAGCTCATGGAGCGATCACCCCCCAGAAGCTCTGCTGTATTTTTAGTCCCGCTGCCAGCAGCAGTGAGACGTCCACACAGACTCTTGACCGTGCAGGATGAGGAACGGGAGAGAAGGTTCCTCAGTGCCAACTTAGAAGGTGTCTAAGAGACAGGATCCCACCAACCTGTCAGCAAAGATGTAGCTCTTATTTCCAAAGCATCAGTTGGCGAATGAGTTAGTCCTTAACGGCCAGTAGAGAAGGGGCCCTCGTGGTCGGAGCCCCCGGGGGTACAGCAGGAGGAGGTCTCACAGGCCGGCCCCCTCCCCCGCCTCCTGGCCAGAGCCGGCCTCCTGGGCTTGGCCTCTTGGAGATAACTCTGCCTTACGGGGGCCCGGCTCCGGGCAGCAGGGAGCTGTCTCCCTTGCTCGCTCCTGCTTCCTCAGCACCTGGAATTGCGCCAGGCGGAGGAGTCACTCCGTCAACATTCGTGGAGTTCGTGGATCCGTAGCTGAAACCCGGCCTGAGCTGGGAAGGGCTCGCTCGCCTCTTGTTCTAGAACAGGCGCTGGTGGGAAAGTGACTGTGGTTCTCCTTTGCAGTTCCATCCAGAGGAGGCCCTGGGCTGTACATAACCAAGGTTATTGTTCCTCCCCTATCTTTCTCCTGTAATTGAGTCATCACTGAAGCCTGTGCTAGAGACAAGAGAAAGCACAATGAGCACAGTAAGGGCGGCACCTTCCGGGCGGGGGAGGGGGCCATTTGGAGGCAAATCTGCATATGTTTGCATACACACATCTACACCGAACCTGCAAAGGGACGCCCGGCTCTTTCCACCTAGAAAAGACTAATCCTTCTGCTGTCTCCTTTGCAGGATGTGCTGAATCAAAATTGAATTGCTAAGGTTCTAGAACTCTTCGGGGGAAAACACGAGATGAACATGTCATTTAAATTTTAAATTTTCAAATGTCATTTTTAGTTTCCATTTTTTATAAATAGAGAAGAGCACATTTTGAAGACTTTCCAGGGAGGGAGAAAGGCAAATAGTCAACCCTGAATCTTCAGCTGAGAGGGGGATTGGGTCTCCTCTTTGCTGCGTTATCTGTGTGCTATGCAGCCGTCCGATCTTATCTCAGCAAGAGGGCGAACGTGGCTTGGAGAAATTGGGTGTCATCCTTCTCCAGGATCATCATACATTTTCCGAGGGGAAAATGGACTCTCACTTCGGAAAACATAAAACCGCGTTTGTTCTGTGTTCTTTAGGAAACGCCTCCCTGCGCCGCGGCGGAGCGAGGCCGGGCGGCGAGAGCTGCGAGCCCAGCGGGGCCGCGCGTTGTGTAACCCGCCCGGGAATCACGTTGCCCACGTTGCCCCGATGAGCTCCCCAGGCTTTTCGTGCAGTAATAAGCTTGATCTTTTTATTCAGCTACAAGGAACAACCACAGCCGGCTCCAAGTCACGTGTCCTGGTCACGTGGTGCCGAGACACAGAAACCGGCTGGCAATCATTAACTAATGCTTACTCCCGGGGAGAAAATGAAGGTTTTAAAGGCACGAACTCTCTTTTTATAAAAACAACCAGGACTGCGATCGAAGGTAGACAGGGTGGGTGGGGTGACTTTCTGTTGCGAAGTGCTTTCCAAGGAAAGGAAAAGAGCCAACAAATACTCCGTTGGCTTTGCTCTGCTCCCAGGACTTTACAAACTCGCCCAGCGTAGCCCCCTTTTCCAAACAGGGAGGAGCGGCGGGAGGCGCAGGCGGATTGGGCGCTGGCCCCGCGCTCGGGAGGTGGAGGACCGCGTTCTCCAGGAGCAGAAAGCCCCCTTTCCTCTCCCTTAGGACATTCGTGCTTCTGGGTGGGTGGAGTTCGGGGAGGGGTGAAGGGTGGGGAAAGGCACGGGGAGCCCGTGGGCGCTTCTGGAGTTGTCATTAAAATGAAAGCCAGCATCCAGAGTGTGGCTCCTTTAAATCTTCCTGTGGCGAGAACACAGACTGCAAGCACTCTGCCTACCTGAATGTTTCCTTGTTCAGTCGTTTGAATTTAGAAAGAAGTTCTTTCACTTTCTGGAACTTGTATAGTGTTACTTTGTGCTTTCAAAAACTGTAATTATCAAGCTGAGTTTCTTTGATTTTAGTGTAGAGGCGACAATAGTGGGAGTGAATAAGGAGTTTAGAATCTTGGCTGGAGGGAAAGGATAGCTAAATACAGATAAAAGGCCCGAGCAGAAACTGACAACACTTTTTTTTAAAACCTACATGTGTTTCATTTCACATTATACATAAAGTACTTTCCAAAACACGGTGCAATACAGACTCAGAAGAAAATCTCCTGGTGTAGTCTGGAGCCTTATATTCATATTTTATTTAACTCTCTTCGGAAAGAACAAATACCCAAAGAATGTCCAATTTTCTAGGTTCACTGTATCACTGAAATATAGTTATTTCAGGAAATTTAGTTAGGGAGTTTAGTTGTCTCCCTCTTCACCTTTGCCCCACTTTACTCTCTTCGAAAAGATAAAAATGTGTGACCTAAAGGGGTGGATCCAGGTTTTGTAAGGCCTGAAGCTTTTACAATTTGGGAACCCTTTTGAAGAGAATAGAAAATTACAGAGAAAACTAGGTATCAAAGTATCACAGAATTCAGAAAAATACTTATTACTTGCTTGACACACCTCTAAAATCCTTTTAACCTGCATTTTGGGGTGCATCTTGTTTGACGGTCTCATGTTCTTGAAGGGAGAGAACTTTCTTGAGCACTTAATCAGTTTTACGTGTGCTTACAATTGTACAAGTTTGATGATCGGAATACTTTTCTCCTGACTAGCTTCGGGCTGGTCTCTTCTGGCTCTATTTCTCATCTTGTTTCTCCTCCCCGACCACAATACTGCTGTTGCCAAACCCTGCAGGACACACTCATATTGTGATACGACCTCTGGATCGGAGCCTTCCCATCTCCATGCTGGGGAGTCGGCACAGTGGGCCATAGGAACATTCCTGGAAACCTTCCCTACTCCAGAACAGCCTTCAGTAACTTAACTATAAATATAGTTTGTAAATTTATAAATCTATCTTAAGCCAAAGTAAAGGTATGTTTAGCTCAGATTCCTCTTTGCCAGACCCACAATGTCCGTGGCCACTCCAAAGTCACCCAGAAGGAGGAGGAGTATGGCCAAAGAGAAGTCAGAGGAGAAAGAGGCAGCGATCTTAAGAAATTAAGGTCATACTATCTTACCATTGCCAAGTTTACAGAAGCAAATGACCATGAATGTGCGACTGCGCCTCCTGCCTGGGCCCCCACCAGGGGCGGGGAAGTGAGAGTCCTGAAGTTTCATTTCGTTAGCTTCGGGCTAAATCTGCTTCTAGGTACATAGTAAGTGTATCTCAGGGAGTCATTTTCTGGGTCCTAGATTCAAAAATACTTGTTTGAGGCAAGCTTGCTTATCTGGGTGTCTTGCATGGAATGATTCGTCAAGGTAAATTCCATTTAATAAAAAGCCTTGGGACTTCCCTGGTGGTCCAGTGGTTAAAACGCCGTCTTGCAATGCAGGGGTCACCGGTTCGATCCCTGGTTGGGGAACTAAGATCCCACATGCCGTGGGGCAATTAAGCCCACGCACCTCAACGAAGAGCCCACAAGCCGCAATGAAAGATCCCACATGTTGCTACTAAGACCCAACGCAGGCAAAAATAAATAAATGAATATTAAAAAAAAAAAAAAAAGGAAGCCGCTGTTGGGCTCTGACTCAGCCCCTCGCAGGGTCCCTCCTCCCAGCCACACTCAGGGAAAACCAGTCTCCTTCGCATGTGCCAGTGCAGGGAGCAGGTGGGGTGGGCAGGGCATGGCACTTCCTCCGCCTGTGCTCTGCACCCAGCGCCACCACGTGCTTTGTTTCACGCGTCACACCTTGCTCCTCCAGAGGACCCTGCAAGGTGGCTGATAATTAGTCCTTCTTGCAGATGAGAGACCCAGGAGGCTCAGAGAGATTGTTTCCTGGCCGCAGTCACATGGCAAGAGCATTTTAAGGTTGGAACTCAAAGCCAGGTCTGTCTGACTCCCCAGGCTGGTTCCTTCCTGGCAGAACTCTGACCTTAAACTTCTCAAGAAGTGAGTGTAACACACGTCTTGTTTTAGTTCCTTCAGCGGAGCTGTGTCTGCAGCGGTATCCAGTTATAGCTCCCCCTTCACCTGCCTCCCCTCTTGCTGAAGATGATCTCCTGGCCTGCTCACGTAGTTAGGGACCAGGACTCCTGGCCAGGCCTCAGGGCCTCCTCTTCTCCTCTGATGGTCACGTTCTTCTCTGGCGTCGCCTGCCAAGGCCCCTGCAACCTTATCGGTGCCACACCTCTCTCTCCCATGGATCCCCCTGAGATACGCCGCAGCACAGCAGAGAGTCACCTGGTCGAATCATTTGCTTAGCTTATCCGGACAGTATTTTGAATTTGGAACGGCTCGCCAACATGTTGTTTATGGGGGAGAGGTAGCTGTGGGTTCAGACAGTCTGTAAATGCGCTCATTAGCTGGATGGAAGGAGCCCCAGAGTGAGTGGCACATGCCCCTCCCACCCTCCCAGTGAGCCGTCGTCTGACCCAGCTTCCTGACCGAGGTAGCAGTGACCCTTCGTCTGTGCCCAGCTGGACGACAGCTCAGGAGCATTGCTGCTCCTTTAGCGCGGGCTTCCCAACCTCAGGACCATTGTCATTTAGGGCTGGACGGGGTGAGGGGGTGGGGACCCGCCCTGTGCTCTGTAGGATGATTACCCTCCTCCTGGCTGCAGCCTGTAGTACCCACCCCCCAGCAGACACCCAGTTGTGACAATCAAAGCTACCTTCCGACGTTGCCAAATGTCCCCTGGGGGCCACATCGCCCCTGGTTGAGGGCCACTTCCTGAGCCCTGTCAGTAGACAGCTGCCATTGGCTTCCAGTTGTGTGGATTCTTAAGGCATGAGGTCAGGCCACGCAGGGAGGCGACCACAGTGGGAGTGTCCTGAGGTCGGCCTGGGGTCACAGGCCAGCCCTCCTGGATGAGAGTGTGAGGAGAAGGGTCATACCTCTGATGGGAGAAGCACACTCACTTCTCCACGGTTTTTTTTGTTTTTTTAAATCCCGTCACCATGTCTATGATTCATGATACATATTAGCGCTATTGGTGCACTGAAGAGACTGTGATTCTTTTTTTTTTTTTTGTGGCTGCACCTCGTGGCTCGTGGGATCTTAGTTTCCCAACCAGGGAGTGAACCTGGGGCCCCTGCAACTGAGGTGGTTACCCAGAAAGTTTAGCTTGGTGGTTAAGAGTTCTGCAGTCAGAGACCCAGGTTTGAGTCCCAGCGTTGCCCCTAATTAGCTGTGTGACTTTGGACAAGTTCCTTTACCTGTCACTGCCTCCGTTTCCTTGTTTGTGATCTGGGAACCATAACATCTATATTGTGGAGCGGCTCTCAGAATTCAATGAGGCGATGTGTGTGCTTGACACACAGTAAGTGACTAAACAATGTAACCCTTTTTAAAATTTCTGAACCAATCTTTGATTTTTTTAGAATTATGTAGACAAGTAGATTTCTGCCCAAACCTTCCACATAACTGTGTCAACCTCCCGCTGTGTTGGTTCTGGAAACAGTGTACCAAGCATCAGCTGTAGAATCTCCTTGTCCTTCGTGGGAGCTGCAGATGCCCTCTCCGTGGTTACAACAAAGCTGTGCTCTCCTGAGAAATCTCTGCTCCCCACCAGTGACCAGGGTCAGGGTCTTGGCCACAAGCACCTTGCTTTGCAGTGTGCTTGCTTTGCTCGTGCTGAGCCCGAGGTATTTTACCAACATTTTTAACCCTATGTCATGTCCATGAGGGGTTTACGAATATACATTACAAACAAGAGATGATTAGAAAAAAATGGAAAACAGTGAAAAAAATCCTGAATGTCGGCCTTGTGTATGGACCGAGTCATTCAATGTTAGGAAAGGTTCTAAAAGACAAGGGTAGCTGTGTAATGTCTGAAGCTGCCTCCTCTCAACAGTCAACAATAATCAGCAAGAGACAGGAGAAGTGATAGACGAAACCCAAAGGATCTGGAGCGTCCTGGCTTGGAGGTTCCACATCAACAGGCTCCCTCAGGAGCATGCCAGGAGTTTGTCTGAAGACTTGGAGTGATGAAGCATTGGCCCCAAGCCATGGATGTTTCCTCCATACAAGACCCTTCTGAACATGCCTGACTTCCGAGTGCGTGGGGCGGTGTCTGTGACACTGCTGGGGAGATCCTGACAGTATTTGCGGATGGGGTCTCTCCCAGCGCGCTTCCAGTGCAGGAAACGCTGATTTGCTGGGGAAAATATGCTTGAGAGGACGTACACCAGCTCAGAGGAGGAGCCTAGGCTTGGTTTTGAAACACTCCTGTTTAGTGGAAGTAAATTTGAGGGCTGCAAGCATAAACCCCTCCCAGGCAACTGGAAGGACACGGTGCTCTTAAGAAAGGCTTTCAGGACTCAACCTGCTCTTCTACATGGAGGAGCTTCTGAACATGAAGAGTCTTGCTACCGCCTGGCAAGGCTGCTTAGCTGTTTCCCCACAAACGTGAAATGGAAACTCAGAGCTGTAAACATAAAGACGGTTTTTAAAATCCTGAGGGCATAAACAGACGGCACAGGTCCAGCCTACCCTCTATCATTCTGTAATCTTTTGGGCACGGTGAAAGAGTAGCTTCCTTAGAGATTTGAGCGCCACAGAGCCGCAGCCGAAAGCAGCTGAAAAGAGCACAGAAGGCAGCTTCCATCCCAGAGGCTATTCGCTTCCCCTTCCTCTTCCTTTTTCTGGTCCAGCAAAGTCCAAGGCCTGGGAATTGTAGCCAAGCCTGTGGCTGACGTATACTAGAGAAATGGGCAAGAGGGCCGGCCAGGCAGCTGGCCCGGACACCAACTCGCACGTCTGTTAGGGTTGAGCTCTGGTGTGATTTATAAGTCTACATCATTACTGGACAAACCTCAGCAGTTAGCTGGGACAGGTCAGCTTAGGATGTAAAGTGACGTTTTAACGTAGTATGTACTTAAAAAAAAAAAAAACACCTTTTATTTTGCAATAATTTTAGACTTACGGAAAAGTGAAAATAGTAAGAGGATTTTCATATATCCCTCACCCAGCTTTCCTTAATGTTTACATCTTACATAATCATAGTACAATTATCAAAACCAAGACATTAACTTTGGTTTAATACTATTAACTATAGGTTTATTTGGAGTTCATCAGTTTTTCCACTGATGCCCCTTTTCTGTCCCAGGATCCAATCCAGGATCCCATGTTACATTTAGATGTTACTTCTGCTTAGTTTTTCCCAATCTGTGACAGTTCCTCAGTCTTTACCTGATCATTTTCATGATTTTGTCACTATTGAAGAATACCAATCCGTTATTTTGTAGAACATCCCTCTGTTTGGGTTGGTTTGTCTGTTGATTTCTCATGATGAATTCTTAGCAAGGATACAACAGAAGGAATGTGCCCTTCTCAGTGTATCACGTCAAGGGATTCGTGATGTTGATAATTCTTATTACTGGTGGTGTTTACCTTCCTCATTTGCCTAAGAGACTGGGTAAAGTTACTATTTTTCCTTTTTTAGTTAATAAATATCTTGGGGGGAGATACTGTTAGATTATGCAAATATCCCGTTTCTCTTCAAGCTTTTGTTCACTAATTGTAGCATTCATTGGTGACTCTTGCCTGCATCAGTTATTACTGTGGTGTTCTAATGGTGATTTTGTATTTTCCTCATTTCTTCTACATTTGTTAATTGGAATCCTTCTGTAAGGAAGAGCTGCCTCTTCTCCCCTATGTATGTATGTATGTATATACATTAGTATGGACTCATGGGTATTTATTTTATCCTATGGGCGCTAATCTAATTATACGGTCGTTTATATTATATTTTGAATTGTTCCAGTTTTGGCCATTGGGAACACTTTCAGGTTGGTTTCTGTGTTATTTCAGTCCTGTCCCTCCATCCTTTTTTGAACACTTTCTTACTTTCTGACCTCACAAGATACCCCAGGCTCATTTATGTTTTCGCTTTCCCAGCTGGATCAACCACTTCTCCAAGGACCCCTGGTTCCCTTTAATAAATCATCTTATTTAGAGACCAACATCCAGGCACTAGGTGTGCTCACTGTTATTGTGGTGTCATTGCTTCTAGGTCTTCCCAGGAGACAGGGCTAGGAAATGTATGTATATCTAATGACCTATGTATATACACATATTTCTTTCCTTCTTTATCAATCTGTATACATACTTAAATCACAACTTAAATCACATGAGTTCATATGATACCTCTGATTCTAACCCAGCACCACAAAGTTCATTCCAGCCTTCCCCCTTTCCCTATTTGTAACTTCTTTCTCTGACAATGAGAAACCTGGCTCTCATGATCTACACGGTATTTACTGTGTTGTTCAACCCTAGTATGCACATAAAGTAATTTGAGAAGTGCTAGCCCATCCCCTCTGAAAAACAGATTTACTGACTGGAGTAGGTATTACATTTGTATAGAGTGCTTTTTGTCTTAAACCTGACAGTATCCTGTTAAATACTGTTTTCAAAGCTCCAAAAGTTCTTTTCTTCACCCCTTTCCGTGTGGTTATGTTATTCATTGGTGACACTTAAGTTAATTTGTTACGGCTTCAATTATTGTGGGGTCACTCCCACATCCTGTTTTTTTTTTTTTTTTAATTTACACGTAGCAAATTTCACTCTTTGTGGTGTACAGGTCTATGGATTTTGACAAATGCATAGAGTTGTGTATCTACCACTACAGTTACGATGCAGAATAATTCTATCACAAAAATGCCCTCATGCTTCCTCTTTATGGTCAGTCCCTCCCTGTACCTTGTCTCCTAGTGATCTCTGATCTGTTTTCTGTCCCTGTAGTGTGGCCTTTTCCAGAATGTTAAATAAAGGGAAGCATATAATAGTCTTTTGCATCTGGCTTATTTCATTTAGCAAAATGCATCTGAGTCATCCATTCTATTGCATGAGTCAATAATTTGTTCCTTTTTATTGCTGAATAATATTCCATTTTCTGGCACTCCAGGCTATTGGTGCCATGACTGTCACACTGCCTTGAGTCAAAGCTGGATATTCCAGAGGAAAAAATGACGCTCACACTGTTGGTTTAGTGGTACTTTGGATTCCAGTCTTCTTTGTCAATCTGCCTGTTTCTGTTTACTTTTCAGATTCCTCTAGCAGCTGCTGTGTCATTCTGCCCAGGTTTTATAAGGGCAATCCACAGGAGAGTCTGGGTGGAGGATCCGTTTGGCATCTTACCGAGAACTGGACCCTCTGTCCATTGTCTTTTTCCTTTTAAAAGTCTGAGGTCAGTGTGTTTCCTGATCCTTGAATTTGACCTATTTTATCTTTATGGAAACCCGTAGGATCTTGTTTGATCCCAGTGGTCTCCAGTGTTTAGAAATGTCCCAGTGATGTTCCTTGGTCTATTTTCATCCATTGTGTTGGGTACTTGGTAGACACTTTCATTCTGGAATCTCCTGTACTTCTCTTCTGGGAAAACTTCTTGAAGAGTTTTGTGAATGATTTCCTCTTTTCTGTTTCTCTTTTCTCTCTTCCTGAGACTATTCCCTTTTCTATTTTTCTTTTCTCTCTTTCTGAGACTTTTTCTACTATTTAAACATCACACTTACAGGACTCATCCTCTAGTTTTCTTTTCTCTAGCATTTTCTGTCTTTTTGCTCTAGTTTCTGGGATACTTCCCACCAACTTCTTTTTCCAGACTCTCTATTTAATTTGTCATCTGTGCACTCATGTTTTTAATTCCCAGAGCTCTTTCTGCTGTTGTTCTCTACATGTTTCTTTTTTTAATAGCACTCTGTTCCTTTTGCATATCTCCTCTGTCAACTCTCTGAGGATATTAATTATTTGGGGGAAAGTTTTCTTCTCCCTGCATAAACTCCCAGTCGCTTTTTTTCTCTTGTTTGTTTTGTATCTGTCGTCATGATAGAGTTAGAACCAAAAAGCTAACGGGAAGCTCTGAGCTCCAGGCAGGATTTGCTGAGTGTGAGCTTCCCTGTGGGGCAAGCTGGCTGCGTGGACCATTTGTTGAGCATTCCCGAACTTCAGTATCTTGGGCCTGTTTTTCTTGGGCTGGTCAGATTCTCCATAGCAGAATTTTAGCCTCCTGCCTGGAAGCTTTAGACTTGACTGCCCGTGTTCTGGGAGCTAAGCTGGGGGAGGAGGGAGGGAGGTCTCAGCGCTCAGCGTTCATTGTGTATACAGTCATCTACCCGTCTTGGTTTTCACATGATACTTTCAACTTCCTGGCCCACACACTTCTATCTTGCACTCTTAGGAGCGTGAAATCTCTACACTCTGGTCGGATGGGGAAAAGCTGGCTCCCAGAGGTGCAGAGTGGGGAAAGCAGTCTAGAGATCTGTGTCTCCGGGGCTTTCACCCAGGCCTTTAGCCACCCTCTTTGTGTTCCCGTCTCCAGAGGTACCGGGTGCTGTTGGTTCCTGGGCTTCGTGAAGGTTCTGGAGTGTGAAATGGGTTCGTCCTTAGCTTTGTCTACTGCCGCCAGCTCCAGGCCTGTCAATCCTTCCTCACTCACTCACCCGCCTCCCAGCTTCTGTCATTTCCTTGCTGTTGTCTCCTCTCCTGTCCCGTCTGTCCTTGTGGATATGTCTGTAAAACATCTCTTTACTATAGTTTTAGTGTGTTTTGGGAGGGAGCAAGTTAGATGTATATAGACTCTTGCATCCAAAAGTGGAAGTCTAGAATGTTGTTGTTTTTCTTTTTTCCTAGCCAAGATTTAAAATTTCTTTTTTTTTTACAGTCAGACGGTCCTGGGAATTCCAAAATGCTACTTTAACAGTTTACTAATTAGCAATTATTTGCACAATTATTAGCAACTAGCCACAATTAATCAGAACAAGTAAAAATCATCTCTGCGGTCACAGAAACTTCTTTTCCAGTGTTTTATAGAAGAAAGAATATAGGTTGGTACCCAGCCATCAGAAGTTCAAATCCCAACCTGGTCACTTAATAACTCCTGTAGAATGTATTATTTTTAACAACAGAAATTATAATTCAAGGCTTAAATGGGACTTGGACACCATCTGGACTTTGCCAGGCCTCAGGTGGACATAGGACTTATACAAAGCCACACAGAGCAGTTATTGGAGAGCAGCTTTAGAACCTGGGACCCAGGTTCTGTTTGTTCTATATACCACAGTGCCCCTTATTATCATTATCAAGTAACATTTAAAAAATACTTTTATTTTGAACTAGATAAAGACACATAAAAAGTTGCAAAGTAGTACAGAGAAGTCCCACGTACACTTCACTCAGCTTCCCCGACAATACAATTTTTTTTTTTTTTTGACAATACAATTTTATGTAACAACAGTCCATTGTCAAAACCAGGAGCCTGATGTTGGTACAAAAATCGAGTCAGATACAGACCTTCAAGTCACATTTTAAAGAGACAAATTTGTGTATTCTGCTAAACAAAAGCCAGAAAAAGACCTAGTCTTTTCGTATTAAGGAGCTTACATTCTAAATAGACATACAAAGGTAACTCACCAAATAACAACACTCAAACACAATCCAAAATATATTTTAGGGCCTTTTTTCGGAAAAGTGAGAGGTGGTGGAGAAGCAAGAGGTGGGCTTTGAAATCAGACAAATCGAGGTCTGAATTCAGCTTTGCTGCTTAAGATTTGTGTGTCCCTGGGCAAGGAATTTCCTTGAACCTCCTTTTGTTGATGTAAAAATGGTGAATATTATTATCTACTTCTTGCTATGGTGAGAATTAAATTTTATAATTATAGTCTGGAACAGTGCTTGACACATAGCAGATAATAAATGGTCACCATAATAATTATCAATAAAATCATAATCCTTAATAATCATAATTCTCTAGTTGCCCACTTGACCTTAAGTCCAGCTCAAATACTGTATTAAGGTCTTCCTGCCTCTTAATTTACTCTGTGAGGGTTTAGGTAGAAATCAAAGAATCAGCAGCAGTTCCTTGTGAAGAAAGGAGGCCTGGAGAGGGCAAAATGAATCCCCCAAATTGGCAGCACAGCTGGGTCCTCGGATCCTCCTATTTCCACCTCAGCGTTGGAATAATGTATGGGAGGGTTGTCAAACATGTAACTAAATGAAGTAATTTACCTTTTCTTTTAAAAACGTCTCTGGAAAAGGGATTATGATTCTTTTGGGTGTAGTACAAGGTAGGGGTGCATATCTGACAGCTAAACGGATGATGCTTATCTGTCACTCACGTTATCAGTTTGCAGGTAATTCAACTCCAGCCCAAGGTAAGATATTTGCTCCCCGATTCCACATACAAGTCCAAGGGTCTCACACCAAAGGGGACATTTTCATCACAGGTCCAGTAAAAATGCTTTGACATCTAGAAACCCATGCAGATTCTAAATCGAACTTTATTAGCTCCTCTGAACAAAAACACAGTTCAGCGTGTGAACTAGTGACCCAGGGCTTTTCAAAGGCCCACGCTTGGGCTTCACTGAGCAGGTGGTTGTCCGCTGGGTATCCTGCTTCACATCACACCTGATCTTCCCACCTGCCTGAATTTCTGGCTTGAATTTCCTGCCCTTGGCATCTACAGAAAGGGGGGCTCACAAATGCAGCAGCTGCCAGTTTGGCCTCACAGCAAGGAAGGAGCTTTGCCTGGAAATGTGGCCGTTTGTTCAAGTCGTAAAGTCACGATTTTCCTTTGGAGGTTGTGGTGTCTCTCCAGTTACCTGGGACTAATAGGCCTCAGACCAGACTAGACAGAAACCTCATGTGGGTCCATCCAGGCAGACTGATGGTAAGCCAGGACTGGACATAAAGGGAAACCAACTTTGTGATCCTGTCTCTTTTCTCATTCCTACTGGATGTCATTGGAAGGAATAACTGCCAGGCCTTCCTTTATGTCTCCAGCCCTGTCTCCCCCACCAACCCACCTCCCCAAAGATCACATTTCCTCCTGCCTGTTTATCTCTTGTCTGTCTGGGGTTTTTTAGAGGCTCAGGTACAGCTTTTGGCAGTTTAGTAGAATTGCTAATTCAAGAAAATCTCTCTTCTATGAATCATGCAAATCATATAACCAGAACATCCTAAAAGAAATTAAGCCACGTCTAAATGAACTGTGCGGTAAGTGCTGTAATATAAATGGAAACACGGTTTATGGTTTATTATGGGTTGAATTGTGTCTTATTCCCCAATTCATATGTTGAAGCCCTAACCCCCAGAACCTCAGAACATGACTGTATTTGGAGACAGAGTCTTTAAAGAGGTGATTAAATTAAAATGAGGCCATTAGGGTGGGCTGTAATCACATATGACTCATGTCCTCATGGGAAGAAGTGACTAAGACACAGACATGCACATGTGCAGAGAGAAGACCATGTGAGGACAAGGAAGAAGGTGGCATCTACAAGCCAAGGGGAGAGGCCTCAGAAAAAACCAACACTGCTGACGCCTTGACCTTGGACTTCTAGCCTCCAGACTGTAAGACAATACATTTCTGCTGTTTAAGCCACCAGGTCTGTGATGCTTTGTTATGGGAGCCCTAGCAGACCAATCCATGGTTTAATCATAGCTGCACTGTGATTTTTAATCAATCAGTTCACAAAGGTTATTGTGAATAACCTTTTTTTAAAAAAAAAAATTACCATGTAAATTGAGTGACTTTTTGTTTTAATTTATTTTTCCTTTTTAACAGCTTAATCGAGGGATAATTAGCATACAATAATCTATATATACTTTAAATGTACAATATGATAAATTTTGACATCTGTCTTCTCTCATGAAAACATCACCATGATCAGGATAATGAACGTATCTGTCATCTTCAAAGTTTCCTCCAGCTCCTTTGTAATCTCTCTGTCCCTCCTCCTTCCCTCACTTCCAGGCTACCACTCAATCTCCTTTCTGTCACTATAGATTAATTTGCCATTTCTAGAGTTTTATAGAAATGGAATCATATAGTATGCACTCTTTTTTGTGTAACTTCTTTCACTTTGTGTAATGATTTGGAGATTCATCCAGGTCGTTGTGTGTATCAATAGTTCATTCCTTTTTCACGACTAAGTAGTATTCCTTGGGATGGACACACCACAGTTTATCCATTTACCTGTGAAAGGACATGTTAAAGTTTGTTTACAGTTTCTTTCTAATAAAAAATAAGTTTTCATTTATTAATAGGAATATGAAGTGATGAAGTACCACATTGTCTTTACTTACTGTCTTATCCATGTTATTTTATTTTAAAAATATGAAAATAATTATAACTTTTCTGCTGATGATAAATTTCTCTATTGTTTTCCTATAAGGGTTTAATTTCTTAATGTTGGAGTGTCCTAGAACGGGGGTTTCAAGAACATGATCTTGATTTTAGTTGATTCTTGACTATACCAAGTTATTATCTTCAACCATAATGGTTTTGTCTCCTTTTTTCACCTGGTTTAATCATTTTTTTTGTTTATAATTTTTTGAGACTCTGAATAGAGCTGCTGCAAACATTTATGCACAAGTGTTTGTATGAACACATGCTTTTCTTTCTTTTGGGAAGATACTTGGAAGTGGCATGGTTGGATTATGTGGAAGGTGCATTTAACTTTTTAAAAACTGCCAAACTTTTTCCAAAATGGCTACACCATTTTGCATTGTCACCAGCAGCATATGAGAGTTCCAGTTCATCTCCGTCTTTGCCAATACTTAGTATAGCTGGTCTTTTTGATTTTAGCCTTTCTAATAGGTATGTAGTGGTATATCATTATGATATTAATTTGCATTTCCCTAATGATGTTGAGCATCGATCGCTGCCATTCATATATCTCCTTTTTAAAATTATTTATTTACCTATTTATTTTGGCTGCTCCGGGTCTTAGTTGCAGCATGTGGGATCTTTGTTGCGGCATGCAGACTCTTAGTTGTGGCATGCATGCGGGATCTAGTTCCCTGACCAGGGATCGAACCTGGGCCCCCTGCACTGGGAGCACAGAGTCTTACCCACTGGACCACCAGTGAAGTCCCCATCATGTATCTCCTTTTAAATGATGTGTCCACTCAAATCTTTTGCCTATTTTTAAATTGCATTGTTCGTTTTCTTCCTATTGAGTTTTGAGAGTTCATTATGTATTCTGGATACAGGTACAGATACGTACTTTGCAAATATTTTCTGCAATCTGTGATTTTTATTTTCATTCTCTCAGTAGTGTCATTCAAAGAGCAGAATTTAAAATTTTGATGAAATCCAATTTATCAATGTTTTCTTTTATGGATTGTGCTTTTGCTGTCATATCTAAGAAATCTTTGCCTAATCTTGTCACAAAAATTTTCTCCTATGTTTTCTTCAAAACATAGATTTAGGTTTTACGTTTAGGTTTATGCCCATGTCAAGTAAATTTTTATATATGGTATGAGGTATGAATCAAAGTGCTTTTTTTTTTTGCATATGGATGTTCAGTTGTTTCAGCATCTTTGTCACATATTAAGTTGTGTATTGGATAGCTCCAGTGGGATATCTCATGGGTACCTCAAATGTCAAAACAAAACTTATCATCTTCCCTCTGGAATTCTCTGTCCCAGCCAATGGCTCTACCAACCACACAGTAGCCCAAGCCAGAGACTGCCAGTAGAAAGACTCAGATTTTGGTTTTAAAACCCAGCTCTGCCTCTTACTAGACAGGAGACGTTTGAGCCTC
This sequence comes from Balaenoptera musculus, assembly GCF_009873245.2. Lineage (NCBI taxonomy): Eukaryota > Metazoa > Chordata > Mammalia > Artiodactyla > Balaenopteridae > Balaenoptera > Balaenoptera musculus. Next base: position 7,359,570 of record NC_045802.1, on the reverse strand, counting down.
AGTTTCCCAACCTGAAAAATGGAGGTAATAATAACCCTACTTCATAGGGTTGCTTTCAGAGCTAAATGACAGTGTTATTTGCTCAATAATATTATTTATTGTCGCCATCATCATCATCATCTCTGGTACTCCCTCCTTCTTTACAGTCACTGTTGTCTACTTACATTTCCACAAATGCATCATTCACCATCTTTTAAGTTTTTTGATTCTGCTATTACTTCTGCTGGAAGGTTTTCCTACATTCTAGACCAGTGATCACTAAAAGTGTCACCCATAGGGGTGCAGGATGAAAACATTAGAATTTTTGGTTTATGTTCATTTAAAAATCTCATCTGCTAAGGTTCTGTTTATATGTGTTTTATGATATATTAATAGAGTATTTATACAATTTAGGAATAAGTGTAACTATTGAGGGTAGATGTTCAAAAGTTTTGAGAAGGCTATATAATAAAAGAAGTTGGGAGATCACCATTCTTGACTGGGTGAAGTGAGTGTATTTTGTTCTTCTCCAGAACATCCTGCTGTTTTGTCATAATTGATTGTGATCCTTATGGACAGCATGAGAGCGGGAACCGTGATTCAGTCAGGGTTCAGTTGCAGACAACAGACTCCACTCTAGTTGGTTTCAGCCAAAGTGGATTTATTGTAGGCTGTTGGCTTGTAGCACAGGCTCTTAGACTTTACATGCGTCAGAATCACCAGAAGGGCTTGTTAAAGCCAAGATGACTGGGCCACACTGCCAGAGCTTCTGATTCAGCAGGTCTGGGGTGGGGCCCAAGAATGTGCATTTATAACTAGTTCCCAGTTACTGATGATACCGCTGGCCCAGTAGTCTCCCTCTGAGAACCGCTGGGTTACAGAATGGTGGCTGGAGAGGGAGGCTCCAGGCAGGGCATCCAGGTCCAACTCCCAGAGCCAGGCTGCAAAACTGGCCTGGGCAGGTCGTTGCTGCCCAGACCACGCTGCCTCTGCTGCAGGCAGGAAAGCTGCCGAACCAGGAAGCTGTGTTGGTGCTGCTCGGTACCCATGAGGTTAGAGATTGACTAGACATTAGTGCCTTTGTCACCCCTGCTGGAGAAGCTCCAAAGCACGCCCACCTCTGTGCTTCCGGAGGGCAGTGTGGTGGCCACGAACAGTCTCACACTACATCCTGCACCTGGAGCAGGGAGTAAGCCTGGAAAAAGATGCTATTGTTCTTATAATTGACCTGGGAGGTTACTTACGGAAACCCCAGGGCAGGGGCGTTGGAAGATCTCTAGCATTACGGACTTGAGTGCATAGGAAGTCTTGCTAGAAGGAGGTTGGAGTGGTTTTGAGTGAGGCAAGAGCAGCATCTTCCATGGACGGCATTTTTCATCTTGGGTCAGGGCCTAACCCCTAGGACTTGGCACAGTAAATGATAGCTCCCTCCTCTCTCCTCCCACCCTGGTCTGCTAGCCTCAGTCACTCCCCTACAGCGTGCTGCCGGGTCTTGGCTGGGGGTTTGCCTGGCTCCTGGCTGGGGACTTCTCTGCCTTTTCCAGCAATGAGGTGGGCTCTTTGAACACACTAGCTATCCAGGGGAGCAGAATGCTTGCTGCAACAAGCTGGCCTGAAGCTCTTCCCATCTAGGGGTCGCTCCGCTTGGCTCACAGGGGTCTAAGTCACTGCGTCTTTCCCCAGAGCGGTCTCCGCAGCTCCTCCCTCCACACCCCCATCCCCAGAGCCTGGAACCCCGGTGTGCCACCTCTGTCCTGGGAGTCTCCGGGACTGATTCCATCCCTAGAAAGCAGACCAGATATCCTGTCGTGGGTGAGTTGCAAAGGGGTTTGGAGCAAACCCTCTCTCCCAGGGGCTTGCAAATCTTACAGTTGTTTCCAGGGTACCCTTTGGGCAATCGATGCCAATAGTCAGGTTGCCTGTTTACTAGGTTCGGTCAGGGTGTCTCTTCGGCAGCTTCTAAGGCTCCCGAGTATGAGCCCGGAGGTGCGGGTAGGGGTAAAGGCAGACGAACCCTTTCGGGTAATACTTCCTCTAAGCATAAGCTCTCGCCTCTTCCTTTAAGGCCACACTGCAGTGTCCGCCACAGCCTTTGCCGCCCATGACAATGACATAAGCAAACTGTTTTAAACTCTTGGCAGCGCTCATCAGGTCAGAAGCCAGGCTTTAAACAGAGAGGCAGCATGACACAGCGGGAGGAGCCCGGGCCTTGGAGAGAAAAAGTCTCCGGGACCGAATCTTCTCTCGTTATTGATTGTGTGACTCTGGACACATTTCTTAAGCTTTCCTTGCCTTAGCTTCTTCACCTGTGAAAGAGAAAACTCTGCTTTAGAGACTTGTGGGGATGTAATATGAAGTGCTTGATACATACATCAAATGGCAGCGATTATTAATATTATTAATATTTACAGCGAAGCCCTCTGAAGGTGCTCACAGACCTCATAGCTTATTTGATGCGTTCACAGACCCATGTGAACACATCAAATAAGCTAGGGGTCAGTGTATTTACCGTCTGAGTGGGATGGAGATTGTATTTGTAAACTTTACTCATTTGCTATAGCTCAAATCCTGTCTGGACTAAGGCAGGGCATAAAAATTATTTTTTAGGTTATAGATTCATTTAGCAAGGGAGCTCTTCCCATGTAAGGCGCTGGTGGTCCCGATCTGAAAGAGACGGGGCCTGCCCTCAAGGATCTCGCAGTGAAGGAGGTGAGGCCGACCCACGCACATCTAATCCCAGGACGGTGAGGTGTGTGTGGTCACCGGGAAGAAGAGGGGCGGCCGAGGCACAGTCCTGCAGGTCTCTGCGCGCCACGCTAAGGCGCTGGGACGCTGTTTTGTGGGCGGCGAGGAGCCCGCTAGGAAAGCGAGTTGGTTGAACTTGCATTTGGAGCCCTCACTGCCGGAGCCGTGCTGGAGGGACGGGGAAGGCAGGCCTGCAGCACAGAGACCGCCGGTTCGGGGGGCAGGGGTGAGGGGACGAAGCCCGCGGGTGGATTCCAGGCTGGCGAGAGGTGCGCTCAGCCGCACGAGGTGACTGACTGCACGTGGGGACAAAGCCAAGAGGCGAGGACGTGGGTGACTTCCGGGTTTCTGGCTCACGTGACGAGGTGGGTGGTCGTGCTTTAGTCCACATTGTCTTCGAACACAGCAGCAACAGAAGTCATGGGATATTCTCGGTAACTCTGGTTTCCTGTGGGTTACTTTTTTGTTTTTTTTTCCTTTTGGCTGTGCTGCCCGACCAGGGATTGAACCCCGGCCCTCTGCAGTGAAAGCACGGAGTCCTGACCACTGGATCGCCAGGGAATTCCCGGACTGTGGGTTACTTTTGGGAAACAGAATTTATTTAATTGTCCCATCTTTTCTGATGAAATTCTATCCCGTAACTAGTAGAGCCTTTGAATAAGAGCAGATAAGGGCAGGAGTCTTTGCCTTTTTTCTCCCCCCAGGAGGAAACACTTCAAGTAAAGTATCTGCTGTTGACTCACAGAGCTTTCTAGAGAACGGAGGGGCAAGGGTGGCACCACGTGAAGCTCAGACGGCTCTGGCTGAGCCACTCTGCCAGGTGCAAACCCCATAGGTTATGAAATATTTCATACTTTAACTGTATGGGAGAAATACAGCAAAGAGAAAGAAATGTGTTTTTAAGGGGGTCTGACCAGATATTGCTCAACTGATTGGCTTAAAGACCAGGGACAATTCTGGCCAATGCATTTAAGGAAAAGAAATGAAAACAAAAACAAATTGTACTTTTCTCAGATTTGGTTAAACTTGGAGGGAAGCTTCTTTCTCAGTTTGAAAGAGAATTTCTTCCAACTAAGATGAATGTTGAGTTTAATTACAAAGAGCCCAGGTAAACTAAATATCTACTGTCCTGAATTTCAAAAGGTAAGGGAATTCATGTTAGGAGAAGTAGGCTCTGACTGAGTCTGAGACAAATGACGCAGATGTCTTTTGTATTGTTGAGCCTGAGATTTTAAGCTGCAGAGCATATATGCTTGCTGTTTTTTTTTTGTGTGTGTGTGTGTGTGTATGTGTTTGTATTTATCTCACACCAAGGACTGAAATCACAAAGAAACCCCAGTTAGCAGGTGTAATGATTATGCTACAAATGCACTGGCATACTGTGGATTGTTGCCACGTGGTTATTTTCTTCAAACATATCTTTCAGGTATAATGTTCTCTTTCTGAAAGCAAACAACTTCTAATAGTGGATTCTTGAGTGTATCATTAAGCCTCTCCAAACACAAATACATCTACTACGTTTTAAAAGTAATGGCCCGCACAGCTCTTTATCTCCGTGACTGGTGATACGTGCAGAAATGGGATCTCAGAAGTGTTCATGAAGTCACTATCCCTGAACACTGAACAGTCAGAACCAAGCCTCCCAGTCGACACCAAAGCGTGCAGTGAGGTGAAGGAACGTTGCCGGTCGAATCCCAGCTGAATGCCTTGTTAACCGTGCTCACGCAGAGCAGCCTGGGTGCAGGTGGTTCTCCAGGCCCCGGGGTGCCTGCAACTCCACAGCTGGCGGGTTGAAAGTTGCGTGCTCACTCTGTTCAAAACAAGAGGTGGAACGGGACAACAATTGAAAGATGACTTGTAATTTGTAACCGAAGGGCTGTGCTCGAGGAGCCCCATGTATTTACAATCTTTCAAAGCCAAATGCACAGGCTCCCAAGCCTCATTAATCATCCAGCTGCAACACTCCTGTTTATCATGCTGTTTGTCACCACAAAACCTGAACTCAAGTCAATTCTTCCTTCCCGAGTTTTCCCTTGCTCTAGAAGGGCTACTGCTTGAGCCTTTCTAAATTAGAGCAACCAATGTCCGTTTCACATGGCTGGTCCCCGGGGGCTGTAATTGCAGAAGTATAACCTGGCAGTTAGCGCACGTGGCCCCAGAAACCGCCAGGGCACCAACGTGCTTCCTGCCAGACAGGCTTCGGCAGCTGAAGGCACGGGAGGCCCACCTGCAGCCACAGTCTGTGTGCACCGGTCTCTGATGGTCCCGGGGCACCGTGGAGGTGCCTGTTGAAACATCGAGTCAGAACTCAAAACCCTGAGCCCTTGCTCCGCCACCCCATCATTTTCCTGCTAGTGGAGTGGCTCGGTCGGGTTTTAATTGGCAAGGGTTCTTGTTTATTTGCTTTGGCTTTAATAAAAAGAACTGTTTTTTAGTATGAGACATTCCCTACTTCCGAATTAGCTTAGATCACGCTTCCTACTAAAAAGATAAGCAATATTTGTATGAGGGTGCAGAACGTCTTGCGCAGTTTAACCCTTGGGAACAGAAGCCTGGCTCCCTGGCTGAGGGGATCTGGGCCGTGTGCAGCCTGTGCCGTTGAGGATGTGGAGGCTGGGGGAGCTCGGCTCTGGCCTGGCTCGCGTCTCAGTCCTCCCTTATCTGTAAAATGAGGTCGTTGTGAGGAGCTGCTGAGATACACACATACGGTGTGTGATGGTAGCTGGTACTTGGGTAACCCTCACGACATCCCCGGCACTGTTCTTCGCTAGCTCGTTTATTCCTCAGAGCGATCCTGTGATGGAGACAGTGCTGCTATCATTCCCATTTTACAGATGGGAAGCTGAGGCACAGAAAGGCACAGAGAGTAACTTGCCCAAGGTCACACGACCACTAAGTGCCAGGCCTGGGATTTGAACCCGGGCCTGTCTATGGAGCCCATGTTCTCACCCATGACATTAAATTGCCCTTTGTAAGATGGTTGATGAGTGCCACGCACTTGGTAAATACCCAACTAAATATCAGAAAGGGGGAGCAGAACAGATTTCCATGTCAGAAGCCATGTTTCTCCTCTCTGACACTATGCTAAGAGGCATGGGCGGCCCTTTGAAGGCCCAGCAGTACTCTCTGCTTCTCAGAGGGTCAGGTTGGGCAAGCAGAAGTCTGGCAGGGTGTCAGGCCAATCGTCAGGTGGCTGCTGAATGGGGCCAAGCCAGTGGTGGGGCACTCAGGCCATGGGGGAAGCCAGTGGGGGGGCGCATGGGAGCGGAGCTGGGCAGGGAGGAGACGCCTGACCTGTGTGTGTGTCTAGGGAGGTGACAGAGCACCTCAGATGACTTCCGGTCCTGGGAAACAGAGCTTGGTGGGGTGTTGGGTCTTGGCTGATGTCTCTGGTACGTCCACATGTGGAGACGGAGAAGGATGATCAGGGCTGAATGAGAGAAGGCACTGTGCGTCCTCCCCTCCCACAGGCCTCTGTTTTAGAGACTAGGGGAGATGTCTTAATAGGCAAGAGACGCCCACAGGATGAGACACCATGTACAGGTTTGTGGGCGGTCACGACTTTGATACTTCCTGGTGGAAGGCCGGGGAGGCCCATGCTTCTGTGCTGCAGTTTGCTTTACATTTTCACCCTCTGTGAAATTCTGCTCTATGACTGGCAATTCAGGGACAGTAGAAAACACAGCCCCTGCCCTCAAGGAGCTCACATTCACTGCAAGAGACAAACATAAACAGACAATATAAATCGATAGGGTGACCTGGGGGCAAGCACTGGGGATCATGGGGGCTTTGGGAAGGGCATCTGACCCTGGGAGGGGAGAGGTGGGATCAGAGATGGCTGGTGATATCTGTTGAATGTCAGCCTTCAAGGCAAAAGGAGGTGGTAGCATGATCAGGTTCAAGTAACAGGGAGGCAACAGAGAAACAGTTTTGTCTTGATGGGGCTTAAAATACCAGGCAAGGCGAGGTAGGGGATAAAGGTGGGGAACACAGGGCTTGTGTAATATATGAAGGGGCTTGGGCTCTATTGGCTGTCCAGCAATGATGGTGTCATTGGTTATGTGAGTTGCTTTGTAAATATATAGACCCCTCTGACAGCATCACGGAGGATGGAATTCATGGGGGAAAAGGCTGAGCCCAGGAGACCTGTTGCAGTAAATCCAGACGGGATGACGAGGACTTGAGCTAGGATTGTGATCATAGGAAAGCCAGGTAAATAAAATGAGCAGGTCTCGATGTTTGATCAGTTATGGGTGAAGGGTCATGGGAGAGAGAATGAGAATTCAGTGGTGGCGCCCAGGTTTCTAGCTTGGGCAGCCCGGTGGATGGTGGTACTGCCCCCTGAGTTTGAAGTTACAGGAGAGGAGCTGGGTTAGAACAGGAGATGACGAGCTCAGTCTTGAGTATGTTGAGTTGGAGGTTCCTGGCGGGCTCCGCTGGGAGCAGACGGGGGGCTCTGGCAGTACCAGCGGTGTGAGGCTGGGGTGGCATCAGCTCCAGGCTGAGTAGCGCAGGGCACTGGTGCCGACCAGGCTCCAGAGGGCAGAGCTGCTCTGGTCCACATTGGCTTTGCAGGAGGATCGGTCACAGGGGCCTCTTTCAGGGCTTGGGACATCGTATATCCCAACGCTGGTTGTCTTGCAGGGCAGGGGAGAAGGATGGGCTCGGGGAGGAGATGAGAGTCACAGCCCCCTGCTGGCCAAAGGGACTGTTTAAAATGGGAACATTTAGATCATTGGTGAACCGTCGTTAAAGGTCCTGATCATTGGCGCCTAGGTGGAGGTTCTCAAAGCAGGTGAAGGGGTGGAGATCTCCTGTGGGGCCCTTTCACATTGTGCTGGCCTCCTTCTCCCATGGGCCTCTGAGACTCTCACAAGCCAGAGGCTTGAGACAGGCTTGGGGGTGAGCTGTCCTCGGGGGTGCTAGTGGCTTGGGTCCGTTTTGAAAAAGCTCCCGGGGTGATTCCGATGCAGCCTCATGGATGGAGGGTCCCTGCTGCGGGGGAAGCACAGCTAATGGGAGAGAAGGCTTGGCACCTCCTTGTATTGTAGTTGTATCCTTAAATGGAACCATGTTCCACCAACCCTTCAAAATGTCCTCCCCCAGCCTAACCGTACGTCCCACATTTAGAATTTCTACACTTCTATTATTATTATTTTCTTTAAAGAATCAATTTTATTTATTTATTTATTTATTTTTGGCTGCGTTGGGTCTTTGTTGCTGCGCGCGGGCTTTCTCTAGTTGCGGCGAGCGGGGGCTACTCTTCGTTGCGGTGCGCGGGCTTCTCATTGCGGTGGCTCCTCTTGTTGTGGAGCACGGGCTCTAGGCGCGCGGGCTTCAGTAGTTGTGGCTCTCAGGCTCCGTAGTTGTGGCGCACGGGCTTAGTTGCTTCGTGGCATGTGGGATCTTCCCGGACCAGGCATCGAACCCGTGTCCCCTGCATTCTTAACCACTGCGCCACCAGGGAAGTCCCTAGAATTTCTACACTTTTATCCACGCTGCAGTAAAGTAATTACATAATCATCACTCAGCCACACGGCACATTCAGAAGGCAAAGGAGAGCACCTGAAGCTGCGGTGCTCTTTGTAGAACACCATGAAATACGGATGTGTTTGTTTCTATGAAGTGATCCAAGAACAATCTTATGGGTGGAAAGGATGACTATAATATATGTATGCAATCTAAAAGTACCACCAACTATCCGTGAAGAAAAATCAAGCTGTCATACCAAGCCTAATTGGTTATTTCTGTGTTTTTCTGTTCACTTTTGTTAGCTCTGCTCATTTATTTGTTTTATTGTGTCACCGTTCACTGGCAGATAAGGGATAGCAGTTGCCAAAGTTTGAAGAAAAATTTAAGAGACAAATTTCAAATGAATCTATTGAGGTCAAGATGCCTTTGGGACACCCAGATGCTTCTACCGCCCCTGAAAATTTGTAATAACTGCAATTATTTAGTTTTACCTGCAGAACTCCTGAGTCTAGCTTATGGAATAAATTCAGGAGCATAGTTTGAGAATCACTGGCTTAAATGATCGCATTTATTGCTTCTTTAACTGTCACACAGCAATTGTGTTTATATATATATATATATTCCTGACCCAGGTAATGCGTGAGCTTTGTGGGGACTCCAGTCAAAATGAGAGGCATGCCTCGTGTGTTCTGACTCTGGAGATTTGGTCCCTGGGTTCTTTCCACCCCAAACACCTTCTCCCCTCAGTCCACACCAAACAAGAAGCCTTCCTTCCAGGCTCAGCTTATAGGCCACTTGCCAAAATCATCATACCAAGAGCTGAAGGACTTACAGAGGCCTCTTCCAGGTGCTGGCGTGCACCCAGAACGTCACAGATGGCTCCAGCTTCTGCCTGAGTACCCTGGGGCCAGGGAGCCTGGTCCTTCCCAAAGAAAAGGTTCTCATCTAGCACTTTTGGTTTTTATCTCATCTTCTAAAACCACCCAGCTCTTAAATTCTGTTTTGGCTTTGCCGTCAGCACTTTCCCTTCTCATGTTATTGCTACTTGGTGCTTACCATGTCACACAGTGGTTAGGGCTCAGCTTTTGGAATCATTTGGGCTAGAACTCCCAGGTCATAATTACATTCACTGTTTACCAGCTGTGTGACTTCAGCAAGTTACTTAACCTCTCTGAGCCTTAGTGATCACATATGTAAAGTGAGAATAACATTAGTGTCTATTTCAAGGATTATTATGAGGCTGAAGGTAATGGAAGGAAATGTCCTGACAGAGAGAAAGCTGTCAATTTTGCTTAGGTACTATTATAAGTATCCCCTCTCCTAGATTTCAAAATCGTTGAGGGCAGGGACCTCTTCTTGGATATCTTTGAATCCCTCCATAACAGTCAGCAAAGTGCCCGTATGAGGAATTTAATGACCGTATGACATGAAAGAGGCTGGGCTGAACAAGAGAGACAGGAAGCCGAGACAATTATTTGAAATACGTTAAAGTCATCAGAAGGCTTAAAAATGTAACACAATGCTTCTGTAAAAGAACTGTGCGAGCAGAATGCAAAGAGCAGGGACAAGTTGGGACAGGAAGTGGAGGGGAGACTGGGAGAGGTCATGCAGAATCAGGTCAAGTTCTGGAGGAAGGCGTGAGCGCTAATTAAAGGGGTGAAGAGGCCGCGTGATGCAGCGAATGCCAGCAAAGTGGGAGCTGGGCTGCTTGGCTGACCTAACGCATGTCGATAAAAAAGGAACGCAGTCTTTCCACCACACAAACTGTTTTATGAGCCTGCAAATATCCAAGAATCTTTTCTCCTACTCTCATCGCTTTATAGGTGAGGAGCGTGACGGCACGCTCCCTATGCGAATTAACCTTAGAACCGGCTTCTGGCCGCAGCTGAGGCTGCAGCGCCTTCCTGCAATCCCTTCCTCTCTGCAAGCCTGTAGATGCTCATCCGGGAGCAGGAAATGATTACATGTTTGTGCTTTTCTGCAATTAGTCTTCTAAAGGGAAGAACAAAACAAAACAAGAAGGCTGGATGTTTAGGGAGAGTCTAAAAACATTTAGAAGACTAGCTAGTAATTCAGGCAAAGGAATCAAAAGTAGAGGCTGGTCACTCAGGTTCTCTGGATTGAGGATTTGTGGGAATTCATCTCAGGCTGGCTTATGTTTATTCTGCACTTCAAAATGACTTTGAAGGCTTATTTGGAAATTCCAGCCCAGGTGAGGCGTCCCTTGCAGACCCTTGACTGTACAGTATATCTTCTGGAGAGAGAAGACTGCTGTGGGAGAGCCTGGGAGAGCAGGCAGAGGGCACAGGTCCACCCACAGATCACTCACCCTGGAGATGGCTGACGTGCCTGGCGGGGCCGCCCTCCCGCCAACCCTCCCGCCACTCCCAGTTGCCTGTGCTGCCTGTGGGGGAAACGTGTGTTCAGTCAGTGGAAGGTGTTACGTGCTTCGGGTGGTGCAGGAGCCTGATTACACAGCCTGTCTCCCAAACCCACCGTCAGGGCCAGGCAGAAACCGGCAAATGCTGCAAATCAGGCCTACGTTTTCCCCTCGCAGAGAATCAACTGTTAAACATTGACCAGCGCGCCACTGTGTATAAACAAGATACAAGAGGAACCAGTTAACCTGCTACGGTGAACAAAGAGTTTGGCATAAAACTGTGGACAAATAAGCAGATAAGGTTAATTGTATTATGTGTCCCTTCATTAATGGAAGCCTGATAGGAATTTGACCTAAAGTGACTCGGCAGTTAGTTCCCTTTACTGTATATCCTTGGAAGTAATCGAATGGACTCTTGTTATTTCTTTTTTCTTTCTTTCTTTTTTTCTCCCCCTAAAACAGAGGCCTCCAGTTGCAAAACTCCCAGTTGACAGATTACACATGCCTGATGGTCATGAAAAGTCCCCGAGTCCAGTGTAAAAATTCAGAGCATTGCTTGTCACTGGTGGCCCCAGACACCTCGGTGGCAGCTCAGGGGGGTAGGGAGGTCCTGGAAGTGTGGACTGGAGACTGGTGTTTTTGATCTCGAAGCAGAATCTGACCTCTCTCTTTTAAACCTTCTCCTCAGTAACCCTCTGTACGTAGAAGTGCTTTTGAGGCCCGAGAGCAGTGAGTTGAACTTCACGGTGGACTTTGGAGGGAGGGCCTTTCTGTGGTTTTGGGATTGCACTCCCTACGTACCCCGAATTGCAGACCTCAACGTCCACTCCACCAGCTGACCTACTTTTTCAGCTGAAAGACTATGGCCTGGCTTCCTACAGTCCTCTGTCTATAGATTCCAGCCAGGTAGGTGCTGTTGAGTTCATTTCAAAGACGCGGCATGGTATAACAGAAAAAGGACGGAATGTGGAATATGGAGTTTGGTGTCAGAGGACAGGCTCAAGGCAAACTAATCTAGGTTGTAGAAGCCAGAAAGTGGTGGAGGGTTTCCTGGGAAAGGGCACAGGGCTGGGGAGGGGGGGACGGGTGCTACAGTTCCCTGGGTGAACTCCGGAATAGCCTTCCCGATTTCCCACCCACCCAGAGTTTGTGGGTGATGGAAATGTTCTAGACCCTTTTCAGGTGGTAGTTACACAAGTATATACATTTGTCAAAACTCATCAAACAGCCCTGAAGATCTGTGTATTTTATGAATGTAAATTATACAGCAGTTTTTAAGAGGGTCGGTTCAACTCCTGGCCTCTCTTACTCCCTGTATAGACAAGTTCTTCACCACTTTGAGCCTTGCTTTCCTACCTGTAAAATGGAAGGACCACTCATACCTGCGCTGTGGGTGATCGTGGACGTTAAATGAGACCATGTGAGTCCAAAGTACTTGGAAATGATGAAAAGCCTTTACACCAGTGACTACTGTTGTTATTATGCTTCCCATCTGAGAAGATTATTGAGCTGGTACAAATCTGTGGCCTCTGCTTTGCCACTTCCCTTGGAGAGCAGTGTTTATCTATCTATTTTAAGGAGACTCTGGAGATATCAAAATGCTGCAGAAAAGCAAGTGGAATATGGATTTGCCAGGGAGAGGAGAGAGGGCTGGAAGGGAACAGCTGGGGAGACAGCCATCAATCCAGCTCGGCAGCAGGGCCAGATGGATGCCGAGAGGGAGTCGCTAAATGCCTGTGAGAGAGTCGTGACCAGGAAAAGCAGCGTGAGTTAAAAAAAAAATCACATCTTGCCAAACAAACTGGGTCAAATTCGTGACAGAGTTAGTCACTGAGCAGAGATGGGAAAGCACATTCAGGGGAAAAAGCAAAAGGTTCAGGGACCATGGTGACTCGGCTAGAAGTGACAAAAGCCACTTTGGCCTCCTGGCCTCGTTTGGTCGTTAAGAGAAGGATTCTTCATGTGGTTCCCTGCAGTGGGTCTTGTTGGTATTTGGGGTTTGAACTTGATCTTCACTCTTAACAGCAGTCACAGACAACCTTCACATTGGAAGCAAGAGCACAGCACACATTTTAAAATGGAAAATCTTAGCAGGCAAGTGAAATGGAGACAGGGAAGCTATTCCGGAGTCCACCCTGGGAATTCAAGTGGGAGGGGACCACTGCCTGAATGCAGCCAGGCTCCTGAGGCAAAGTCCTTCAATTTAGAAACTTTAAAGTCAGAGCAAAGAGCAAATGCCGTTTGGCAACCAAATCCTATACGATGAATGGATAACGCTGAAATCAAATTTTAAATTGTTAGCCACTAAAATAAAGTTAAAATAGGGAAAGACTGAACAGGAAGAAATAGTCTACAAGAGAAATCTGATGTGTGAAATTTTGATTTTATCCTCATTATAAAAATTTTGGTGCTTTCTGCTAGAGATTTCTGCCAAGAAATGTGATATGTTGAAAAAGAAGAGGAAATGTACTGTAGATTCTGTGACTATAAAAGGCTGTTTTAAAGTGATAGGAATCAGTCAGGGTTCTCCCAGTGACCAAGGTTATAGAATTAGGATCTAAAACTACCAAATCCGGGTGAGAAACAAAACAAAACAGAACTTCAGTAAAAGCAACATCTGAATCTACCTTAATATAACTTACATTTCCCCAGGATGTTTGTCTTGTCTTTGGACGTGTCGGATCTCTCCTGTTGGTTAATTCCCTCTACTAAGAGCTATCCCTGTTGCAGCAAGGCAGGGAGTAGGGGAGAGGGGATGGGGTGAGCAGGTCCTGTGAGGACGCGGGGGTGTCTTTCTTGTGACCTCCGAATCCAAAAGAGGGCGCCACGAGATGCCGCCACACGCGTGTGGGGTGCGTCAGGATGTTGGTCCATTGCTCGGGATGCAGAGCAAGCTAGGTGGGAGGAGCCTTCCCACCCAGGTCTCCGTCTCACAGGAAATCTGATGCCTTAAACCTCCACCTCAACACTCAGTGACTTCAACCTCTAGCTGTACCACTCTGTTAATTAGCACATGGAATCTGAGACAGGCTTTTGCATCCTGAAGCAGGCTCCAAGGACCTCTTCTGCCCTTTTCTTCCAGGTCTTCCGAAATCGTTGGAGATAACAGCTTCTCCCCAGGTCACTTGTGGGCTCTGAACCCTATGAGAATCCCTCATTTCTCCCTGGCTTTGGGGCGTCCAGACTTGGGTTTGAAGCTTAGGTCCATCGCTTATTGGCCAGTTAGGAAACCTCTGTGAACCCTGATTTTCTCGCCTTGAAGGGAGGCACAGAGTAAGTTAGCAGTCGATACACATGAGCTATAATCAGGTGCTTAACATTTTTGCCAATGACTTGAATGGATCTTGATGGTACGTTAGCAAATCAGCAGGCAGTTATCTTCTGTTGGATAGATGGGAACAAACGAGAGAGACTCGTGATCCTCAAAGGCTGTGTTTTTGTCCCAAATCAACTTTCCAAGTACAGAACTGGGGGGACATGTGATTTAATGGCAGCATCTGTGTGATCCTGCGATATAATAAGAAATCTGTATTTGGTCTTTATTCCCCAGTTCCTAGCACAAGAGCTTCTCAAACCCTTGGAATTTCCCGAGTGATAGAGCTGAGAGGAGCATCTTTTGTTACTCATAATAAGCCCCTTTCAACCAAACCTGAGTTTATGCTATTGAAGTGACTTTTTTAGGGGAGGGGGCTTGAGAGCTTCAGGGTGGGGGTTGGTTACCAGAGGAACCAGCTAAGTGATTAGAGCGCTGGAACTTTCAGCCCCACCTTCTGACCTCCAGGGAGGGGAGAGGGGCTGGAGACTGAGTTAATCACCAAAAGCCAAAGATTCGATCAATCATACTTATGTAATGAAAGTTCCATCAAAACTCCTAAGTGATGGGGTTTAGAGAGCTTCTGGGTTGGTGAACACACTGAGGTCCTGGGAGGGCGATGTGCCCAGAGAGGGCATGGAAGGTCCACCTACCCGCCTCCCCTGTGCACCTCTTCCATTTGACTAGTCATTTGTATCCTTTAGAATGTCCTTTATAATAAACTGGTACTAGCAAGTAAAGTGTTCCCCTGGGTTCTGTGAGCTAGTCTAGCTAATCATTGAATCTGAAGAGGGAGCTTGGGGAATCTCCGACTTTATAGCTGGCCGGTCAGGAGTACAGGAGGCCCTGGGACTTGCAATTGGCATCTGAAGAGGGTGCAGTTTTGTAGGACTGAGTCCTTAACCTGTGGGGTCTGTGCTGACTCTGGAGAGTTAGTGTCAGAATTGAATTAAGTCATAGAACACCCAGTTGGTGTCCAGAGAGTTGGAGAATTGGCTGGTGTGGGAAAAAAACCCATACCTCTGGTGTCAGGAGTGTGAACAGTAACAGATCATAACCTGTGAAATAGATTTAGGTGTCTGGTCCACGTGTGCCCCTGTTGGGAGCGGGGCACGACAAGGTAATCTGACGGTGTCAGGGTTCTTTAGTTGCAAGCGATGGAAACAGACTTGGACACTCGATTAGTGGAAAAGGCCTTTGCTGGAAAGGTACGGAATAGTTGTGGATGCTGAAGGACCAAGCCTCAGGGAGAAGAGGATCGGGCCGTTAGCAGGAATGAATGGACAGACTTTGTGTCTCCTCCTACCCCATCAGAACTTCTCTGCTGTACTGTTTTCTGCTACATCATTCTCCCCAAGGCTCAAAACCCTACGAACCAGAGTCTGAATGGCTTAAAGTGGGTTCTCTGTGCCCCCTCCCACCCCAGCAGGAGGGGGCAGGGAGAACCCTGACTGGGGTGCCCTCAAAACTTCTCAGAATAAGGGAAGAGTAATTTCCTACTGGGAAGTCAGGGTGCTTTTACCCAAAAAAGTGGAAAGGCATGTTTGACAGGCTGAAGAAGCAAGAAACCTCTGGCATGCCATTTTTTAGGCTTCATTGTTTAAAAGAAAAGGACCACAGGAAAACAAGGAAATGATTCCATCTTATCCTTCCCTGGCCAGGATCAGGCCCAGTTCTGGGCAGCACACTTTCAGAGGCCTTTGACTGCTTGGGAGGTGTTCAAAAAGAGTAACCAAGATGGTGAACATCTGGAAAACACGACACCTAAGAAATGGGTAATGACTTGAGGAGACTGAACCCAAAGAAGAGAAGACTGATGGGCACCTGACGGCTGTTCTCAGGTATCTGAAGGTCTGGAATGTAGAAGAAGAATTTTGTATTTAATGGCTCTAAAAGGAAGAAATAAAACCAACAAACAGACTTTAAAGGGGGACAGATTTCAGCTCAATTCAGCATATATAAGAAAGATCTTACCAAAAACAAAATCTACAGCTGGAAATTAAATGAGCTGGTGCAAGGTAGGGAGCTTTCCATCCCTGGGAAGCCTCAGTTCTTTAATTAGCGTGCGCAACGAGGACACTCGTCGCATCAGATGACAGCACACCATGTCACGGCCTTGCTGCGGAGGGCCCTGACCAAAGGCTTTCACAGAAACAGCTCTCCCTGTTGGGCCACATCTACTACAGAGCACTTTTCCGTATGTGGAGTTCCAGATGTGCACAATGTGAGTGATGACAGATGGAGAGGACACGAAGGGCCTCCAAATATCCTCTCAAACCACCTGCCCAGGGCCACATGGTACAAGCATACCATGTGCGAGTCCTTAATTCAGAGCATTGCTTCGCACAAGGGCCTCTTTTGGGGTGGGTTGTATTAATGTGCATCCTTCATGTACTTTTCAGCCCACGTCTTGAATCAAGCCCACGTCTTGCTTTGTCACTGAACAACATTCAGCAAAAATGTGTGAAGTCTCTTGGGCTATAGCATTTATTAGAAAATTACAGTATCAGAGTGGGAAGGGACTTTGTGATCAATGAGTTTATAACGCTTGAATATATCCAATAGCATTCTCGACAAGTTGATTTGTAACCTGGTCTTGATTTCCTTAAAACACACAATCTCCTAAAGTAATCCACACCACTTTGGGCAGTTTCAGTTGCTAAAATTCTTTCTTACTTTGAGGTAAAATCTACCCACTATGTGGCTATATCTATCAAAGTTTAAAATGCACAAAGCCTTTGACCAGCAATTCCACTTTTAACAATTTATCCTACAGATATAATCCCCATGGGCTCAAAGCCATGTGTCAAAGATATTCACTGCAGCGAAGGGTTGGAAATCATTTATTTATTTATTTATTTATTTATTTATTTATTTATTTATTTATTTATGGCTGTGTTGGGTCTTCGTTGCTGCACGCAGGCTTTCTCTAGTTGTGGTGAGCGGGGGTTACCCTTCGTTGTGGTGCGCAGTCTTCTCATTGCGGTGGCTTCTCTTGCTGTGGAGCACGGGCTCTAGGCACGCGGGCTTCAGTAGTTGTGGTGCACGGGCTTAGTTGCTCCACGGCATGTGGGATCTTCCCGGACCAGGGCTCGAACCCGTGTCCCCTGCATTGGCAGGCGGATTCTCAACCACTGCGCCACCAGGGAAGTCCCTGGAAATCATTTAAATGTTTAACCAGGAGATTGATTAAACAAGTTATGGAATGTCTATTCTGCAGAATATCAGGCAGCTGTTAAACAAACTGTTCTCATGTACTGACAGAAAAGTCTTTACATCGATTCTTCTGCTCCTGGTTATGTTGTTTAGTGGGAAAAAGATTGGCTCCATAATACATTTGATATTTATATAATTGAAAAGAAGGATACACATGAATATGTGTTTAGGTTTTATCTGGAAAGATACTGGCAACTGTGGTTGCTTCTGAGAAAGGAAACTGTGAGATTGGGTGTCGGGTGGAAGGGAGAATTTTATGTGTATATGTTTATGAATATATGTATAGGTAGACATATACATATGTTTATATATATGTGTGTGTATATATATATATATATATGTATATATATATATCTTTCTTTTTTCTTTTGATATTTTTTTTACCCTGCACATGTATCACTTCTTTAAAAATATGCCTTCAGGCAACAAAAGCAAAGACAGACCAGTGAGACTATATCCAACTTAAAAACTTCAGTGAATCAAAGGAAACAATCAACAGAGTGATAAGGCAACCTACAGAATGGGAGAAAATATTAGCAAATCATGTATCTGATAATAGATTAATATCCAGAATATGTAAGGAACTTCTAGAAATCAACAAAAACAACAGAAAACAACCCAATTTTTTAAAAATTAATTAATTAATTTATTTATTTTTGGCTGTGTTGGGTCTTCGTTTCTGTGCAAGGGCTTTCTCTAGTTGCGGCAAGAGGGGGCCACTCTTCATCATGGTGCACGGGCCTCTCACTATCGCGGCCTCTCTTGTTGCAGAGCACAGGCTCCAGACACGCAGGCTCAGTAGTTGTGGCTCACGGGCTTAGTTGCTCCGCGGCATGTGGGATCTTCCCAGACCAGGGCTCGAACCCGTGTCCCCTGCATTGGCAGGCAGATTCTCAACCACTGCGACACCAGGGAAGCCCCAACAACCCAATTTTAAAATGGGCAAAGGACTTGAATAGACCATTCTCCAAAGATGATATAAAAATGACCAACAAACGTATGAAAAGATGCTCAACATCACTAATCATCAGATAAATGCAAATCAAAACCACAATGAGGTATCACCTCACACGCATTAGGATGGGCACTATCAAAAGACCAGAAAATAATAAGTGTTGGCGAGGATGTGGAGAAACTGTAACCCTTGTGCACCATTGGTGGGAATGTAAAATGGTGCAGCCATATGGAAAACAGTATGGAATTTCCTTAAAAAAATTAAAAATAGAATTACCATATAATCCAGAAATTCCACTCCTGGGCATATACCCCAAAGAATTCAAAGCAGGATTTCAAAGAGACAGTTGCACTTCCATGTTTACTGCACCGTTATTCATAATAACCAACAGGTGGAAGCAACCCAAATGCCAGTCGACAGACGAAGAGATAAAATGTGGTCTATGCGTACAATGAAATATTATATAGCCTTAAAAAAGAGAGAAATCCTGTCACATGCCAGAATATGGATGAACTTTAAGCACACTATACGAAGTGAAATAAATCAGTCACAACAGGATAGATACCGTATGATTCCACTCACATGAAGTATCTAAAATAGTGAAAATCATAGAGACAGAAAGTAGGAAGGTGGTTGCCAAGGGCTTGGGTGAGTGGGAATTAGTGTTTAATGGGTATAGAGTTTCCGTTTTGCAAGATGTTGTACAATGATGTGAATATACTTAACAATACCAAATTGTACACTTTAAAATGGTTAAGATGGTTAGAAAAAAAAAATCTGACCTCTTAAATCCTAGCACTGGGCCCACTTGATTCCACCTCTCAGAGCTGTACAGAACACTTTCATCTTTTTCCTACAACGCATGCATTTGAAGACTTCTAACCATGGCCCCTTGGACCAGCTGCTCTTCTCCAGGTTAAACAAGCCGCATCTTTACATCATTTCTTCCACTCTGGCCACCTGGTTACCTGGCCCGGCTGGCCCAGAACCTGCAGTGCTGTAGCAGGACCATGGGCATCCTTGACAGGCTGAAGCCCATGCATGGTGGCAGAGGATAGACCCTGTCTGGAGCAGCTAGTGCAAGCAGAGTGATTACGATTTGCTGGAATAGAAGAGAAAACCAGTATCCTTAAATTGGCAATTCTACTTTACACTTTTTTTTTTTAACATCTTTATTGGAGTATAATTGCTTTACAATGGTGTGTTAGTTTCTGCTTTATAACAAAGTGAATCAGTTATACATATACATATGTCCCCATATCTCTTCCCTCTTGCATCTCCCTCCCTCCCACCCTCCCTTTCACACCCCTCTAGGTGGTCACAAAGCACCGAGCTGATCTCCCTGTGCTATGCGGCTGCTTCCCACTAGGTATCTATTTTACGTTTGGTAGTGTATATATGTCCATGCCACTCTCTCACTTTGTCCCAGCTTACCCTTCCCCCTCCCCGTATCCTCAAGTCCATTCTCTAGTAGGTCTGCATCTTTATTCCCATCTTGCCCCTAGGTTCTTCTGACCTTTTTTTTTTTTTTTTAGATTCCATATATATGTGTTAGCATACTGTATTTGTTTTTCTCTTTCTGACTTACTTCACTCTGTCTGACAGTCTCTAGGTCCATCCACCTCACTACAAATAACTCAGTTTCGTTCCTTTTTATGGCTGAGTAATATTCCATTGTATATATGTGCCACATCTTCTTTATCCATTCATCTGCTGATGGACACTTAGGTTGCTTCCGTGTCCTGGCTATTGTAAATAGAGCTGCAATGAACATTTTGGTACATGACTCTTTTTGAATTATGGTTTTCTCAGGGTATATGCCCAGTAGTGGGATTGCTGGGTTGTATGGTAGTTCTATTTTTAGTTTTTTAAGGAACCTCCATACTGTTCTCCATAGTGGCTCTATCAATTTACATTCCCACCAACAGTGCGAGAGGGTTCCCTTTTCTCCACACCCTCTCCAGCATTTATTGTTTGTAGATTTTTTACTTTACACTTTTTAAGGCATTTTACAAACTGGATTAAATTTACTACTCACCACGACCCTTTGGGGCAGGCATTTCAGGAAGAGAAGGCCTCGGTCAGAGAGATCAGCATTTACATTGGTCTTCTAAGTCCTTACTGGGTGGGCCCTTTCCACTCTGCAGCCTGCCTTTGATTTTACATTAAAAACAAACCAAAAAACAAATAAGCAAAACAAAAACAAAACCAAAATGATCATTTGCTAAATTGTCCCAAGTCTTATACTTTTGACGAATTGAGGAAGTTTTCTATAGAGGTAGAAGAAACAGTTTGAACTGTTCCCCATATCACAGTGCACGTCCGTGAGGGCCAAAGGCCATTTGTGGGGTGCCCTTGGGTACCCAGCCCTCCCTGAGCCAGGAGAGCTGGGGGCCTTGTCTTTGGCTCTGCTGGCAAGACCTGAGCCTGCGTCCACCCAAGGGTAAGACAGCCGTTAAACCTCCGCTCTGCGGAAAGAGCAGCCCCCTTCCCGTGGCTGCACACGAGGAGCCCAGAGTATCCTTAGGGAAGTCCTCAGATCTGCGACCTGGGCCCTGCACAGGGCTCAAGGGGATCCCTCTCTTTCAGGGGCTGGAAATGGAAAATGCGGCTGAGAGAGGGGGGAAGGTGAAGGGAAAGAGGGCCCCTGGCAGCCAGGACGAAAACGTGTGGTACCCAGAGGCCTCCAGCAAGCCCGGCTGGGCTGTGCACCCCTCCCCCCACCCCGCCCCCCCACCCCGCCCCCCGGCCCTGGCTGTTTTCCTCCCAGTCGGCACGCGCCCCTGAGGCTGCACATTGGCCTCTACTAACTTTATCTTCTCCTTTTAGGACGCTGTCCCTGGCCATTTTAACCTAATTTCATCAGGATAAACAAGTTAGGGAAGCAGAAGGAAGAGGCACATAGGAAAATTTCCTTGCAGTCTGGAGTATCAGGGTCTCCCACGGAATGAGAAGAGGGCGTCTCTTCTTGCACGTAGAAAAAGACATTTTTACTGCCAAAGATACTCCCCGGTGTCCTAAACTGGCAAACGCTGGGCTAGGGAGAAAGGAGGCGGGGAGAGGAAGGTGGAGGGGTTTGTGCAGGAAGTCAGCTTTCTGGCGTCTCACTGATCTAGTTACAGAGGGAGAGATTTAAAATATTTAACAGGCCAGCCCGACCAAGCAGAGCCGCCGTCCGCGGTGGGGAGGGGGGGGGGGGGCCTCCGCGCCAGCTCCTGGAGGCCCTCTGCTGGGCCGTGTGTTCCCCGCGGGCTGGTGGGGGGGCGGGAGGTGTTGGGGGAGCGGCGGCTGTTTACCAGCCGGTGTGAAGTGTGTGCACACGAACGCGTGGTGCGGCCGCAGCGTCTCACAGCAGCGGAATGTCGGTGTGGGGGGCCCCGCATCAGAGCCGCCGGCCCCGAGTGCCTGTCCGCCGCCTCGAGCTCCCTGGGTGCTTATTGCAAGTCACTCCCAGCATCGGTGGCCTCACCCCGTTCCCTGGCAGAGTCGGGCAGTGCCCGGATGTCCCGGGGAGCAGCTGGGCGCCCCCTGGCCTGTGGGACTCGGGTGCGCGTGGCTGACATTCGAGGAGCCGGCAGCTTTTGCTTTACCAGGAGGCATCTTTCTCTTGTTTCCTCACCCTCTCCTTCCAGGCTGCCGCGCAGCTGGCACATGCTGGTGCCTCATCTCAGCAGGAATCCAGGGTTTTGTCTCTGTAAAGAGGAGGGCCCCAGGCTTCCAGAGCCACTGACAGATGTCTGCGGGAAGGGGCCTCCACACCTGCCAAGCCGCCAGCTTCCTTTCTCAGTCTCCAGGGCTCTGGGGAACGGGAGCATTCGGAAAATGTGTCGTATGCCCTGCAGTTTCCACTTTCTCGGAAGACCGGCTATCTCATCTGAGAGTGAAAAATCAGGCAGCCAGAGTTTCCTGAGATGGGAGGCGAGAGGTGGCATGTGAGACAATGTACATGTCACCCAGGAGCCTCCCTTCCTGAGACCAGCCTGGGATGGGGCCCGGGGATGGTTAGGCGCCTTGTCCCGAAAGAGGAGACCATAAAGATGTGTCTTCATTTTCACGATCCGAAAACTTACGATCTGGCGAGGCTTGAAATGGAGCGCTGCGTTGTATTATTCTTATTTCTATACATATTACTTCTCCTTCTAATGTATATAGTTTTAAAATTCACATGTTTATGAGGCTTATAGAAACATCACAGCCCAGTGCCTCCTGCCTCACCCATTCTTACCTCCAGTTAACTGTTCCCCAGAGCCAACGGCTGGCTGTGCTCTTACTGGTACTCCTGGTACTGGCAGCAATCGTTCTAAACAATATGTTTATAAAGCTGCATCTTTACTTTCATAATTTTAGAAATGTTCTACTGACTTGCTGCTGTGGAAGATGAGTGTTTAGCTTTCCTCCCTCTCCTAGACACAGGTGTTCATACTTCTCCCTCACTTTCCCATAGAGTTCTCTTCCCATCTTAGATGCCATCCGTTATAAGATGTACCATTATTTATGAGTCGCTACAAAAGCAGGAACGTGCTCCCAGTTAAACTTAGAAACAATACTTTCTTATCACATTGACTAGGAGGTGCAGTCTGACTTCCAAGATGTTAAAATGTGAGAAGTATGTGCATGTTAGAATACTATAAATTATGGGACGGCACAATTTTTGATTAAATCACTCTCAGTATTTGCATTATTTTGACTGTCTACGTCGTGCACTATGATTACATTTCGGTTCTTGTGCATCTCCCTGTGCCCCCCCCCCCGAGTTAATAACTGCCTTATCTATTTAACTGTGTAGTGTTTTGGGTGTTTATGAGTAATTCATCCCCAGACGCTCCTCAGCGTGGTGAACACATTAGTAATCTCTCAGTTGTGTTTCCCTCCCTGTGGGGATGTCTTGCTGGAGCTGTCTTCCTGCTCCAAGCTCGGGGCTGCTTCCCCCTTGGCCCACGGCAGTTACCAGCTCAGAGCTTCCCTTTAGCATCACCCTGGGAATCCTCTTTCCTTCTCTCCTACGTTGGATCCTCTGTCTCCTGGGGCTTCTCTCTTCTTCCTTAGGTAATTCTTTGTTTTGTTGAAGCACATCCTTCAGTAGATTCCTGAGAAAGGGTTCATGGCAGGTAAATGTCTGGGGACCTTGTAAGTGTCTTTATTCGACTGTTGCACTTGATAGCTTGTCTGGATATAGAATTTGACTTTGCAATTAATTTTTCTTCATGTTAGAGGCTTCCCGCCAATGTCTGGTGATTTAGTGCTCACAGTAAGGGGATGTGTGCCTGGGCGAAGTTTATGAGCCAGTGGGCTCTGGGTTGGTGGTCCTGCAGCAACCTGGGTGTTTCACTGGGGGACCCTGCTAGGCCAGTCTCTGGAAGTGTTTTCTCTTGGACTTGCCAGCTTCCCTAGAGATGAATCATCTGATCTGCCTTGGGGTATAAGCCTCACTGCCAGCATTCTGGGAGCCAAGAGGGGGGAAGAGACTGCAGGGTGTTATAATCCAAAATGCAGACTGTCACTTAATCCTGTTTCAGCAGCAGGTCACATGCCAGCTCCCAGTTGTGCCCGCTGCCCAGATGATCTCCGATTCAACCTTTTCTCCCAGGGCTGGGCAGGGGCATGGCCTGGCTGTGCAGGGCTGTGGGAAGAAATAGGGAGTCTCCTCGTTCCTTGCACAAATTTTCAACACATTTGTTTTCAGCGCACCTGCACCTATATTCTGCACAAAGGGAACCAATTTCTGTTTCTTTCTAAGGTTCTGTGGAAGCTGGCTTGCTTCTTCCAGGCTTGCCTCCCTATGGGCTTGGGTTTTGGCTGTATCTTCTCTGCTAAATTAATTAACTCTCATTCATCTGCTTGTCTAGTTTCCAGAATATTGTTGACATTTTTTTGTCTCCTGTGGTCTCCATTCCTGTTCTCTCTTTGTCCTTATGGGGCTAGACAAGGTGTGTTGGTAAATGTTTGACAAGTGGCTCCTGGGGGGAGGGGGAGCCCTGATTTGTAGCAGTCCAGTTTCTGCGGTGTAAATGCTCCTACTGTGGCTATTTCAGGCAACCAAGAGGGTATCACTGAACTGGCAGATGGGAAGAAATACAGAGAAGCACATCATTATATAATATTTCCACCATACAGATACAATAGACATAAACACTAGCTATAAATAACCTCAAGAGAATATATAATCGCAAAATTACTATGAAGGGATAAGTTTTGAGAAATTATTAGCTTTGTTTTCAATGTAATTTTTAAAATTGTAAACTTCAAAAATAACTGTATTTAACAACTGGTTCAAAAAATTCCTAAAAATTTAACAATCAGTTCTCACAAGTCAGTATCAGCTGGCCCCAGCATACCTCTGGGTTAATGCCTTTTTAACAGTTTAACTGTCATTTCAGTACATTATGGAAAAACCGTTTTTCAAATGAAAACACTAATTCAAAAAGATACATGCACCCCAGTGTTCATAGAAGCACTATTTACAATAGCCAAGACATGGAAGCAACCAAAGGCCGATCAACAGATGATTGGATTAAGAAGATGTGGTACGTATACAGAATGGAATATTACTCAACCACAAAAAAGAATGAAATAATACCAACTGCAGCAACATGGATGGACCTAGAGAATATTATGCTCAGTGAAATAAGTCAGAGAGAGACAAATACTATATGATATCACTTATATGTGGAATCTAAAAAATAATACAAGTGAATGTATATGCAAAACAGAAACAGACTCACAGATACAGAAAACAAACTAGTGGTTACCAAAGGGGAGAGAGAAGGGAGGATGGTCAAATTAGGGGAATGGGATTAACAAACTACTATATATAAACTATGTAAGCAACATGGATATACTGTATAGCACAGGGAGTTACACCTATTATCTTGTAGTAACCTGTAATGGAATATAATCTGCAAAAATACTGAATCACAGTGCTGTACACCTGAAACTAATGCAATATTGTAAATCAACTATACTTTAATTAAATAAACTGTTTTTCAATTTGCTGCTCTATAGCATACAATTATCTTTCCTCATATATTGGGGGTTTCCCCCCAGTTTTATTGAGATATAATTGACATATAATTCATATGATGTTAACACAATGGTAATTCATCCAAAATTCACATTATCTAACTATAAATCTCCAGCTGTGGTGAGGGAAGGATGACACCTCAGTGGAATGGATGATGCTTGACTTGAGAGTAAATAGAGGAGTGACAACGAGGAGAGGGTAGGTAATCAGTACAGGTGGTACTCAGGGGAAAGGGCTGTCAACGAGATCGGGCAGGAGGTCCTACTAGGACAAGGCAGTAACTGGGCCAAACTTTCTGTTTTGATTTAATCTCCGTTTTTAAAAAGACCGTTTAGTGTATCTGTGTTTCTTGGTAGATCTCTGAAGTAGTGCCAACCAACTTCTCACTCCAGACACACCTGACCGTGTCATAGCATCGAGTGACTGCACAGAGGGTTTCATTAGCTAAGCTCAAAGCATTTTACCCAAAGTGCCTCATTAAGTCTCACCACACCCCAGTGTGGGAGTTGAAGGGGAATATCATTATCCCCATTTTACAGAAGGAAGAAACAGAGGCCTAAAAGCAAATCAACAATAGCTGAGACTGGCTCGTCAGCCTGCAAATCCAGTATGCTATCATTTCATGATAACAGGATCTTAGGCACTAATTTATGTTTTCTGCCTCTATAAGTAAGGGTGCAAGTGGTGTTCTCTGAAATATCAAAAAGCTCTTTTAAGTCTAAATTGTATGATTCTGGTTTTGACCTTTGTTGACCCTCTCACACCTTCCTACATGCATGATTTTATAGTATTTTATGTATATTATTCAACGTAACTCCAGTCTGGCTCTAGGAATAGGGGCGGGTTGGCCAGAGCAGAAGACTGTGCCATTTGGGTAACAAGTAGAAGAGCAGATACTGTTGTTTGGTCTCCATACTGCACAGATCACAGAGCATTAACAACTGCCCAAATAGACAGTAGACTGTTTGAGCATTTACTGTGTGCCACATATGGAATTTAGTGCTTTACATGTGTTATCTCATTTAAATTAATTTAATCTTCACAATAACAACTTGTGGTTGGTGTTAATATTATCCCTACTTTACACACGAGGAAAGTGAAGCTTACAGAGTTTAAGGAAACACAGCCAGCTTCTTGGCTACAGTGATTGGTGTAGAGATGGACCTGTCACCCAACAGAGTCCCAACTCAGGGTATACCGAGCTGGACCCAGAAGAAGAACCCTTCCTTCTCTGGTCAAAGGGTCATTTGACTGGGAACCCAGTGAGGTGGGCTCCCATATCCACTGCTGTGTGAAGAAAGGTCTCTGTAGGAGGAGAGAATGAAATCGACACACAAAAAAGCAGAGACAAAACGGGGAGAAAGAATTCCTACGGAATTAAAATCCTTGCCTCTGAGTCCCTGCCTCCCTTATCTAAGCTAGTGTGAGTTCAGTTTGTCACTTGGCCCCTGCGAGAGCCTGACCAACACAAGTGTTTAAGCCCCTGCTATCCCCTTGCTAGACATTACCATATTTACCCCTTTGGACTTAGCCCAATCTCTGTCAAGTCTGCAAGCAGGTAAACTTTCCTCACAGTACAGCCCTCCTTCTACTTCTAGACACATTCTGCGTCTCATCCATAAGATTCTTCTCTATCTCTTGTTACTTGGCTCAAGACTCCTAATGCAAATACGCTATATTGTGATAATGTGGTCAGCTTAAGAGTCCATATGCATGACTTTGTCTTCTGACCTCAAGAGGCAAGAGAAAAGCCATGGTACTAACAATACAAAGATACGATGGCCCATTGGCCAGAATTTCACAGGCCAGCCTCTTTTTTGATAGGGTGAATGTTGGGGGAACGTAACAGAGTAGTCAACTTTTCATTCTGCCAGATAGATTCAGAAGGCTGAAATTTATCCTTCTCCAACTCTTCATTCATTCATACATTTATTAACAAGTCTAGTAAATACTCTGCTGTAAGCCCTGAGGGTATAAAGCAACCTTACAGTCAAGTCACTAGATGACTATAAAGGTCACACTAACTCTTCTTCCTAAAATTCCATTCTTCACTTCACTTGATACCTCTGGTTACCTTCCAAAATTCAGGGCAGAGTATAAGCAGATTGTCAGTCATTCTTGTTGACAATAATTTAAAGAACAGGTTGGAAGCCAGGAAGGGAAAAGGAGGTGAAGAGGAAGCCCTGGCAGTAGAGACTGATGTAGTGCAGCCTTGGGCCAGGTGTGGGGAGCAGTGCAGACAAAGGGCACAGCCTGCCCTACAGGGGTGCCAGCCTAGGAGCTAAGGGAAGTGGGAGGCCTCTGTGCTCTGGCTTTGGCATGAAGTAGGTAAGGGTGATGTTGAGGCTTTATAACCCTGATGTTAAGCCTTGAGGGAATGTAATCATTCTCACCTTCATGTAACTGAATAGTAAACTACATTTGGCCAAAGTTGTGCCTTTAGGATTATAGCCAAAGCAAGGCTCAGAGCAAATCAGTGAGAGAGGCACTCACATTGCACAAAGGACCAGACACTGAAAAAGCCTTCTTGGTGTACATAGTATCTGCATCCAACGAAGCAATATAAATTTGTAAGAATCTCCTTAAAATTGCTGGCAAGGGAATCTGAAAAAGATTCTAGTAAGCAAAGCGTAGTGAAATGGAAATTAATTGTACAGTACCCATTACTTTTAATTTAATATGCCCTTGATAAGCTCTTTGCATACTATATCGTCTAGTGTTTTATTTCAATGAAAGTAAAACTTACCTATTAGAATTTTGTAGATTTTTATTTTATATTATCTTATCTCATCTTGTTTTATTTTATGTTTTGGCCATGCCACGCAGCTTGTGGGATCTTAGTTCCCCAGCCAGGGATCGAACCCGGGACCACTGCAGTGAAAGTGCCGAGTCTTAACCACTGGACCACCAGGGAATTCCCTGTAGATTCATTTTTAACCATGGTCCCCCAACTTTACTTCTTCTAGGTGGCTTTTAGTTTCTGAGCCCCCGGTTCTCTGGCGGAGGGGGTTTCAGTGATGTAGCACTTGGGTTGGGGAGTGTGGTAGGCAGCCTCCAAGAAGACCCTTCCTGACGTTCACGCTCCTGCCTGGTCCCTCCCACACTATATCAGAGTTGGTCTGTGTGACCAATAGGGTACAGAAGTGACTGGAGTTTACTTCCAAGATTAGGTTTTGTTTTGTTTTGTTTTTTTTATTAATTTATTTTTGGCTGTGTTGGGTCTTCGTTTCTGTGCGAGGGCTTTCTCTAGTTGCGGCAAGCGGGGGCCACTCTTCATCGCGGTGCGCGGGCCTCTCACCGTCGCGGCCTCTCTTGTTGCGGAGCACAGACTCCAGACGCGCAGGCTCAGTAGTTGTGGCTCACGGGCCCAGTTGCTCCGCGGCATGTGGGATCTTCCCAGACCAGGGCTCGAACCCGTGTGCCCTGTATTAGCAGGCAGACTCTCAACCACTGCGCCACCAGGGAAGCCCCCAAGATTAGGTTTTAAAACACACTGCAGCTTCCATGTCAAGTGCTTTCTCTCTCACTCTCTCTTGAATCCCTCGTTCAGGAAGCCCGCCGTCATGTCACGAGGACACACCGTGTACGGAGAGGCGCATGAGGCAAGGAAATGAGACTGCTAGCTAAGAGCCAGTGAGGAACTGAGGTCCCCAACTGTTACCGACCAGGGTTCTTGGCCTTCCCCAGGCAATAGAAATTGATCAGAGGCCAGACAAGAAATTCAGGCAAGGCTTTATCGGGGCCCCTGCTGCAGCAGCGGGGAGGGAGAACAAACAACAGGTTTCCTTGCTTGCTCACTCCCCAAGGGGACGGCAAGCTGGTTCCTTACATGGGGTGAGGGTAGGGGCGGGTCCAGGGATCGGGCCGGAGGGCTGGCTTAGGTGGTCTGCCCACCCTTTTGGTGGTGGTGTGTGCAGGGTGCGTGCGCAGTACCCTCCTTTTGCTCCTGGCTCCTCAGAAGTGGCAGTTGGATTTTTGGTCTCTTTGTATCTTGTTGTCCATAACTTGCCCTAACTGCCTTGCACGCAGTTAATTTTAGTCTCTTACAGTTCCTTTGTGTTTTGTTGCTCAAGGAGACCTTTGTCCAGGTGCAAGTATTGCAGCACTGCAGCAAAGGGCCCCAGGTCCCAGGTCCCAGCCTGTCTCATAACAACTGCGTGGTGCCCTGCGGCGTGGCTCCTCCAGCCCCAGTCGAGCCTCACGATGACCGCAGTCCTGGCTTGACTACAGTCTCATGAGGGGCCTGAGTCAGAGCCACTCTGTGAGCTCACTCCCAGATTCCTGACTCTCAGAAACTGTGAGAGATCATACACGTCTGTTGTTTTAAGTTCCTGAGCCTGGGGGTGATTCATTATGCAACAACAGAAAATTAATACAGGGAGGGGAGACAGTATTTATTCCTGCTGCCCTTATTTCCTCAAGGAGTCCCTCCTTACTTCTGCAGGGAGAGATGTCCAGGCCCCTGATTGTAGGGGTCGAGGCACCCTCATTCCCTTTGCTGTCATTGTCACACCTTTGTTATGCCCCGGTTGTTTGGACACGTGGATGAGGAAGTACACACGGGATCTACAGGATGACACACACAGTTCTTCTTGTCTGTGTCCCAGCTGGGAGGGGTATGAGAAGAATTTTTGTGCACATGTAGGCTTTAGAAGTGGGTATAAATAAGAAAAAATAAACGTTATTTCTTATTACAAAAGCAATAATATATGTGGTATAAAAATTTTTTAAAAGCAAGACCATTAAGCACCCATAATTCCAATATGCAGGTATATCCAATAAATGCTGTTAATCATTGAAGCATTTCTATAACTATTTCTATCTCTATACATTTTACACAAATAGAGAACATAATAAGTGCTAGTTTGTGACTCGTTTTTTCATTAAATATATTGTGAACCTGTGTTTATGTCATTAACCTATTAGGGCATCTACAATTATATATTTTTTTTAAAGGGAATTTATTTATTTTCACTTATTTATTTTTATGGCTGCATCGGGTCTTAGTTGCGGCAGGTGGGATCTTCACTGAGGTGTGGAGGATCTTTTGTTGCGGCACGCGGGCGTCTCTCTAGTTGTGGCACGCGGGTTTTTCTCTCTCTAGTTGTGGCGCGTGAGCTCCAGACCACGTGTGCTCTGTAGTTTGTGGCACGTGGGCTTTCTAGTTGAGGCACCCGGGCTCAGTAGTTGTGGCGTGCGGGCTTAGTTGCCCCATGGCGTGTGCGATCTTAGTTTCCTGACCAGGGATGGAAGCCGCGTCCCCTGCATTGGAAGGCGGATTCTTTACCACTGGACCGCCAGGGAAGTCCCTACAATTATAATCTAAAATGACTGCATAGCACTCCATTATACAGATACCATAATTTTTTAAGCCAATTCTTTTTGTTGGACATAAATGTGTTTCTACTTTTGCTCTTATACGAAATGCTATAAGGAATATGTTTGTAGCTAAATATTTGTACCTCTCCTTGACTTTTCCCCTGTGGGATTAAATTATTAAAGTAGAATGGTTGGCTTAAACACATATACATTTTTAGAGCTTTTCCTACATATTGCCAAATTGCCTTCCAGAGAGGTCTACCACTTTATAGTTTATTCGTGTGTCTAATTCTTCATACCCTTGCCAGCACTGAGCGACTATTTTTATCTTTCTGGCCTGGTATCTGAATGGGTAACACGAGGATTTCAGGAGAAGTCTAACTTACATTCAGAAATTGTCAGCATCTATGAGTGTAAGTAGACTCCGCTCCAGCCAATGCCTTGTCAAGTGTGAGGGAAATGAAGCAATGGATTGACTGTCTCTCCCCGATTATGCTTAGAAGATGAGGAGGGGAATGTTGGAACTCATACGTATGCATTCAGGATGTAAGAAAGACAGCCAAACATAAAATATTCAAACCCTTTGGTCCGGTAATTATACTTTTGGGAATTTAGCCTAAAGAAAAATCTCACTGAAAGGAAAAAGGGTATATACTTGAAAAACGTATATTGTAACATCACTTATAGTAGGGAAACATTATAAACAACAGAGGAGAAATGGTTTGAGAAATGGCTTAAGAAATTGGGGTCTATCAACTTGATGGAATATTATGCAGTTGTTAAATTAGCAATTATAACAACTATGTAGAAACATGGGAATGTATTCATGATATAATGTTAAATGCAAAAGAAGGTTATACATTTTTAGTATTTAAAACGATATACTAGTTAAGCCCACGTAGGCGAAGACTGGAAGAAAGCATAGAAACTGAAAACAGTTGTGAGAGAGAGAGGTACCCCACGTTTGGAATTTTTCTTTAAAGTCATCGGTGTGCGATTACAAGGAAAAGTAACAGTTTTGAAAGAGGTGGGAAGAGGTTCATGGAAAGAGGTAAGTGAATGTGCTGGAGGGACAGTCACGGAAACTGCTGGGTCAATCAAAGGGACAGAGGGACAGTCATGGAAAGTGCTGGGTTACTTAGGGAGGCTTTGCTGAACATTGGAAAGAGCGAGGTGCTGCCGGCCAACAGAGCTCGGCTGGAAGCCAGGCTCCACTTCATACCAGAAATATGAGCCCAGACAAGTTAACTTCCTGCAGGTTAGTTTACGTAGCTGTAAAAATGGATGAATAAATGCCTACTTGTGCAGATGTTGGGGGAGGGGAGGGGAGGCTGTATTCTGGAGGCAGGTCTGCGGTAGGTGCTTGACGAAGGGTGATGATTATCAAAAGCGATGCTGCTTTTCTTCTGTATTCATCTTTTCATAATTATTGATACTACAACAGAGAGAAGGAGGTCCAGCCGAGAGAAAATATTTGCACATCTATTTCTGGCAAATGTAAACCACACGATTCTGTCCAGGACAGAAGGGAGTGAGTGAGTGCAGACTCTTATCTCAGCTGGATGGTTATGGAGCTAACTTAGCAGTGTCTCTACAGCCTCCCTGTTAAGTGATTTATCTGGACACTTTGACTGATGACGACATAGTATAAAAAGTACCACAAAACTGCCAACCTTCTGCTGTGTACCGTGGCAGCAAAATTGATCATGAAAAGGTGATGGCCAGAAAAAAATTTCGGAAAATCTTACATAGTATCTATCCCTGCGTTATTTTTAAAAAATGGATTATACAGTCTAATTTGGGGTGGGGGGGGTGGGGACTCAGTGCTGGCTCTTGTTAACGCAGTGGTTTGAAATCAGCCCCAGAAGAGCAAGCAGCACTGCATTTTGCTCTCTGTGATGTCAAGACCGTTTGCCAATCACATCTGGATTTGCAGAATCTCTAGCACCAGGGAAAACTCAGAAGGTGGAGAGAGAATGGCCTGACTTACAGACACTCAGCAGAGAGACTCATTGGCCACCTGATGCAGAGAAATCTGTGACCCGAAAAGGTCCATCTGCCTCTCTTCAGGGACGGGGACAATTTCTCAACTGTACCCACCCCTTTTGTAGGGAAAAAAAATCAGCACCTTGTTTGTACCGAGTCCTTTCCGACAAATTCCTCGTCATCTTGAGAACCCTTTTTCTTCTTCCTCTTCAAAAATCTTTCAGCAGTAACAGCAGCTCAAATAACTGGAGTTATTTAGGCATTAAAATACAGGCTTTGTGGACCTCTTATGCAGACAGATGCAATTTCAAAGGAAACTTCTTTTGCTGGGTATTCAGTGTTACACAGGGATTTGGGGAGTTAATCTTCACTGTTCCTGTTGTCGGGGAGAAGGAAAGAAGAGCTACTCTTTCTAACCACTCTTCCCTGTGGGCATCTGTCTCCTTTTGTACCCTGGAATCATGGAGATGGAGGAAACTCGGAGCGGTTAGCCCCCCAGCCCCTTAAGGCGGGCTGGGCTCTCCTTAAACCTCCTAAACAGATGGTTGTTGATCAGAGTTTTAAAGATCCCGGGATAGACATTCTGCGGCCTCCCTTGTTAACTGGTATCAGTGCTCAACCTGTTTTCATCTGAATAACTTCTTTTTTTTTTTTTGTTACACCAACAATAGTGGAAAATTTTAAATTGCAAAAATCTGTGCAGAAGCTCCCATAAATCACCTGCAGCCATGTTGCTACAGTTTACATTTACTGCAGGGACAGCTGGAGTTTAAGAAACGGGGTTTTTTCCTTGAGAGAGAGTTACAAGTGCAAATCAGTCCTATTCCTCCTGGGGCCAGAGCAGCTTCCGCAAGGGTCCTGCGTTCAGAGCGGCGGTGAGTAAGCAGGCCCTTGCCTTATGCCGCGTGTGTCCTCAGCCTCCAAAGGACAAACCCCCCGCTGTGCTCTGCTCCTCTGTGGGTTGGGCGGGAAGCCCTGTGGCTCATCAGGTGTCTACTGGGGACCAGGCGCACCAGCGTCTGCAAGACTCTCTTGGATTAAGGGTTGGCAAACTACAGACCAGGGCCCACATCTGGCCCGCTGCCTGTTTTCACATAGCCTGTGAGATAAGACTTTTTTCTGTTTGTTTGTTTTAAACTTGGAAGTGGTTGGAAAAAAATCAAAAGAAGAACACTGTTTTGTGATGTGTGAAAATCACAGGAAATGGAAATTTGTATCCATAAAGTAGCTTTATTAGAACACAGCCTTGCTCCTTCATGTGTGTCTCATTCATTACGTCTGTGGCTGCTTTCACTAACATGGCCGTGTTGAGCAGCTGTGGCAGAGACCACTCTGTATGCACAGCAAATCCTACAGTATTTCATCTGGCCCTTCACGGAGCAAGTTTACTGCCCTGTGTCTCGGAGCCTCCCATATCACCTGGGGATCCATCTCCTTGCTTCCCCCATGGTAACCTGTCCTCATGGACACTGCAGCTGCGGCTCCAGAGACAACGCACCCCGAACGCTGTCGCTCCTTCCCCAGGCTGCCAGGTCGACCTCAGGGCTGGGTGGGGGAGCACAGAGCAGGAAGTGGGGCAGTGTCTGCCCAGCTCTTTGCCGTCATCTTTAGGCTGAGATTATCAGGACTCGCTGCTTTTCAGCTGTGAGGTCTAATCCTCATTCTGAAGAATTAAAACCAACAGGACATGGGATGCAGGAGTCAAGGACAAGTCCTCTGTTTCGGCCGTTTGCTGCCGTGTGTGGGGTAGGGGAAGAGTGGGGAAGGAAAGGTTTGGGCAGAAGGAACCCTCGAGGCTCCGCTTCCCGTGGACCAAGTTTGTGATCCGTTGAGAGGACACTTAGACTACTGGTCACCTGCGTGTGGGACGGAGGTCTGGACTGGCGAGTCATCAGCAGGCGGATGGTGTGGAAAGCCTGGGTAGCGGACGACATTGCCAAGGGGGTGAGTGCGGAGAGAAGGAAGAGGTGTCAGGACTCATAACAGGCCCAACAACATTTAGAAGTCAGGTGGGGGAAGAAGAAGGCACGAGGGCAGAATGCTGAATGTCTTGTTTGCTGCCCCATGCCCAGCACCGGACGCAGGGCCTGCACTCACCATGTGCTCCACAAATTACGTATTCACTCGGTAAGCGAATTAGAATTCCAGCTAACTAGAATCATCCACTCCCTGTCTCTTTCTCATCCCGCCTCGCCTTCCCTTTCCTTCTGTCTTCTTTCTTCTCTGTTATGTGTTAAACGCATCGGGAGGACCCAGGCGCCCCGGCCACCCTTGGGCATCCTTGCTTACCTTGCTACAGCTCCGGGTGAAACAGGTGATGAGCCGGTGACTTAGTCAATAGATATCCTTCTTTTTGTCTACATAGGTTGTTTTAAAAAAATGTTACACTTGTTCCTGTTGAACCTCACCCTCTTTATGAACTCTTTGTTCGGTTAATGCTATTTTGACTTCTGTTCCTGCCTTTTTACTAATGCCTCACAACTTGGTGTCATCTGTGATCTTAATTAGGAAGTTCTCAGTTACATCACTGGGGTAAAGATAGAGATGTTCAGCATGAGCTCCAGCTCTGACACGAGTGAGATCACGCAGGATGCTTCCAGGTTGAGGCTGAGTCATCGATAAGCCACTTCTTGGGTGATATTATTCAGCTCTTAAGAAAGAAAAGAGTCTTATTTCTTTCTACCTCATTGATGAAAAGTCTTTGGCAATGGAATCTAAGGTCATACTTCAGCACAGAGAGATTACATCTCCTGCTCATTCCTTATCTACATGGCCTATGTATCATGGAAGAACATTAAATTGGCCTGCCGAGCTTTGATCTTCACATACCATTGAGGTGAGTGCAAACTGATTGCTTGTTGCTGCTGAACTGAATCTTGACACTGAAGAGAAGTGGACTTGTATCGTGACCTGCGTGGGCGTTGCATGGGGTGGGCCCAGGGGAATCAGAGAGACCTAGCAAGGCTCGAGGTCATACTTCACACCAGGCATTATGCCAGGCACTGTACAAAGATTTCCTTGTTTAATATTTGCAACAGCCCAGAGAGGTTGGTATGGTTGTTCCTGTTTTCCAGTTAAGGAAACTGAGGCTCGGAAGGTAGAGGATCTTGTGCAAGGCTACACAGCTGGTTGGCAGCATTGAACTTGAACTTGAACTTCGAGTCTTTCACACTGACTCCCAGCAGTTCTGCACGTGTGCTCACCTGAACAGGATCACATTGTGGGAAAGACTATCTTTAAACTCCTAAGACTTCAAACATCGCCCGGGCACAAATGACTTCAAAGTTTATAATCTGCCCTCTGCGACCTAGTCCCCATCTCCAACTGCCTCCTGGACATCTCCACTTGGATCTCATTCTAAAAACTACAGCTCCACGTGTAAACTCAAGCAATGATCTTCTCTCCAAAACCCAAGACCTCCCCACCCCTCCCATCACTGTCCTGTGCTTCTCAGTGGTAAAATATTCTTTCAATCTTCTCAGAATCAGAGTTATTTTTAAGCCCCTCCCTGCGGATTCTTTCTCTGAAATATTTCTTGCCTCCATCTCCCGTTTCTATTTCCACCATCCTTTTTGCCGTGATCGCCGAGGGCTTAGATTACTGCAACAGCTAAATACATCTTTCACCAGCTGTTACAGTTAAACTCTGTTTAATCAAGTCAGTTCCTTCCGTGAAAGTATGGCCCTCAATTGTGTTTGCGTACTGGAATTACCTGGGGAATTTTAAAAGTACTCAGAATTATATATGTTTTGGGTGTTCAGCATTACAGCACTGAGATAGCAGCATTGCAGGAGCCACACCAGGATTCTATGTATCTCTGAGACCAAGGATGTTGTCCTAAGGTTCTGGGGATCAGACACAGTCCCCAGGCATTAAGGAGTTGTGACTCTAATCACACTCTTGTCTCTTTGGACTGGATGAGGGCAAGCAGGCTTGACTGCCAATAAAAAGAGTCAAATAGGTAAAGCTTAGCATTATTGCAGCCCCTACTTTCCAATAGTCCCTCCAAAAGGTATCTGCTGTTTTCCAGTGACTGACTCAGGTGAATGGTGCCTCTATGAGGTCTTGGACCCTCCCATTAAAGGGCCATGCTTCAGACTTGCCAGTTTCACAGTTTACATATTAAATATTTTCTGACCAACTTTCACAGAATTCTCTGATGGAGGAGAGTTGGTTGGCAAATCTGATCAATTAATCCAGAATATAATGGCTTAATGCAGTGTTTTAAATTTGTGTTCCATATAACACTAGCACTATAAGGTGCTCAAAAAAAAAGAGAGAGAATTTCATGCCCACATACTCTTAGCAAATCTCTTGGGATGCACTTTAGCATATTAAAGGCTCTGAGAAGGTCTGCATTCAAAACTTTAGTTTGAATTAGTTTATTCATTACTAATAAGTTCTCCAAACTTATTTGACCATGGAACCTTTTTATTTTCAAGTACCGTATTCCAAAATTAAGACACCAGTGCCTATAAGATGCATTATGATTTCAGAGATATTAAAGAGAAAAATGGTCAATGAAGATTATATGGTACATCGATTATAACAAACATCCTGATTTCAGAGATGTTAAAATGTGAAAGATTGTACACGTAGTCTTAAGTAAATCCAGTAATACATAGTAACTTCTCTTGAGACTAGGGCTTTGCGGAATGCCTCGTGGGGAATTACTGGGCAAGAGAGCTCTATTTTCCCAGGGGTGTCCTGATTATGCTCCAGTGGTAGAACGTGGGCAGTGTGGTAAAGTCCAGTGGAGGAGGCATTTGAGGGGAGAAGGGATTTCCAGAAGCTGCCGTTGGTCTATTTTCAGGAAGACTGGCCTGGAAAGGAAGGGAGAGGGTCCTCATTGCCAGAAACCTAGGGTCTAACTGGCAGAAGAACATGATGGTCCAGTGCTGAAGAGAAGAATGGCAGAGACTCCAGGGGAAGGGAAAATGCCTTTACCACCTGGCTTTCAAACACTGAGAGAGCCTCTGGCTTGCCCAGTGTATCATGGAATTGCAAAAGGTTCATTCATTGATAATCAGGTGGCAGGGGACGGGAGTTAAGTGCTGGATACCAGCTATGCCTTATTCTGGCTGTGCAAATTGGCTGAGTTTCTTTACCTATCTGAACGTTGATACCTTAATACGTAAGTCAAATTATCATAATAATAACAACTGTCAGATAGATTACATTCGGGCTGTTTGTAACAGAAGGCTGACTATGGTGGTTTAACCAAGTAAGGCTTTCTTTTTTTTCATGCTTCTCAGGAATTCCAGAGGCAGGCATTTGGGGGAGGGTTGGTGACACCAGGAAGGTTGCTTTTTTCTTCCTGCTGCGTGATCCTCAGTGTGAGGCTTTCTTTCGTCTTCACGTTCGTCTCCTCACAGTCACGAGGTAGCTGCTCTACCTCCCACTAAACTCTGCATCCCGGGCAGGAAGGTGAAGGAAGGAAAGGAAGAAAGGGCAGCCCCGCAAACTGTCTCAGAAGTCCCCAGCTGACTTACAGCTAGGACCCACTGGTCAGCATGCGTCCACGCGGTCACTCCCAGCTACGAGGGCATCTGAGTGAGCAAGTGGTAGCGGGCACTTTGTGAATAAAATTGGGATTCTGTTAGAAAGAAAGACGGCGAATGCAGATACTGGGTAAGTAGCTAGTAGCATTTGCCACGGACGCTGACCTCTCAGGTGTGCATTAGATACGCATAACAGAGAAAACACTCCGTGCCCGCCCGGGAGTAGACGTGCAATAGATATTCTTCTCCCTACATTCCCCGCAGCAGATGATGGTTGATCTCTTCTTCCCTTTCTTCACGGTTGGAAAATATGTTGTAACGGGTGGTCGTACCACAAGGTAGCATGTGACATGGAACGAAGAGGGAGTCAGAAACCTGGCCGTGAATCCTTTGGCCCCTAAAACAGTGGAGAAGCATGGACGGGACGGTCTGCAAAGGAAGCCCGGGGAGGGGGGGATGCCGACTTGTATCTGGGACTACAGAGCTGTCATCAGTACAGTATTCTGTTTCGGTTAGAGAAACCAGTGTCTGGGTCACAGTCGTTACCTGGTACGTGACTCCTCTGTACCCCCCAGCGGCAGCGCTGCAGGAGCTATTTGTACCACTTTATGACACTTCTTTTATTGTTACTTTCCTGTGCTCATGACAACCACACTATAAACTCCTTTAGTACAAGGCCTGCTCCTTGTTTATCTTTGTCTGCTGCAGTCGCCACCCTAATCCTCCCGAAAGCTCAGCGCCTTTGAGAGCCAAGCCAGGTAAACTGTGAAGTGTGAAGCGGGCCTGGGGTAAAAAGGAACAGCACGCTGGCTGGTACCCACCACCTGCCCAAAGGGGCTCATGTTTAAATACAAACCAAACATTAGATCAAGCAGTGGCTACTAACCTGACTAAAAGAAACACAGTTTATCTGGTGCCTTCCTATAGAAGCACTCACCTAAGAAGAATTCTTGTCAGAAAGTCAAACCTGGATCTGATCAAGCTTCTAGATATAACTACCAATTTACAGGAAAGAAAGGAGATAAGGGAACACGTGAAATGATACCACAGGAATGCAGTTAGCAAGATGCAGACCGTGGGAAGCCCTACAGGACAAAATGACTCAGTTCCTGCAACAGAAATTGCAAGGAAAGTAAAACATTGGGAGGGCAAACCTATAGACTAAGAGAGACTTATCAACCAGTTGCAATACCCTTTATATGGATCCTGATTCAAACACACTGTAAAAAAATATTTGAGACAATTAGAGAAATTTGAACACTGACTTGCTTAGGGAATTATTATTTTCCAGGTAACGATATTGTGGTTATGTTTCTGAAAGAGCCCTTATCTTCTAGAAATGCATACTGAAATGTTTTAGGGATAAAATGATGCTAGAGATTTGCTTCAAAATAACACAGTGTGTGTGGAGGCGGGTGGATGGGACTGTGGATGAACTGATGCTCGCCAAGGACTGATCGTTGTAGAAGCAGGATGGCAGGTGCATAAAGATCATTGTCTTCATTGCTCTTAATTTTTGCTTCATTTGAACTGTTCATAATAAAAAGAGGGGAAAAAAAGGCTAAAAGAGGAAAAATCACTGGGCCAGCCAGCACAAACACATGGCAGACAGAGGTAGATTTATCATGAAGCTGATGAAACCCGTTTTCAGATCTCTCACCACACACGCCCTTCCAAGAGAATTTTGTGTTCATGCTTTTTCTTAAAGAGGGGTCTCCAAATTGTAAGAGCTTCAAGCCTCACAAAACTTGGATCTACGCCTGATAGCAGGCAACCACTTAACCCCTGTTGTAGGCATTCAGTAAATGTTCACTGATAAAATTTTAAAAACACTTCTTAATGAAGACTTTCAAACTTACACAAAAGTAGACATATCATATAAAGAACCTCATGTTCTTTTCCCCCAATTCAATTTATCAACATTTTCCTATATTTGCTTCATATTTCCCTTTTCCTTCCCTCCTCCTCCTTCCCCTCCTCTTCCTCTTTCTTCTCTTTCACCCCTAAATACTTCCCTCTGTTTCTCCATTTTCTTTCGTAACCAGAATATCATGATCATATCGAACAAAATTAACAATAATTCTCTAATGTTTTCTAAGACACAACCCATGTTCCAGTTTCCCTAAATGTCTCAAAACGATTGGTTCTTAAGCAAAGATCTCCAATTAATGTCGGAAAGATGAAATCAGAGCCATTAATGACTTATCTGCCTCTTTGCATTTAATGGTTTTTTTTTTTTGGCTGCACCACTCGGCACGTGGGATCTTCGTTCCCCGACCAGGGATCTAACCCTTGCCCCCTGCAGTGGAAGTGCAGAGTCTTAACCACTGGACTGCCAGGGAAGTCCCTGCATTTAATGTTAAAGTCACATATCCCCCCCTCTATCATGAGTGGGACTGTGTGAAAATATCGACTGAGCTTGCCCTTTTTGTGAAATGTATTGTGCTTAGAAAGTTAGCAGTTGTATTTCTCAATGGCCACTAAAGGTGAGTAAGCAAGACATTCACACATTCGCTAAAAGAAGAGCTTATTTAAAATATAAACAAAACGACCCATGCCTTTGCACTCTGTTCCTCGTTTCTACCGATAACAGCTAGCGTTCTGCCTTCAGTGTGACCTTTACTGTTAGCTCTGCCACTCTGTACTTATCTAATGTTTCACGTATGCTTTGTATCCTATTGTTATGGACAAAACTCTGTCTCCCCAAATTCATACGTTGAAGTCCTAACTCCCATGTGACTATATTTGGAAATGGGACTTTTCAGGAGGTAAGGTTAAAGAGGTCATAAGGGTGGGGCCCTAATTCGATAGGATAGGTGTCCTTGTGAAAAGGGGAAGAGGCACCAGAGGGCTCCCCCTCCCTCACAGAAGAAAGGCCATGTGACGACACAGGGAGAACTCAGCCGTCTGCAAGCCAGGAAGAGAGGTCTCACCAGACCCCAACCCTGCTCGCACTTTGATCTTGGTCTTCTCGTCTCTAGAACTGCGAGAAAGTAAGTTTCTGTTGTTGAGAAAGTACGTTTCTGTTGTTTAGAAAATAAGTTTCTATTGCCCCCAGCCTGTAGTATTTTGTTAGGGCAGCCTGAGCAGAATGATACACTATGCGGACGGCAGTGTGTAGAATAGAATGCGTATTCTCCGCAGAACCCTAAGCGTACCACATTGGAATAGTGTGCCAGGCATAAGAAGATTAAGGACCAGTAAACTGCATGTGTGTGCACGTGCACACACACACACACATCCTCGAATAAAGGGCAAGGAGGAGGAGGGAGGGGAAGAGCCCATCTGATCTGAAATGAGTAGGCCTTTAGGGAGCTTAGGAAGCACACTGCCTCTGTGGCATACAGACAGAAAATATACCTCGGAAACCATTCAGGAGCAAATAGACTTGTAAATCGATCCCTTCAGGGGGTTGGATTAGAAGGGGAAGGGTCACTGTCAATTTTGGGGGACGTGCATATTTTGAGGAGCATGAATAAGTGAATGGGGAACACTGAACGATAGATATCAGATCTGGAAGGAATCTCGAGAAATTATCCGGTTCAACAGTTGAAGGTGAGGGTGAATGCTGATGATGAAGGGGAACACTGATTTCAAAGTGGGGACGGGGCTTGCCCCCCCGCCCCCGATGGGTGACGTGCTGGTCCTGCATAGAAAGGGGTGAGGGAAGGTCACGATTTTTTTTTTTTTTAAATCTGAATCATCAATTTCTTTTATTTATTTATTTATTTACTTATGGCTGTGTTGGGTCTTCGTTTCTGCGCGAGGGCTTTCTCCAGTTGCGGCAAGCGGGGGCCACTCTTCATCGCGGTGCGCGGGCCTCTCACTTTCACGGCCTCTCTTGTTGCGGAGCACAGGCTCCAGACACGCAGGCTCAGTAGTTGTGGCTCACGGACCTAGTTGCTCCGCGGCATGTGGGATCTTCCCAGACCAGGGCTCGAACCCGTGTCCCCTGCATTGACAGGCAGACCCTCAACCACCGCACCACCAGGGAAGCCCAAGGGTCACGATTTTAGAGGTGATGAAATTCACGTGAAGATGCTGGCAGGTGTGGGGAGCGCTCACGTGCCCTCAGTCGCTTCCCAAGGTGATTCAATGAGGTGACGAACGTAAGAGGAGGCAACGCGTGGGCTTGGAGGTTGGACTTAAGGGGTGAAGGGTCTCCCTGGATCCTTTGACCAGGATGACCAATTTACTGTCCACGCGGGGAACACGTGTGAACCTGGATTGCTCCTGGCGAGTTGGATGGATGGGCGCCCTTCCGCTGACCCTCTGCTTTCTGGCTGGAGATTTGTTTAAGGTTTCTCTGACTGTTTGCCTTGTGGACAGACACTTGTCCTCTCCCTTTCAAAAACCATGAAGGAAGTATGTCCTCCTCAGGGCCTCCTGGGGAGCAGTGAACCAGTCAGCCTCTGAAACTGGAGAAGCAGGAGAGAACCTCGCCCTTGGGCGACACTAGTGAGCTGGGCAGCTGAGGCTGAGTTTGATTCTTTTCTTTGTGATACAGAATCTGAGAGAGAAGTTTTACTGTGTTGGTTCTTAGGATGAAGGGAATATCTTTTCCCAAATGGTGCCAACAAAATAACTTTCTAAAACAGGCAGGAAAATACTTGCCCCAGGGCCCAGGTGTAGAAATTAACAGTGTATTGAGAAATTTTAAATTTCTTGAACTCTGTTTTTTAAAAATCTCCTGGTTTTACAATTAATTCCCCTTGCTCACAAATTAAACTTTGGAAAAGTGTGGAGGAAGGGTTTTTGCTATTATCATTCAAGAAGTTTACACATAATTGTCAAGAAGTTTGAAGGACTGAGCTTTTACCCCACTTGCACACTAACAAGTTAGTGGCTAGTTTCGTGGATACGGTAAAGACAGGAGACTCCTGGGTCAGGGAAGGCTGTTTATTATTCACAGCCATAGCAGTAGAGACTATCAGCACTTTTGGGTTACTGATCTCTCTACCCTCAATTCCCAGAGGGCATTGCAAAGAGGGCTGGATTTTACCTGCTCCTGCAGTGGGTTGCATTTCAGGAGAGGAATCCTGAGTTTAAGGAACCTGAATCTTTTATAAAAAGCAATAGGCATATAATGCCCTTTGCTTCAGAGATAGACATTATCTCTATCTTACAAGGATGTAAGCAAACCTGCATTTTGCTCCAGAGGGAGACACTGTCTCTCTTTATCAAGGCTGGTCATTACATAAACATCCTTCAAAAGATAGTCCAGAACAAAAGGCAGTCAGTTTCTCTGCTCAGGATGTGCAGGAATTTGAAAGAGCCATGAAGAATTATACCCCTACAGTAATGTCTTTATAAGCTTAAATTCTTAATAAATGGAGTTGGAATGAATAAAATTATCCAGTACCTTATTTTTACTTTTACCCCAAATTGTCTACTCATTTCTCCCTTTTAGAAAAAGTGATGTTGGAGAGTTTTATTAATATCTTGTCGTTATTGATGTCCCCAGAGCAGAGAAACTTCTTAAACACTGTGGGAGTCTTGGTACACCATTGTCTCTGCTTTAATCGTTTTAACTTTGGCATCTCAGCTTCCTTCTGGCTTTTTCGTGCCTCCATCCACATGGCTGCCTGCTGGCACCTCTTCCCCCACTCCTTGGACTCAAGGCTGCCTTCTCTCTTCCTACTCCCAACGTTTTTAGCTCTTTCTGGTCCTTCTGGTTTCACTTCATTTGCTTTTGTCTACAAGATATACCCAGAGAAGACAAAACAATTACACTTCTTCTGATGCCTTGGCCATTTTCTCATAGTGTAAAGCTGGGAGGAATCTTAAAAGCTATCTAATCGTACCTGCTCATTTTATAGATGTGTAGGGTTCTGTTGTCAAATGAATACAGGAAATACTAAGTTTACAAAGTTAAACAGGTGCAACCACTTTGGAGAACTGTTTTGGCAGTTTTTATGAAGTTAAGTATATCTACCCTATGACCCAGTCATTTCTCTCTTAAGTATTTATCCAAGAAAAATGAAAGCATATGACCACAAAAGAACTTGCACAAGAATGTTCATACCTGCCTTATTCATAATAGTCAAGGCCCGGAAACAATCCAATTTCTGTCAAAAGGGGGGTGGATAAGCAGATCATGAGATATATGTATTTATCAATATACAATGGAATACAGCTCAGCAATTACAAAAAAGAGAATGAGCTGATATACACAATAACTTTGATGAAAGTAAGAAGTCTCACACTGAGCAAAAGAAGCCAGACCTGCCACCCCACACACAGAGAAATAAATCCATGCAACATGATTCGATTTTTGTGAAGTCTAAGAAGTAGCAAAGCCAGACTATGGTAATGATGAGAAGTCAGACACTGTTTACTGCTGGACCAGGAGAGGGGATGCACTGGAACGAGGAGACTTCCTGGGGTGATGGAAACGTCCTGTATCTTGTTTTGGGTGGTGGTAGATTCATTCAACTTTTAAAACTCATTGACCTGAACACTTATGGTGTGCGCCTATGCTAATGATACCGCAATTAAATCTTTCAAAAAGTTCAACATACTTCTTTATGGTGGGACTTTTCAGAGGAGTTAATCCAGCAAATATGTATCATAAATCTATAAGAAGACACAGGACAGAGTGTTTCTT
The DNA here is from genome assembly GCF_009873245.2 of Balaenoptera musculus. Taxonomy (NCBI): domain Eukaryota; kingdom Metazoa; phylum Chordata; class Mammalia; order Artiodactyla; family Balaenopteridae; genus Balaenoptera; species Balaenoptera musculus. The sequence goes on along the minus strand of NC_045802.1, from coordinate 7,315,076 downwards.
AACCATATTTGAAGACGGGCCACACTTTGAAGGCCCATCCAGGGAACAGAAAATGCTTTAGAGGACGGTAGGGTTTGCACATTGACTTAGTGCATCTTATCTGCTGACTGTTTTCTGCTGCTTATTTCCTTCCTCCTCGACGCAGAGGGGGCAGCTCATGCCAGTGCCTGGGGCTGGACGGTGAGTCACCTGCTGTGGTCCGATTCTCCTGCCTCCCCCCGGCCAGACTAAGCCCCTCTGTTAGACCCTTGTCTCTCCTAGGCCACCAGATCACCACTGCCCATCACCTCCCGTCAGTGGCAAGAGACAAGGTTGGACGGGGGAGCTCGGCACCTGATACGTTTGCAGGACTTGACCTCTATCAGCCATGCAGTCCATTTATTCCATCATGTTTGTATCCCTCACCAGCTTGCAGCCCACACTGATGTGAGCACCTCTGTCTGTCACTGTGTCCATCTCTGGAGACACAAGACTGAGGAAAGCACCATTCCTGCCTTAGGAGGAGAGAGTCACATAAACACAACTTTTAAACAATGTGGTATCTGCAAGGTGCTCAAGACTTTGCTTTTCTCTTACTTCTTCCCCTGCAGACGTGCAGATTTCCTCTTCCTCAGATGGGTCCGTCAAAGGCAAAAATTGTGATACCAACCACCGAACACAAAAGGAGGATCATTACTTTGACTGAAAGGGTATGTGTCATAAGAGAAATACTCCACCCGTTGGCCAAACACCAGAGTGGTACAGTGGGGGAGGGGCTCCGGGGTCCTCGGGGTTTTGCTGCACTTCTGTGGGTGCAGCTGCTAAGAAGCAGCCCCGGAAGCCGGTGCTCCAACGATGAGGGGTCATATAGATCCGTAAGCCCTGTTGCTGATGAGTCCAGTGGGTTTTTTCTTGTTTGGGGGCAGAGATGGGGGGAGGTCAGCTTTACAGTTTTTGTAGAACTCTAACGCTGTCAAAATGACTCCTGACTTCTTATTCACTGCCCAGTTCAAGCATGTGATACACTCTTCCCTTGAACTGGTAGCCAGGCAGGTGGGGAGAGTAAATCCAGCTATCAGCTGCACTCAAGGGCAGCAGAAACAGCCTGGCATTGACCATGGCCATGGCCTTACTGATTGCCCTTGCAAGCAGGCATCCAAGGGAGGTGGTGAAGCCTCAAGTATTATTCAAAGACCAGGCGGTTCTTAAGGAGCAACATCTCTGTTCGTTGACTTTTTAAAAGAAATTAATATGGAGCAGTATTGACTTTGTATGTGTGTGTCTGCAGAGTTCCATGCGTTTTTCTGCATGTAGAGATCTTTATAACCACCATCACAGTCAGGATACAGACAGCCTGGTCCTTCCAAAATTCTCTCCTGCTATCCCATTTACTCACACCCTCATCCCACCCCGACTCCTAGCAACCACTGATCGGTTCTCCATCACCACAGCTTTATCTCTTTGAGAGCATCATATACATGAAATCATTACAGTACAGAACCTTTTGAGTCTGGCTTCTTTCACACAGGGTGATTTTGTCTGAAGATCTTTCTTTAGCCCTGTAGCAATTCTTCCAGAGCAAGTCTGCTTCTGATGAATTCTCTTATTTTTCATTCACCTGAGAAGGTTTTCATTTCACCTTCATTCCTGAAGGATATTTTCTTAGAATATAGGATTCCAGGATGACAGTTTTTTTTTTTCCTTTCTGCACATAAACACTGTTGTTCAACTACTTTCTCTCCTCCAGTTGTTTCAGATGAGAATTCCAGTTGTTCAACTGTTGTTCCAACATAATATGTTGTTTTTCTCTGAGTGCTATCATGATTTTTTTTTTTCAGTTTTCAGCAGTTTAATTATGATGTGTCTGGGCATGGATTTCTTGGGTTTATCCTGTTTGGGGTCTGCTGAGATTCTGGAATCTATTGGTTTATGCCTTTTGATAAATTTGGGAAGTTTTCAGTCTGTATTTTTCATCTATTTTTCTACATCATACTCTTTTTCCTATCCTCTGGGACTCTAATGCCACAAATATTAGACTTTTTGGAATTGTTCCATAGGACTCTGAAGCTCTGTTCATTTTTGTTTTCAATCTTCATGCTCTCTCTCTCTTTTCAGTTTTTTATTTTTTCCTGTCTTTTAAAAATTTTTTAAATTAAAATATAGTTATGTTAATTTCAGGTAAAGTGTGCAGTAAACTGATTCAGTTATACATATATATATATATTCATTCTCTCTTGTTAAGATTGGATAATTTCTATTGCTCAGTCTTCAAGTAGATCAACTTTTCCCTCTGTTATCTCCATTCTGTTTTTTAACCCATTCAGTGAATTTTACATTTTTGTTAATGTATTTTCAGTTCTAAAATATCTATTTGGTTCGTCTCCTATTTTTTTTTGCTGAGGCTTTCTAGAGTATTTGTTTTTACTTCTTGGAACATTTTTATAATTGTTGCTTTAAAGTCTTTGTCAGATAACTTTCGCATCTGTATCATCTTGGCACTGATATCCATTGGTTGCATTTTCCCATGTGAGTTGAGATTTTCCTGGTTCATATGCCAAATATTTTTGGATCATATCACAGACATTTTGAGTATTATGAGATACTGGGTCTTGTTTAAATCGGGTAGAGAATGTTGTTTTTTTTTTTTAAAGCAGACGATCGACACAGTTGGGCTCAGTCTGCAAGTTCTGACCAGATTTCTGTGGGTTGTGGTTCTAATGTCAGTTCCACTTTCAAAGTCTTTGCAGCACTATTCACATTTGTCCTGAATGCCCACCATCTCATGGTCAGGCTGGGACCTAGATGGTGACGTATCTGTTAGTTTAGTTCTGAGTCTTTGTTATGCTGTTTGTGATCAAATCCAAGCACGCATGGCGTGGCGGTGAGCCCAGGATTTAGCAGATAACGTCACGGTTTGTTTTCCCAAACTCCTTTCTCTCTATATATAATCTCCCTGGTATTTTCCAGTTTCCTGGGGTTTCCCTTTTTGGTTGTCCATCCAGAAAGCTGGGCTTTTATTTTCCCTGCTCTTCTGTGCAATTCCTGTGACTCTGCCTATGTCCAGGGCCAAATGGTGGGGGCACTGAGAGAGGGAAACCCATACTCTTGGGACCACCCCTCCTTTAATTGGAGAGGAAGTGTCCCCTTCCCCAGCATTCTCCATGCTGCGTGCCTTCCGTGCTTGTTAGAGGAGGTGATGGAGAGGATGTGACCTCCAGTTGACCCACGAGCTGGACCGGGGCAGGCAGAGGCTCCTCACCCCCTCCCCTCCCCTGAGTGTACATCCTGCCCACCATTCCCGCAGCGGGAGCTGTTCCAAGGACACAGCCTTGGGAGTCAGGTGTTGCTGAGACCTTCTGGACGGTATACGTGACTGGACCCAGGTAAGGCTTCTTATAACCTTCTAAGATTCTGGCGGGCGGGTGCAGTGATCTGTTTGTCCTGCGGCCGCTCAAGATGAGCATCTTACGTAAGTCCCCTTGCTTATGAAGCCTGCCACCGACCCACCTGGAGGAGACTGCTTGTTTCCTCTGTCTCTCCCTGCCCTCCCTGCACAGGGGCCGGCTTCAGATTTCACGCAGGAGGCTCCCGAGGCTGTGAACTTACACTGCTGTCTACACGGCCAGGAGACTCCTTTCTCACACCTGGAGGCTGAACTAGAAGATTTCTGCTGGAGTGTTCTCGGTCCACGCTGATGCCCGCTTCTGGGCTTCAGGCTGCCTTGCGTCCCTTCCAGGGAATTCCAGGGGGAAAACGGTGGATCCGCAGCCAGCTGATGGTACTGTGAATTCATGTTTTTCTCTCCATCAACCTGCTTGGTCCTCAGAGAGCTGCCCCCTGCATTCTGTCCCGGAATTCAGTGGGTGAGCCAGGGTAGAGAGAGGGAGCTTACTCCATCTTACCCAGATCTAGAAGCTGTTCATTGACTTTTGCTGAGCCATTTCTCCAGATCTCTTTGGTCCGAGAACTGGGGACTCTTTCCGAAGGGAGAATGGACATGTCATCATAGGAGTGTATGAGGGCAGTTGTCAGTCAAATACGTGAGTTTGTGCTACTGAAGTGCTGAGAAAAGACATTGCAGCCTTTCGTGGGCAACATGGACCGTCTAGAGAGCGGCCCAATCCTTGTCCCAGGCTGGAGGAGCAACCACTCTCCTCTTATGCCCACACACCGCTGACGGGCGCAGAGCCTGCCCTGCCTGCTTAGCGTGACGGTACCGCAGGCAGCTCTCTTCCTAATGGCCCATGGGGTGCATATCGTATTCCAGATGCACAGCCGTCAGCCCTGCATCTCTTCCCAGGTCCCTTATGAAACTTTCTTTTCTTCTCTTTGCTTTTTTCCATTTCTTCTGCCAGCCCCTTTTATGGAATAATGTGACTGTAGGAAGGAATGAGTAGATCCAACCAACACAAGGGGACGGGTGGAGCGTTTACGCGGAGAAATGAGGTTCTTAGGTGTAGTAAACATTGTGATCTCGGCTGGGGCAGTCTTTTGTGGGGAAGGAAGCTGCAGTGCAGAAAACTCTTGATTGATAAAGATACAGTTGTTCTTGCCAATGTCACCCAAGGGATAAACAGTTTGCCCGCCATAAAATCTCATTAGTCCTGCCAGGTGAATGAAGAAATGTAAAGATTTGTGGCCCCAGTCTAACTAAAGCCATTATCTCAAGAATGGCTCAGCGATGCGTTATGGGTCTATTTGAAGATTTCAATTTACCTGTAGTAGGGTTTGCTTTCTTTTCTTCTACTGGAGGGAAACATTCAGCCTGTTTTATTGTTTTGGATTCATTTTTCAGAGAACTGAAACTATCACAGCCCTCCCTCCGAAAAAAGTTAAAAGCACCGACCACTTGCCTGTTGCCCCCCAGCAGACGCAATCATAGAGGAGATTTCTGTGCAGTGACAGGTGGGGTGTGTTTGGTGGGTGCACAAGTTGGAGAATACGATTGACGCAGTCGTGAATCCATTTGTGCGTGAAAAACAGACTGAGAATCTAAGAAAAACTCAGAGTCTCCCTGACAAAGAGACATCATGAGCATTGCACTATTTTCCTTTTATATATATTAAAGGAAAATAGTGAGTATAGGAAACGTTAATTCTCTCAAAGAATGTTTACTAAGTGTCTCTGTACGAGGTTGTGTGTTAAGAGCTGCGGGAGATGCAAAGAATATGCTAAGATCCTTGTTCTGCTCGTGAAGACGAGACGCACTTGTAGGTGGTGGTGGCCGAGCATGGGATCCTCCCGGACCAGGGCTCGAACCCGTGTCCCCTGCATCGGCAGGCGGATTCTTAACCACTGTGCCACCAGGGAAGCCCCTTATCAACTTTATTGAGGAATAATTTAGGTACAATAAACTACATCCATTTAAAGTACATACTCTTCTAACCTTTTAAACCACTAACTTACTAATGACTTGTTAATTAAAAATTATTCACCAATACAAATAAAAAATAATTTTAAAACCCTACACAATTGGGAAATACTATCTGACCTTCAGAGGGAGCAAGATGAATATGAGTTTATCTTACTGTCTGGAATCATGTGACACACACGTACGACAGAAGGGCAAGAGGGAGCAGATGAGAATCAGGACGAGAGGGTCCACCAGGGCGTTGGAATTGTTTCCTGGGGCACCTGGCGTGCTCAGGTAACACAGTCTAGGGAACGCTTTGGCTGCGAGAATGAAGTGAGGGGGACAGTCATGCCTTTCATGATTGTCCCTTTCTTTTCCCGAGGTCCCCACCTTGGTCCAGGACCTCATCACCTCATGTTTAAATTATTATTAAAAGCCATCCAACGTTTCTCCTTGCTTCTGGTCTCTCCCCACATTAACCTGTCTTGCATGTAACTGTGTTTATGCCACTTTCCCCCTAACACAATTTCAGGAACTCTTGGGGCGAAATCAAACGCTTCAGCCTGGCATTTGAAGCCCTCAACCGTGCAGCCTGTACCTGGAGTGGCTCTGTCGACCCGTCTCACCTAATTCTAAGCACAGGCCATCAGTTTCAGGCGGGCGGTTCCATTCGCTTGCCCTCATCTTCATGGCGTCCCTCCTGTTGGAACATCCCTTCATCTTCCTTTCCTGTGTTTCGTGCCTCACATGCTATTCTCTGTCAACTTTATGCACACAGTGAAGACTTTGTACCCTCCGAATTCTTTCTCTTCCATATTTTTGTAGCTGTTATGGTCTGAACTACTCACTTTATACACAATCACGAGCTGTTTTTGATTTTTTTTTTTTTTTTAAGCCAGGCTTTGGTTTAGGTTATTTATTTATTTATTTATTTATTTATTTAGTTTTTGGGTGTGTTGGGTCTTCGTTTCTGTGCGAGGGCTTTCTCTAGTTGGTGGCAAGCGGGGGCCACTCTTCATCGCGGTGTGCGGGCCTTTCACTGTCGCGGCCTCTCTTGTTGCGGAGCACAGGCTCCAGACGCGCAGGCTCAGTAGTTGTGGCTCACGGGCCCAGTTGCTCCGCGGCATGTGGGATCTTCCCAGACCAGGGCTCGAACCCGTGTCTCCTGCATTGGCAGGCAGACTCTCAACCACTGCGCCACCAGGGAAGCCCTGCTTTTGATTTTTAATGAGCGTTTCATGAGCCTATATTCTCTTTCTTAAATAACCAGTATAAACAGGTTGAGATCAGGGACCACATTATAGAATACTTCCTGGGCTTTAGGATTACACGTAAAAAAAAAAAAAATTCTCTAAATGTGTAATTCAGTGGTGTGTTGAGACTTTCAATGCAAGCAAATCCAAGAATCTGAAAACAATCCTTTGTTAGACCATGCATCTTTTAAAATATATATATATATCTATATCTTTTTTTTTTTTATTTTTTTTTAAATTTATTTTTTTTTTTTTATTTTTTTTTTTTTTTGGCTGTGTTGGGTCTTCGTTTCTGTGCGAGGGCTTTCTCCAGTTGCGGCGAGTGGGGGCCACTCTTCATCGCGGTGCGCGGGCCTCTCACTATCGCGGCCTCTCTTGTTGCGGAGCAGAGGCTCCAGAGGCTCAGGCTCAGTAGTTGTGGCTCACGGGCCCAGTTGCTCCGCGGCATGTGGGATCTTCCCGGACCAGGGCTCGAACCCGTGTCCCCTGCATTGGCAGGCAGATTCTCAACCACTGCGCCACCAGGGAAGCCCATATATCTATATCTTAAATATTTTTTGTAAGCACTAAGGAAATGCAAGTGTGGTGATAACAACAGTAAATATTTATTGGGTTCTGACTGTGTGTCGGACACTTTCCCAAGTGTTTTTCCATGGCATAACTGCTTTAATTCTCCTGACAACCCACTGAGGCTGTTATTCCCATTATACAGCCAAGGAAACCAAAGCACCAAGTGGGGAAGTCATTGCCAAGGTCAGAGAGTTTGGGCCAGGCAGCTGGGCCTGGTGCCCAAGAGTTTAACCACAGCACACAATGCATCTCATTCATATGAGGAGCATATGAAATGTAGACAATGTTGAGGAATAAGAAGCAGAATTGTAATTAGAGGCCAGAGGAAAAGATCTTGACCATGTCAAGATTTATGCCTGAGAGATTGTGAGATGGAACATACCGCCTGTATGAAAAAGGTGTTGGATTCTAACAAACTCTGGAGAAAGAACAGCTCGTTATCTGTAGAGTCTATTTTTAGATCCTTTTCCTTAGGTCATTGTAGAGAAAATATAAAGTCTCTGATTACTCTGTATATGATAGGTATGATCTTAATTATTATTATTATTTTTAAAGATGTCATAAAAGTCTGCACTTTGCTGAGTTTTTCATTAAAAATCTCCTTTTCGGACTTAGCAAATGCTAATCTTTTCTACTTCAATAGTTGGAAATTCTCCCAGGGGCGTCCTAGCTCTTTAAATATTTTTAGGTTGCCTGATTTCTTCTGTTGCCTCTCCAGGAAGCCAGTTTCATTCCTAAACCCCAGAGAGTAGCCCTGCTCCATCTTTTGCACCCTCACTGCATCAGGATAAAGTGCTGCCTAATTACTGCTTTTGTGGGGTCACAGAGGCCAGAGTATTTGTCTCCAGGCCATTGCTCTGGACCATAAACTCTTCTCAGATGAGAGATAAATCTCTTCATTATTTAAATCTCCAGGTTTTGTAAGAGGATTTTACTCCAACCAAATTGTTTCAAGTCTCCTAAGAGAAGTGATCAAATGAGACAATGTAACTCAGCCTGAGATAGTTTCTAATGGGACCAGTTTAAGGGGAGGGATGTCCCCCCCCACCCTTAAAAGTATAAAAATCTGGTGCCCACATCTAAAAGGGGATCCTGAAAAATCAAATCATTTTATTTACTTTGTTTCTCCATTTCTGGTATGAGAAGGGAATTCAGAAGTGAATAGTTGAGGAAGTGTTACTTTGTTTCCTATGAAGACACAAAGGTAAAGTTCTAATTATAGTAATACCCTGGCTTTTTGCTGGATATTTTCTTCCAATAATGGAAATTTCTTTAAGAAATTTGAACCAAACAGCTAAACCTGTATTTTTACTAGAAACTAAATACTTTTAATAGATATGAAATATATGACACTTGTAATTTTATGCTTATTTGGTTAACTCTAAAATGAAACATACAAAAAAAAAAAAAAAAGAAACATACAGAACATTGTTAATTTGCAAGTGCATTGGAATTGAGTGGAAGAAGTTAACATTAAATAACACATGATTATTTCCTTATTATCGGTGGGAAAAATTATAGGATTGGCCACTTGTAGAATATTTGCTTATTTTCTGAGATTTCTTTTTTAAAATAAATGTATTCACTTTTCCAATCCTTATGATGTAGGGAAGTTACTGTGGAAGCAGACCTTAATAGAGGAACAGTGATGAGGAAGGGTACTCTGCATTGTTCAGGCTTCTCCTGTGTGTTTAGCATCTTTCCCACCACACACAATGCCCATGCTTTCCTCCAAAGGTGCCAGTCCAGAAAGGAGGTCTGCTGCATATGTGATGGTGGGACTTTAGGATCTTTGAGGTCCGAGGTCCAACTTCTGGATCGCTTTCCCAAGTGACCTCAGACATCCTCAGGTTATGTGCTTCCATCTCTGGAACAAGTAGACAGACTTGTAGTCTCTACAGCAGTGGGTCCCAAGCTCAGCAGCAAATCAGAATCTCTTGGGGAACTCTATTTATTTATTTATTTATTTAAACTTTTTATTTTATATTGGAGTATAGTTGATTAACAATATTGTGATAGTTTCAGGTGTATAGCAAAGTGATTCAGTTATACGTATACATGTATCTATTCTTTTTTCAATTCTTTTCCCATTTAGGTTGTTGCATAATATTGAGCAGAACTCCCTGTGCTATACAGTAGGTCCTTGTTGGTTATCCATTTAAAATATAGCAGTGTGCACATGTCAGTCCTCTTGAGGAACTTTAAAAACTCCTGATGCCCAGTTCCTGCCCACCCCCAGATTAAAATTTAATTGGCCGCAGTGTGAGGCCTAGACGCCTGTATATTTAAATTTCTCCAGGTGACACTGATCACTGCTCTAAATTCATTCTAGAAGAAAGAAGCTTCCTCCTCCCTCATTGGCCAGTTGCTGGCATACCTGTAGAGATGGTAGCAACAGGGGTGTTGTATTGGTAATAATATGCCGCAAAATTATCAAAAGGCTGCAATGAAAGGCCCTGTCAAAGTAAAAAGATGATGACAACGATTACTCTCCTTATTTTGTTAGAAAAGATTGCTGAGCCCTGACATCTGTGGAACACCCTCCCAGTTATAAAGCACGTTCAACCTACCGCCAGCTTTGTCCTCATAAGGACCCTGTGAGGCAGCCGAGGAAGGTATTGTTATGTACATTCTTTACAGGTGAGGAAATTAAGTTCAGAAAGGCTGAATGTCATGTCCAGGACCACACAGCTAAGTAGCTAGCAGCGCTGGGGTTAGAATCCATGTTTCTGATTGCTATTCCCTTGTAACAAGTGGTCGTATTATGACTTAGAATCCCATATAGTTCTAGTTATTCACTCACTGTGTGACTGTGCGTGGTTATGTGATCTCTCTTTTTATTCTTCTATAAAATGGGGTTACTACGTGGACCTACCTCACGGGGCCGCTCTGGGATCGAACGGGATAAAGCTTCTCATAGACTATAAAAGTCAGTACAAATGTAAACTGCTGCTGTTATTATTACCTACAGGGAAAAAGCAGTGGTTTGAGAGAGGTCAGGTTATTTATAATGCTGTTTTCCTGCACTTGGGACTTAAAATTAACTAGCAAATTATAAGTTGTTACCTGACAATACTTCATTCTTTCCAATATAGTCTGCGTATGTTTTTGGTCTGCTTTGTTCACTGATTTACCAGCCGGGATTGCAGAATTGATCAGAGCAGACTGGGCTTCCCAGGGTCAAAGGAACATCTGAGTGAGATGCTGAATCCACATTGGAGTCACACTTCCCTTCCTGCTGCGTTTCTGAATTTTCTGGCTCACGATGGCATCTGAAGCAGCTGCTGTATGTGTCCTTAACCAAGTTAAGATCTGTAACATGTCACATTACTTCACTGGGGCTCCCTGGGCCTGTTTTGTGTTGTTTTTTAGATTCCGCATATGAGTGCAATCACATGGAAGTTGAATTTCTCTGTCTGACCTATCTCACTTGGCACGATATCCTTGAGGTTCATCCATGCTGTCATGTGAATGGCAAGATCTCATTCCTATTTATGGCTGAGTAACATTCAATCATATACATATATTCCGTCATATGTGTGTACATATATATCACATCTTCTTTATCCATTCATCCATTGATGGACACTTAGGTTGTTTCCGTATCTTGGCTATTGTGAATAATGCTGCCGTGAACATGGGGGTGCATATATCTCATCTAATCAGTGTTTTCATATTCTTTGGATAAATACCCAGAAGTGGAAGAGCTGGATCATATGATGGTTCCGTTCTGAGTTTTTTGAGGAGCGTCCATACTGTTCTCCATGGTGCCTTTACCAGTTTACATCCCCACCAGCAGCACACGAGGGCTCCCTTTTCTCAGCGTCCTCGCCAACACGTTTTGATAACAGCCATTCTGACAGGCGTGAGGTGATATCTCACTGTGGTTCCTGGGCCTATATGGAGGGCCCTGAATTAGTCATGTGGGTACTTGATCATTATCACTTGAACAGCTCTGTTCTTGGCTCAACACTGGGCTTTGCTGTTGGAGAGTAGACCTGGGTTAGGAGAGCGATGTCTGAGGAATGTCTGAGGGTTCTCTCATAAGAGATAAAAATAGGGAATCAGTTAGGAGAAGGGACAAAAAAATGCGTTCCTTCAATCCCACTTTCATCATTCAATGCGCTGTCAGTGAGAAATCTGATGGCACTTCGTTGTATATAAAGACGCTTCTTATTTATAAATACAGGTCATTTAATACCTATTTTAAAAAATTTATCACTGTCAACTTCCACTATTTTTTTCCATAATTCTCTCCAGCACAATACTCTACATTCAATAGATTTTCAATAAATGTTGGCAGGAACTTTTTTCCCTGTGACATTCATTCATTTATTTATTCATGTAAGAAACATTTATTAAGTTTTGACTTGATGTCAGGCACTATACAGGAGCTGGGGGTAAACAGCCATAAAGACATGGTTCCCATTTTTAAGGAACTGATTGTTTTGTGGGGAAGCAGAGCGTGAACAGATGACTAGAATCAGCATAAGTGTGTGATGGTGGGAGGCACACGGAAGGGGACTGGGGGCCAGGAAATGGGTTCCAGAGGGAATGCGTAAGCCGGTTCTGGAAGAGCAAGAGGGGCTGGGAGGTGAGATGGACAGTTGGGAGGAGAGGTGATTATAGGCACCTGTAGAGGAGTTATATAGGCACAGAGGTCAGGGGAGCCGGAGGAGGCTGGAGTGCAGAGAGCAAGAAAAAGCAAGCACAACCGGGTCACCGTATACCCTGGATATCCTGTAGGCCAGTGTTTTCCCACATTCCTTAGTAGTTTATGAATTAAATAAAAATGAAATAGAACAGGGACTATCAGAGACTATGATATGTAGCAAGGGTGAGTTTTGTTGCATGAAACTTATGTTTCAGTTATAGGTGTGCGTGTGTGTACATAAAAATGTATGCCTGTACTGAGTACAGGTAAAAAATGTTTGAGATGCTCTGTTGTAGGCTGGAAGTGCCACTGAAAGGTTTTTACCCAGAGGAGCAGCATGATTAGGTTTGCATTTTAGCACAACTGTGCTACAGTTATTCTGGCTACAGTATGTAGAATGGATTTGAGTGGTTGGAATGCAGCACAATGGCAAGTGCTGGAGCAGCTATCTTGTATAATGAGGTAGGAGCCACCTGTTCTGAATGGCAGATCAATGAGACAGAAGGAGCATGGTTCCCTGATGATTATGGAGCTGCCATACCAGCCCTATACTGCCTATCCGGACTTCTAAATTAGAGAGAAATAAAGCTCTAGTCTTGTTTAGCTCACTGTTGTTTGGGTCTGCAATGGTAGGCTAACCAATATCCTTAACCATTATACCTGCCTGTGGCAGATGGAGCCTAAGATGACCTGTAATGATCCCCACCTCTTGGTATCACATTTCTGGGTAATCCCCTCCCCTACAGTATGGGTGGGATCTGTGATTTGCCTCTAACCAATAGAACATGCCAAGAATGATATTTCCACGAATAGATCACTTAAGATACTGACTTCCATTTTGTTAGCAAGTCTTACTTTTGCTGGCTTTGATGAAGCAAGTTGGCATGTTATGAGTTGCCCTATGATGAGGCTTAGAGGGCAGAGAACTGAAGGCAGCTTCTGGCCAAGAGCCAGCAAGTAACTAAAGCCCCCAGTCCAACTGCCTGCAAAGAGCTGAATCCTACCAACAACCAGGTGAGCTTGGAACTGGGTCCTTCCCCAGTTAAGCTTTCAGATGAGACCTGAGCTCTGGCCAACACCTCGATTATAGTCTTGGGAGACACCCTGAAGCTGAGAACCCAGCTAAATTGTCCCTGGACTTCTGACCCACAGAAACTGTGATAATAAATGTGTGCTATACTGAGCCCATAAGATTGTGGTAATTCATTATGCAGCAATAGATAATACACTGTCTAATTTATATTTGACTTCCTCTGCTTCCTTGGTTTCAGCCTCATATTCCTGACCAGCAACACTCATAAAGAGACACCCATTTCAAACCTAAATACACCTTCATACTTCCATGCTCATTAGACCAGCAAAATAAAAATGCTGGATAATTCCAAGATATGGTGAAGCAGGAATTCTTTTGCACTTGTGACTGTAAATGGAATAACCACTTTAGGAAATAATGGGTAAAATCTCAGAAAATTGAAGATGAACGTGCTTTACCATCCATTATTCTACTTCTTGACATAAACCCTAAAAAACTTTTATACATATGCACAAGGTAAGATCCAAGAATATTCATTGTACAATCTTTAGTATCAGTGAAGTCCCAGGAGTGGGGTGCTGTTGTAATAAACACTCAAAAATGTGGAAGTGGCTTTGGAACTGGGTGATGGGTAGAGGCTTGAAGAGTTTTGAGATGCCTGCTAGAAAAAGTTTTGAGATGCCTGCTAGAATGGCCATGAACAGACCATTAGGGGCGATTCTGATGAGAGCCATGGAGAAAGCCTCAATCCTCTTAAGTAATCCTGAACAGAATGTTGTAGAAATAGAGATGGAAAAAGCCATTCTGATGAAGTCTTAGCTGGAAATGAGGAACATTTTATTGCACAATAGAGGAAAGGCTGTACTTTTTATAAAGTGGCAAAGAACTGAATTGTGTTCATGTTCTAATGTTTTGTGGAAGTTAGAACTTGCAAGCAATGAAGTTGGATATTTAGCTGAAGCAGTTTCTAAGCAAAGAGTTGCAGAAGTAGCCTGATTCTTCCTGACTATTTAGGGTAAAATGTGAAAAGAGAGAAATGACTTAAAGACGAAATTGTTACTAGAAAAAGGAAACAGAACTTAAAGATTTGTAAAATTCTCGGAGTGTCCATATTGAAAAGAATGAGAAGGGCTCTTTGGGAGAGAACACTAAGGATGTGGCCTAGCGAGCATTCGACAAGGAGGGGGGTGTGGATCCGCCATCTCCATAGAAGCCAGGAGGTCTTCTCCATGACAACAGAAGAATAGCCCTCCTTTCCCCCCAAGGTGATTCAGAGATTGTCGGGGCTGCCACTTCCATCACAGGCCTGTGTTCAGGGCGGGCGAGAGCAGGAGGGGCCGCTGGCGCTCTCAGGAGCTCAGGGGTAGCCGTCAGCACTGCTTTACATCACATGTCTGCGACCTGCGCTCGGGCAGGATGGTCCTCGGCTGCCGCAGGTGCGGCTCGGGCAACAAACTTGGGCAGCATCCATACTGCCCCCGGAGTGTAGGAGCCCTGGGGGCACGGCTGCCTCCAGCAAGGTCTCAAAGGGCGGGACCAACAAGCCATGGAGCCACAGGGGTGGGACCTGTCTCTGCTTTCTTCTTTCCCGTTTCTCCTCTTTGGACTGGGAATATCGGTCCTGTGCCCATCCTACCACTTTGTATTTTGGAAGCACAAGGCACGTTTGCTTTCACAGGCTCACAGCTGGGGAATTTGCCTCAGGATAAATCTTACCTTGAGTCTCACCCATATCCGATTTAGATGGTATTTGGAGGAGATTTTGGACTTTACACTTTTGAGTTGACATGTGAGTACAACATAAATTTTGGAGGGCCAAGGGTGGACTGCTATAGACTGAATGTTTCTGTCCCACCTCCCCAGTTCATATGTTGAAGTCCTAACCCCCAATGCAATGGTATGTATTTAGAGGTGGGGTGTTTGGGAGGTGATTAGGTCATGAGGATGGAGCCCTCGTGCATGGGATTATTGCCCTTTTAAAAGAGACACCAGAGGGCTCCCCCTCCCCTTCTGCCATGTGAGGACACAGCAAGAAGACCAGCTGTCCATGACTAGAAATCTCACACCGAATCTGCTGGTTCCTAGCTTCCAGAACTGTGAAAAATAAATTTCTGTTGTTTATATGCCGTCCAGTCTACGGTTTTTTGTTATAGCAGCCTGAATGCCTGAAGACACCAAGGTTGAAAACGACCTAAATATCCATCAATAGAAAATGGACGAACTGTATTATATTGTTACAGCAATTAAAATGAATGAACTGGGCTTCCCTGGTGGCACAGTGGTTAAGAATCTGCCTGCCAGTGCAGGGGACATGGGTTCGAGCCCTGGTCCGGGAAGATCCCACATGCCGCGGAGCAGCTAAGCCCGTGCGCCACAACTACTGAGCCTGCGCTCTAGAGCCTGCGAGCCACAACTACTGAAGCCCGTGCGCCTAGAGCCCATGCTCCGCAACAAGAGAAGCCACCGCAGTGAGACACCTGTGCACCGCCACGAAGAGTAGCCCCCGCTCGCCGCAACTAGAGAAAACCCGCATGCAGCAACAAAGACCCAACGCAGCCAAAAATAACACACAAATAAAATAAATAAAATGAATGAACTAACTTTATGTTTATAAACATGGATCAACCTCAGAAACACAACTTTGAACAGAAAAAGGCAATCTCAAGAAAGCATAGTATAACATTTATAAAAAGCTTGAAAACACATAAAACAATATTATAGAATGCTTACAACACAGAGATAGAGTAATAGTAAAAAACATGCATCTGAAAAATAATCAAAATCCAAATCAGGATGTGGTGGGTACCAGGTGTTGTTGTTATGCAACTCTATACTTTTTATGTATGTTTTACATGTTAAACAAAACAAAACAAAACTGAAACGCTTATTGGCCATGAGGCTGTAAATCCTGGCACAGATCAAGAAGACACTTTACAAAACTTGTGTAATTGCTGTCCTACTTCATGTCATTGTAACTTCACTTTCAGAGAGCGAGAACAGGTAACCCGTGAGTTGGGGGGAAAAGGGACAGAGATGAGGTTGAGTAAGGGCTGTTAGGATTCTTTATCACAGCTCTTAGTGAGGGTTTTCTGGAAACATGAAATTTGAGGTGAGATTTGAGAAAGGAAGGCGGCAGCCTGGTGAATACAAGCAGAGAATACCAAGGAGAGATGGGATGATGAACGGTTTGCTTGAGTAGTTAACCATTTAGGAATGATTCATGCAGCCAATATTTATGATGTTGTAGCATTTATGCACATAAATCACAAAGAAGACCTAAAATGTAGCAGAAAAACAAGAGCCAGAAAAGGAAATGGAATTTGCACCTCCCAACCCCATCATTCTCCATTCTACAGTCACAGTAGAACAGGACACAGGAAACCAGGGGGGAAAAAGAGGTATTCCAGGAACGGGAGGGTCCCTCTAGCGTGGCTTGTATTTTCTCGCAACGGGAAGGAGGAAGGGGATCCCAGCTGAACTGTTCCGTTTTTCATTCAGACCTGCAACGTTTCATGACTGGGGTTGCTTGCCACAAGACTGCCTTCTAAGAATAGAAAACCTGATCACAAGCTGCTTTTCCTCTGTGACACGCCACCTACATCGTTACATGCTTCAGCGGCTGAATCAGAAGGTGACGTGCTTTTCAATTTGCTAGAAGATATTCTGCTTGTCACAAACGAAGTAACTCTTGCCAACATTTTCGAGTAATGCATATTTGGTTATGTATCCTTCTGCTAAATATAAGGTCCTACAATAGTTAGGGGAAAGAAGCATTGCGAATATATTAGCACCTTGCAGAGTATTCACGATGACTTACTGCAGTGCTCAAAGAAATACCATGACTCCAGCTGTCACAGGGGACTATGGGTTCATTCATTGAGTTATGTACCCACAACACTCCAGAGTGCTACAAATCCACTTAACCTTGAATCCTGAGTTTTTTGTTCATATTTCCAAATTAGCATAAAGAAATACAGAATCACAAGCAAGGAGAATCCCCATAGGCTACTGCCAAGAGGTTTTGTGTTTATTTTGGTGCACATAGGAAATATTCTGAAGCCCTAAAATGGGGAGCAGTTCTTTTCATTAGGAATATGTGATTAAGTGAGGCTGGTCTAAAATAGTTCTGGTCTTTAAAGAAAGTCTCACTTCTAATGGGAGCACTGAAGCAGAAGTACAGTTCGTGAATAAAACAGAGCAAAGCCTCATTTTGGCTGGATAAGACAGAAACACAGGTACAAGTTTCTTCATTTCCTTCTCTTATTATCTCCTCCATTACCTTTAAGAAAAGACAGCATCAGAGAGACAAAATTGCTGCCCTGAAAATCTTTTTAATCCTTCCCTTCCATTCACCAAATTCCAGTTCACTTTATGAGGCCTCTGGTACCACTTCCTGGCTTTTTGCATCATTAGCTATTTGCTTCCTCCCACTTGCCAATGAGGAATACAAGGGAAGCAAGTGAAAAAGCTGAGTTTCCACATTCTGAGAGAGGTCAGATTCCAGACGAAGCCTGGGGTTCAGGCCAAGCTCTGGGAGAACACTGCAGGCTCATTGGCAGTGAGGGTCAGGGGCCAGACTAGGCCTGGGGTCCAACAGAGACAGCTGCTGTGGAGGAGCTGGGTCTCTGCTCTTCGCAGACCTGAAATGCAGAGCACCTCCACCTGTCAGGACTGGCCCCTCGACATGCAGGACGTCTGCTTGTTTATTTAAGAACCCCGACTCCTCTAAGGTAGTGTTCTTGGCTCTTTTCCACCGACATTCACAGTAGGAAATATATTTTACTTCCTGATCCGTATTGGTCAGGGTCCACCAGTCAGGAAAGAAGAAACCAGAGTGTGTCTCAACAGAGAGAATTTAACGTAGGGAGTTGGTTAAACAGATGTTGGAGGACTGAACAAATTAGCTGCAAGAAGCAGCTACTGCCTTGGGAGCTGGAGATCAGAGCAGAGAGGGGGCTGTGGTTATCAGAACCCAGCAGCTTTTTTTTTTTTTTGGCCGTGCCGCACAGCTCGTGGAATTTTAGTTCCCTGACCAGGGATTGAACCCAGGCCCTTGGCAGTGAGAGCTCGGAGTCCTAACCACTGGGCCACCAGGGACCACTGGACCACCACCCAGAACCCAGCAGCTTCGAAGAGAGGCGCCATGGAGCTGGGGCCCCAACTTCTGAAGGGGGCGCTGCCTGGCTGATGGGGGTAAGTTGGGGGTAGAGGGAGAAGAGGGGGGGTAAGGCTGGTTCTGGAAGAGCAGTAAGAAGCTGGAGACAGGAAACACCGCTACCAGGCTAGAGGGCCGTCGGGGGGTGGGGGGGGACGATGCTGGCACGGAGCAAGTCCCTTCCCTTTCCTCCAGCACATGCTCTGCCTCCAGGGCCCCCGGTAGCCAGATGGCAAAGGAGAAGTGTGGTTTGTGCAGTTCCAGCAC
This sequence comes from Balaenoptera musculus, assembly GCF_009873245.2. Classification (NCBI taxonomy): domain Eukaryota; kingdom Metazoa; phylum Chordata; class Mammalia; order Artiodactyla; family Balaenopteridae; genus Balaenoptera; species Balaenoptera musculus. The sequence goes on along the minus strand of NC_045802.1, from coordinate 7,296,812 downwards.
CAGCAACTCAAAGCAGTAGAGGGTAGGTTTGAAGCTGAAAGACTGTAGCTCAGTAACTGCCTCACAACGCTTTGCTGGAATATGAGATACAGTCTGCATTTAATTTTCAATCACTTTCTATTCTATTTCGTCTTACCCGACTCTACCTTAGCCTAGCACATTTTACATATTAAAAAGCTGATGGGACCTGCTCAATTCTGCTCTAGGACACCTTCAAGGGTAACGGTGACTTTGCACATTGGACTCAGTGCCACTTATCTCCTGAACTCCTTCCATACCAAAAGTCTTAAGGGAACTGTCTCCCAAGGTACCTCTCCCCTGAATCCATATGGGCGGCCCCACCTTTCCACAGGATTCAGGCTGTATTAAGAGGCTGCAGGTGTCCTGTATAGTACCAGAAGGGGGAGGACCGCCAGAGAGAGGTTGCACTAAGGAGAAAAGCTAAGGAACCACCAATCAAAAATATTGTGTCCTTTTTCCAGAAAAGGTATTATAAAGATGTTTTGGGGAATACCCAGAAATGCACATCAGAGGAGCTTGAAGTCTAGTGAGGAGAAAAGACAAAAGCCAATGAGAAATCAATACGTGATCTGTCACGAGGCAGTATGGTTAGTTGTCAGGTGGGTGATATAGGTGGGAAATATTGTGAGTACAGGGCAGGATAGTAGGATTGTGAGCAGGAATGATCTGGAAAGGTTTCATGTAAAGGCCTGAGTTAGTTTTGATGGAACAGGTAGAATTTAGTGGAGGGGGGAGCATGCCAGGTGAAGAGAACATTAGGAGCAATAGAACAAGCCCCTGCGTGCTTGGTGCGGCGCTGGAACCTGGGGGCCAGAACCAGTAAGGGAGATCTGAGCGTCGCCCGGGGCCGGGATGAAGCCTTGCACATGGACAGGGTCTGTGGACTGAACGCTGGGAGCCATTCCCACGTTTAAGGAGCAGGTAGGAGAGCTGGTGAGGAACGCAGTGACGATGCTTTGAAGAGAACCAAGGTCACGGAGCACAAAGGAGGGGGGTCGGTAAAGTCAAAGGCTACCAAGGCCAGGGGACTGAGAACTGAGGGAAAACTTCTGGCTTTGAACCAGAAGCGCCAAGTCTCTTTTTTTTTTTGGCTGTCTTGTGGCTTGTGGGATCTTCGTTCCCTGACCAGGGATAGAACCCCGGGCCACAGCAGTGAAAGCGATGAGTCCTCCCCACTGGACCGCCAGGGAATTCCCACAGAGTCTCTTTAATGAGGGTGGGGGCTCTTGACCATATTGTCTATCTCAGGAGATAAATCTGTTATTACTTTCAGCCCCATCTTTTGAATTTGCACAGTGTGTTTAACTATCACTTGAACTGGTAGAAAGTATCCAGTGGAAACACCCAACTAAAGTTTACGGGCAGTCCCCGTAGTTTCCCAGCCGTCCAGAGCCACGCCAGGTTTTTTAAGGCTGTGCTTCAGTGGCTCGTGGTCTTCCTGTGCGTGACTGCCCTCCTTCAGCTTCCTGCAAAGCAGCTGTTTCCTTTCGCTGCTGTCATCCGCTCTCCTCAAGGGGCTTGTCCCGCTGCATGGAGGCTCTGGGATCCCAATTTCAGAAAACAAGGAGAGTTATGCGTTGGGACCTTGCGTTTGGAGACCTCTTCATGGTTGTAGGCTGCACTGCGACCCCGGCCAGCTGCTTTGCAAATGCAAGTGACTGTGAACACAGGACACCAGGTGAAGGATCAATGGATCAGGTGAACCTGTCACCCTGACTAAACATGTGTTCAGCTGGGAGCTGATCAGTATCATCTTCCCCAGGAGTAAAGGAGAGTCTATTTATAGCCTTAAAATATACGCACAGTTGTGACCAAATTGCTAGAGGTGACAGGTCCGGGTGTTGCTTCTGTGATTGCTTCATACTCAGGTTTTGTTCTGGATTTTCTTTTTTGAATGCTGTCATTTCTTCTGCACAATATAAGCTGTGATCATGAAGACTTTGGTTTCTTTTCTTTCTCTTGGACATCAGATTCTAGCTACTATCAACTGCTTCCTCACTCATACTAAATAGTTTTCATAATTGAATCCACTCTGTAGGTAGCCTAAGCACGTCATGTGCAAAAGCTGCTTACTTATTGAGTAACTATACTGTGGGCTGAATCAAATAGAATATGCAGAAATATTCTGGGGTGAAGACAATTATTTTAATAGCTGGCATTACAGTTTCTCTTGGCAAGGCACTTTTTTGTGTGTAGGAAAATACTTTGATAAACAATTTAGGAATGGAAGGTGACCCTAAGTATAGATTCGGAGACAGAGATAAGTAAAAGTGCTATATAAGGAGAGAAAAGAGGAGGGGAGGGATGGGACCACAGAGATGATGGAGAGTGGGAAGCTGCGGTTCATACTTAAAGAGGATGGGGGTCGGTGGATACCAAGGCCGCTGGGATACTGAAGGACTTTTAAGAGCAGGGAATTATAATTTTAGGTTATTTGCATCTTTCATTCAGAACCCTTTGGTTGCTCCAAACCTTCAGAAGAGTCTGCTATACGAACAACCAAAGAAAAGAGTCTGCTTTCCACATTGTGTGTCAGCAGGAGAAAAAAGCGTTGCAGGAGGTGAGATGTGAGTCAGTCTGTTTAGAGAAAACAAGAGCTTAGAGCCAGAAGTGACCCTGAAATTGTAAGCCCCCAAGGAATATGCAGTCTTGGAGAGAACACTGGCCTTCCACAAAATCTCTATGGACAAGGTGACCCCGACTGAAAATTGATGACACACAGCAGCTTGCTATTTTCAATCATAAATTCTCGAGAGGCTTTTATTACTAGAAAATGACAGGGTCAGTAATGCCTCCTTCCTCCTCCATTTACTTAAATCTGTAGGCCTCATTTTCCTCACCTGCATATTCTGGAAATTGGACCTAGAATATGTCTGTGGTCTCAATTAGAGTCTACAGCTCTAATAATAATAGCTGCGATTTTAATGTTCTTTTTTTGAGGTAAATTTACCTACAGTGAAATGTACAAATCTCAAGTGTAGCATTTCATGAGTTTTGACAAACGCATATACCCTTGGAACCCAAATCTAAGCAAGATATAGAGCTTTTCTATCACTACAGAAAAATTCCCTCTTCAGTCAAACCACACCCTCACCTCCAGTAGTCCACCCTTCTGGCTCTCATCGCGATGGATCAAAGGACTAATATTTGAAAGTTACTGTTGAATGCCAGGCTTTGTTTTAGAATGCTTCATCAGCGTCAGTGCTTTTATTTCTCACGAGCACTGTGAAATGGCTCTTATCTCCATTTTGCAGATTAAAACGTTGAGCATCAGACCAATTAAGTTGCCCCTGGTTATCAGCCAGCCACCCAGTGTAGCGGCAGGACGTGAACGAAGAAGTGGGTTATAGACTCACGGCATCTCTGAGACGGGTCATGGCCAGCCCACATACGATTATTTAAGAAATATTATAGATCAATGTTCAAGTGAAATCAATGCCATTTACAAATTCTCAAGCCTCCCGAATAATCCTAAAGGCCGTATGCATTACACTTTACTAAATGATTCGTTTCTATCCTACACAGAAAACGGCAGAAAGGAGGTGTGAGAGGTTGCAAATTCGGTTTTACTGGTGAAAAAACCCAAAAGAGGTGGCTTAGGTTCCAAACATGCCTCGAGGCAGGCCCCGCGGGGATGCCGGGATAGGCGGAGAGGGAAGGGCTGGACCAGCGACCTTTAAGGAGCCTGGCGCCGCTCCTTCCTCTGACGCCACAGGCATCCTCTCCGAATAGAGCAGGCTCGCCGCGCTCGCCGAGAGAACGGACACGCGTCCTGCCACGGGGATTGGACGCTGCCGCGCAGGGCTCATCGGCAGCACTGGAGTTCAATTCGTCACCCGTCCCCCTCCATGCCACCGTCTCCCTCCGCTCCTAGGCGCACCCTAGTGCCTCCCTGCCCCGGCATCTGGGTGGGTTCCCAGGCTCCTCCCCAGAGCTGACTTCGAGCCCCACGCCCTACAGGCCCACGGCTGCCATGGCAACCGTACGCCGCCGCCGCCTCTACACGCACGTCGCGAACTAACGGACTCCGCGGCGGCGGCGGCCTATGCCCCACCCCAACCCCACCTGGACCGCAGCAAAACGGTCGGTCGACCTGCGACACCTAGGTAATGAATCCGAAGGAGACGGGCGCCAGCTACAGAGCCGGCGGTGGGGTATCCGGCTTAACAGCCCCACCCCTGCTCCCGCCGCGGGAGACGCGGGGGCCGTGCGCGGCGGGGGAGGCAGTGCGTGCCGTGCGGGACGGGGAGAGCCGCGGGCGCGCATGGCATGATGGGGATTGTAGTTCAGCGGCTCCTTGGGCTCGCGGCCTTGGCGGGGCGGCCTGGACGGGAGAACTACAAAGCCCGGCGTCCCCGACAGCTGGGAAAGACCGATAAACTGATCCGAGCGGGGAGAGACAATCTTTCTCTTTGTGTTGAGGGGGGGCTCTGGGGTGGTCGCGGAATTGGGTTCTGAGCGCTGGGAAGGGGAAGTGGAGGTGAGACTCGGGCTTTCCGCCCCGCCATTTGGCCCGCCCCGGTTGCAGCACTGGCCCCACCCCGGCCCGGCCACCGCCCCGCGTAGTCTCTGGGAGGAGCGGCCGCCCAGGCTGCAGGGCCTCGGGCCTTCGGCGCCTCTCCCCCCCAGGTTGCTGCCTCTCGGTGCAGAACCGTATGTATCGCACACGTTTGATGGGAGACCCGAAAAACTATATTTTAACAGGCGTTTCTCCTTTTCCCTGATTCCCTCCTTTATTTCTAGGTATTTGATCAGATTTGTTCTGAAGTAGGAGGTGTTTGCATTAATTAAACCCATTGATTAATAATTACTCAAAGGGCATTAATGTTTAAAGGTTAAGTGTAGAAGTAGAGAAAAGATACCATGCTGTTATATGGTAGTATCTGATATTTTTACCGTTTTGCATTTTGCATTTTATTTATTGAGGGTCAAGATCCACCCCCGCCTACTAGCCTGAACACTGCCGACACACATTTTGATTCTATTTGAAACCTTAGTTCAACTTTAAATAACTAATGTTTTTGAAATACAGACTTGTCTTTTTATTTCATTTTTTTTAGCAGTGGGTAGTAATTATTTTCTTTTTTATAACATTTTTCAGAATTTCTCAGGACCATTTTTCAGAATGAAAAGCGCCATGTTCTTTCTTTCTTTCTTTTTTTTAATGCTCTGGAATACATCTTAGCACCTGAAGTTTGCTCAGGCCCTGGCGGTAAGGAAGCTGACACAGATTTAGAAAACCTGCCTTGTCTACCCTTTAACATTTTTCGACAGGTAGAATACCATCTTAGAAATCTGGCATTTTACAGTGGTATGTTGGAAAATTATTGATGTATTGTGGACTTATTTTGTGTGTGTATGTTTTAAAACAAGAAAACAACATAAGGCCACTATAAAATTCCTTTTATTTCCATTAAATGAAGTTGGGCTCTGTAAACTATACTTAAAGTAGCAGTTTCATAGGAGGAGATAAAAAGTAGGTTTAGTAAGACCACTAGAAAAAAATCAAGACCTTATGGTATACAGTATAAGGATTTGAAATATCTTATTTATTCATTCAAGATTTGTTTATTCATTCATTCAAGATTTGTTAAGGACCTATTATGTGCCAGGCAATATATGCCAGGTGGTGGGAATTAAGAGATGATAGAATATAGTCTGTGTCCTGCGTGGGCACACATTCGTGTCATCACAGTAGTGTGGGAGAGAGGTGCAAGTTGCTGTGAGCCTCGCGTGGGAATACGTGGTAATATCACAGTGACGTGTATTGAATACTTACTCTGTGGGAGGTACTCTTTGGCGTATTTTGCATGCAGCCCCTTATTTAATCCTCACAGCAATCCTGTGAAGTCGCTGCTGTTATCTAGAGATGAGGAAGCAGCCTTAGAGACCTTGCCCAAAGTCATAGATGATAAGGTGTGAACCTGGGATTTCATCCCAAGTGGGTCTAACTCATCTCAGTCAGGATCTCAACCACTGATGCCGTTTTCCACACCCTTTGGAAGAAAGAGCCTGACTCTGTCTAGGGAGATTAGGAGAAGCCTCCAGAATGATGTGACATTTGACTTGTGTTAGGAAAGTTGCTTAAGCTTTTACTGGAGAGAGGCTGAGGAAAGTCATTCTAGGCAAATGGCATAACAAAAGCAAAGGAAAAATTGGAGTGCTTTGTGTTTGCGGAACCCTAGGTCATTCTGATGACTAAATCCCAGAATACTTGCAATGTAGTGGGAGAGACCAGATCTCGAAGTACTTGGTACCATGACAAAGCGTTTAGAATTTTTCCTCAACATGGGGTGACTGTTGAAGAATTTCTGATGGAGTAGTGCCATTTATTGGGTTTGTATTTTAGAAAGACCTCCGGCTCCAGTGTGGAGAATGGATCCAGGAGAGTGGTGATAGGAAAACCAGTTTTAGGGGAAAAAAACCCAAAAATGTCCAGTAAGGAAATGAAAAGAGCCTAAAGTAAGCAGTCGGAGTTATGGAAAGAGGTGGATTGCAGGAGTATTTAAGAGGTAAAATTGATATTACTTAATAAGAGTTTGGATGTTGGGGGCTAGAAAGATTTGGAATCCTAAGACGAATAATTCTTAGTTTTCTGGCTAGGGTGACTGATGGGATAGTGAAACCACTGATTGAGATGAGGAGGAACAGGTTTTTATCGGGGCAAAAGATAAAGGTAAATCAATTCACTTTTGCGTATTTGTTCCAGGTTCCTGTAGGATATTCAGGTAAGGAGGCATTTGTATCCGGAGTTCAGGACAGAGCTCAGAGGTAGAGGTTTACATGTAGTTAAGTAGTTATAGGAGAGAATGGACCAGCTCACATAGGAGGAATGTGTAGCTATGAAAAAAGAAGAGGTTTGGCTATGGAACTCTTGGGAAACAGCAGCATTTACAGGGGGGTTGAGTTTCTGGGGAGAGGGGGGTGTATTTGAAAGGAAGCGGGAGCCACAGTTGAGGCTGAGAGGTCAGGAGGCAGAGAGCAATGAGAAGAACCACAGAGAGCTTCACAACAAATGACGAGGGAGAGGAAAGTAGGAAGCAGGGAGGGAGTGGTCCAGGTGCCTCGGAGAGGGCGAGTAAGGCAAATATTGAAATGTGTCCAGTGGATTTAGTGACTGCATATCATTTCCAAACTTTGCAAAAATGAAGAAGAGGAATCTGGGCATAGGCTACTTGAAAAAAGTTTCCGTATTAATACATATACAAAAGAAAACAGAATAATGAGCCCCATGTAGCCATCACCTAGCTTGGAGAATGAACACATGACCAATTTTGTTTCATCTATAATCTCTGCCCGCAGTTGGATTATTTTATTTATTTCTCTTTTAATTAATTTTTATTTTTGACTGCGTTGGGTGTTCGTTGCTGCGTGTGGGCTTTCTCTAGTTGCGGCGAGCAGGGGCTACTCTTCGTTGTGGTGCACAGGCTTCTCATTGTGGTGGCTTCTCTTGTTGCGAAGCACGGTCTCTAGGCGCGCGGGCTTCAGTAGTTGTGGCTCGCAGGCTCTAGAGCGCAGGCTCAGTAGTTGTGGCGCACGGGCTTAGTTGCTCTGCGGCATGTGGGATCTTCCCGGACCAGGGATCGAAGGGTGTCCCCTGCATTGGTAGGCAGATTCTTAACCACTGTGCCACCAGGGAAGTCCCATGTATTATTTTTAAGCTAGACTCAGATATCGTATCTTTTTATCTGTAATTATTTCAATATGTATCTTTGAAAGTTAAGGATTCTTTAAAAAAAAAAATAGAACTGTAATATTACCTACTTAAAAAATTCAACAGTACTTCCTTAACATAAAATTTCCAGTCACACTTCTTTTTAAAGAAGCTTGACTGTGAAGAAAAAGAGTTGAGGCAAGCTAGAAGAGGTTTGTAGGTTGTTTTTTTAAAAAAAGATTGATGACAAGCTATTAAGGAAAGAGCCAATAAAGAGGAAATGTGTGACGATGTAGGCGACGAGGAGCGAGGAGAGAGCTGATCGAGGTCCCTGAGAAAGTGGGGAAGGATGGGGCGAGCAGGGTGGAAGAATTAGGCTAGAATGAATTTGGTACGTTTCCTAAGCAGCAGCTAAGTGCTAGCTGTGTTACTAGGCAGCATGCTAGCGTTGATAGGAGGGGAGACGCTCTGAAAAAGGAAGAGATGCGAATAGATACAGGTATTTATAGGTTGGGTGGTAAAAGGTGAGAGTTCAAAGCTTATGGCCCCTAAGAGGTGGATAGAAGTAAAGGTCAATTGATGAGAGATGAGATTGGGGTTAGGAAAGGAGAATAGTGGAGATTTGAAATAGCCACTATGGAAGGGGACCTGAGCTAGGACAAGTAAGAATTGTTTCATTGATTAGATGACAGCAAAACACCAGGCGGTGTAATTTTTTTTTTCCTTAAAATTTGATTGGTTTACTAAGGGAAAGCTTAAAATATTGAGGAAACCAATATGCTAATGTGTTCCTGAAGAGAAGAGAATTCAGGCCAAGAACTTATGATTGGACCATTCCTCAGTAACTTTAGATTTATTCATTTAAACTGATAATTGCTGTCTATTTGTATAAATATCACACTAAAACTAGAAAGGCCCTGACAGAGCTTTTGGATCAATACTTTATTTTCTCAACATGTACAGTGATACTCTTTTACAGAGAACATTTCTCCAAGGATCATTTCCTGAGTGTGGTGCAGTGGGAGGGGTCAGATAGATCTGTTGTCCACTTCTGGAACTACAGCTTATTTTCCATGTGATCGTGCGCATGTTTCCCAACCTGCGCCCCACTCAAAAAAGATGTTAATACTATTTATAAGGGGCTTCCCTGGTGGCGCAGTGGTTGAGAGTCTGCCTGCCAATGCAGGGGACACGGGTTCTAGCCCTGGTCTGGGAAGATCCCACATGCCGCGGAGCAACTGGGCCCGTGAGCCACAACTACTGAGCCTGCGCGTCTGGAGCCTGTGCTCCGCAACAGGAGAGGCTGCGACAGTGAGAGGCCCGCGCATCGCGATGAAGAGTGGCCCCCGCTTGCTGCAACTAGAGAAAGCCCTCGCACAGAAACAAAGACCCAACACAGCCAAAAATAAATAAATAAATAAGTGAAATTCTTTAAAAAAAAAAAATACTATTTATAAGATTTTTGGGAAAATTAGACAGTTTAACGGAGGTGAACCTGAAGTGCTCCATAATCGAAGGCCTTTCTCTTCCCCTTCTCCCCCTTCCTTACCAACAACATGGCAAGATCGTCAGTTCTCTTTGACAAAAGGCCATGTTCTGTGACTTTACTTGACCATATTAAGCAGGTAGATCAGGTAGTAGTTACATTACAAAATGATAATTTGATCTATATAAAAAGATTCATCAATTATTCTTTTAAATGAAGCTTCCTTAAGTGCTATAAAATGTTATTTTATATAGACTGTTAATAGTAACAATGTCTTTTCCTTAGTTTCGTCTTCAAAGAAACAGGGGGTTCCAGTACAAGTTTTGAGATCCCAACAGCTCCAAAATTCTTTGATTCTCTGACTCATCTCATTTTTGGACTGATCCATATTATGATTTCAATAATATTTGAGCATCTATTTGTAAATGAAAATATGTATATATTTTAATGTACTCGGCATTATTTTAAACATTTTCTCTCCTCGATAATCGTAATACAAATGGTAGACCTCGTGAAACTATGCCTTAGAATATCTAGTAAAAATCAGGTATATACAGGCATTTGCTAGATAAATTTAAGGTGTAGATTGAGAATAGTTAAAAAAAAAATGCAGTAATTTTCCAAGGTGCATTGTTTAATCTCCAGTAGATGTCTAGAAAGCCATTTTTATCACACTGCTTGATGTGGAGTAAGCATTCAGTAAATGTTCTTACTGTTATTTTCATGCTTAAAGGGTATTTATGCACTTAAGATAAAATTTATAATTTAAGCTGCCATATTGGGACAGTGGCGGATGATAAACATTTTCTATCTTTTTTAATGTTTTAACAATGCCAGTGGAATTTAGTACATGGGCAGAAATTATTGTAATGGTCACTTCTGAGAAACATTTAAGCTGTTCGAATTCTCTATCTAGATTCTCTCGTGTTGCTCAGACAGTTATTTTCTGTTTCTCAAGTATTTGTGAAGTGAGCTCAGGTGAGGAAACAAATGAAAAAGCTTCATTGCTACAGATATTTTCGTCTTATCTCTGGGTATATGATTAAGTCATATTCTCCATTATTCACGGCAAGCTACAGTCCTTGAGAATATAACCCCACATAAAGAGATGGGAGGTATCATGACTTTCAAAGTTAACTATTTTGGTGACTAGTATTCACATAGTAGGTTAATTTATTGCTATTAAAACACACTTCAAGATGCAGTAATTTGAGAAGTTGTGGTTATATGTTTGTTTGATTGCTTGTATTTATAGCAGTCATTACATGAAATAAACTGGAATTTGGTGATTTGGATAAACATTAAAAAAATACGTGGAGCCTGGACATTGGTTGAATTCAGTGTGGTACAAAATGCTGAAAATTAAACTCAATTTGTTGTTTTGCTACCACTATTCTAACTAGTGTTATTTTGTTCACATTGCTATAGTTGAGGCTGCTTCAGTGTTTCTAGAATAAATATCTACTTTCAGGAATTTACAGCTTGTGGTAGGAAAAGGAGCAATGTGAGAGAAATACAGAAGTGTAAGAATAAAAATAGTTTAACGCAGACTTTTTTCTTAAGCCTCACATGTATTATAACTGAATTGGATAGATATCACTCACATTAAAAATTAGTTTGAAAACAATGTTTTCTTTCCTATTTAAAAACCATTACTGTGGAGACAAAAGAATTATAAATACCATGTTTTAATTTAAAAAGGAATTATTAGTGACATCCTAAGCAATTTTGGGTTTTGAAAATAAACTAGTTATTAGTTTTCCCAAATGTGTGTCTTAGTCTTGGTATAAGATAAAAATCCAGGTATGTTGGCGGAGAAAGCTGTGTGTGCGCGTGTGTGCGTGCGCGCGTGTGCGTGTGTTTTGTGCAGGATGGTGGGGGGAAGGGTGTGGTTGGAGGTGCAGCTGGAGGGAGAGCTTGGAACCAGGGGTTTATTTGTTATGTTTAGATCTGAGTCATGAAGGAGACAAGTCATAATTATCTAGAACCAAGTGAAGCAATGTTTTTTTCTTCTTGGTCTGAGCATGAACTTGAACTGAGCTCTTCTTTTCATTCTGAGAATAGAACTCTCCTTGAAGATATACTTGGATCGTTCTGTGTAGGGCAGCATGACTGGATCAGTTCAGTAGTAAATGTTGCAAGAAGATGCTGATTCATTTTTGAATACATGATAAAATTATACCTCAGTAAGAGAAGTATTGTCAAGTGTGCGACATTGCCAAAATATTTCATGCCTCCTTTACATGTAACCTGACCATTTAAAAGTCCTAGAAACTCTTCTAATTTAAACTAAAGGAGATTTTAAAAAACCCTCTTATACTTCAAGATTATGGTTAAAAGTAATTAAAGTTGTGGTATAGCTTCTAGGAATTTATAATGAAAACTGGATCCGTTGATTTACTGTTATTTTTGGGGAAAAATTAGCTGCTCCAAACCTCTGTTTTAGTGTTGAGTGTGGAGTAAAATAGTTTACGTTGATTCAGTGTCATCATACGCTAGGAATGATGCTAATGTATTATCACACTTAATTTTTACAATAACCTTATGGTGAGAAATATTATTCTCCCTCTTTTATAGATGTAGAAGTGAGAAATTACATGATTTGCCTGAGGTCACAACAGAAAATTTGTGGTGCCTGGATCCCTACCCAGGTTTTTCTGTCTGAAATTTTTCTGTTGCCTTCACGCTTGAAGAGTTTAGCTTGGTATGCAATTCTAGGTTGGCAGCTCCCACCCCCAGCACATGCAAGGTACTGTTCTGCTGCCTCCAGGCTTCTAGCGTTCTTTTTGAAAAGTTAGCTGTCAATATATTATTTTTCCTTTGCTGATAATATATCATTTCTCTCTGTTGCTTTTAGTTTCTTCAGTTTTACTACACTGTCTCTAGATGTGGATTTATTTTTATTTATTTTGAAACAGAGAGTTACTGTCTTCTATAGATTTTGGAAATTTTTTAGCCATTATATATTGGATATTGCTCTCTCCTTTTTTCCTTCTAAAATTCATAATAGACATATGATGGATCGTATCTTTCTGCTCTCTGCATTTCTTATCTTTGCTTACTTATTCCATCTCTATATGCTGCATTCTGGGCAGTTTCTATAGCTCTGTGTTCTGGTTTCTTGATTCCCCTTTCATCTGTGCCTAATCTGCTATTTTCTCAGTCCATTGAGTTTTTCATTTCAATGACTATATTTTTTAATGCTAGAAGTTCTTTTTGATTCTTTTTCACATGTGCCTATTCATTTTTAAATGACCCTATGTTTTTAGATGTACTTATTTTATAGTAACTATTAGATTATCAAGTGCTTTTGATAGTAGCACGGATTCAGCTATATGTTGTAGCCTTTGACTCACCCTCATGAGGGATTGTATTTCTTGTACCTTGAAATTTTGGATGTGACCTCAGTGGAAATACTGTGAAGCCTTGGTCAAGGATGTATCCTGTACTTTTGTGTTTATTTCTGTGAAGTGCCATATGGAGAACTGGTGAATGAATAAACAAATTTGATATATCCATATAATGAGATACTACTCAGCAATAAAAGCGTTAAATTACTGATATATGAACAGCATGGTTGAATACCAAAACTATTATTCTAAATGAAAGAAGTCAGACACCAGAATATATACTGTATCATTCTATTTATGTCACATTCCAGAAAAGACAAATCTTTAGTGATTAGTGAACAGAAGAATGTATGCAGTTGTATACATTTTTCAAAAGAAATCAAATTGTACTCTTAAAATTAGTGAATTTCATTGCATAAAAATTATACCTCAATAAAGCTTATTTTTAAAAAAACAGGCACAACTCAATGGTAACGGAAGTCAGAATAGTAATTGCCCTAGAGGAGAAGTACTAACTGTGAGGAGACCTGGATCCTATGGGGTATGGAAATGTTCCGTATCTTGATGTGGGTGTTACCTGGGTGTAACTAATGTTAAAATTCACTGAAGACTTGTGGACCTCTACGTTAGATACTTCAATAATAAAATGCAAAAGGAGGAAAATACTCTAGAGAGGGGTTAGAATATAAAGTTGAGAAAATCTCAAAAAAGTAGAGCAAAAGGACAAAGAGATGGAAAATAGGAGAGAAGAGATAAGAAAATTAGAGGACCAACCTAGAAAGTCCAATAGCTAAATAAACGGTGTTTTAGAAAGAGAGAAAAAATGGAAAGAAATCATCAATGATTGATGATTGAGCAGTTTTCCTAAAATTGAAAGATATTAATTTCTAGATTGAAAGAATCCCAGATAGACCCATATCAAAGCATATCATCAACAGTTTTAGAAAACTTTGTCCAAAAAAATCCTACAAATTTTCAGAAGGGGGAAAAGACAGATGATATATAAGGAATCAGGAATTTGAATGACTTCTGTTTCCTCAACTTAATCGTGAAACTTAGAAGGTAATAGAGCAATGCCTTTAAATTTTTGAAGGAAAATTATTTGCAAGTGAGGATTCAATAGCCAGCCAAACTATTACTGAAGTATGAGGGTAGAATAAAGGAGTTTTCAGACATGCACGATCTCAGAAACTTTACCCCCCATCTATGGAAAATGTGTTCCGTAAAGGTAAGGGAGTAAAACCAGAAAGAAAGGCACGTGATAGACAAAAAAATGATTCAAAATAGAAGAGACAAAGGGACTCCCCAAGATGAATTGAGATACCAAGTTGAACAGCCTTGGAGGGTAGATGGAGTGTCTTCCTCCTGAGCAAAGTTTAGGCTTCCTTACAGCCTTGAAAGAAAGATACTATCTTCATTTGGAACAAAGGGTAGGCATGCATGGTGTTCAATATAATAGATTTGGGTTCCCTGAACTTAGGATTCTTCTCCTGTAACGCAGGCTCCTGCATATGCTGGTATCACTTGGCCCATTATGTGTTGCCCTGTGGGAACTGGGGTTTGGGGGACCAGTGCAAAAAACCTCAACAATCTTAGGTTGTTGGGTTGTCTTCTGGAAGTTTTGTAGTTTTTACTCTTACATTTAGGTCAGTCATTCATTTTGAGTTAATTTTTATGATGTGAGGTAAGAGTTGAGATTCAGTTTTTTTTCCCCCCATATGGATATCTAGTTGTTTCAGCACCCTTTTTTGGAAACAACTTTTTTTTCATTGACTTGCCTTGTCAACTTTGTCAAAAATTAATTTGCCATATATCTATGGATCTTTCTGGATTCTGTAATTTGTTCCATTGGTCTGTGTGTCTGTCTTTATGCCAGTCCCACACTGTCTTGATTCCTGTAATTTTATAATAAATCTTGGAATCAATATAAGTTGTCCTGCTTTACTATTTTTTGAAATTGTTTTGACTATTTTATGTCCTTTGTATTTCCATCTAAGTTTTAGAATCAGCTTGTAGATTTTTACAAGAAAGGCTGCTGGGATTTTGATTGGGATTTCATTGAGTCTGTGGCTCACTTTCCATGGAATTGACATCTTACCATTATTGAGAGTTTCAATTCATAAATGCATGTGCACATACACATACACGTATGTATTTCCATTAACTTAGGTCATCTTTACTTTCTCAGTGTCCAGATCTTGCATATGTGTTGTTAAATTTATCCCTTAAATATTTAATATTTTTGAATGATTTCATTGTTTTGATTTTAGTTTTCAATTGTTTATTGTTAATATTTAGAAATACAATTGATTTTTGAGTATTGACCTTGTATCCTGAAGCTTTACAAAACTAACTTAGTAGTTCTAGTAGTTATTATAGATTCCCTAGGATTTTCTCCATTAACAATTATGTTGTATGTGAATAAAAGCAGTTTTACTTCTTCTTTTCTAATCTTTATCCCTTTTATTTTTTTCTTGGCTAGTTGCACTGGTTAGAACCTCTAGTTCTAACGTTGAATAGAAGGGGTGAGAGGAAATACACTGGCCTTGTTCCTTCTTGATCTTGGGAGAGAGCATTCAGTTTTTTCACAGTAAATGTGACGTTAGCTGCAGGTATTTCATAGATCCTCTTTACTAGGTTGAGGAAATTCTATTGTCAGTTTGCTGAGAGCTCTTACCATTAATGGTGTTGAATTTTGTCCAGTACTTTTTCTGCATCTACTCAGATGATCATATGTTTCACTTCTAGTCTCTTAAAATTATATTGATTGGTTTTTTAATAGAAACCACCTTGAATTTTTGGTATAAACCCCACTTGGTCATAATGTGTTATCCTTTTTATATACTGGATTTGATTAGCTAAAATTTAAATATTTTTGTATCCGTGTTCCTGAGGGATACTGGTAGGTAAATTTCTTTTCTTATAATGTCTGGTTTTGGTATCAGGGTAAAGCTGGCCTTAAAATATGAGTTGGAGGTTTTTCCACCTCTTCCTTTTTCTGAGAGAGTTTGTTTGGAATTGGTTTATTTTTTCCCTGAGTACTTGAGAGAATTCACTTGTGAAACCTTTTGGATTTGGAGTGTTTTGGGTTTTTGTTTGTTTGTTTTGTTTTTTAGTGGAAAGATTTTAAATTACAAATTGAATTTCATTGATTGACAGAGGACTATTCAGATTAATTACTCTGTTTCTTCTTGAGAAATAGCTTTGGTATGTTGTGACTTTCATAGAATTTGTCCATTTCATTAAGCCCTCTTTTGCCTTTTAATAGCTCTAAAGTTTGTAGTGATAACCCCTTCATCATTTCTGATTTTGGTAATTTGTGTTTTCTCTCTCCCTTTCTTGGTCAGTAATACTAGAGGTTTAATCATTTTTAATGCTCTTTCCAAAGAACCAGCTTTTGGCTACATAGAAATTTCTTTTTTTTTTTTTTCTGTTCTATTTTATTGCTTTTTGCTCTTAACCTTATTATGTTCTTCCTTCTACTTCTTTTGGGTTAGTATGTGTTTATTTTCCTAGATTCTTAAGACAAGCTGAAAGCAGGAGTTGGCAAACTATAGTCTGGGGGCCAAATTCAGTCTGCTCCTTATTTTTGTATGGCCCATGAACTAAGAATGTTATTTTCATTTTTTTTTAATGGTTAAAGAAGTCAAAAGAAGAATAGTGTTCTGTGATGTGAAAATAAATGAAATTCAGATATCAGTGTCTGTAAATAAAGTTTTATTGGAACACAACCACACTCATTTGTTTACATATTGTTTATGGCTACTTTTGTGCAGAGTTCAGTAGTTGGAGTAGAGACTTTGTGATGTTCTCATTGCTTTGCATTGCTGCTTGATGTGCACTATAATCACAGTGTTTCATGTGCCCTGCATATCACTGTACTGTGACATTTTACTTCATTTATTGTCAGCGGATTCCCATCATGTCAAAACAAGAAGAGATGAGAAAAATGGACTTGACATATTTATGCTTTTAAAGCACAGTGGAGTGTAGAATATTGAACTAAATGACAAAGCATTGTGATTATTATGCAATGACACTATAGCTGTGCTAAAGACATACAATTTACACTGACATTACCAGACTAATCACTCGTCATGGTATTCCCAATTCATAGGAAAGCAGTGGTTAGAAAACTTAGAAAACTTAAAAAGGAATATCTTTTTAAGCAGAATTTCTTCACAAAATTAAAAAACGAAAATCAGGCTGCACCCAGAGTAAGTTTCTGAGTGTCTCATTTGTTGGCCAAACAATGAAGTCATTTACCGATGGTAATTTAAGTAAATCTTGTTTGATTGTAGCAGCCAAAGAAATGTGTCTGGAGAAAATAAACTTGCTTGTGACTATTAGCCTTCTGGTGAGAACAGTTGCTAGAAGAGTTGAGGACATCAATAATCAATTAAAAAAAAAAAGGCAAATGATTCTGAGTGGTTTTCCTTGGCTCTTGATGAATTGACAGATGTTACCAAAACAGCTTAAGTGTTTGTTTGAGAAGTCAATGCTGAGTTTGAAGTTACTGAAAAATTACATTTAATGAATAGTGTTTGTGGAATAGCTACAGACAGGAATACTTATAAGAAGTTGAGAAAACACGAATTCTGTACAACCTGAAGTAGAATCTGTTAAGATGTGTTGAAACTCGGGATGGCCGAAAATATGTGTAGAACAGAAAAAGGCTTAGGTGAACAAATTTACAAAGCTGTGAAAATGTAGCATGGTTAAAGTTGTTGGCTCTTCACTGGTTTTTAAAAATTTATTTATTTTTTATTTTATTTATTTTTGGCTGTGTTGGGTCTTCGTTGCTGCGCACGGGCTTTCTCTAGTTGCGGCAAGCAGGGGCTACTCTTCGTTGCGGCGCACGGGCTGTAGGTGCATGGGCTTCAGTAGTTGCAGCACGCTGGCTCAGTAGTTGTGGCTCGCAGGCTCTAGAGCGCAGGCTCAGTAGTTGTGGCGCACAGGCTTAGTAGGTCTGTGCCATGTGGGATCTTCCTGGACCAGGGCTCGAACCCGTGTCCCCTGCATTGGCAGGTGGATTCTTAACCACTGTGCCACCAGGGAAGCCCTTCACTGTTTTTTTTTTTTATCAGCAGGTGTTTTGCAGAGAATAATTGAATCTCTCATGTAGTAAGGAACCATTAGTGTCTTAAGACTCGAGTGTTGCTCTTGAGGACTTAGCCATTGTCAGTTCCATGAATTTTTGTCAGAAATAGACTTGCCCCTACCACACAGCAGTTTGGTGGCTTGTAGTGGTAAAGTTCTATTGTAATCGTTTGAGCTAAGGGCTGATTTGAAATTTTTCTGAATGAGAGGAACTGCTCTCACCCACTATTACTGAACACTGAATGGCTTTGGAAATCAGTTTGGCTTCAGACTTGATAATGTTTCTTTATGAATCAACTGAAAATTACAGGACCAAACAGTGCTTATATGCAAAACTAAAAGTTATTTCAATGCCAACTAATGTTTGAATCACAAGTAATACCAAGCTATTTTATATAGCTTTCCTTGCTGTCAAAAGTTAAAGCAAAGAAGTGAGATCTCCATTCCCACCCAGATTTTCAGTATATTTTTTTGAGCTCAAACTACTTTGATGCAAGTGCAAAGGAAATTTCCATATTATGAAATCCATTTAACTGTGTAATTGAGATACTTCCACTTACCCTTCAATTGGAAGTGATTAACATGCAATGTAATGACATGCTAAAAGACATATCAAGAGAAGAATAAAATCTTTAAATGCTTTCCAAACAGTGACTATGCTGGATGAAATCATATGCTTGTGATTTGATATCATTATGTGACAGTACCTATCTGGGTAAAAAGATACTTTTAAACATGAAATGCATAAGTCTTATTAAAGAGCAGCATTAACATATGAACATTTGCAATTGATTTTGATGATAGGGAACAGTAACTTTGAATCCGAACTACAGGAAATATCCCCCTACAGAAGAGTTCCATTCTTATTAGTAGACCTGTTTTGCAAAAAGTTGTACTCAACTATTACTACTATAATATTTTGAATTTTGTCAATAAAAATTGTGGACATTTTTGTCTCATTATATAAGTACTTACATAATATCCTCGATTTTGCCCATTGCCCCTCAAAGCTAAAAATATTTACTCTCTGGCCCTTTCCAGAAAAAGTTTGCTGACCCCTGCTTTACATCGAGATATTTTCAGTCTGCATATTTGTGTGCCTGTACATATTAGCAGAATTAATGCTTTTGTCTCACAATGACTAATTTGAAGAATTGTTCTAATTTGAAGAGGAGGCTTTCCGTGATTGTCCTATTTTCTGTGGGTAGATCTACTGAATGTTGAAATTTCTTACTGTGTAAAAGTAGTGTACTATTTGCTGCAGTGTGAGTCTCAAGTAACATAGATGCTGCCTTCAAGGAACCTATGCCTGGAGAAGGGGCAAATAATATGCCAAAACACATAAAGGAAACAGTTTTATTCTCAAAAAGGTACTGGAGTCAGCTGAAATGACTAGAACTAGAGGCGGTTAATTTTGAGGAAGAGTTTTTGAGCCCCTTAAGAATAGATAAGAAGTAGAGAGGAAGAGCCAAGCTACCCACGTCAAAATTTAATTCCCTCAGGAAGGCATGGAGAAATATTTTGATTTTTCTCTACCAAGTGTATTCATTGGTTTACTGTTCCAGGAAGTAAGAGTAGGTCAATTTGGACTCTTTCCCAAGATGTCATTCTCCTGTATCTCTGGACTTCCTAATCTTTGTAGTTTTCGGTGGAAAGCAACTTTGCTTAGAAGCCTTGGATGATCTTGGGAGACTTTAGAGAAGCCTGGAAGAAAAGCCAGAATTACTGGGCTGGAGGGCTTTGGTGGAAACCAGAGGTTCAGATGATATTTTTTCCTAGCATCTTATAGAAGGGGAAAGATTAACGATAGTTATTTGCACAGACAAAAAGCTACAAATGACAAGGTCATAGAAGATTACAAGATGAGGAGCAAAAAGAGCTCAGGTAGTTTAATTCACAGGTTTTTGCTTAGATTTAAATTGTATGGAACAATTAAATGTATATAAATGATGCATGGACAACTATAGGCTGTTCTTTTAAAATGTGTTCCTTAAGTCAAAAAGTTCCTTAACTTTTTGTTCTTGGGGCCAAATAGTTTTAGTGAGAAATAGTTTCTGCAGTTTTAATTGATGTCATTGGAAAATGTGAGATATTCATATATTTATTTTTACATTGTCAAGAATAAGTTGACTAAAATAAAGCAAGTTCATCTTTACTATTATTGCAGCTTATAGTAATTATAAATGAGCAAGGAGAACTAGTGTCTAATTTATGTACCTGTAACATAAATCGATAGTTCAGAGCTGTGTAATTTGTCTCCTTATTATCTTTTTGTGTGTTCTTTTGTGATCTCCTTTGTATTTCCAAAATTGGGAATTTTGTTCAGTATTATAAGATGCATTCAGATAGCCTCAAAGAATGAGAGAACCATTTTGACTTTCAAAGTAGTTTTAAGCAGATCTTTTAAATCATAATAAGAAATGCTTTAAAGTCAGTACTGAAAACTTAATAAAAAGTCATATTTTATGTTTAGGTCTCCGAAAGATGAATTTGGCTGAGATTTGTGACAATGCAAAGAAAGGAAGAGAATATGCACTTCTTGGAAATTATGACTCATCAATGGTATATTACCAGGGGGTGATACAGCAGATTCAGAGACATTGCCAGTCAATCAGAGACCCAGCTGTCAAAGGCAAATGGCAGCAGGTAAGATCATGTTCAAGTATTCAGTGAATGAGGGCAGTGGTCTGTTATACTTGAAAGATAAGAGTTAGAAAATTAGTTTGAGATTTTGTAAATAGCTCTTATTTGTCTGAATACTGAAATATATTTAAAATGTACTCTGAATAATTTTCTGTCTTTCCCAGTTAATATTTTATATACTTTCGATAGTATATTTTATGAGACATATTTTGAAGATATTTAATTCAAATTGAATCTACTTTTAATTCTTTTTCCTGATCAGTTGACTAATTTTGTATGATTACAAATTCTTGAAATAAGGTATTTCTACTTGCCTTTTCCCATTTCATTTTACATGTAATTTTGACGCATTTCATAAAACTTTTCCTTTAAGAAGATTTCCTCTTCTTATGAAAGACTCCTTACAAATACAAAGGAGTCAGTAATCTAATAAAAAACACTAATATATTTGCTGTGCCTCTTGACTATACAACTTGGTTATATAATATTACAGTTAATAAAAACTTGAATTAGAATTTCCCCACTTAATCTTAAAATTTAAAATCCTTTTAAAATTAAAAGTACAAAGTCAGGCATTTCTTTGAAGTTTCATTTATGTGCTAATGCCTTTCAAGTGTTTCTTTTAAGTTTTCCACTGGTCAGAAATTGATGTTTTACTAAGTTTTCAGGGTAAATTTGGCTTATTTTCCAACTTAAGTGTTAACCAAATTATGTCGAGTGAGAACAATACACTCGCTTTAACTCAAGTTGAAATTTTTAGTTGTGTTCTATCCTGCATCCTAGCCCCAGGCAAGAGTTGTTTATTAATCTAGCATGGAAATATTTTTGACCTGTTCTTAATTGTGTTAAATAGTGACCATTTCTGTTCTGGTGCTTCTACTATGTTTCTTTCCATTAGGTTCTGAAATTTCATTTCTCTAAGTGTAGCATATAATTGCATATATTAGTTGAATTTAGATTTTTCTTTGGTTCTGTGACTCCTTTATATGTTCCTTTCTATATATTATTTGAGATAAAGTTTAAGGGAAAGTTTCTTATGCTCTGCTTTATAGTAAAGTGTGCTTTCTGGTTAAGAAAATTAAAATTGTTAAAATTAATTTATAAATGTAATTTTCAATCTATTATCTGCTTGCCTTTGAAAATTAGTTTGGGCTCAAAGTTTGAAAACATGAGAATTTCCACATAGTTGGTGCTCAGTGAAGTTTTTTAAATATGGGAAAAATCTTGCCTTTGAGCTCAAAATAAACTTTAGCCAGGACTTGAAAGATTTTAAACAAGGCGAAAAGAATTCAGACTTTGGTGAGGCAGAATTTAAATTGGAAATGGGTAAGTCTTAGTATCAATATTACACCGCTTCAGGCTTTCAGATGCTCACGACAGGCATTTCGTATTTTGTGATATTGGGGATAGGAGATGCTGATTTCCTATCAGCATTTTGGCTGACAATTTTTGAGGAAGCTATTTACAAATATATTAAAAGTATTTAGCATAACATTATAGATTTCTGGGAATGGTTAACTTCTTATTAACTTAGTTGCTTGTTTTAAATTGTCTTAATGGTCATCACATTCTTTGGTAGAAAGAATTTCTTCATGAAAGATATATAACGACTTGCACTAAGAAAAGATATATATTACACGTATGTCTTCAAACCAATTCCTGGCCTCCTATGTAACTTTAAATAGTTGTTTTTATTAACTATGTTTTAATTACTCATTTTGCATACTTTGAAAGACATTAAGAAAACTAGCATTCTATAGCAATTTGTTATTTGCAATTTATATAAATATTTTGTAGCATAAAGGCTATTTTTTTAAGGTTCGGCAGGAATTATTGGAAGAATATGAACAAGTTAAAAGTATTGTCAGCACTTTGGAAAGTTTTAAAATCGACAAGCCCCCAGATTTCCCTGTGTCCTGTCAAGATGAACCATTTAGAGATCCTGCTGTTTGGCCGCCCCCTGTACCTGCAGAACACAGGTAAATGGGACTTTATATTCTCTTTAGGTACTTCTATAGTTAATTGATATTCAGAGTGAAGAGAGTAAAGCTTAATTTGAACAAAGTATGAAAAACTGTTTTGGGGGGCATGTAAATTTAATACCTATTTATAATTTTCACACGTGTGTGTTTACAGGGTTTGTATTTGATAAAGAACAGAAGTATATCATTTGTCATATATCTTGATTTTGGAATATTTTACTACTGTAATCAAAACAATAGAAATCTACTGCTAGTCCTGAATTTTTAGTTTAACTGATAAATTTATCAGTTAAGCGAGTTCTTTTAGATTTCATAATGTCAGCATCAGAGCTTTTTTGCTTTAAAAGACTAACAACTTTAGATGAAATGGTGGACAAACTGGATTCATCTGGTTGGGCATACAGCCAGTTTCCTGAATCTTAGTGTTGAAGGAACCTAACCTTTCCTTAAAGGTGGAAGGGCAAATTCCCTAGTGTGGCAATAAGGCTTGAAGTTTATCTCCTTGATGCTCTGTCTGTGCATCATCTGCATTAAACCTCTCTCTTCTTCTTTGCTGTCTTCCTGTCTTTGCATAGTCTGTTCTTCCTCAAGGAATAACCATAGTCCCCATCTAAGCAACTCATGTTCATTCTTCGAGTCTCAGCTGAACTGTTTGTCTTCTCTGCAGCCTTTTCTGGTTTGCCCCCACATAACAGTGTTCATCCTAGTTATGTTGTGTTTCTTTGTCTCTTGACAAGATTAGGAGTTTTGCAAGGGCAAGGACCATGTTTTTATTTACTCAAAACAAATAACAAATAGCAAACTTCCACTGCTCACACAGTGTTTGGCACCTAGTAGGCATTCAGCCAACATTGAATGAGTAACTTCATTAATCCCACAAGTAAAGAAACTGAGGTCTGGGAGACCTTGGCCTGTAAGTTAGGCTAGACCAGGAGCTGAGCTTAGGTCTTTCTGGCTTTCAGTCCCCTTTTTTGTGAAGTTGTATATTGTGGCCAGAGTGTTGCATCATAGAAAATAAATATCCCTTTGGTTAGTAGCTGTGATCATGTATTTAGCTTGTTGATCTCTTAAAATTTCCTAAAAGCATTTAAAGAACTGTGAAAAGTAGTTAATTTATTCCTTCAGGATTTTTTCCACTGAGTTAGAGATAATTTTATGATTCCCATTATAAAAACACTAGATGATGATTCTTTTCTAAGGTCTACAATAATATAGTGCTTTCCTCAGATGTAGCCACCCTCAGGTGTTTTGGATTAAGGTGACTGTTACCCCTCAAAAAGCACTGTTTCAAGAGTCACAGGAAGTTCCAAAGTAAATATAATGGCATTTTGATGGATCAGACTTGAAAATATTATGTATGCGTAATAAATACCTTGTTTTTTCCTGAAAGACATTAATTTAGAAATACATTTCTAGTTTAAAGCTAAAAGCTGACACTATTTT
Source organism: Balaenoptera musculus (assembly GCF_009873245.2). Taxonomy (NCBI): domain Eukaryota; kingdom Metazoa; phylum Chordata; class Mammalia; order Artiodactyla; family Balaenopteridae; genus Balaenoptera; species Balaenoptera musculus. The sequence continues at coordinate 7,273,133 of NC_045802.1, read as the reverse complement.
TATTTAGATATAATTGACATAGCATTGTGTAAGTTTAAGGTGTACAGTCTGTTGATTTGATATATTTATATATTGTGATAGGATTATCACAGTAGCCTTAGCTAACACTTCTATCACGTCACATAGTTATCATTTCTTTTTCTGGTGGGAATTAAGATATAGTGTCTTAGCAACTCTGAAGTATGTGATGCAGTATTGTAGTGTTTAATCGCTGTGCTGTGCATTAGATTTCTAGGACTTATTTAACTACTGGTTGCAAGTTTGTACCGTTAAACACCGTCTTCCCAACTCCCTGCCCCCACCCCCATCTCCCAGCCCCTGGTAACTACCCTTCAACTCGCTGTTTTTACAAGTTTGACTTTTTCAGATTCCACATATAAGTAACATGCATTAGTCCTTCTTTGTCTGACTTAACTCACTTAGCATAATGCCTTCAAGTTTTATCCATGTTGTTGCAAATGGCAGGATTTCCTTCTTTGTCACGGCTGAATAATATTCCATTGTAGTATATGTGTACCACATCATCTTTATCCATTCATCTGTTAGTGGTCACTTACATTGTTTTCATATCTTGGTTATTGTAAATAAAGCTGCAGTGAATGTGGGAATGCATTTATCTCTTCAGTATCCTGTTTTTATTTCTTTCCCGGGTTACATACCCGGGAGTGGAATTGCTGGATGGTCTGGTAGTTCTATTTTTAATTTTTTGAGGAACCTCAATACTGTTTTCCATAGTGGCTGAACCAATTTTCATTCCCACCGACAGTGCACAAGGATTCCCTTCTTTCCACATCCTTGCCAACCCTTATCCCTTGTCTTCTTGATAATAGTCATTCCAGCAGATGCGAGGTAATATCTCATTGTGGTTTTGATTTGCATTTCCCTGATGATTAGTAATGTATAGCGTCGTTTCATGTACATGTTGGTCATTTGGATGTCTTCTTTGGAAAACTGTCTGTTTAGTTCCTCTCCCCATTTTCTAATTGGGTTGTTGTTGTTGTCATTGAATTGTATGAGTTCTTTATATATATTTACTTAACATTTTGGATATTAACCCCCTATCTGACTTACGGTTTGCAAATATTTTCTCGCATTTGGTAGGTTGCCTTTTTATTTATTTATTTTTATTGCTTCTTTTGCTATGCAGGAGCTTTTTAGTTTGATGTCATCCCACTTGTTGATTTTTGCTTTTGTTGCTTGTGCTTTTGGTGTCATCTAAAAAGATCATTGCCAAGACCAATATCAAGGAGCTTCCTTCCTGTGTTTTCTTCTAGGGTTTTGCAGTATTGGGCCTTATGTTTAAGCCTTTTAAATCCATTTCGAGTTCATTTTTGTGAGTGGTGTAAGATAAGGGTTCAATTTCATTTTTTCACTGTGGTTATCCAGTTTTCTCAACAGGATTTGTTGAACAGATTATCCTCTCCCCCATTGAGTGTTCTTGGCTCCCTTGTCACATAATAGTTGACTGTAAATGCAGGGGTTTATTTCTGAGCTCTCTATTCTGTTCCACTGGTCTATGTGTCTGTTTTTATACTGTTTTAATTACTATAGTTTTGTATCAATAGTATAGTTTGAAATCAGGAAGTGTGACGCCTCTGGCTTTGTTCTTCTTTCTCATGATTGCTTTGGCTATTTTTGGTCTTTTGTGTTTCCATACAGATTTTAGGATTCTTCTTTCTAGTTCTGTGAAAAACGCCATTGGAATTTTGACATGGATTGTGTTGAATCTGTAGATGGCTTTGGGTAGTATGGATATTTTAACAGTATTAATCTTCTGATCCATAAATGTAGGATATCTTTCCATTTGTTTGCGTTTTCTTCAATTTCTTTCATTAAAGTCTGGTAGTTTTCATTGTACAGATCTTTCACTTGGTTAAATTTATTCCTAAGTACTTTATTGTTTTTGATGCCAATGTGAATGGGATAATTTTGTTTCTTTTTCAGATGTTTTGTTGTTAATGTATAGAGGCACAACTGATTTTTGTATGTTGATCTTATATCCTGCATCTTTAGTGAATTCATTGATTAGTTTCCAATAGTTTTTTGGTTGAGTCTTTAGGGTTTTCTATATTTAAGATCATACCATTTGCAAATAAAGACAATTTTACGTATTCTTTTCCAATTTGGATGCCTTTTATTTCTTTGTTTTGCCTAATTACTCTAGCTAGGACTTCCAGTATTATGCTGAATAAGGGTGATGAGAGTGTGGGCATTCTTGTCTTGTTGCTGTTCAAGAAGAGAAGCTTTCAATTTTTCACTGTTGAGTTTAATGTTAGCTGTTGTCGTATATGGCCTTTATCATGCTGAGGTATGTTCCTTCAATTTGTTGAGGGTTTTTATCATGAAAGGATGTCGTATTTTGTCAGATGCTTATCTTCATCTGTCGAGATGATGGTATGATTTTTATCTTTTATTCTATTGATGTGGTGTATCATATTTATTGATTTGTATATGTTGAACCACTCTGGCATCCCAAGGATAAATCCCACTTGGTCATGTCGTATTTGAATTTGGTTTGCTAATATTGAATTTGGTTTGCTAATATTCTGTTGAGAATTTTTGCCTCCGTATTCATTGAGGATATTGATTTATAGTTTTCTATAGACCAATAGAATTTGGTTGAATTTGGCTTGCTGATACTCTGTTGAGAATTTTTGCCTCTGTATTCATTGAGGATATTGGTCTATAGTTTTCTTTTCTCATCGTGTCCTTATCTGGCTTTGGTATCAGAGTAATGCTGGCTTCATAAAATGAGTTTGGAAGTGTTCCCTCTTCCTCAGTTTTTTGGAAGAGTTCAAGGAGGATTGGCATTAATTCTTTTTTAAATGTTTGGTAGAATTCGCCAGTGAAGCCATCTGGTCCTGGGAATAACTTTCAGTATAGGAAGTACCTGTTCGTAATTGCTAGAGCAGCATGATGTATTTCAGAAAGCAGTGGCCACAGATAATAACTCTAATATCTAATATCTGTGGCTCAGACTGAATAGGAAGTGTGGCTGGCATTTTCCCATTGATGAACACTTTCCTGAAAACTTCTCCTCATTAGAGGAGTGCAATTATTTCTTTTTCTTTGGCCTCCTTTAAAAGCCCATAGCACAGATCTGACTTATTTTTATACTTGTGTTTTAATCGTTATTCTCAATGAAAGTGAAAGATGAATGGACCAGAATATGTTTCTCCAAACCTCCTTCCTCCATACTAAATTTTAAAAAAAGTTTCCCTTGTGTGTAACCATTGTGTGTATTTTTTATTTTTCTCTGTGGATCAGAAATCCTTAATAAAAGCAAATCTAAGACTGTATATTGCCTGGGGAAAAAAAGATTCCCATTTCCACATATATCATCAACAACAGTGGAAAAACACCCAACAACTCCACAAGGTTCTACTAGTGAAGGAATTCTGTTTAATACCTTGAGTAGTATCATGGGATTAGCAGTTTTAAACTTTAAGAATAAAATCTTTACATAAGCAAATCCACAGATCCTTCACCAAGTAATAACATCATAGTGATACCTATGTAAGGCAGATGTTAATGAAGTAAACTTTACACAGGTTTGTAGCACAGAATGTGTGCATGAGCTGATAGAATAAGCAAATATTAAGGTTGTAAGTTTAGGGTTAAAAGTTATGGGAGGTTAAAATTGTATAATTTTTTCCTCTTATAATTTTGTTTCTTCTACAGGTCGTATAAAACAAAAGTACTAAAATTTCCACCTAGAGATAGTGAAAAGTGGATATAGTCCTTAGATATTCTTGGTGTAATAGGAAGACAATTGACTGGAGCCCACGAGATCTGAGTTTGAATTCTACTTCTGACACCTCTTTGCTTTATGACCTTGTGCAAGTTATTTAACCTCTAAACATTAGCTTCACTGTCTGTAAAATGGGGGTGTCTACCTCATGGAATTAATTAAGAAAATTTAATGTTTAGGACAGTAACTGGCATGTAATAAGTAAAGTGAATCATCAACTCTGAAATGAAAGACTACAGCGTTCTTTCGGATAAATAGGAAGAGACTAACAGAATTTTAAAAATGACATAGCCTCATTTGTAAAATTCCTTAAGGAATTTTTTTTCCTTCCTGTACATTCTATATAAATCCTTAGTTTTCTGAAACATTTTGAATAACTCTGGCAGAGAGAATATGGTTTTTTAAATGTCCAAGTCTCATGAAGTGGGCAGTCATTTTTAGGAAAAGCATGATAACTAGTTATCGGTCAATTTATGTTTTACAAGCACTATCTTATTTAAACCTACAGTGATCCTCTGAAGTAGCTACTTGTATTGTGTACCCATATTACTATTGCTGATCTATTGTTATGAATAAATCATATGAAGCTGTCATTTACAGCTGAGGAAATTGAAGCTTACAAAGTTTGTTATTTTCCCAAAGTCATCTGAACAAGAAAGTGGCAGAGCCAGGATTTGAACCCAGATCTCCTCACTTCAGGAGTCTTATTTATATCCACTCTGCCATGTTACTTTGCTGCACATACTTGGTAGTATCTGTGGGTCTATTTTGATATTTATCTATATATCCTAATATATATAGTTCTATTAACCACTTGATTAAATTCTTACTAGAGGTGGTAGGAGAATAAAGAAGCTGAAAATGCTCGATGAAATAAATAATGTAATTAAAAAAATTTCTCTTTGAGAATACCACACTGAAATTGCAGTGTAGGCCAGTCGGAAAGTATAATTTACCTTGTTTTGTACAGAATGTTTCCGGGACGCATCTGTTGGGTTTATTGTTAGCCACTAATTTGGTAGCCCTGCTTGTGGGTCTGTCCTTTTCACCTCATGGACTTTAACACAGAACTTCTCCTCTCTCCCTGTTATGGCACAGTGAGGTAATGTCCATTACCACTGGTGGTTTTCGGTGGTGGTTTGCCACATTGTTCGAAGTTATACCTTATATGTCATGTGTCCTCTGGGTTTAATCATGATCCTGTTTACCGGCAGCTGCTTGGATAAATCAGAACAACCTTTTAAAGTGAATTAGATTTATTGCCTTAAGTATGAGGAAATTGAGCTACAAAAGTAGGATTATAATGGGAGGTTCTGGCAATATGAGAATTAAACTCCATAGAGATGAAGCCTGCAGATCGTTCTTAGTGTCCTAAGTTAAAAGGAGATACCGTAATACAAGATATGTATTAATTAAATTATTTTATACTATTTTCCATGTAAGTTTATTAAGCACATTCTCTTTAATGAGGCCATTTAAAGATGATCTCTCCTGGTGAGACCTGAGGCCATGCAGCTAAGATTTTCTGCATTAGAACAGTATTTGACATAGATTATATTCAATAAAGTATTCTTTATTCAACTTAAAAAGTAAATGTGTTAGGTCTTTTAAAGTTACATCTTTTGGGAGATATGGCAGTAGCAACAGGATACACAAGCCTGAAAATAATCATTTGGCTTATTCCATACAGGTTGAAAAAGAGAACTCTGATAGGCTCTCTAACGTTATTTCATCTGGAACCAAGGGAAATGGCATAGAGTGTTTCTGTATACAGATAGATAGGATGATTGATTTTTATCAAATTTGTGCTATTCTGTAGCATTTCAGCAAAGAGGAAATTCTTGTTGACTTGGTATTAAAATTGTTGCTTTATGTTTTCTTTGGGTACCCTAATAGATTAAGTAACTGCTCGCATATTAAATCCTAGTTTGCACTGGAAAAAGATCAGTTAAAGCCAAGGTCAAGTACCGATAGATAGTAAACTGCCGTCTCATCCTTACTGGTATCTCGCGCAGGCTCTGGGAAATTTTCCTGGGATTGGGAGGTAAGAGAGGAAGCTTTTGTATCAGTTCCACCACTAATTGAGTGGTCCTCCAAGTTAATTTCACTTCTCTGTGCCTCATTTTTCACCTCTGTAAAATGTACATCATGATGAGATTGTTTTGTAAAATTGTTTTCAAGTCTCAGGAAGAAAAACACTACTTTTGCTCTATCCAGCGTATATTTTATGAGCATTCATCATATACTCAACTTTATTTTTGGCCCTGTGGAAAGTATAAAGGTAATTAAAAAAAACAGCACAGACCTTGGCCTCAAGAAACCATCAGAAGAATAACCCAGACATTCTGGAAAGCTTCACCTAGGATGCTGGCACCTATTGTATACCAAGTACTATGCTGGGTGCCAGTACTATGGTGGGGTTACGGTGGGATGCAGAAACAGACACAGTCCCTGCCTTCCTGAGCTTACAGTCTTGTAAAATGGGTGTGAGAGCCATTACTGAGGTAGAATGGACTGGATTTGGTGATTAATGAGATAAGAGAATGAGAGAATTGGAGCAGGTAATTAAATATCTAGATGAAGCTGTTGAATAGGAATTGGAAATGAGAACCAGAGTTTAAGAGAGATTGGGATTAGTAGCAGTTACTTAGGAATCATCAGCAAGTATGGAATTTTAAGAAAGAAATTTTAAGGTCATTCTTCATATGGTAGAGTAGGTTATTGCTGAGTATGATTGGCAGGTTGAGATTATACTCATTTCTAACCATTCTGGAGTCATATTCTCTTCCACAATTCTGTTTCTGGAGTGTGGGATCGACTCTATATTTAGACTATGGGAAGAATTAGGTAGCAGTGCTGATTAACCAATAATCATTGACATTTATTGAGTTTTTAAGTGTGAACCAGGTATTATGCTAGTAAACTCTCTACATGGCTTTTTTCTTAATCTTCACAACTACCCTCTAAAATAGGTACTATTAATATCATCCCTATTTTTTTTTAGAAGAAATTGAAGCTTAAAGATTCTAAGCAACTTTATCAAATGCTGCATGTAGGTTAAGTAAGATAAGGATTGAGAATTGGATTGGATTTAGCAACATGGAGCTCACTGGTGACCATGATGCGTGGTTTGGGTGGAATGGTGGAGAATAATGGAGTGGGTTCATATAATGGGGAGAGAGGACTTGAAAACAATGAACGCGTGCAGTTCTTTCAGCGAGTCTTGTTGAAGAGGGGAGCATAGAAGTTGAGTGGTAGTTGGGGAAGTGGAATCAAAATTTGTTGTTGTTTCAGAGACTTTTGTATGCTGATGAGAATGCTGCAGCAGAAAGGGGAAGATTGACGATGCCTGGGAGAAAGAGGCACTACTGGAGCGATGTCCCTGAGCAGGCAAGAGGAGGCAGAATCCAGTGCACAGGAGGAGCGGGGCAGGATAGCCGATTCAGAGTAGCCGGAGGGAAGGCAGTTAGTTAGAAAGGCTGTGGACGCAGAGCAGTGGGCAGGTGCGGAGGTGAGCGCTTGTGGAAGTTCTCTCCTGATCATTTCGAGGAGGGAAGAAGAGCAAGCAAGATCATCAGAGTGACGGCAGGGGTGCAGGTGTTTTCCAGGGTTTAAGTTCTCACCTGAAGTGTCCCAAGAGGGGACATCCATTCCATTTGGCTATTTTATTTCTTTTATGTAAGTTTTCTAGGAAGCATTTGTCTTATTTTGTAGAACTCAGTAGTCATTCATTTGAAACCTTTATTTTGGAATTCTAGGTATTTATTACAATGAGTGCCTAAAAACTTGGTATTTCTATCGTTTTTTTTTTATGTTACAGAAAAGACAACTGAAAGATAGAAATTTTAATTCATTAGAGATAAACTAAGGAATGGGAACAAGATAGTGGTAAGTCAGAATGAAATCATAACACATCAGTTTTGTTTTTCTTGAAAGAAATCTTTGCCTTGCTGCGCTTTACCACTGTTTTCTCCCTTCTTCTTTCCTCTGGCAAACTGCTGTGATGTGTACTCTCCCTGTGTTGCCTTTCACTGCTTCTCTTTCCTTAATGAGTAGAAATCCTGGATCTCTATTCATTGCAGTATGGGACTGACTTCTTGAAGACCGCTTCCTAATTTAAAATGGAATGCCAAATTCTCAAGAGTTAAGGTATTTAACTTTTGTAACAGTTGATAGTATTTACCATCTTTCTTCTTTGGAATGCTCCTCTTCTTTTGGCTTCTGTTACACTGTATTTTCCTTCCTCTTTTTTTTTTTTTCTAACTGTGGCCCCTTCTTCTCTCATCTCCTCCTCTTGTTCCCTAGTGCTGTCCCCCTGCTCGTTCCATATTCACTTCAGCTCCTCATATCCAGCCCCACTCTCTCTATGCTTTGCAGATGACATTAGTGACAGGAGGACTGTGCCTTCTGGTTTGCATGTGCAGTCTAATTGTTGGTTGTAGATAACTTCTCTTTTCTCTCTCATTGTTTTTATGATTTTATTTTTTGTCTTGGTGTTAAATAGTTTCACTACAGATTATCTGAATATGGATTTATTTTTATTTAACCCTACTTAAGACTTGTGTTTCTTTTGTTTCAAATTCTTTTTTATGCTTTTAACCATTTTAAACATTCATTTTTATAGTTCATAACTGATAGTTCTATTATCAGAAGTTATTTGGAACCTTATCTTTTTGGTTATTTCTGATGGCTCTTGTTTGTGGTAAAGTTGAGAATGTCCCTTCAAGGTCTGAGTCATTCTAATGTGTGGCTTGTTTAGGGGGATGTCACTCCTCAGAGGGTCTGTGTTGGGTTCAGCCAGGTGCCTTCAGGATGTCATCTGCCTGGACCACTTTTAGGTAAATTTCTTCACTTAAGGGAGTATAAAACTAAATCCCAAATCACATGAGTGGAGGCCCTGGTTACTGTTTCTAGGGGAGCCTTGTACCTTACTCCACACATGTAGAGCATAGGCTCAGATGGACAGACGGACTTGTTTCTTCCGTGTGCGTGTTTAAAGTCTGCCCTTTGAGAGTCCTGGCTTCACTTGCCCGTCTCAGTTCAGCTTTGACATTTGTAGGCCTCAGGCCTTGGCTCAGGCCTCACTTTGTGCTCATTAAATCTCAAGCCCTTAGGTGGCTGAGACCTGGAAACCCTCAAGGACTGCCATGCCGTCAGCTGTATTTTATTTATTTTTTGGCTGTTAGGTATTTCTCTTATCTTCTGGTAAGATCACCTGTGTATAAACAGGATATTTGTTACATTTTATCCAGAATTTTTTTTTTTAATGTTACAGAAAAGAAAACTGAAAGGTAGAAAGTTCAATTCATTAGAGATAAACTGTATCTATATATTTATCATAAGTTCTTGAGGGTCTTTTCCTCCAGTTTGTTATTTTTGAGGACTTTTATTTATAGTTTAGTTGGGAACTCTTCTTCAGCGAGGCTTTAGTTGCAGGATTTATATGTGGATAGAAAGGGATGTCCAATATAATACATAAAATATGCATATATTTTTAGCTAAACTATAAGCTTCTTGAATGCATGGACTATATCATATTTTTTTGTATTCCAGTGTTTTGAAAATCAGTAGAATATTTTCAGAACTTGGCTATAAACTAGACAAAGAACTATGAGATATTTAAAGTTCAAATGATAGTATTTTAATATAATCTGTAAAAGTTGTGTAGTCCCTATACTCTGAAAGAATGCCATTGTCCATCTAGTTTTAAGGTCTTTAGAGTTAGACATAAGATAAATTAAATATATTAAGTTTTTCAAGTTCAGAGGTCTTTAGAGTTAAATGGAAAAGGCAAGGGCCTATCTTTAGAACCAAAGAAGAGCAAGGTAAAATTAAATAATCAACCTGTCTGGGAGTAGTGGCATTCTACCATTAGACGAAATAATTAGTAATGTTATCGTCCCCTTCCCCTACCTTAGAAGTGATAGAATGACTAGCTTAGCAACTTTAAATAAGGATTAGTACGTCCCATCAGAGTCTCTGACAAGAATCTCGCCCCTGTTCTTGCTGAAATACCTAGTTGTGGGTAACATCAAAATGCTAAGAGGGCAGCCCCCGTGATATTAAATGGGACTGTATAATATTTGGTGTGAGAAGTATGTCTGCAGCTCCAGATCTCATACCAGCTGAAATTTTTGGCTAAATATTACCTTGGTTAACTTGGATAATTGCCTTCCGTAGTGGGTAAGCATCTTTCAACTCCAGTGACATTTAGAATTAAGAATAGAAATGTCTAAGAGACTCAAAACTGTAATAGTAGTATTTTTTGTTAAGGGATATGTACATATTTATTTATTATTTTTATGTACTTGTAATTTAAGACAGTATGGCTAATGAGGGTGACAAGCATGCAATTCCAATTTTAAGTGTAGTATGGAATAATTTAGATCTGTGATTTTACATCAAAATTTATGTTAAGTACTTTTGGGGAACATTTAGGAGAAATTAGGCTTACCTCATTTATAAGTTTAACTTACTAAGTTTATGAAAGTACTTATATGTAAGTTATGCTTTGTTAAGTAAGACAATTGAAGAACTAAGAAGGAAATAAAATATATTACATTTATAAACGTATGTTAAAAATTTTAGTGGCATTTAATTAGCCAGGTTTGTAAATGGCATCAAGCATTATTCAAAAGCCTCTTAAGTGACTCCTAAAATCTGCTACTCTTGTACACAGAAAAAGATTTGTGAGTGAATCTAAAAGCTTTAGGGACTAACTGAATTTTTGCCGTTTTAACTTTAATAAATTGAATATTTAAAAAATCAAAGTAAACTTTTGAAGAGATTTTTTGCACAAAAAGTACCCTTGAGGATATAAAACAACTCGTATCAGCATGGCTTGTAGTACTCCATGTGTTTCTGAGTGTGATTGATTTGCTTGTTAGATAGTGAGGGACGACTTAACCCAGTATACAAAAAGCCTTTTATATTATGTAGCATAGTATTGCATTCATCAAAAGTTCAGATATTTGTTGAAAAATTAATATTTTGAACAGACTCTGGAATATATCATACTAAAATATTTGTTTATAATTTTCTGATAGCAAATAACTAAAATTTCTAAAGTTCTTTTTAGAACTAGAACTTATTAAAGGTTAAGTTCTATGGAGTCACTTGATTTATGAAGAGGCACCACTGCAGTTCAGTAGGGAAAGGTGGGTCTTGTCAGTAAGTGCTTCTGGGTTAATTGAATGTCCATGTGGTGAGGAAAATCTTGGCCCCTTACCTCACATCGTATAGAAAAACTAATTTGAAATAGATCACCACCTAAAATGTAAAAAGGTAATAAAATAAAACTTCCAGAAGAAAACATGGAAGGGATATTATCATCTTCTTGGGGTAGCAAAGATTTATTAAACAGGACAACAAAGCATTAAAGATAAAAGATCAATAAGTCAGAATTCTAAAATTATGAACTTCTTTTCATCCAGAGATACACCATTAAGACAAGCCATATACTGGTAGAAAGGCAGTAAAAAAAAATGCAAGCCATATACTGGTAGAAGATGTTTGCAATGCATATGTATGACAAAGGACTTGTATCCAGAATATATAAAGAACAACGATCAATAAATCAATAAGAAAAAGTCAGGCAACCCAGTTGAAAAAAAATGGACTAAAGACTGGAACAGATACTATACAAAAGAAGATATTCACATGGCTAATAAGCATCTTGTTGAAAAGGTGTTTAACATCTGTAGCCATTCAAGAAAGGCAAGGTAGAACCACAATGAGACACCATTACACCCCCCCCCCCCCAGAATGACTAGGGTGGGACATCTGGCACTCTCGTACATGACTGATGGGAGTGTAGAATGACATCACTACTCTGGAAAACCGTTGGCTATATTTACTAAAGCTAACCTTATGTACACTTTATGATGCAGCTATTCTACTCCTGGGTACAGATCCCAAAGAAATGAATGCTTCTGTTTACCATGAGGATAATTCCCATATTCATAGAGGCTTTAATAATAAACCTCAAACAGAAAACAGCTCAGGTGTCCATTCACAGAATTGATAAGTTGTATATTTATGCAATAGAATACTCCACAGCAGTGAAGAAAGATAAACAGCTATATTCAGGAACATGGATGAATTTCACAGGTAATGTTGAAAGAGTATGTACTATAGGATTCCATTTTATGAAACTAGAACAGGCAAACCTAATCTATGATAGTAAGGTCAAAATAGTGGTTACCTTTACCAGCTGATATTTACTAACAGGGACCATGAAAAAAACTTTCTGGGGTATTGGGAAATGCTCTTTGTTCTACTGGTGGTTATACAGTACCAAAATTTATTGAGTTGTATACCTAATATATGTACATTTTACTGAATATATGGTATACCTCAATGAAAAATAGATTTAAAAAATTCTGTTAAGTATTAATCATCCCCATTTACAGAGGAAGAATATGAGGCTTGTAGATGTTAGGTGATACGCTCATATAATCAGTGATTGGTGGACCTGGGGGTAGGAAGGCACCCAGGGTTTAGGGTTCTAAATCTAATGCTAACTCCAGATCAGCATGCTGTTCTTCTGTGAAGGGAGGAATAGTGTTTGCAACGTTTTTATGTCAACAGCCAGCATAGTTCCTGTGCTTATTAGATAAACACATATTTTCTGATTTGAAAAAATAGCAGTCATATATTTGATGAGAGTGGACATTAAAATTCTTAATCATTAATTTAAAATAAGTCCTCTAATTTCTGTTTAAGCTTTGTTTTCTTGCCTCCTGATTTCTTACCAAATAATTTCTCTTGGACTCAAAGTCTCGTATATTGACTCCAAGTCCTTATAGTAAAAATATCAGTATGAACTACTTGGAACTTGTGTTCTTTTTCATTAGCTATGGAGAGGTATGTTTTCCTGTTTAATTCATATAGATTAATGTCATAGCAAAGTGAGATTATTTTTCTTCCTTTTCCAGAAGTTTCAGTAATTTGGTTTATGTTCTTGGGCATATATAGGACCTGTTCCAAATTTCTTATTCTTATACTAGAATTCTAACAATGTATGAACAAACAGATATAACCAAAGAATTTAGAATAATCATGAAACAGAAAGCTAGAAGAAACAGAAAGAGCTGAATAGATGGGAATCTTAAGAAGGTGCCTGTATAGCAATTGGAGAAAATTGTGATAGTATCTTTGACCCTGTTTCTAAATATGGTGTGGAATGAAGGCATCTTCAGAAGACGTCTCTTTCCCTTTGACTTCTGGAATCCTGGATGAGTGGTGCTGTCTGACAGACAGTTCTGTTTCTGTTGCACAATCTTTTATGGAGATTTGCCAGGCAGAAATACAGTAGGTTCAACTGAGGATGTGTACTCTGAGCCCACATCACTACCACATGTGTGTTTCTAGAACATGCCAAAAGCTTTGTAGCAACCCTATAATTTCATTTTTTTAGGTGCTCAAATAATTTAATTAGTGGTGTTGTTATATTCATCGTATTTAAAGTTTATTAACTACCAAGTAGGTAATATGAATAATAAAATTTATGTAAGGAATAAGGAGTTATAATACAGTAGGATCTATGTACCCACCATGGAGTTTAAGAAAAAGAACATTAGCGTTACCTTGAAGGCCCCCTGTGGGTTCCTCTGCATCCTGTTCCCTTCCCTCCTCTTTCAGAGTTAGCCACTCTCCTGGATTTGGGGTTTATCATTCCTTTGCCTTTCTTTATACTTTTACCACATACATTTTAATCTCCACACAGTATCTCGTTTTGCTTAGAATCATACTGTATGTGTTCTTTGAACTTACTTTTTCACTCAACATTGTGGTCCTGAGTTTGATCTATTATTATTGCATGTGGCTGTAATTCATGTTCACATGAATATAGTATCCCAGTATGTGAACGTATAATAATTTATGCATCTATTCTGATACTGGACCTTTGGGTTGTTTCCAGGTGTTTACTATTACAAGCAGTGCTGTAAGAACATTTACATATCATATTGATATTTAATATGGTTTAGAAAGGGAGTATTGGCTTTTGGAGGAAGTCAGGCTTATTTGCATATGATAGGGTAAGGCATCTTTCTTCCCATTCCTGTGGGGAAATATCCTCCAATAGGAGAACTGAGCTCAGTGTAGACATGCTACTCTTTTATCTGCAGGTTTCCAGTCATTCTCTGTATTTGGAATGCTGTAAGCTAGCAGGGTGTCAGCCTGTGTTTGCCCATTGGGGCAGAGGCTGACGGTGCTGTGCAACCCTACTAATACAGTCTCTTTTTCAAAAGAGGCCAGTAAAGAAGCCCTGAGACTTACTTTTTACAGCCTGGAAGCTGTCACTGAGTCCTTAAACTGAAGCATGCCATTGGGCAGTGATGCCCTAATGGAGGAAGAAGTACAGAACAGAGTCAAGGATGTCCTTTGGGAAGCTGACAGAGTCTGTTTCGAATGTAATACCAAACTGCAGTGAGACGGAACTGAAGACCTGCAAAGCACAGGCACACTTTCTGTGAGACGTGGGACTTGCCACAAATGCCACATCTGGCCTCTTGAGCAGTTTCCTTCAGACCGTTTATGAGCCCGTCAGAATACTGAGGGGCAGGACAAGGTCAGCAGCAACAAACACTTGGAGTGCAGCCTGTGTACGAGCGTTGACATAATTCTCGCAGCACCGCTTTACTGAACTGGATGTGTGTGCAGGACTCCTCGGTGGGCGCTAAATAGCAAGCTGAGGTGGGAGAGCACAAGCTGAGGAGGCAGAAGAAGTGTTTCAAGGGTCCCTACAATTCACCCCTCCTCAGCGAGCCCACCGGGCAGCCTGGCGCGCAGCTGTAAAGGACGGGCTTGCTGTTTGTGAGCCAAAGCTTCGGGCTGGCTGTGCCTCCAGAAAGCAGGACCACAAACAATGACAGACTATTTAAATAGCAGGCGCAGCTGCTAACAGAAGGGCAAACTTGACGTGTGTTCTGTGTGGAAGAGATTGTCAGTCGCTTTTTATTGTCTTTGGCCAGGAATCCGATTCAGGAAAGACATTACACATACATACATACATACATATATTTTATGTATATATAAAACAGTAAAGTTCTACTCTACTACTTTACACCTCTTCATCAAAAGAAAACAGAAATTCATTCAAAAAACAATGGTTGCAATGAAATACTAGGAGTAGAGCAACATAACATTTTTAGTTTTTTATTCTTTACCAGTCTCATTACATTTTTACCTTATTGACAGAATACTTAAGACTAATAATGCGCTAGAACCAAAAACATAATAATACCTTTAAATTTGAGAATGCCTTATAACTATTTCACTATACACGATTTTCAAGTTCCTTTCCTGTGGATTTTTTTCCCCTCAAGATTGCTTGTTCATCTTTGTCTCCTCCTAGGGCCTAGCACAGTAGAGGATATATACCTCCTAACAGGTGTGGGTGTTCAGTAAATAACTGTTTAACTGGATTGGACTCCAAGGATTCAGATGTCAGTGTATGGTAACCTAGTAGAAAGACATACACTTTTCACCAGCCTCTCTCATCCTCAGCACTTTCATGTAGCGGTCTAATTCCAGTAGTCTGAAGATGCTGCAATATGTTAACTATTTTTTAGTTAGGTTGAGTTTTCAACCTTCCTGGCTTTTCATCCATTTTCCTGTTTTGCTGAGTTCATTGAGTTATACACATGTGAAACCTTTTCTGATACCAGGAAGAGAAACTCCGTGATGAATTAGATGAATTAAAAGCATGAAGCTGGAAAAGGGATAAGAATAGATTTTGGCACATGGGTGGAAAAGGAACACACATATGGGATGTGAAGGGCTGCAAATACAGGCAGAGCTGTAAAGAGAGTGAAGGTAGGAAAACAGAGGCAGAGACAGTTCAGGGAAGAAGAACTAAGAGCTTAGACACAAAGTGATGGAGTCTCCCCCAACACCCAGAGAGAGGCAAATAAATACTGTTCTGAGAAGCCCCATAATTTCACTATTTGAAGAAGACATGTTTCACATTACATGAGACAAAATATGCCACTTTGTAAGCAAAGTTATATTTATGTATTTATCAAAATTCTTTTTTAAAATTGCTGTACAATTGACATATATTACATTGGTTTCAGCTGTACAACATAATGATTCAATATTTGTGTATATTGCGAAATGATCACCACCATAAATAGAATTAACATCCTTTGCCACATATAGTTATCAAAATTCTTGATTCACATTTGGGGGCCTGTATAATTTGAATGATCCTGTGATTTTTGACACCCTCAAAGCATGAGTAATATTTTTACACATAAACTTTGCACATAAATTAAGAAGATTTCATTAAGCCCTGCTGTTTGTAATTTGATGAATGAAATGGTTTTTCCAACATGGAAGCAGAGAAAATCATTTTGGTTGTAAGGGATAAACTAGTAAGCTATGCAAATAAATATATTTTGAATTATTGTCCTTTCAGCTTTTAATAATTTTTTTTTAAAGTTACTTATTTGGCTTAGGACAGTAATGAATAAAGGAATTGATTTTGTGTTACACTATTAAGATTATTAGATGGGAATAGTCTGTATTGCCCTCTATTGGTGAATGTTATTTTTGACAAAATAATTGCTGTATGTGTCATTTATATGTATTTAATGTTTGTATCAACCAGTGTACTTTACAGAAAAACACTTTAAAAACTGACCTAATAGTTGTGGCCATGAATTGGCAAAAGGGGGAAAAATTGACCTTATGGGCTTATTGATTTAATAGTTTTATTGACTAAGGTAGTATTGAAATACTTTTGCCTTTGATTAATTTTAATTTTATGTATTTACTTTTTTGTCAGAGCTCCACCTCAGATAAGGCGTCCCAATCGAGAAGTAAGACCTCTGAGGAAAGAAATGCCAGGAGGAGGAGCCCGGGGACCTGTAGGCCGAGCACATCCTATATCAAAGAGTGAAAAACCCTCTACAAGTAGGGACAAGGATTGTAGAGCAAGAGGGAGAGATGACAAGGCAAGACTACCTCTTTGTAACCCACTCACTTTAAGCCTGTGACATTTGTTGCTTATTATACTTCTAGTGGGCTTTTCAGAGGACCCTGGTTTTGACATGGAAGAGATTTTTTTAAAAACTTTGAATCAAAAACCTATGCAGTCTTTGCATTTTGAAGGCCATTCTGCAATGTCAGTAACCTCAGAGGTGTATATATTTCTTAATACACACACACAGAAATTTTAAGTAAAATGGAGCTTTTTTTCTTTTTTTGAATTTCAAAATTGTATTAAATATCATCACAATTCTAATAATTAAAGATAAAAAATGACAAAATTAAATAGGAAATAATTTTGAATCTTAAATAGTAGTCCACATTTACTTAGAAGAGGATGAGGAGGAGGTAGTTTGAATTTTTTTTTTCCCACCCCCCCTGCAGTTTTCCCCCCTTGGTGTCCATACGTTTGTTCTCTACATCTGTGTCTCAACTTCTGCCCTGCAAACCGGTTCATATGTACCATTTCTCTAGGTTCTACATACATGTGTGAATGTACGATATTTGTTTTTCTCTTTCTGACTTACTTCACTCTGTATGACAGTCTCTAGATCCATCCACGTCTCAACAAATGACCTAATTTCATTCCGTTTTATGGCTGAGTAATATTCCATTGTATATATGTACCACAACTTCTTTATCCATTCATCTGTCATTGGACATTTAGGTTGTTCCATGTACTGGCTATTGTAAATAGTGCTGCAATGAACATTGGGGTACATGTGTCCTTTTGAATTATGGTTATCTCTGGGTATATGCCCAGTAGGGATTGCTGGATCATATGGTAATTCTATTTTTAGTTTTTTAAGGAACCTCCATATTGTTCTCCATAGTGGCTGTATCGATTTACATTCCCACCAACAGTGCAAGACGGTTCCCTTTTCTCCACACCCTCTCCAGCATTTGTTGTTTGTAGATTTTCTGATGATGCCCATTCTAACTGGTGTGAGGTGATACCTCATGGTAGTTTTGATTTGCATTTCTCTAATAATTAGTGATGTTGAGCAGCTTTTCATGTGCTTCTTGGCCATCTGTATGTCTTCTTTGGAGAAATGTCTATTTAGGTCTTCTGCCCATTTTTGGATTGGGTTGTTTGTTTCTTTAATATTGAGCTGCATGAGCTGTTTATATAATTTGGAGATTAATCCTTTGTCTGTTGATTTGTTTGCGAATATTTTCTCCCATTCTGAGGGTTGTCTTTTCATCTTGTTTATGGTTTACTTTGCTGAGCAAAAGCTTTTAAGTTTCATTAGGTCCCATTTGTTTATTTTTGTTTTTATTTCCATTACTCTAAGAGGTAGATCAAAAAAGATCTTGCTGTGATTTATGTCAAAGAGTGTTCTTCCTATGTTTTCCTCTAAGAGTTTTATAGTGTCCGGTCTTACATTTAGGTCTCAAATCCATTTTGAGTTTATTTTTGTGTATGGTGTTAGGGAGTGTTCTAATTTCATTCTTTTACATGTAGCTATCCAGTTTTCCCAGCACCACTTATTGAAGAGACTGTCTTTTCTCCATTGTATATGTTTGCCTCCTTTGTCATAGATTAGTTGACCATAGGTGTGTGGGTTTATCTCTGGGCTTTTTATCTTGTTGCATTGATCTCTGTTTCTGTTTTTGTGCCAGTACCATATTGTCTTGATTACTATAGCTTTGTAGTATAGTAGTCTGAAGTTAGGGAGTCTGATTCCTCCAGCTCCGTTTTCTTCCCTCAAGACTGCTTTGGCTATTCGGGGTCTTTTGTGTCTCCATACAGATTTTGAGATGATTTGTTCTAGTTCCGTTAAAAATGCCATTGGTAATTTGACAGGGATTGCATTGAATCTGTAGATTGCTTTGGGTAGTATAGTCATTTTCACAATATTGATTCTTCCAATCCAAGAACATGGTATACCTCTCCATCTGTTGGTATCATCTTTAATTTCTTTCATCAGTGCCTTATAGTTTTCTGCATACAGGTCTTTTGTGTCCCTAGGTAGGTTTATTCCTAGGTATTTTATCCTTTTTATTGCAATGGTAAATGGGAGTGTTTCCATAATGTCTCTTTCAGATTTTTCATCATTAGTGTAGAGGAATGCAAGAGATTTTTGTGCATTAATTTTGTATCCTGCAACTTTACCAAATTCATTGATTAGCTTTATAGATGTTAAAAAAAGAGAGGACAGGAGAAATTACATGTTTTGCTTAAGACTCTCAGTATCTTTGGATTCTTAGTTTAGTCTTGTGAGCTGTATGAGGAAGCAGCTAGTAATAAAAGCAGTAGCAACAGGTCTCACTCTGCCTTGAGCATTCTTAACCTGTACCAGTCCTCCCTACAAATTCCTGTGGACTCAGTGTTATTTTCCCTGTACTGTGTATGAAGAAATTGAGACACTGAAGTTACAACTGCAAGTAGGTGGTGGAACTAGGATTTGAACTCTGATAACCTGAGCTTTTAACCATTATGCTATGCAGCCTCTTATTTGAAAATGCTTGCTGTCTTATTTTAATGTATCACAAATATCTATTTCTTTTAAGAGTACCAGTTCACTTTCTGAGAGTGATTAAATCTTTTTCTTCTTCTTTTTTTTTAAACTACTAACAGGCTTCAAGTTAGGTCCAATCTTAAAAATGCTATTTTTCAATAAATAACAGTCACTGTGTATAGTGATCTGTTATTCAAGCCTTACAGTTTTTTCCCCTGAGGTACAGAGTCATCATGAGGCCAGTTTGTTACGCCATTTACTTAATGTACCTTTATTAAGTGCATACTTTGTGTTAGTCATACTTCTAGGTACTAGGAAGGCAAACTTTAATATGTGACTCCTGGCCTCAAGTTGATTGTTATTGATGAGAGGGAATCAGATGAATAAATTAACCTTTACAGCCATATTTTTTAGTCTTATTTGAATGTACCTGAGAAAAATGGTTATTTTTATTTTACTACCTAAGTCTAGAGTCAGTGTAGAAATATACATAGAAATAACAAATGCATTTTTTAATTTAAAAAGGATAGTCTAAAAATAAACTATTAGGTAGCAGAATAGATGTTTTTGTATTATAAACCAAAAATAAATTTAATTAATAAAATTCTGATTCTCAAGTATTTATAAGACTATGGCTTTATGGTTAATTAACTCTTAGTGAAATGAGCAGTGCTTCCATTATGATCTCATGATTAAAGCTGTGTGTGCTTTTAGATAGAATTCAGATTAAAGTATGGTAAATCATCTTCAGAGACTTCATTTAAAGCTATTAAACTTAAAGGACTTCATTTCATTGAATTATAACAAATGGCCATTTTTTGAATATTTTCCTTCTCTGATTAAATGTAGGGATGTCTGATATGGAGAGACATTGTAAACTGGGTTGGAGTATTCTTTTGAGAACTGTTGATCGGTGGTTATACAAGTGAACAGTGACTTTAAAAAAATCTTTTTATTGAAGAAAAGTGTATACATTATAAGGGTATATTTGATGAATGATGATCATCTCACCAGCAGTGTACTGGTAAATGTTTAATAATTAGTTTTCTGAAGAAAAAAAAGTGTATGTGTATATAAACACGTACATATTTACACACAAATTTATTATAAATCTGACTGATATAAAGGATGTGCAGCATATAATTTACAAATAATAAAATATACAGTACTCTTTAGTGCAAACTTTATAGAGCCAATGGACCCTCACAGAATGCCTTTGCTGCTTTTTGCTTAACTCGTGCAAATGTAGGTACCTATGGTTGCAGTTGGCAGATGATTAGGAATGCAGTTCTGTTAGGATATTGGTTGATATTTTGTTTCTATTAATGAGTCAGATGAAAGTGAAACAACAGAAACATATGTGGGAACTTCACTCATTGATCAATCACTTGAGCAACTTTGATGAATCAGATCATGGTTTTCAAATACTGGAAAATTATTTCCTTCATTTTTTGTGCTATTTACATTGTAACAACTATAGAAATGACAGGGCTTCCCTGGTGGCGCAGTGGTTGAGAATCTGCCTGCCAATGCAGGGCACACGGCTTCGAGCCCTGGTCTGGGAAGATCCCACATGCCGCGGAGCAACTAGGCCCGTGAGCCACAACTGCTGAGCCTGCGCGTCTGGAGCCTGTGCTCCGCAACAAGAGAGGCCGCGATAGTGAGAGGCCCGCGCACCGCGATGAAGAGTGGCCCCCACTCGCCGCAACTAGAGAAAGCCCTCGCACAAAAACGAAGATCCAACACAGCCAAAAATAAATAAATTAATAAAGAAAAAAAAAACTGAAAAAAAAAAAAAAAAGAAATGACACACTTTTAAATGTAATATTTCCCCCATTACTTTAAGTCTAGACAGTTAACAAAACAAGAAATCAAACCCTGTTTTGTAGCATTTGCTGGTTTCTCTGGTATAAATACTTTCACTATGATGGATTTCAAGCTACCAACATGAGGTCACTGAACTCAGAGTCAAGATAAGATGGGTAGTAGCCTACCATTCTACAGTGTAGACACAGTAGACTTAAGTAACCTTAAGTGCATAGGTAATAGTTAAATAGTTAGAAGTGAGGAGTTTTGAGTAATTACCACTTTTTTTTTTAATATAATTTTTTCTGTTTGTGTAATTTAACTTTTATCAATGGCTGTTTTTTATAGAAAAATTCCTGAAAATTTAATAATTGGCTCTTACAAACCAGTAAGAGTCCACTTCGGCTGACTGCATTTAACCTCTGTAACTACCATGTAATCCATGTAACTATCACTCAGGGGTCAAGAATAGAACATTTAGCACCTCAGAAGCCATACTCAGGATCCCTTCTGATCCCTGACACTTCTTTCTCAAAAGTAACCACTATTCTGCCACTTTGTTTCCAAAGATAACCACTATTCCGATTTCTAATACCATAATTTAGTTATACCTTGTTTGAAACTTTACGTACAGTAAGTATTCTTTTTTTGTCTGGCTCTTTTTGCTCAACATATGTTGGTGAGATTTCGCCATCCTGTTGCATATATCTGAAGTTTGTTTATTTTCATTAATATACAGTATTATACCACAGTTGAATCTGTTTTACTATTAGTGAACTTTTGGATTGCTTTCAGTTTGAAACTATTATTAATAATGCTACCTTGGATAGTTTTATACTTATCCTTTGGTATATATGTGAGCATATATACCTTTCTAGTGAGCATATACCTAGGAGTGGAATTGATGGGCCATAGGATATGCATCTGTTAAACTTTAGTAGGTAACACCAAATAGTTTTCCAAAGTGATTATACCAATTTCCACGTCTGCCTGCAGAGCACGAAAGTTCTAGTTGCTCCACATCCTCGCCAACACTTGATGTTGTCTGTCTCTTGTGGGTGAATCTCGCTGTGATTTTACCAGCATATCTACCATGTATGGTGTACTTATCTGATAACTTCTGAGGTTAAAAGTTCTTTCATATGTTTATTGGCCATTCGTATTATCAGTGACTTGTTTTTAAGAAATATCCTGTTCTGTCCTTTGGATATTAAATCACTCCACAGATTTTTTCTCTCTTGGCAGCTGATTAATAGTGTTGGTTTTTGCTTTTATTTTTATTTTTTTTAATTTTATTACATTAGATTATAGTAAAGTAGTTACTTGCTGTTCTGTCCCTGAATGTTTTACTGTGTTTTACTTGTTTGTATATTGTGTCCCCTAATGTGAGTGTATGCCTCTGAGGGCAGGATTTTTGTCTGCTTGGATCACTGCTATTTCCCAGTACCTAGAATAGTGCCTGGTACAGAGTAAGTATTCATAAATATTGCTGCAAGAATGCATTTATTGATAAGTAAGCAGAATGCTATTGATTCATTATTTCAACTTAAATGTATTTTGTATTAACACTCCAATGCAAGGCATGACACTGAAATTAGTAAGCATTTTGCATTTATCAACGTACTTTCCCTTGTAAATAATAAAGTCTTATCTCTAAAATATCAGTTTAGAGATCTTGTCTAACTTTTCCTGTGTTTGCTTCTCACACTGGGGTAGGAGTAGCCCAAAGTGTGCAGCCTTATGCCATAGTGTACAAAGGGGTTGAAAGCACTGGTTCTGGAGCCAGACTGCCTAGGATCTAGCTGTGTGTCCTTGGACAATTTACTCAAGCTCTTGGTGCCTCAGTTTTCTCATCTATGAGGTAAAAATAATACGAGTACCTAACTCATAGGACCTTTAAGATTGTTATGTCAAGTGCTTAGAACAGTGCCTGGCATATAGCAAGCTGTAAATGCGTGTTAGCTGTAAAGGTAACATGACAGTGGGGAACTAACACAGGTATGATACAGAATAAAGATCACGTAAAAAAAAAAAAGAGAAACAGTGAGACTTCCAAGCAATTTTGCACTTGCCTTGGGCTGTTGAACTCAGGAAACAGATGAATAAGTGGGCAAGTGAGAGGTAGTGGCTTTACCCAAAGAACCAAAGGTCAGCTATAATTTAGCTCAGACATCCCTGTGATTGGGGGCCGGTGGTTTTTATTACTAATTAGCCAGTGATTCTAACATCGGGTAGCTCACTACCTACAAGAGAGATGACTCCCCTGATGGATGGACTCATTGTTAGAAAATTCTTTCTTTTGTCGATCTGAAATTTACGTCTTCTGTCACTTTGTACTGGTCCTGGTTCTTTCCTTTGGAGTAATACAGAGTACATACAGGTAAGGAGGTCAGTTGGTTTTGTTGCTCCGTTAACATTTTCTTCTTCAGCTTAAATGTCTCTAGGGTCCCTGATCCTCCTCCATATGACATGGGTTTTGAACCCTTTATCACTCTTCTCTCGTTATAATTTATTTGTCAACATTTTTTCTTAAAATGTAAGACCCAGAGCTAGTAACTGAGCATGTTTCTCTTAGATGGCACACAGTGAAATATAAAAACTATTATTTGCATTTTAGGCCAATCTGTGTCATTAATTGACTCTATAATGTTGAGTCGGTCACTAATTTTAGCCTCATCTTCCTCAAATAGAATACTAATGAAAGATCATAAACAAACTTTTTTTTAATTTTTATTTATTTATTTATTTTATTTTTGTCTGTGTTGGGTCTTCGTTTCTGTGCGAGGGCTTTCTCTAGTTGCGGCAAGTGGGGGCCACTCTTCATCGCGGTGCACGGGCCTCTCACTGTCGCGGCCTCTCTTGTTGCGGAGCACAGGCTCCAGACGCGCGGGCTCAGTAGTTGTGGCTCACGGGCCTAGTTGCTCCGCGGCATGTGGGATCTTCCCAGACCAGGGCTCGAACCCGTGTCCCCTGCATTGGCAGGCAGACTCTCAACCACTGCGCCACCAGGGAAGCCCCAAACTTTTTGATATGGGTAATTTAGACACTCGTAAAAAGAAGCTAAAATACTTTGCTTTAATGAGAAAAAGTATATCAGCCTTCATGCTAATAATCAAATTTTTGCTAATTAATTAATGTGAAAATTTAAGCAAAGATTTCTAAGATCATTTCAGTGATGTTGCAGTTATTATTATTATTATAAACTGTACAGGTAATAATATCTTGGGTGAGGTTAGCTTTATTGCCTGAAAACTAAACTTCTTTTAGGTGTTGTAGTTAATCTAGTTGGTTAACTGAAACCAGAGCTACTAACTTATATTTGATATCCTTATTTTAATTTATCTGAGTATTTGTTAAAAAGGATAATTGTCACCCATTTTGTTGATTTCCCAATATAACCAAATAAATTATTTATTTTTAGTTTCCTTAATTTGTTGTTTAGTAACCTCACCATTTTGGTTTGAAAAAGTTTAGAATCTTCTTTGTAGTACTTATTTTATATTCAGGTCTCATTTCTACCATTGAGAAACTTTGGGTGCTAGGGCAAGTCCTTTGACTAGCTTCTTTTTTTTAACATCTTTATTAGCATATAATTGCTTTACAATGTTGTGTTAGTTTCTGCTGTATAACAAACTGAATCAGCTATACATATACATATATCCGCATATCTCCTCCCTCTTGGGTCTCCCTCCCACCCTCCCTATCCCACCCCTCTAGGTGGTCACAAAGCACCGAGCTGATCTCCCTGTGCTATGCGGCTGCTTCCCACTAGCTATCTATTTTACATTTGGTAGTGTATATAAGTCCATGCCATTCTCTCACTTCGTCCCAGCTTACCTTTCCCCCTCCCCATGTCCTCAAGTCTACCCGAAGTCTGTGTCTTTATTCCTGTCCTGCCCCTAGGTTCTTCAGAACCTTTTTTTTTTTGACTAGATTTATACACGTATCCTCTTCTGTGAATTGAGAGCTTTGACCTTGACTACTGCAATAGGCCTTTGTTTTTCTGCTTCTCCTTCTCCCTCCAGCCCATCCTTTTTCCATATCGCAGCTAGCAGGGTCATTTAAAAATGTAAATCAGATCCTGTCATTCCCCTGCTTAGCACATTTCAAAAATTTCCCCATGTACTTAGAATAAAATCTAAGTTCCTCCCCACGGCCTATAGGGGCCCAGTGAGCTGGCCTCTGATCATCTCTCCAACCTATTCTTTTTGCTCAATACCTTTTAGCTATAGTGACCATTCAGTTTTTTCATAGCACTTAACAGTTTATAATTATGTATGTTTTGGGTTTGTTTACTTGTTAATTCTTTCCACCACAAGACTGGATGCTCAGTGAGGGCAGATAATGTATTTTCATTCACTAATCTGAAACTGAATGTGTTGGACATAGATGGTCACATATTTATTGTTTTTAAAATCCTATGATTCCTATTACTTCCAGATAAGTGTGCAGCTTTTCCTTTCCCTTGGTAGTGTTTATCAAATCCTCCCCCACCACTTGGACATTCATATTAAAATGACTCTGCCTATATTTTTTAATACTAATTTTTTGGTAAGTCTAAAATTACCATGTCAGGACTTCCCTGGTGACGCAGTGGTTAAGAATCCGTCTGCCAATGCAGGGGACACGGGTTTGATCCCTGGTCCAGGAAGATCCCACATGTCAAGGAGCGACTAAGCCTGTGTGCCACAACTACTGAGCCCGTGAGCCACAACTACTGAGCCCGTGTGCCACAACTGCTGAAGCCCACGTACCTAGAGCCCGTGCTCCTCAACAAGAGAAGCCGCTGCAATGAGAAGCCCGTGCATTGCAATGAAGAGTAGCCCCTGCTCGCCGCAACTAGAGAAAGCCCATGCACAGTAGTGAAGACCCAACGCAGCCAAAAATAAATAAATAAATAAAATAAAGTTACAGTCATGTCAAAGCTTGTTAAGTCCCAGATATATCAGTGTCTGTTGCATTCTTTGGTTGATTTATTTCTAGAAGAGTTTTAAAATGATTACATAGTGTTCCCAGTGATTTGTTTGAATGTGACTAGCCTTGGCCTATCATTATTATAAAATGTGATTCTAGGCCGTGCTTGTTTTAAATTTGTTGATGTTATTTTTGTTGTGTAGGCATGCCAGAAATTTATTCCTTTTAAGTGTCAGTATTGGGATCTGTCATCTGAAATACAAGAATCTTTCTGAAAACTTAGCTTAATACTGTTGCCATGCTACCCAGAGAGAGTAAATTATTCATTTTGGGGTCAAGTCACCAGAGTACTGTTTGGTTGTTTACCTAGTGGCTTAAGGAGCTAGAGTGTTTGCCCAAAGGGAGCCATTTAGGCTTCTCTCAGCACTTAGGATCTAGCTTATGGTTTATCTCAGACGGAGTGTGGTAGGAGAGGTTCATCCTCTTCTTTCTCTTCAGATTGAAGCTTAGGAAACTGACTCATTTTTGGACCATATTTCCTTTCATTTTTACATTAACAGTAACTGTGGAGCTGAAGCTCTGGGGAGGTGCTTGGCTCTGTCTGCTGAAGTAGTTCCAGTGGTTGAACTATCTCTGGCAGCTGAGCATGTTTCATTTAAAGCTCTTCGGAGCCGAGTAAATCTTGGCAGAACTCCATAGCATATAATTCTTTTTTAAAGCTACTATATTATTAAATAAAGAATTTGGGGTAAAGTGTATTGCTTTAATGGTCCTAATGATACTATTTTAAAAGGTCCTTTTATCGTTGTCATTACAGTGACTTTATGATGTGGTCCAAGGACCTTACTAGGAAGAAACCCTCAACCCTGAGTGGGTACTTACAGTGACAGGGAAAAGGCTTTGTAAGATGCAGTTCAGAGTCCCACCTCTTTCCTCATCTGCAGCCTCTTTCTTGGATGCTTAGGAGGATAGTTCTGCCATACATAACCTAGTCTTTTGTTTTTTTTTAATGAAGTAGATTTGATTTATAATGTGTTAGTTTCAGGTGTACAGCACAGTGATTCAGTTATACACATTTATATATATATATATATATATTTTTTTTTTTTTCCAGATTCTTTTTCCTTATAGGTCATTACAAAATATTGAGTATAGTACTGTATAGTGCTATACAGTAGGTCCTTGCTGGTTACCTATTTTATATATAGTAGTGTGTGTATGCTAATCCCATCCTCTTAATTTATCCCTCTCCGCCATAACCTGCTTTTAAGCTTTCAGCCGACTCAGCCAGGCCTGAGGTGGTCTGATGCTGTGAAAAAGCATGGATCTGGGGAGTCAGGAAGATCTGAGTTAAAATCTGTACTCTGACATTTAATAATTGGGAACTTCAGTTACTTAACTTTCTGAGTCCCAGTTCCTTATCTGTAAAAATAGGGTTATAATACCTACCTTGTAGGGTAGTTGTATTAAATGAGATAATATATGTGAGATTTCTTGCCATGCAGTAGGTTTTCAATTGATTTCTTTTCTTCCTCTGTGTTAATACTCAAGTATTTTTCAGTGGTGGTAGAAATCCCTTGCATCCACAAATTTAGAGGTATCTAGCTCATTTCAGTCTTACGTGCAACTGTCCCCTCAAGAATGTAAATTTGAAGTGTCTAATAAAGTTGGCCAGTTCATCTATTTCTGATGAATTAAATAGGGGAGGATGGCATTTGGGTAATTAGCAAACAGTATTTAAAAAAATAGCCATTTAAAATGGTTACATTGCAATATTTTGCAAGCTTAATGATGTTAATTAAAATTATCTTGTTATTGATCAGCATTTTTTTGTACCTGTCCCCAGGGAAGGAAAAATATGCAAGACGGTGCAAGTGATGGTGAAATTCCCAAATTTGATGGTGCTGCATATGATAAGGATCTGGTGGAAGCCCTTGAGAGAGACATCGTCTCTAGGAATCCTAGCATTCACTGGTTAGTCTGTTAAGTTCTTGAATTACAGTAGTGGAGAAAACAAATTGTAGGTTGGCTTGGTGTGAGTCTTGTCTTGTTATCCATTCATCTCCTGATTATGACTTCATCCGTAATATGAGTGTGCAGAATTGGTAGGACAGTTCTTCTTCCAGAATATAACCAAGACATTTTCATACTAATTTGATGTTGACATAACTGACAAAGGTTGTTAATTGAATAACATGTCCTAATTTATAATTGCAATATGTTTTCACTGATCATTTTATACAGTAAAAATTAGAATAATGTTCTTAATGTAAGAAAAATTTCATAATTAAAAAAAATTAAAACAATTAGTATTGATCATAAATCAAAGGTGTCCCTGAATAAGCATGAAACTTTGCTCTTCTTACAAAGGGATGACATAGCAGATCTGGAAGAAGCTAAGAGGTTGCTAAGGGAAGCTGTTGTTCTTCCCATGTGGATGCCTGACTTTTTCAAAGGGATTAGAAGGCCATGGAAGGTGAGAATTTATTGAAATAATATAGGTATAAAACTGCTGCTTGCATGGTAAAGAAAGCCAGCACTGTAGTTTCTTTGTGTATTTATTAACACAGTTTGTAAAGGTTGGGGGAGGTTGGGCATACCTCAGATACCTGGATTTGGATTTGTAGTTGAGATATGCTGCCTCTGCCTGGCGGGAGAGGGGCCTGGAGTGTTGGAACTGTAGTCTTTAAAGTCACTTCCCTCAGGGGCGCTGAGCTAGAGATGAGTTTTAAGAATTTTCTAGATGTCTGTTTTTGTAAATAAAAAGTTAGCAAGCAAATTAAATAGTAATAGTGCATAGTCATAGAATAAGTGTTTGATCAAATAAATTATCTTTTTAAAAACCGGCATATTTCTCAGTAATTAATTAGTTTGATCACTTCATCTAGGCTTGGTGTAATTCTCAGATGTAATCAGAATGTTTATATCTTTCTAGCTTGCCCAGGACTAGTTCCTCCTAAGTTCAGTGTTTTCATTTTAACATATTAAAAACCCTTCCAACAGCTGCTGCCTGGAACTTTTTTTGGTCTTAGCCATAGGCAGAGTCTTTCTTTACTCTGACTGGTAGAGTGAAATAAAAGCATGATCTTACTTTGCCCTTCTGAATTAGCTGGGAAGGTCGTTTACCTTCACAGTACCTCTTCCTTGTTCGATGTGCCTGAAAGTAGAGAGGAGGAGAAATTGTGCGTTTACATAAATGGCTTGGAACACCCATGGCATTTTGATTGCCTCTCACAACTTAAAAACTTTTATAGACTGTTTGTTATAGATTTACCTAATTTGGGGACCATATTACCATAAATTTCCCCTTTATTATAACTTTAAAAACAATGTTTAAAATAAATAATAAGGCCTTGATAAAATAGGTATTTAAAGGAGTTTTAAAACAGCTAGAATGGTAGGTATAACCTACGTATCATGACGAGCCCTGTAAACTTTTAGCAAGAGGGTAATTTGCAAATGTATGACGATCACCTTGGCAGCAGTATGCAGGCTGGATTGGAGATGGGCGCAGATGGATACAGAGAGGAGTCTGGTCAGGAGGCTGTTGCAATAGTCTAGCCAAACGATGAGGACCTGGACAAAGGCATTCGTTATTTGGCCAATGAAGAATGAGTGGATTTGTGAGAGATATTTAAAAGGTATAAGTGATAACATTATGACGTGATGGTTTATAGGGGTAGGGAGAGGAACAAGTTGTATGACTCTTAGATTCCAGGCTTGAATTGAAGGAGTATGCAGTTGCTCAGATACCAACTACCCAAAATTGGACCAAACTTCACAGGTTGAGGTTAGTTTTCCACAAGACTGCCCTCACTTCAGATGCCAACCACAAATTTGGGGGTCCCCAGGTCACCCTCACTCTGACAGCTGGCTGTAAATTTGGGGGTTCTCACTGCACCCTCAGGTTTGATAATTCTCTAGAATGACTCACAGAACTTAGGAAAGCATTGTACTTCCGATTGTGGTTTTTGTTATAGCAAAAGGAGGCAAATCAGAACTAGCCAAAGGAAGAAATGCGTAGGGTGAGATCTGGGAGGATGCTGAAAGTGTAGCTTCTGTTGTCCTTTCCCTTGCAAGCAGGATGCTTTACCCGCCTAGCTAGCGCGTGGATGTGTGACAGTGCGAACAGTACTGCCAACAGGGAGGCTCACTCAGGCTTCAGTGTCCAGAGTTTTTACTGGGGTTTCGCTGCATACTCATAATTGATTGAATTGTTGCCCATATGTCTCAGTCTCCAGTCTCCCTTCTCTCCCCAGAGGTCTGGTTGATATCACATGGCTCAGAGCCCCAGCCTGCTAATCACATGGTTGGTTTTTCAGGCAAGGCCAGCCCCCATCCTGAGTCATCTCATTAGCATAATCTATATAGGGACCCACCATGAGCCACCTCATTAGCCTAAAATTTCAGGGCCCAACATGAACAACAAAGGCACTCCTGTCACTTGGGAAATTCCAAAGGTTTAGAGTCTGCCTCCCAGGAACTAGGGAAAAGGGCAGCCAAATTCTTCATTAAGCAGGATACAGTGAACTGATACTGGAAATTGAGGAGAGGAGCAGGTTTAAATAGAAACAAAATATAGTTCGGTGAAAACTCAGTGGGTAATTGGAAATAGAGGTCTGGAGCTTGGGCTAGAGTTTAAGTTTAAATTAAAATTTTGAGATATAAGTGGTGGTTGATAATTTGGGTATGGATGAAATTGTTCAAGGGGTTTTATAAAGGGTTTTCAAAAGAGCAGAAGATTTAGAATTGCTTTGGGAATGTAAAGGGCAGGGGGAAGAGGAGACCTGAAAGCCACTGAAGATGGTCATGAGTAGGAGAAGCGTCAGGAAAGAACCGTGTCATAGAACCAACCTAGGGAGAAAGGGTTTCAGGGAGGAGGGAATGAACACCAGGTATCGGCACCATCAAAGGTCCGAGAGACGGAAAGAAGCTGTGAGTTGAAAAGTGACCATTGGTTGGGACTTCCCTGGAGATCCAATGGTTAAGACTCCGTGCTTCCAATCGGTGGGTGCGGGTTCGATCCCTGGTCAGGGAACTAGGATCCCGCGTACTGCGCAGTGGCGCAGCCAAAAAAAAAATACGTAAAACTCAAAACAGAAAAGGAAAGGAAAGTGACCATTGGATTAGTAAATTAGGTATTTTTAGTGAAGGAGTAGTGGCAGAAGTCAGACTGTAGCTTGTGAAGAACAAATAGTAAACGTAAACCATTTCTTTAAGAAGGTTGGCTGGGAAGGGGAAGGAAGAGGTAGATAGCCGCCAGAGGATTTGTAGGGTCAAGTGAAGGATTTTATTTTTAAAATAAATAGAGCCAACACAGGAGGAGATACAGGAAATAGAGGAGATAATTGACAGGGTAATGTCATGAGGAGGGGAAATTTATAAACGCTGTACTGTATCTATGAGCTGTGTCTGCACACAGATGCTAACCCTGGAAATTATCTCCTGCTGGACGTGACCACGTTAATGACATTACGGGAACTGAGAGGGCATTGAGAGGGGATGGTGGAAAGAGAAATAGGAACTTTTCTATAGCTGTGCCAATACCATTAGTTGTCTTTACAGTTTTCAAAATATCAATCTCATGTATAAAGGCTTCTTGCAAAGCACAAATGTTTCTTGTAAAACTAGTGTTTCAAATCCTAGTGATCCCTGGTTGTCCTGGGTATCAAAATTCTATAGCTAGAAGAGCATTTGGACAGTTTCTGAATTTAGAGTTTATGAAACTCTGATATGCACATAGTTTTCAAAGTTTAAATCCCCAAAAGCTTATTGAATTAAATTAACAAATGGCTCCAAATTCCTCTTAAGATCATGAACTATTATGCAAAAGAAATGTAGTGTTAACTATATATCTGAACTCTCATTAAAAGTGTTAGAAGAAAATAATATGTATTTAAAAATCCGTTAGTCTTCAAGACTAGAGGATTGGTGTTCTTGGATAATTTTTACTCCTCATTGATTTATTTTTATGGAACATTTTTCTGTTCATTTCAAAGGTGAGAAGTAACTAAAATTTATATTTTAGTCTATGTTATATTTAGTGGCTTTTTCATTACTGACACTATTTTATGTAAACTCTTAACTGCCTAGCACAGTTAAACTGATAAAAGGCTAGCTAATTTGATTATGTTTGAATCACCACTAGATTTTAGCTACCTTATTTATTAACTGATGAATGGATCTTTATTTCTGATTGAAAGTGTACATTGTAAGTGTGTTGTTGAAGATAGCTTTTGTACCTTAGGAGGGCGAGGGATATATAATTCTGCTCCATGTGGTAGAAAATGTCATCTTCTTTTCATTGCTGAAACAGAGCAGTCACTCTTAAGCGGTGCTCAAGACCACACATATGTGTCTTCTGCCAGGTTCAGTAAACTCGGTGGGTCCTTTCTAAATGTGCCAGGAGATTCCTTGTTGTCTAGGCCCTTTGTTAGCCCATCTCTGAGTACCTCTGATTTGAGACATTTTGTGAAATCATTCTTCATTTTTGTTTTTTCTATGAAATGATATTCATGCCAAATGCACCATGATTTTACTGTGACAGTTGAGCTTATCTTTTGATGGGAAGAGTTTCGTGTACATTAATAGTTGCTGATATTTTATAAGAAAGCACTTTAATCTGGTAAATCATTTCGTGTGTCCTTTGGAATTTCAGGGTGTGCTGATGGCCGGGCCCCCAGGCACTGGAAAGACCATGCTGGCTAAAGCTGTCGCCACTGAGTGTGGCACAACATTCTTCAACGTCTCCTCTTCCACGCTGACGTCGAAGTACAGAGGGGAATCTGAGAAGTTAGTTCGTCTGTTGTTTGAAATGGTGAGTGATGTTATATTCGGATTTCAAAGCACTGTTTGTGTAAGCACATGGTATCCCTCTAATCTAGATCCGTTCACCCAGGGATCTTTTTAAGAAAGGGCAAGTGTACTTGTAGTTTCACAGTTCTTGATACACTAATAAGACACGGGGCGGTGTGTTTTGTGGCGTGCTTGATATGTCTTCAGCGTACCTTCCTCTCTGAGGTAAAAGCCCTTTGGCATCCCGTCCAGTGAGGGTAGAAGAGACTTTGGAAGTGTGTGTGGTTTGACTGACATTTCTGGATCTCTCATGAGCTGGTGAGCAGAAGTATGTTTTAACATACATTTTGCAAATCAATTAGAAATTGATCTATCATTAAAGTTTGTTCCTTTTTCAAAGTAGTTTGCAGTAGTTACTTAAGATTGCATATTTGAGGATAGATTGGTGATTTATCTTTAGAAACTTTTTGTATTATGGAAATTTTCAAACACAAAAGTAGAAAGAACAGTACCGTGGATCCTCGTGTATCTGTCACCTGACTTCACCAACCATATAACTTATCTTTTATGTTTAGAAATTTTCCTGTGTCTGATATGACTGATTAATTTAACCTCTGTCTATAAGCAAGTGATGGCATTAAAGCAGTGAGAAATTTCTGCGCTTTTTCACCATTGTTTTGGTCGGAGGAAATGTCTTTTAAAAACTTCAGATTATTTCAGGAGGTCACTAAATGATGTCTTTAAACTGTTTTCACAAAGGCTAGGTTTTATGCCCCCACCACCATCTTCATTGATGAGATAGATTCTATCTGCAGTCGAAGAGGGACCTCTGATGAGCATGAGGCAAGTCGCAGGGTCAAGTCTGAGCTGCTCATTCAGATGGATGGTAATTGATATTTAATTACTGTCTCTAAACTGTTCTGGTTCCTTTTTGAATTGTGTGTAGATTCATACTTTGGAAATTCTCAACGACTGGACTAGAAGGCAGCCTGAATGTATTTGTAATCATTTGTTCGTCCACGCACTTGTGCATTTGCTCATGCACTCAGAAAGCATCTGTTGCTTACTTGCACCATCTCAGGTTCTGAGGTTACAAAGAAAAGGACTGATATGGCCTTCAAGGAGCTTACTATTTAGAGCAAAGCCTTTAGAGTTGTGGCTCAGGGTCCCAGGGGTCTTTAAGACTCTTTTAAAAGGTGTGCAAAGGCCAAACTATTTTCATAGTAATATCAAGATGTTATTTACCTTTTTCACTTTCATTCTCTCACAAGTCTCATTTTTAATTTTTAATAATAAATGTTGATATACTACATGCACACAAAAGCTCTTTGGAGCTCAGTAGTCTTTAAGGGTATAAAAAGGATTCTGGGACCAAAATGTTTGAGAACCACTGATCTAGTTGAGAAGCAGGCACTTCACAGACGGTTACGATACATTATGAATTCTGTGGTAGCACTAAACTCTGGGTGTAGTGAAAACACAGTACAAGAGGTACCATCCGGACTAAGGGAGTCATAGAAGGGAATAGCCGACTTGGGCTTTGAAATATTGGTAGAAGTCATTCAGACAAAGAAGAAAAGGCTTTGGGGAGCCATTGGAGGAAGAGAGTGATGGGCCCAGAGCTACTTTTTAGAGATGTATCACTCTGGTAGTTGTATGGTGAATAGGAGGCTATTTAGGCAAATTATGAGAAAACATAAAGTGTGTTAAAAAGAAAGTATATATTTATTTATATATATATACATATATATATATATATGTATATATATATGTATATCCACAGTGCATTGTTTTAAAATAGCTGTGGTTATCCACCAACCATAGATACTAATTGAATACTTAAAACGTGTGTTGCATACATTGCCAGGCACTATAAGATACATAAAATAATGTAGTACCAGGAGTTCCTTCCCTCAATGAGTTAACCATCTTAATTTCTGTTAAAGTATAATATGAGAGAAAGGAGTGACTGTGTTGTGTTTGTTCTATAGTTATCTGTTCATTTGTCTGGTTCTGACACCATCCAGAGGTCAGAACTGCATCATGTTCGTCATTGAGCCTACCACCAAGCCTGTGGCTGATGCTTAGAAATGTTAGTTGAATGAAAGAATAAAGGACTGTAAGAAAAACACTCTTCTTTCCCCCTTACTGTATATAGGAGTTGGAGGAGCTTTAGAGAATGACGATCCTTCCAAAATGGTTATGGTATTGGCTGCTACTAATTTCCCATGGGACATTGATGAAGCATTGCGAAGGAGATTAGAAAAAAGGATATATATACCTCTCCCAACAGGTATGATGCCTTCCTTTTACTATATTTTGATCTTTCTTTTACTCTCTGTTACATTTTTCTATTTCTCTAAGTCTTTATTCCCTTGGCATTCTGCTTAAAGAAGTTTATAGCATCACAAAACCCATTTGTTATTTATCAAAACAGAGACCGCAGTACTCTGCTGAAGTTTCTTACATTCAGAGGAGTGGTTGTGTTAATAAGCTGATAAGACATCTAAGTTTTACTTTTATTTATTTATTTATTTTTAATTAATTTATTTTTTTGGCTGCGTTGGGTCTTTGTTGCTGCGCGCAGGCTTTCTCTAGTTGTGGCAAGTGGGAGCTACTCTTCGTTGTGGTGTGCGGGCTTCTCATTATGGTGGCTTCTCTCGTTGTGGAGCACAGGCTCTAGGTGCTTGGGCTTCAGTAGTTGCAGCACACGGGCTCAGTAGTTGTGGGACGTGGGCCCTAGAGCGCACAGGCTTTAGTAGTTGTGGCGTGTGGGCTCAGTAGTTGTGGCATGCGGGCTCAGTAGTTGTGGCTCATGGGCTCTATAGAGCGCAGGCTCAGTAGTGTGGTGCACGGGCTTAGCTGTTCTACGGCATGTGGGATCTTCCCCGACCAGGGATCGAACCCCATGTCCCTTGCATTGGCAGGCGGATTCTTAACCACTGCGCCACCAAGGGAAGTCCCTAAGTTTTACTTTTAAACTTGAGTCTTCATTAAAACTTACGTGATACTTATGTGTCCCTGTACTACAAAAAACAATGTACGTTGATAAGAATGTGAAAATTTAAAAACATTTTATAATGAAAAAAACTTCAGTGATTAAAAATAAAGTTCTCTTGGGATCTTTTTTGAAGTATGCTGCTTTGAAAAAAATATTTCATTCTGTTGATGAATGTTGACATTTTCATCAGTGAGTTTTTTCTTTTTATATTGAGATAAAATGTACATACAGTGTGAAATGTACAAATCTGAAGTGTATAGTTTGATGAGTTTTGACAAATGAATACTCTTGTTTAATCAGTACCCTACTCAAGATGTGGACATTTCTTTCGCCTCAGAAGGTTTCTCTGTGCCCCTGCCAGTTGATGCAAACCCCGAACAGTCATTCACCTTCCTGATTTTTAACACCATAGATTAGTTTCACCTATTATTAAACTTCATATAATGGGACCATGACAAATGTACTCTTGTGCGTCTGGTTACTTCCACACAACATCATGTTTCTGAAATTCATCCATGTGGTTACGTGTATCAGTAGTTTATTTGTGGTGTGACTACATGACAGTTTGTTTATTCTCTTTCTGATGGACATTTGAGTTATTTCTAGTTTTTGGCTATTATGAATGAAGCTATAAATACTTTTGTATAGATCTTTTTATAGATGAATGTTTTCAATTCTTTTGGGTAATATAGATAAGAAGAGAATAGGTGGATCATAGGGTAGGTATGTGTTTAACTTCATAATGCTCAAACCATTTTCCTAAGTGGATGTACCATTTTATACCCTCACCATCAATGAATGAGAATTCCAATACTTCCACATTTTTGCCAACATTTGGTATCGCCAGTATTTTAATTTTAGTCATTCTAGTAAGTGTGAAATGGGCCTCAGCTGCAAATGCTCTTCATGCCCTGAACTAACTTCCTGAGTTGATTTCAGTTCTGCCTTTCACATCTCGTCCATAATGACTGATGTGGTCCCCACTAACCCAGAACTATGTAATGAAGAGAATTCTGAGAAGTGAAATTCTAGCTTCACTGAAGTTGACACAGTACAAATCCACACACCTTATTTTCTGTTTCGTCTGTATGATCTATAATAATGGCTCAATTTTCATTCCCAGAAGAGGTAATTTGTGTTTTATCCCTGTTGTTCTTGATCATTCTTGCTAGACATTTATCAGTGTTATTAATCTTTTCAAAGAACCAACTTCTTGCTTTGTTAATGTTCTGTTTTGTATTTCATTGATTTTATCTCTTCTTATTTCTCCCTTATACTCCTGAGTTTAATTTTCTCTTTTTTTATGAAGTTAGAAACTTAGACTGTTGATTTTTTAAACCTTTTTTCTTTTTTTTTAATATAAACATTTAAGGTTGTATTTCTCTTAAAGCACTGCTTTGGCTTCATCCCACAAATTTTGTTATATTTTCTTTACTATTCAATTAGAAATATTAAAAAATTTTTCTTTTTCTTTTTATCTTTGACTCTTGAGTTATTTAGAAGTATGTGGTTCAGGGAATTCCCTGGTGGTCCAGTGGTTAGGACTCCGTCCTCTCACTGCTGAGGGCCCGGGTTCAATCCCTGGTTGGAGAGCTAAGATCCCACAAGCCATGAGGCAAGGCTGAAAAAAAAAGAAGTATGTGGTTTAGTATCCAAATATTTGAGGATTTTCTGGATGTCTTGTTGTTGTTGATTTCTAATTTAATTCCACTATAATTAGGAACTACTCCGTAAGATGTCAATTTTTGAATTTTGTTGAGATTTTATGATTCAGCATATAGTGTATCTTGCTGAATGTTTCAGCTGCAGTTGAATAGAATGTTTATTCTGTACTTGTTGAGACAATATTCCATAAATGTAAGTTAGATCAAGTTGTTGTGATAGTATTGTTTAAATCTTCTAGATCCTTAATGATTTTTTGCTCTGGTTTTTTCTATCAATTATTGAGAGTGGGTGGTTAAACTCTAAGTATGATTGTGAATTTGTTTATTTTTCACTTTAATTCTGTAAATTTTTGCTTCATGCAGTTTGAAGTTCTGTCATTAGGTACATAAACAGTTATCATTATTATATCTTCTTGATCCTTCTACCTTTATGAAACATCTCTTCATCTCTGATTAAATCCTTTGACTTGATGTTTACTTTGATATTAATGTAGCCTCACCATCTTTCTTTTGCTACTGTTTGCATGATATATATATCTGCTTCCTTCCTTTAATTTTCACCTTGTACGTGTTTGTATTTGCAGTGCAGTTCTTGTAGACAGCATATAATTGGGTCTTACTATTTGTATAGTTTATCTTTGCTTTTTAATTGGAATATTTTGTCCATTGAAATGTAATGTAATTATTGATATGGTTATGTTTAAGTCTGCCATTTTGCTATTTGTCCCTTTTGTTTGTTTGTTACTCTGTACCTCCTTTCTTAATTTCTTTTAATAGTCGACTATTTTTTAGTATCCATTTTAATTTCCTTATTGGCTTTTAGCTATACTTAACTGTATATTTTTTAGCAGTTACTCTAGGGATTTACAATATGCATCTGTAACTTATTACAGTCACTGTAGAGCTAATATTGTACCACTTCATGTAAAATGTAAGAACCATTTGCCTCCCCCAGCCTTTGTGCTATTTTGTCATGTATTTTACATCTGCATACATTGTAAATCCAAACATATAATGGGGCTTAAATTGTCAGTTCAAACTTAAATTAAGAGGAGCACAAATAGTAGTCTTTTCTATTTACCTACATATTTACCATCCACTGCTCTGCTTTCCTTCTTTAAGGTTCAAGTTTCCAGCTGGGTCCATCTCTCATTTGTCTAAAGAACTTCATTTAGTAGTTAAGGTCTGCTAGCATCAAATTCAGTTTTTGTTTTCTGAAATGTCTTTATTTCACTCTTATTTCTGAAGGCTGTTTTTGACTGATAAATAATTCTGGGTTGGAAGAGGGCTTTTTGTTTGTTTTTTGTTTTGGTTTTTTTCCCTCAGTGCTTATAAAGATATCATTCTGTAATCTTCTGGCCTCCATTGTGTTTTTCATGTGAGGTCAGCTGCCATTCCGATCATTGTATGTAATATATCTTTTTCCCTCTGGTTATTTTTTAAAATTCAGCTTTATTGAGGAATAACTTATATATAATAAGCTTTATCCACATAAAATTTGATGAGTTTGACAATTGCATACAGCCATGAAACATACCACAATCAAGATGCAGAGCATATCTTTCATCCTGAAAGGATTTCTTGTGCCCCTTTGCAGTCCATTCCTCTCTCCCCAAAACACTTCCCACCTCAGGCAACCACTGATCTGATTTTTGTCACTATAGATTATTTTGAATTTCACATAAATAGGATCATACAGTAGGTATTATTTTGTGACTGGCTTTTTTCACTCAGCATGATTATTTTGAGATTCATCGATGTTGTTGTTTTTTATTGGTGAGTAGTATTCTGTTATATGACCATGCACAGATTATTTATCTATTCTCTTATTGATGGATATTTAGATGATTTCTAGTTTGGGACTGTTATAAGTAAAGTTGCTATAAACATTCATGTTCAGTTCTTTGTGTAGACATATGTTTTCATTTCTCTTGGATAAATACCTGTGAGTATATGTTTAACTATAGAAAACAAGCTGGTATTTTCTTGAGTGTTTGTCCTCTACAGTTGACTTTTTAGATATTCTATTTATCATTGTTTTTCAGCAGTTTGACTGTGATGTACTTCTGTGGGGTTTTCCTTTTATTTATCCAGCATGTGTGTTGGACTTTCTGATATTGCTGCACAGATCACCGGGACTCTGTTAAATTTTTTTTCAATCTTTTTTCTTTCTATTCCTCAGGTTGGTAGTTTCTGTTCACTTGTCTTCATGTTCACTGACACTGTTTTCTTCTGCCATCGCCAATCTGCTTTTAATCCTGTCCAGTGAATTTTTCATTTCAGATGTATTGACATTTTGCAAATCTAGCATTTCTGGGTTTTTTTTTTTTTTTTATAGTTTCTGTTGCTTTACTGGGATTCCTCATCTGATCATTGATTTTGTGTATATTTTCCTTTAATTCTTTGAGATGTTTCTCTCCAAAAGGTGGAGCTTAATTCCCCTCCTCTTGAAAATGGATTGGACTTAGTGATTTGCTTCTAAGGAAAAGAATATGGCAGAAGTGATGCCATATGACTTCCAAGGCTAGATCATAAAAAGGATTAAACCTTTTTGTCTGAAGGCCATCTGCTGACAGAATTCTCTCTTGCTCTGGGGACCTCTTTTGTTCTGTTCAGGCCTTCAGATGATAGATTGAGGCCCACCCACATTATGGAGCACAGTCTGCTGTACTAAGAGTCCAGCAACTTACATATTAATCTCATCCAAAGACACCCTCACAGAAACATCTAGAATAATGTTTGAACAGATATCTGGGCACTATGGCTGGGCACCATTTTGACACATAAAATTAACCATCACAGACCCTAAACTAGAATTTTCTAGCTAAACTGCTCCCAAACTCCTGATGCACAGAAACTATGCGGGTAATAACTTGTTGTTTTAAGCCACTAAGTTATAGTATAATATGCTGTTCTGAAATAGGTAATTGATATATTACTTTATAGTTTTTGTCAGCTAATTCTAACATGTGGAACATCTGTTTCTATTTGCTATTTAAAAAATTTTTTGTTTATGGGTCACATTTTTCTGTTTCTTCACACATTCAGTAATTTTTATTGTATGCTCTACATTTTAGAGTGTCTGGATTATGTTGTTTTCTTTTAAACGGTGTTGAGATTTGTTCTGGCAGGCACTCAAATTATGGGCAGAACTTAAAAAGTCACTTTGCAGTTCTTTACTATCTGTTGGCTAATGCATGAAAACAGTTGCCTGTTATATTTTAATAGTTGTTTACCATAGAAGGATAAGTCTGATACCATTTTTTTTTAATGATGGCCAGAAGTCATAGCCTCACCTATGGCTTTTGAAACTTAATTATTGTAATATATTCCTTATTCACTTTTGCAACTAGATCTCAAGGGTGTATATAAATAATTGGTAGATTTCTAGTTCACAGATTACATCTTGTATTGTCTTTCCTGACTGCTACTACATATTCTATTAATTCTAATAATATCATTACTTAAACAGAAAAAATTTTCTTAAAATAATGCTTAACTTACTAATTGAGCTTACAAAATAATAAACTTATTTAAAGCAATAATGGAAGTGATTCAAACTGTCCTGAAATATTACTCCTCCCAGAAGCAGCTCCTTAGTGTCTGTCTTGCTCTTATATTAGTCACATGAAGATTTGAAATTTGAGTGGTTTATTATCACTTCTGATTTCATAAATTTCTTCCCTTTCTCTTTCCCCCTTTTTTCTCTTCTTCCTTGCTTTCTAAACAAAATATGTGTATGACACCTAGTATATTTATATGAAATCTTTTAATTTTGCTATTGTGCACAATGATTATAAATAAAAAAATTAATACTGATGAGGAAAATAAAAGCTTTACTGCTTGAATTGACATCATTTGAGCTTTTGTACTTTGAACTTTAATCCACTATAACAGACAGAAAAAATATAGTTAGAAAAATAATTGATGATAGGAATTTTATAAACCACTGAGGAA
This sequence comes from Balaenoptera musculus, assembly GCF_009873245.2. Classification (NCBI taxonomy): domain Eukaryota; kingdom Metazoa; phylum Chordata; class Mammalia; order Artiodactyla; family Balaenopteridae; genus Balaenoptera; species Balaenoptera musculus. Next base: position 7,231,787 of record NC_045802.1, on the reverse strand, counting down.
AGCTTGGGTTGGGGAGAAAGATATACTTTATGATACAAAGGTAGGAATTCAGCTTTCTTTGAAATATTGGAGAAGAACACAGACCTGGCTGACTATTGGGATTTTTTCTAAACTTGTTTTCCTTTATGAAAAGGTTATGTTATAGGTAATGGTAAAGGTAATAGTCATTATAGGTAATGACTTTTAGGTGCTTCTCTTTGCTCATTACTAGTCTGAATGTGTGTACCTCATGACCATAGAACTTGAGAAATTGCTTTCTGCTAAAGGGCTCCCAAACAAATAATCATAATTAGAACCCCACCCTTTCTAACTTCTTTTATCTGTGTTAATTAATTTAACAGGTGTTTATTTAGCTTTTTGCTATCTGAAAGACATTTATTAGGTACTGTGGGAATATAAAGCGTACAATCCTTGTCCTTAGAGAACTCACCGTGTGGTTGGAAGGGGGCATACACCTACCCTAACTGCAGGGAAACAAGGGAGCATGTGATACTGGAGTTGCCCATAGTACTTTTGGGGTGGAAATGTGGAATAGTGAATTCTGACTGAGGTGCTTAGGGGAGACTTCATGGAGGAAGTTGCGTTTTCGCTGAATTTCCATAGAGAAGCACAGAAACAAAGGCATGGTTGCTTGAAAGTGAATGGACAGCTGTTGTGGCCGGAGCATCTGGTGGGATAAAAGGGTCTGGAAGAGACAGAACTATAAAGAAAATTTGGAAAGATGAGAGAACTGAAAGAATGATTTGGAAATCTAGGGTAAAATTAATGGAAAGAAAAGTAGATTATATTAAAGTAAAAAAATTGAAGGACATTTTATGAACAAAAGCAACCATGAAAAGCAATTTTTAGTTGGAAAAGGCAAGAAGTATAAGAATGAAAATAGATAAAACAAGGAAAGCCACCCAAAAAGGCATATTGTAAGTTATGTAATTTACATGAAGAAATATGCAGATTTCTTTAAGATTGCGAGGCAATTAGAACTTGATGGCAAGAAAAGTCAGTGTATCAGTTACTCTTGCTGTTTAACATACCATTCCAAAACAGTCTTATTTTGCTCACAGATTCTGGGATCAGGAATTCGGATAGGGCACCACAGGGATGGTTTGTGTCTGTTCCACGATGCCTGGGTCACAACTGGAAGATCAGCGGCTGAGGGTGACTCCACATCTGGAGCCTGGCATCATCTGGAGTGTCTTCACTCACATGCCTGGCAGCTGAGGCCTGGGGCCTCAGGGGGGGCTGTCTTTCTGGAGCACCGCTGTGTTACTTGGGGTTATTCCATGTGGCCTGGGCTTCCTCAGGCATGGTGGCCTCAGCTTGTCACATTTCATACGTGGTAGCTCAGCGCCCCAGGTGTGATTGTTCCACTGGAAAAGGTGGAAGGTGCACTGCTTCTTATGACCTAGCCTTGGGGGTCACGCTGTGTCACCTCTGCTGTACTCTGGGTTGAAGCATTTACAAGCCCACCCATTTTCAAGAGGAGGGGAATCAGACTACCTCTGGGTGGAGGAGTGGAAGGCCACATTGTAGAAGCGTGTGTGGGAGGAGGGGCTCTTGCACCATCTTGGTAAATACAATCTGCCGTAGTCAACAGATGGGAGAAGTCAGATAACAGGCACAGGTGGAGCTTGGCCCTACACCAAGTCTCTTCTTACTTTATGCATCTGAATTATGGCAGCAACCACTGCTCAGCCTAATGAACTCCTTTCTCCAGCCCCCTTCATTTAGTTATGTTTTGCTTTTAGACTAACCTCCCTAAACCACCAAGGCATCACAGAGTCTCTTAGACTCTGAGTGATTCTTATTTCCTATCACATCAGGGTCAGAGTACATTTTTTTTAAACTGTAAGTTCATACCTTATCTATCCTATTTGTGTCTATTTGCATTTCTTAATACTGTGTTGTACTTTTCTACTTACCTTTTTTTCATTCGTGCTTCTTCCTACTTCCATGTCATAATTTATGGTGCTCTCATTTCCCAGATTGTTCTCTCTCTTCCTTTGTATTTAAATTTTATTGATTTTTCAAAGTCGACATGAAAGCATACCAATTCTATGAAGTCTTCTTTGCCCAGGTCTCTCTCCCTGTGTGGACTTCACTCCCCTGGGTGTTTCCTGTTATCTATCCCCCAGGTGGTCCTTAACAGAAGGGATCTGGCTATTCTCTGTCTCCCTCTAATCCTGTTTGTTGATTGACTGAAGGTGGTGTGTGTGATGGGGCAACCGCCATTTACTGAGCGCTGCCTGTGGACCGGGCTTTACGTGTATTAGCTCATTTAACCCTCACATCAGGCTTGTGAGGCAGATTCTGTTCTTATCTTTACTTATGAGGAACTGAGGCCCTGAGCAGTTAGGTATCCTGCCCGGTGCAGCAGAGCAGGGATGTGCGCCCCGGCCATCTGGCCCCAGAGCACACGCTCCTTATCTGCCGTGCTGGACTGCCTCCGGTACTCAAGAAGAAGTCGTGTGATCCATCTAACAGTGTTTATTTAAATTTCAAATGTGTATTAACTTGGTTATGTAGCATTGGCAGTTCTTTATACTGTTGTTAACACATTAACCCCTCGTTAAATCCTTTCACAAGCTTATTACATATCATTAATTCAGTTTTATAGAGATGATAAATCCTGCTTACAATCTTCTAACAAATCATAGATACAACCAGTGTTAAAAGTTATCTTTCACAAATCATAGTTACTAGGGAAGAGGAGAATGCTTCCTACTAAGCTTCAGTCCCACCAGGCCCTCACTTATGAGCAGGTTTATGCTCCAAAGTTCATTTAAGTTGACTGTCAGGAACTATGTTTCTGGGGGCGAATGCGTTATATTAAACTCGATGCTTTAAGTTCTTAGGGCAGGCCACAGTAAAGCATTCTGATTTGCAGATACAGTGGTGTTCTAACATGGGAACTGAAAGAGCAAAGCGATGTTCGTTCACTACCGTCCACCTGCTGTGTGTGGAGCTCTTGGGCTGAACGTGGAGCTTCCCCTGCGGCGTCCGGGGCACGAGCAGCTCGCGCAGCAGCGGCCCTGCGAGCTCCCTCCCTTCCCCGTCTTTCTCCCCACAGCCCTCTGGCCGACCACCTGGGCGGAGGACTTCCTGGGCCCGCACCGCCTGTGGGCACCCCTGCTCACTGCAGGGGGGACCTGTGGCTGAAGATGGTCAAGGATAGGAGCGCCCGAGGTGAAGGGGTTCTGGAGGTCACAGTTTCCTAGTCACACGCAGGTCCTGCCTGCTTGCCGCTTCTCTCTTCACTCTGGCTGCTCTTTGCGTTGCTTTGCTCCGTCTTACTTCAAGTGTGTGTGTGTGTGTGTGAGTGTGTGAGTGAAATATAACTCACATACAGAAAAATCTGTTAAAATGTCCAATTTATCCAATAATTGGCAAAGCCAACAACCGTCGAGCCACCTGCTAGGACAGGAAGCGGGGCAGCACCAGACCCCCGACGCCCCGGGTGTGCTCCTTCCCAGCACCAGACCCCCGACGCCCCGGGTGTGCTCCTTCCCAGCACCAGACCCCCGACGCCCCGGGTGTGCTCCTTCCCAGCACCAGACCCCCGACGCCCCGGGTGTGCTCCTTCCCAGCACGGCGCCCTTCCTGCTCTGCTGGCGATCGCTGTCACTCCTTTTATGGAAACAATTTATTGTTTTTCCTTATAACTTTATCACCTAGTCATGTATCCCCCCACACGCAGTTTTACCTCCTTTTAAACTTTACATAAATGAATCATGTTAATTGTGCTCATTTGTATCTTGCATATTTTGCTCAGTGTGTTTTTAAGATTCATCCATGTTGTGACATGTAGAGGCAGCTCGTGTTTGTGGCAGTGTGCTGTTCCGTTGTATTAGTTTGCTGGGGCTGCCATAACACAGTACACCCACAGACTGGGTGACTTCAACCAGGGAAGCTTATTTTCTCACAGTTCTGTAGGCTACAGGTCCAAGATGAAGGTGTTGGCAGGATTGGTTTCCTTCTAGGGCCTCTTTCCTTAGCTTGTAGGTGGCCATTTTCTTTTAATGTCCTCATGTGGTCTTTCCTCACATTGTGTGTCTCTGTGTCCTAGTCTTCTTGTAAAGATACCAGTCATATTGGATTAGGGCCCACCCATCTGACTCATTTTACCTTAATTACCTCTTTAAAGGTCCTGTCTCCAAATACAGTCACATTCTGAGGTATCAGAGGTTAGAGCTTCAACATAAGAATTTAGCAGGGGACACAGTTCAGCCCATAACATCCATTATGTGATTCTGCCACAATTATCCATCATATTTTTTGATGGACGTTATGCTTATTTCCAGTTTTAGGCTCTTATACTGCTATGAGCATTCTTCTACATGTGTAATGGTGCAAGTGCCTACGTTTCTCTAGGCCACGATGGAGCATTCCATCCTAGGAGTGAATTGCCAGGTCATGTTGCATAGCTGCAACATCAGTGGATACATTGTTTCATACAGTGTTTCATCAGTGAAACATTTGTCAGTGGATAAATCCAGTCTGTCTTCCAGAGTGGTTGCTTCAGTTTACACTCCTCCCAGCAATGTATGAGAGTTCCCATTGTTTCACATTTTTCCATCACTTGGTATTGTCAGACTTTTAAATGCGTACCAGTCTTTTCATGTGCAGTGCTTATTGCGGTTTAATTTGTATTTCCTATATTATTAAAGAATTTGAACATCTTTTCCTTTATTGTTTGGCCATTTTGATTTTGTGATATATTTGTTCAAGTTTTTTGTCCATTTTTCTATTAGGTGGTCTGACTTTTTCTTAATGATTTGTAGGAAGTCCTTAAATATTCTAGATATAAGTTTTTTGTTAAATCTGGTGTAAATATTTTCTCAAACTCTGTAGATTGTGTGTTTTCACTGTTTTACAGTGTCTTTTGATGAATAGGCGTTCCTAATTTTAATGTGGTCAGTTTATCCGTCTTTTTCCTTGTAGTCGATTTTTTAATGTATCTTAAGAATATTTACTGTGAGGTCATTAAGATAGATTCCTGTTTTATCTTCTAAAATGCTTATAATTTTGCACCTCATGTTTAGATCAGTAATACATCTGGCACTGATTTTTATGTATGGTGAGGATGACCCAGTCCCATTTTTTCTCTGTGAGTAGTCAGTTCTGGCATCGTTTATTGATAAGACCCTCCTTTCTCCCACTGCCCCGAACCACCTGCGTCACAAATCAGGTGTCCATAGTATAGGCTCTGCTCTGCTCCTAGGCTCTCCATTCTGTGTCACGGATCTGCTTGTCTCTCTCCGCAAGAGTGTTAGACAGATTTGAATCCTACTGCTTTGTAGTAGAGCAGTTCCTCCTGCCTTGCTATTGTCCAGAGTGTCTTGGTTATTCTTGGTTCTTTCCATTAACATTTTCATATCTGCCTGTCAGGTTCCACAAACAGACCCGTTGGGGTCTTCGATGGAATGCCTTAACTCTGTAAGATCATTTGGGGGGGAATTGTCAATGTCATGAAAGACAAAACAAAGTAACACTGGGGAACTGTTTGAAGAAGACTAAAGAGAGACAATAACTTTAATGTAATGTGTAATGGTTTTTAAGAAAGTAATAAAGGCCTGGGACAAATGCGTACATTTTAATCTGGATTGTGTATTAGATGATACTAATGTACCAGTGTTAAATTTCCTGTTAAGTGTGATGATTGTATGGATACCTTTGTTCTTAGGAGATACATGCTGAAGAATTCAAGGTAAAGTGTTGTGTGGCCTATAGCTAGCTCTCAGTTCATAAATGAGAGTGGGGAGGAGAGGAGAGGGCAAGGGAGTGATAATGGCAAAATGTTGACAATTGGTGAATCTAGAGAAAAGGTTAATGAGTGTTCACTATTTTTTTTTTTTTACCTGAAGATTTAAAATTTTTCAGAATAAAAATTGGGAAAATTAAATTTCATTTTGTATATCAGGAAATCGTAGAGAGCCGGATCCGAGCTAATTTTGCATTATCTTAGTGTGCTATACTAAGCAGATTTGTCACAAAAACTGATGGTGAAACAGCAAGCAAGATTGGTTATTAAAAAATTCTGTTTGTTTCAGCTTACTCGATACACATTTCAATCATATTGGAACAGCAAATGTCTGTGGGCCAGCTCTCCAAGTAAAAAATATGTTAATAAGCGTTTTGTGCCAATTGCTGATTGCTAGGAAAAGAAAACTGGATTTTTAAAAAATACTGATTAGAGTTCTGGAAATCTTTTCCTATGTCACACTAAAAGGTGAGCAAAGTAACTCACAGGAGTTACACACCATGCAATCTAGTTTCATAAAGCTAGGCTAAACATTTTTCTTACAAAAGCATTTCTGGTGCTTGAATACTAATGTTTTTATTTTTCATAAAGGATCTCAGACCCTTTGTTCTCATAGCAAGTATCTTCACAATCTATTAGGAAAACTCTTGAGTTTTGTTTCAATTATTAGTTATTACAGCCAAGGCACACAGGAAGTTAAATGATTCCACTAGTCATGCAGTGAATTAGTAATATTAGTGGACTCACAGTTGTGGACTTTTCTTTGCATTAGACTCTTTCTTTTCCTGAATGTTAAATAGGTGATTTCTTATCAAAATGATTTGTAAAGTAAAACGTCTAATAATAACAACAAAAAAAATCTTCTAACAGCAAAAGGAAGAACTGAGCTTCTGAAAATCAATCTTCGTGAGGTTGAATTGGATCCTGATATTCAACTGGAAGATATAGCAGAGAAGATTGAGGGCTATTCTGGTGCTGATATAACTAATGTTTGCAGGTATTTTTTTTTTTTTTAATGATCTGTGACGTTAGACATTAGTTATGGATTTATCAGGAGGACTTGTCTTAAAGTCAGTGTGCAGTTGACCCTTGAATGATGAAGGTTTGAACTGTGTGGATTTTTTTCACTAAATATATACTGTAGTACTACAGGATCTGCGGTTGGTTGAATCTGGAATTGTGGGTAAGGAGGAATTGCTCGTTCAGAGGGCTGCCTATAAGTTATTCCCGGATTTTCAACTGTGCCAAGGGTCTGCACCCCTAACGCCCGTGTTGTTCAAGGGTCAACTGTAGTTCACCTTTTATAGCCTTTGATTTTTAAGAAATTGTTTTGCCCAACTTGGTAATAAATGACTTTGACAACCTAAGGTTAATTTAGCCCTAAATTGGAGACTAGCTGCATCAACATAAAATAATATCATTTTGTTTTGGTTGGCATTATTTTACTATACGCAGATGAACAAAGGTGATCAATTATATATATATATAGATAGATAGATAGATAGATATAGATATATGTATGTAAATTTCCCTTTCAATTTAGTGACATCATAACTTTTAGACAATTCACATCACTCAGTGAAGAGGATTTGTTTTTAGTACTTAACTTCCCTAACAATACTTAAACTGACATCAGTAGCCTTTCTTTAAAACCATAACATCTGTGTTACTCATTTTTTCTACGAGTATTTGTCCTATACGCGTGTAAGTTTAGTGGCACTCAATAAGCTCACAATAGCTTCTACTATTACCATAGTAAAATGTATAAAAATCTGAAGTTTTGGTTGGCTTGGCTGCCTAATAGCTTTTTCGTGAGCACTAGTTGTACACTTCTTCCTAACCTGCGTAATTATTTACAAGTGATCAGAATGAGCTGAAAATAGGACCCAGAGAAGCCAGATTTTCTCTCTTCACTTGCCCACAAATATTCCATGTAGGGAATTCCACATCCACTGTATTTAGATACATTCATGCTCCAGAGAGAGAGAGGTTCCTGGCTTTACCTCCTCTAATTAGGTTGTAGACAAACTGGTATAATATTTGAGTTATCTTAATGTTAGCCGTATGTTTATTTCCAAGTATGCAATTCAGTATTTCATAATTCTCCTTCAGTTTCCTAGACTTCTGGGCTGTCTTTGAGGAGCAAGTGGGGAAAAGAAAATTCAGTACCATCTGAGCCCAACCTAGACTTTTAGGATTCATTACAGTACTTTTTATGTTTAAGTCCTTTGCATCCTATTTTAACCTTTCCTGAGCCCTCAGGATGTCTCTGAAGTGGAAAATTCTGAGCAGCATGGTAAAAACATATAAAATGATCTTTTGAATGTTTTCCCTTAACATTATCACAATTGAGTATGTTTAAAAAATTTGCAACAATAAGTATTCACTGATTTTGGTATATTTTTAGGGATGCCTCTTTAATGGCAATGAGACGACGAATCAATGGCCTAAGTCCAGAAGAGATCCGTGCACTTTCTAAAGAGGAACTTCAGATGCCTGTTACCAAAGGAGACTTTGAATTGGCTCTTAAGAAAATTGCTAAGTCTGTCTCTGCTGCAGACTTGGAGAAATATGAAAAGTGGATGGTTGAATTTGGATCTGCTTGAATTTCTGTCAGCTCTTTCATTTCTGGTATTTTTGTTTATAAAATGTGAAGAAATTCCAGCAATTTTTTAAAAAAACAGGTTTGGAACTTTACATTGGAGAGATTTTCTCTTACAGAAAAAATTTAAAACACAAAGAACATACATATACTTGAGAAGTAAGAAAAGCTTACATAGAGAGCCTGATATCCACGTATCCATGCATTACAGTTGCACACCCTAACCGGAGTATCGGGGGCTGAAGAAAGCGACCAGTGTGCTATTGTAGAAACTTGTTTACAGAAAATGTAGAAGGAGCTCTGTTTCTCACTAGTGTTCATTGTTTTTTAGTTTTTTCTATTCTTTGCTCTGAACATGAGGGACCTATATCTGTTGGCTTTTAACATCAAAACTGGGTTTGTGTCAGATCTATTATTTGTTGTTAAGAATTATGGTTTTGGATTAAATAATGAATCTGCTAGTTAAACCTTTAGAATTCACCTACTACTGTTAGAGTCTGTTATATAGTTTGAGTTTTCCCTTCCTTTCCCTCACCATTCCCTCTACTAGCTATTTAATCACTTATTGAGCTTTATGGGGGAATAGCCTCATGCTTTGTGGTTTTTGAATCCTTTTGCCAAGTGGCTTCTCCGGTCTTCAGTATTTTTTTTGCTGGCAATATTTCATATTGGAAGGGTGGAAAGAACATCATGTTTGCGTAAGATGCTCTTTTTCATTCTAGACTTCTGAGTTTGTTTTCACTTTTCTTTCAATATGTTCAACAGATAAACCCTTGATTTTTCTCAGCTCAAACATTGTTTTTTGCTGAATTTGCCTTTCATATTCTAAATAAATGCTTTGGTATTCTAAACAAGTCCACTCTCTTGTGGCTAATGCAAAACAAACAAAGCAAAATCTTTATGGTTTTCGAGCCTTGTTTATTAACAAAATAACATTGTGCATAATGAACAACGAACATTTAGGAATCATTCCTTGTCTAGGTTGAGTGCTTGTACGCACGCTAAGATTAGGTTAGAAATATGACATGCCCATTCTTTTCAGCAGGAATTAGACTGTAGAAGGAGGCCAGAAAAGGAGAGGCCATGTATCTAGTCACAAGTAGAGTAGCCTAGTGTTAGTTTTTAAAAATTGCATTTATCCTATTTTGATTGGGCAACCTCTGCTTTAATAGTCAAGCTTTAAAAAATTTGTATTTGATGATATCCTGAATTTTCAATTTTGGACAGTTTAAAACCAAAAATAACATATAGCTTTTTTTGACAGTTAAAGATAAACTCTTAACAGCTTCCTTAAGAGATTTCTTCCCCCTACTTAGAACTATATACCACAGTATTCATCTAATGCTTTAAATTACCCCCCTTTCCTCTGAGGCATAGATTTATAAGAGTTAAAATCATGAGATATCATGATTTTATTTTAATTGATTTAGTTCATCTTAAAAGTTGAAATGAGAGAACTTTCCTTTTATTCATGAACTTTTAAAATAAAGAAATAAATAATCCCACTAAGATAATCTTGCAGACTATTGCCATCCAGTAAGTTATTTTTTTCCTGAAGTCCTAGGGGGCAGTCATTAAAACCTTAGTGTTTTGATTGCCAAAACTTGTTTGCATAGTTTAGTTGATTAGTCAGACCATTTTTCTAGATTTCATGTTATTTGTCTTGGCTTACATTTCAATTTTTTTCTGAATTCTTCATGCATAATGACACGGTAATTTTGATTTTTTAAAAACTATCAGTTGAGCAGTACTTGGAGACTCAAGCCTCCTAGGAGCTTATCTTTACTGTGTTAAGTCAGTCCGGTGTGCTTTTTTATTTCCCTTGTTTCTCATTTTGCTCTGTCAGTGGATGGTGAATGCTTTGTATGTATTAACCCCTTAAAGAATCCTGAGGAGATCCCTAGGGCGTTCTGTCCAACCTTTCCTGCACGTGGTATGTACATTGTCTTTATTGTAAGACTGTGTTGCCTTACCCAGAATGAGAGAATTTTTGTGTTTTATTTTATTTTTTCTGTTGTATTATCAAATTAGAAAGATTTGGTTCCTTTAATTCATCTGAAAACCTGAGTGCTTGGGGTTCTTCAACACAGTGATGTCGGGACTAAGTTTTCTACACTTCTGTCTCACAGATATCTGATCAGATAGTCCTCCATTTTAGTAGGATCATGTTGGTTGCTTACCGTGTACCTGTCCCTTGGGTGGGCGCTCTGTGGCCACAGAGTTGGACCAGGCAGTGCAGTACCGACTGGGCACTTCCTGTAATTACACCGTGTAGCTTCTGGCTCCAACTAATGAAGCGATTTCAGTTTATAAATGGAAGGCACAGTAACCTGCGTGTTGCTTTGGAAAGATAACATTTAAAAGTTTTTCTCTCTTTAAATTTGCTTTAAAATTAGAAGTGGTATCCATTTGCTTGAACAACAGAACTATTATAGATCTTGGCTATTTTCATGAACAATTTTTGTCATTTCCCAAGCTACATGTTTATTGTAAACACATACACATGCAATTATGGCAAACATGTAAACATGTTACATGTTTATTTCAAACATTTTGCTTGCACAATTCCTTTATTTTTAAAAAGAAATTAATATCAATGGAATGTGCCAGACAAATGGCTCTCTAATGTAGGCTGAAACCTTCTAGTAATCCACGTAGAAAATAGACGATGGCATCACAGACTTTATCTTCAGTCAGCAGCAGTGTGGGCATTCCAGAATGACCAAACACACTTTAGGCTTGGACCTCTACCTCCCAAAATGCCAAGACAGCTTGGAAGAGGTAACATGTTGTGGTCTAGCTGCCTAACTGGGGGTTTCGTTTGGGCTCCAGAGACTGCAGTTTTTATGATGTGATATTTGACTGTCCAAAAATAGGCTGAAATCACTAATTACTCAAAAAGTGAGCAAGCGTCTGGTGAATCTACCATAAAACAACATACATCTACATCAGGAAAAATGTGTGTATACAGCCCAGATTTTCAATATAAGTGTCACTCTTTCACTTCGCTACATGTAGCCTGACTCTTTTGAACAGAAAGTATTGATACTGTAGGTTTTGAACAGCTTGAGTTTGTTTGAATTCCCTCCTTGGAAGTTTCTGTATATACTGCCGTATCCATGATGAGAATCATAGACCAGTTGATGCAGTTCTGTTTCACTTTCCTGACCCTAACAACCTTGAGGTAAAGTGAAGGATGAGGCAGGTATTGCTTGTCATGTGGGCTTTGGCTCCTTCTGTGTTGTCTTGATTATTGAATCTTTTGGCATAATAGTAGATTCCCACTCCTTTTCTCTTGTGAATGATAAGTCACCTCAGAGTATTTCCTGTGTGATAGGCATAAAATGTTAAGGATAATTGCTGCCCTTTTCCAAGAAAGGGCCACTTTAACCATATGAAGAAACAATAGTAATCCTTCTTTTAACATTTGTTTTGTATATTCTGTTCCATAATGGTTTTGATTGTGTAGTAGTTTTTACATACCACTTAATTTGTGATGTACATAATATTTATGTGAATCTAAGAATCTGTCACGATAGAAAAGGGTAGGAATTACAGTTGGAAGGCGTGTTAGGGGAATACAAATATTTAAACCCCAAATGTTTTATCCTTATCTCCGCTAATTATTTTTTTTTTCAGAAAAAGCTAAAAACTGTAATAATTACTATGTTTACTTATTTATACTTTTAAATTAGGCTTTTTGTACTTATTTATTTGATTTTTTAGGACATTTGCTTTTAATATTGTTTTCTCTTGTGAAAACTATATGAATATTTAAAAAATAAAGTCCCTAAGATAACACATATGTTTTTAAACATTCACAAGTTAACAATAATTCTTTGAATTTTTATTAGGTTTTTTGGCTCCGGACAACTCTTTAACTTTAGGAATATTTCTCAATTTCCACATGACTTGTTAATAAAAACAGGAAAAATATTAAGGTAACGTCATCAAATTTATTCTTTTTATTTTACCTTTCTCCTTTGTTGATTGATTTTATTTTATATGTATAGAAATAACCTAGATTCTGCTTTGTCACCAGCAGTGTGTAGGTTTCTGTACATATGGAAATTTGGTAGGGAATTAACGTGGAGGTTTTCCTCCTAGGACTCCCATTTGATTTTATGTTCAAAATTATAAAATGCACTTTGGTTTTACAACCTCTGAAATGACTAAATATTGCCCTTTGGAAAACCTGAGTCTTTGCACGTGTTATTTCCAGAGTCTACCTCAGTCAAACAGGCTTAGTTTTAGGTGCGAATGAATTGAAACCATATTGAAATTCAGTTCGTCATCTATCGTACCTATGTGTTCATCTAAGCACTTCCTTCTCTCTCCTCTCTCACTCACTTTTTTTAACACTGAAATTTCCCTTGGAAATATTTGTTGTTCCTCCTCTGGGAAAGCCATATGTTCCAAGTGAGGCCTCTACAGCATGTCTGGGAGAGGCTTGCCCTCGTTGTCGGGACGGCTTCATCCCTCCGTGTGCCTCGTGTCAAGGAGTGGTTTCAAACACAACGCACGTCCTCCCGTTTTCTCATAGCTCCGTAAATACAGACTCATGTGACAGCATTAAAAGTCTCGGGACCTCACTGTTCCTGTACAAGGACCTAAGTACTTCATGGAAACACACAGAGGTGGACACGTGACATGTCTGTTCACACGGCAGCAGGGCAGCAGGCGTCGCCTTCGGTTAACACTGTGCGGACTCAGTGTCCAGCGAGATCACTATGTGCTGTAAGTGTTTCGTTAAGATTTTTGTTTCAGTGTCTGTCTCCCAGTATTTTGAACCTAATTTAAAGAAAAAGATGTTTCCAAATTTTATTTATTAAATGTGCTTTTCCTTACATTTTGTGCGGCTACATCACTAGCTTCATGAGCTTAGCTGTGTCTGTGCATAGGTTGTAGTTTGGTAATAAATTTCTAGAGTGTGGCTTGTCGGTGTTTTCTTTGTGGTTCATATTTGATCTACAGTCGCTGGTCCACTTATTGCCGCCAGTGGGAGTAACAAATCCCTCACTAGTAAGGGGTGACTTTTTCCGGAGTTTTCGTTCTTATAAAATCACATATTGTGAACCTGACATTCTGTGTTTGCCGTGCATTATGCTAATAATTTCAAGGTTGATGCGGGTAAGATAAGAATGGCTTTTCAATTAATTCTAACTGGTTTAACAAATACACGTATTTGTGTAGCACCATTGCAATGTGGATGTTCCATAAGGTGAATTTTCCACATGACTGTGTCTTTTTTTTTTTCTTTCCTGTTTCCATTTTTTTTTTAACATCTTTATTGGAGTATAATTGCTTTACAATGTTGTGTTAGTTTCTGCTATATAACAAAGTGAATCAGCTATACATATACATATATCCCCATATCTCCTCCCTCTTGCATCTCCCTCCCACCCTCCCTATCCCACCCCTCTAGGTGGTCCCAAAGCACCGAGCTGATCTCCCTGTGCTATGCGGCTGCTTCCCACTAGCTATCTATTTTACATTTGGTAGTGTATATATGTCCATGCCACTCTCTCACTTCGTCCCAGCTTACCCTTCCCCCTCCCCGTGTCCTCAAGTCCGTTCTCTACATCTGCGCCACATGACTGTGTCTTTATGTTATGAATTCTCCAAAACTATTTTTTTTTTAGTTCACAGGCTTTATTTTTTGAGCAATTTTATGTTTACAGAAAAATTAACCTGTATATGAGGAAAGTTCTCATATACTTCTCCCCCCCCCCGCTATTTCACCTTTTATCAGTATCTCGCTTTAGTGTGATCTGCTTGTTTTAGTTGAGTCAGTATTGATTATTACTAAAGTTCATAGTTTATATTACAGTTCACTGGGTTTTGACAAAAGCATAGTGTCACATATCCACCATCGCAGTGTCGTACAGAATCGTTTCACTGGCCTAAAATCCTCCCTGCCCTGCCTGTTCATCTTTGCCCCTCCTCTTAACCCCTGGCACCCACTGATCTCTCTACTGTCTCCACAGTTTGCCTTTTCCAGAACGTCATATAGCTGCAATCATGCAGTATGTACCCTCTTTAGACAGGCTTCTTGCACTTAGCCGTATGCATTTACGGTTCCTCCTTGTCTTTTTGTGGCTTGATAGTTCATTTCTTTTCATCATGGAATAATACTCCATTACATGGATGTGCCAGTTTGTTTATCCATCACCTACTGAAGGGCATTCTGGTTGCTTCCAGGTTTTAGCATTTATGAATAAAACTGCTGTAAACATTCCTGCGCAGGGTTTTGTTTGGACATAAGTTTTCAACTCATTTGAGTAAACACTTAAGAGTACTGTTGGTGGAATGTATGGTAAGAGTATGTTTAGCTTTGTGAGAAACTGCCAGACTGCCTTTCAGAGTGGCCGCACCGTTTGCATTCCCACCGGTGATGAGTGAGAGCCCCGTTGTTCCACATCCTCACCGGCACTTGGTGTTGTCAGGGTTCCGACAGTGCTGTGCTGATAGGTGTGTCGTGGGTTCTCATTGCTGTTTTAATTTTCAGTTCTCTAATGACATGATGTTGAACATCTTTTCATATGCTTATCTATTTTTAATTGGTTTTTATTGAAACCTTTCTAAAAGATACCACCCTTGTTCTCTGACTTTGTAAAGTAGAGAGTTTGAACGGAACCTTTTCTTTGTGATTCAGAGTTCTCCTTGTGATGTGCTACCCTCAGCGGCTAGTGGAGGGCCAGCAGGGCTCTTCTGCCTGTCACTCAGTGGTCTTTGAGTTTTGGTGTTTGCTTCTATAGCATTTTTACTCTTCTGTTATCAGGCTGTCAACCTTTATTTCTCTTCCAATTTCCAACCTCCGGTCTTCAGTGAACCTAATGAAAAGGAACAGTTGTTAGGCGTGTTAGAATTGCGGGTAAATTAGGAGTACAGCCATTTGGGGATGAGGAGTGATAGGGAGGTCTGTTCCTTGAGCGTTCGTGTTTGTGTCATTTGTCTAGGCCATCTGTGCCCTTTCTAGCTTTATCTTTAGTTCCCAGAGTGTTCCAGGTAGACCAAGTGTGAAGTAGATATTTATGCATCATTATTTTGTCATGTAGTTGTATAATATTTATAGCTGGAAGGCACCTAGCAACAATTTAATTCCGTGGCTCCACTTTTTTTCTTGCTGTCACCATTGAGGTTTTGATCTCTTAAAGGATATGAAGAAAAAGAATGAGGTACAAAATTAATTAAGGACAAAAGTAGGACACATGTGTGGCTCGGGCCTTCCCTTCCATCCTTCCTACTTTCTCCAGGTGTATGGCCGGTGCCGCCTTGAGATGGCTCACGGCAGAACACACTGGAGTGCTAGGGGGCCTGCTCGGGGCCAGGAGTTCAGGTGGAAACGGCGAGGCAAGATGGAAGCGTTGCCTGGCCAGCGGCAGCAGCTGCCTTGCAAATGGATGGGTGGAAAGGCAGGGTGGGCTCAAGTCTCACCTGGCTGATTGCATCAACCCAGGCTCAGATTCAGGAGACTGGTGCACCGTGCTTTCCTCCCTGCCTGCCTGGGTATCACCGCGTGCAGCTGCTCCTGGCCCAGCAGACCCGAACCTGGGAGCAAATGACTTGGTCCAGTCCCCTCGTGTCACAGGTAAAGGAACTGTGCCCAGGGAGATTTTAAGATCTGTGTTCAAGATCACATTCTGAACTGGGAAATGGCACTTACATCTATTTCTGATCTTAACAAATATGCAGGTAAGGTATAAAGAAAGCAAGCCAGACAGGGGAACATTTATTAAGGACCTTAAAGCCTCTGCAGCATGGTGCCAATACAGACTGTTCACCTAAGTTGATGATAGTTAAGAAGTATCAGATAAATTAACATCATAGGACTGGCGCTAACATTTATAATGTTTACTGTATGCAAGATACTGTACTTTTATTGCTTTATTAAATCCACACATTAGTTCTAAGATGTATTTACTATTATGCTCTTGTTGCAGAAGAAGAAACTGAGGCTTATAGAGTGATTTGCTCTAGTCATTTGGCTCCTAAGAAGTAGAAGAAGGAATGGAACCTAAGTCAGTCTAGTTCCAGAGCCTAGTCCTTTGCCATATTCCAAGGTTACTTTCAACAACGTTAAATGCAAAAGTACTCAATTCTTGAAATAAATATGTTAACATTCACCCATTTTTCTGAGGTTATTAATCACCGTTTTACCGTCCCTTTCCTGTAACGCTTTTTTTACCAGGAGACTTCTGGGCAGACTACAGTGATATATTCTGTTACAGTATTTATGTTTATAATAATAGGAAAAAACAATGGCTTGTGTTGTGGGATTGACATGACTTTGGGAATATTGTTGCCCTACGTTATATCAGAGTGTCAATATACAGCTGTTTCTTCTTCAGGGCCGGTTTTATGAAATGAACTGATCATTCTAAGAGTTTCCATGAATCATATTTAAATCACCAACTTAAGTGATATAGAGCTCAGTCGTTTATTTTTACTAATAAGATTCCTGACCGTGTTCTGCACAGAGGGCGGCAGCTCCAAAGTCCTCAGCTGTACGTATGGTCGCCATCAGTTACCAGGAGAGCAGCCCCGTGTACTTGCCCTGGCTTCAGTGTCCGTATTTGAAGAACTACCCCAGAGCCGAGTTTAGCTCTGAACGTTCAAAATGCTTTCAATCAGCACACCTTAAATAACTTCTTTCAACAAATAACTAATCATGGTATGACTACTGTATTCCATAACATAAATCCTAAACTATAGTGTTAGTAATTAGTGTTGTAATTAGAGATGGGTGACTCAAGCTTCATTTGGGATTTGTAAAATACCTCCAGCTATTTTTCAAACTTTCTGAAATATATTTTATAACATTTCTCAAACATACTTTACCAAGCATATTTCCTTTAAGTTTTAAACCCTTGTGTATTTCAAGGTGAATTCAATCCATAAGTTTATGATTCATTTGTGCTTAACTCATAGAAATTATTTTTTAAGAACAACTTGGTTTCTAAGGCCTTAGGAAACCCTTCTCATGAAATCTGTAAGCTTTTAAAAGCCTTTTCCCGAATCAAACTTTTTTTCCTCAAAGATAAATGTGTGTGAAATGTTTTAGTTTGGTTTACAATGCAGAGCCCATGTTTCAAAATCTAAGCTAGTTCTGAATTTAGTACAAGTTATTCTGCCTTTACTGTAAGAACTGGCTTCGTTTGTGTCTCTTCAAAGCACGTCTCTGTGAAGACCTGGTAATAACAGTGCTCTCTTGAAAACCCAGCGCACCGACATTCCGTGCCGTCTCCCGGAGTTGTAGCACAGGGGACAGACATGCGTTGATCAAACACAGCAAACCGAATTAGCTGTTCATCAGGGATCTGTCATGTGCTGATCGTGTATACATGTTTGTACGTATTCAGATATACATGTACACACTCATAAAAATGCTTAAGTCCTTGTAGGTTGTCTTTTTTGTTTTGACCTCTATTTAGAAATTTAACAAGATGATATTGTATTCTGGATTAAATTAATAATTTACTGTGAAATGACCGTAATTGTTCTCATCTCTCTTCGAAGAGAACTGTTTTTCACCTGAGATTTAGTTCACAGGTTTCTGTTGCCTAGCAGTGGGTCTTTGAGAACAGTTTTTTGTATAGTTTTAAATGAACGGGTTGATGGTGTGAAATCTTCTTAGAAAAAGTAAGGTTATTGCAGTGAAGGTAAAAGGAAATATGCTGACAACTAATTGGACAAAATGTCATCCAGCACAGCGGCTCTGGAAGAGATTTGCAGAAACATAGCAACATAAGAATGGACTTTGCTCAAGGCAGCTAGAAACTGCATCCAGAAATATTCATGGTAAAAGAAAAGCACCATTTTCCTA